>NC_134293.1:10082727-10683863 GCF_949628215.1 Phalacrocorax aristotelis | reverse complement strand
ATGGTCCAGAAGTAAGGATTTGGGGTGCAAGGGAGGGGAGAAGGGGAGTGTCTGTTTGAATGGAAACACTCTCTCCATCCCTGGCTCCTCTGGGAGAGGACATTTCCATTGGTGAGAGAGGCAGTGTTTCCCAGAGGCAAAGAAGGCAAAGGAGACACAGGTCCACGTGGACTCAGTGGGTTTGCTGTGCAGGGCAGCTCTGCCAGCGCTCTGCCTCCTTCCTCCCCACAGCAGCCAAGGCAAAATGGTGCAACTCAGGCATTAAGGGGAGGAAAAATTCTGCCATACTCTGGTTCCTGGTCTACAGCCTCTCCAAAGCCCCTGGGCAGGCAGAGGGCAGGGAGATGCCTGGTGGCACTCTCAGCACTGAGGTTTCACATGCCTATCACAAGTCTTCATGCAGAGGCATCAGCAGGGCTGAAAGACCATGATTTCTCTTTACTGGTAAAAGCAGTTTTTACAGACCATGATTAATAATGATGCCAAGCTTGATTCATAAGGCACATTCATGTAGTTGTGCCCAGGCTTTCATCTAGGATGCACAGTGCCCCTTCTCTTGCTCACAGCACGTGTCAGGGACGTGTGTGTGATGCCAGTGGCTTTAGGAGGCACGTGGAGGGCCTGCATGTCAGCAGGGCTCCTGAAAGGAGTTGTTTTGAGGCCATTTGTCCAGTTAAACTGAATCCAGCTCCCTCCCAGCCAGCAGCAGCCCTCCCCACCTCCAAGGGCTTTCTGGAAGTTGCCCTCCCCAGGCCTCCAGCGCTGCAGGAGTTAGAAGGTCCTGGGAGGCCAGGCCACTTTTGGGGACACCCTCTGAGAGACACCGGTGGGTTCACTGGTTTTCTCACCAATTTCACATGCCTGGGAGTGAGGTCAGTTATTTTCTCTCGCTGACACAGGCAGGACATGGCTCTTGGGAGCAGAGGAGCCTGTTCACATGCTCAAGCTCCTGCCCTGTCCTGCAACAGTGATACCCCACTGCAGCAGGAGCCTTGCACAACGATACAGAAATGCTCAAATCGAGATGTTTCTACACAGGTAGCCCCCAGTTTTTAGGCAGGCATCCTGCTGAAAACCCTTTGCATGCCAAAAGCCCAGCTCCCTCTCCCCCAGTTTTCCTGCGCTTCAGCCCAAGAGCATCCCTGCTGCTTTATTTATGCTGTGCACAAAAATACCTGGCAGCGCTCGTCAGTGGATATCCACGTTTCCGTCAATAACCGTGTACCTCTGCCCAATTAGTGCCAGACTGCCGGCATGCAGAAAGGAGGCGGCTCTCGAGCACCGGCCCCACGGCCACGGAAGGCGGTTCAGCACGGCCCATGGCTACATAATGCATCACACCTTGCCTGCTTCTTACTGTCTTAGGTTAGCTGAACCCAATGAATATTTCAATAGCCTCTGCCTGCCCAGGATACTATTAATTTTGGAGTCCCTATAATCCAATTCCTTTTCTTCCAAGTGGGTGGTGATTATTAATTTCACAAGCTATGCTTCCATCAGCTGCTTCCTAGTCCCTTGTGGCTAAGGAATATTAATCCACATTCATACTGTCATTCAGCTGCCCAGGAGACTCTGGTGTGAATAGTATTATTATTAATACCGCTGCCTCACACGTGGTTATAGCAACTTAAAGGCACACAGACAGGTTGTAAAGGTCATTTACAGAATAGCACCTCAATGCTTATGCTCCAAGAAAAAAAAAATGGGGCCCAGGCAATGGTTTTTGTAGAGGTTTCTCTGGGTCCTGGACCTGCTGATGCTTGCCATGCCTTGCCAGGGCACAGGGGACAGAGTCCCCGAGGAGGTCTGTGAGGAGGAGATCAGCTGCAGCTTTGTTCCCAGACATCCCCAGCAGCCAGCAAGGAGCAAATACTTTTGTCCTTACTTTTTTTGGTGGGGGGCTGGAAATCCAAACATGATCTCTCTACTTAAATAAAGTGCCATGATGTTCTGGAATGCAATCACTTCTGACACCTCAACCTTATTATCCAGTTTGCTTGAAATTAAGCAATTCATCTGAGTTCTGCTGGAAAGGTGGAGAGTAGAAGAAGGCTGCTGTTGCATTTCTTTGCAGAGCAAGAAAGCCTTTCCCTGTCAGCCAGGTTTACTCAGGCAGGTGATACACATTTCAATCAAATATCTCATGGAGGGGTTTGACATAGCATCAAGGCCTTCTTCAACATGGGGCATTAAATGGCAGAAAGATAAACAGAAAAAAAGAAAGCCAAGAAATGCAGCATTAAATAATAAATAGCCCTAGAGGGCTCCTGTTTGCTAACAAGCGTCAGGGCATCCACTGACTGAGAAAGAAAAGAAGGGGCAGGGGATGAGGTAGTGCAAAGGGAACCTCAACGGATCTCAGGTTAAATATGTGGAACATCCACATCTCTGCTGGAAACCAGAGCTCAGGCACCCCTGACTGCCAGGCACTGGAGGGGCTGCCCCGGGGGCTCCTGTGGAGCAGAGCATCTCCACATCTGCAAAAACTCCCTCCTAATCACCCAGTTCCTCTCTCAGCCAACACCTTATGTGGTCTTTCACACCGAAGTAACCACAAGTGCAAGCGAGAGCCTGCCTCGCGCCCCAGCTTTTCTCATTTGCACGGAGGTTGTCGTACAAGCCACGATGGGAAGAGGCCCCTTTTCAAGACGGTGAAGTCCATGGCATCTGAAACCAGAGCGCGTTTTGGTTTTGTTACTTAGCACTTTTGGCAGCTGAGATAGGCTGGAGACTTCACAGATGTAACTACTTTCCCAGTTTTTCCTCCTAGAAGAATGTAGCCTTCCCAAACTGTCAGCACTTCAGCCGGCACAGCCCCAGCAAACGCACGGGCACAATTACAAAAGCAGAGGAGGGAAAGATTACTCCCTCCCAGACCTCACCCTGAAAGGTCGCAGACAAGGAGTCAAATCCCAGACCTGCTTAGTCCCACTTTGGGTGGCAAACTCCGGGCTGCCAGATGGCCCGAAATCCCAGCCCCACTGCCCCTGCACGCACAGAGCGACTCGGCGTCACGCAGGGACCCAGCTGGGATGCATCAGCCGTGCGAAGCAGACGCAGGCAGCCCCCAGAGATGGCAGCCCCCTGCTGCTTTTTGTGCGGTGAGTTGTGGAAGCCAAGAGGAGGAATCCCTGCCTGCACCAGGGCAGCTCACTGAGCTTGAGCCCATTAGAGAGGTTTGGCACAATTTGGAGACTATGAGTGGCGGCATGGCATGAACAGCAGCAGCTGTCTGATGTGCAGTGATTTCATGGTAAGGGAGGCGAGGTTTCAGCCCCTCATTCACCCTCGCAAAGAAGAAATGAACAACTGAAGGTACTTGCTGTTGTAAGTAGCCTCCCGGTAGACATTCACTAAAAACCATCCCCTTTCTCACTTTGCCTACCAAGGTGGTGAATTCAGAGCTTCTGGTCTGTTTTTTCCTCCATCCCTGCCTGCAGAGCCCAGGCAATCAACTACTAATTAGCTCCCCCTGCTCTGAAGCCTTTCCCTGATTTCTGTTAAAGGCCCTGTCACCTGAACACAGGAGGTTTTACCGTGAGCCAGCGTAGCTGACCTAACAGGGCTGGCATCAAACAGCTGCTTCTCCAGCAGAAAAGCTCTGCAAGACGGTTTAACACAGCATGAAGGTTTAACACCCACTTTCAGTTGGTGTTACCTGCTCTCTGAGCAGGATGAGCTTTGGCTTTGTGGCCTCAAGTCCTAGCGTTTGGGTAATCCGGACCCTGCTTGCATCTCTAAGCATTTCTAGAGTGGCCTAACCCAACACTAATTCTATGCTAGGCGATGGTCTCATTAACCTCATTAATCTAAATGAGGTTTTTGTAGGGGCTCCCAGGAAGATGTGTTTCACTGAAACCACTACTAGGTTTCCAGACCTTCTCCAGAGGCCTGCAGAAGTGCTATGTCCTGGCCTTCCACCTCAAAACAGCATCTGAACTCTGCACTGCTCACTCACACTGAGCTATGCGAAACATGCTTCCCCCCATACCATTCTTTTGACAAATGGAGCTAATCTGGATGACTATATTCCTGATATTACTGTTTTGCATACAGCGCCCTGCTCTAAATGAGCTTAATTACAATTCACGCACATTGCAGATTAATGGCAGGTGAAAAAAGGAAAACTTAATTTTTGGCTCTGTGCTGCCATCCATCAATGGGCACTCTTCCACCCCAGCCCTACCAGAGCAATCTCCTCCCCTGCGACCGCTACTGCCAACACGGGAACATGGCAGGGCACCGCGAGGCGGGCTGCTGAGGCTCTCAGCGAGTACTCTAACCAATTACACGTATGTAAGTACATTGCGAATTCTTTACAGCTCCAGTAAATAAATTTTTCATGCAGCAGGAGGAAGAAGTCAATGCACTGACCATAATACCTCAAACCTTTCAGTGCTTCTCAGCGCTGTGCCAGCACGAACTCGGCGCAGCACTCGCTCTGGGGTTTCCTGCAGCAGCTCTTGCCTCCTTCTCCAGGCATCGGGATGGAGGTGTGAGCTGCAGGTCACCTCAGGTCAGCAGGTTCAGGATCGGCACATCCTATACATGGCATATATTTTATGAAGAATAGCAAGGCCAAGAGAGAGGATAAATTTTCCCTCTCCCCTTAAACCATAATTTTGCTGGTGAGTTCAGTAGAAACACAGCTGGGCACTGGGAACTCTTTCCTGCGCTCAGGCAATGCCTGAAGGAGAGAGGTGGTTTTGAGAAGTGATTTAGACCCTAAAACATTTTTTTGCAAGTGTTACAGGCATTTAGGAATTAAAATCACATGGAGCCTCAGTTGCATTTAGGCTCTTGTATATCTAAGTAACACCTCAGTAATGTTTGAAGCTGATTCTGATGCTCGTTATGGGCTGGAGTGGGCGAACAGAGAGCCTGCAGTGTCTAGAAATCCCTCTGGGGAACAAGGGGAAACAAAGCCTTCAGTCCATAATCTGGTAACTTCTCTTGAAAGACTGGAAATCCAAGGAATCTCTTAAGCCATACCTGGAGCTTTGTGAAAGTCTTGTTTTAACGTGGGCTGCACAGACAGGCATGGAGCCTTTTTCTTCAAAGCTGCACATGGCTGCTGACCTGAGCCTGCACTAAGCACTCAGCCACAGGACTGGTGCATCTCGCTCTTTTAATGGGACTTGACCCGTTTCAGGAGTCCTGAAGGACGGGATACAGTGCTGGAGCTGGTCCTACAAGGAGCCTCTCTTTCTGGTCCAGGAATGTGCTAAAATTCCCTCTGAAATGACACGGCCATTCATTAGAGAGTGAGAGATCTTAACATGTCCTTAAACGCTGGCTTTAGAGATATTTAAGCAGCTGATCATTATTGTACATGTAGAAGGCAGTACAAAGGAAAAAAAAATCAAGCCAAGAGTGATGATCTCACTTGCTTTTATTAAGGGAGCCATTAATTCTGATGCGATGTGGGTTGATAAAGGCCTGCTCTCAAACGAGCGCTGCTGTTGTCTGAAGCAGTCCCAGGGAAACGCTAGTTTAGCTCCAGCCTGCAAGATGTAGGGTGTAGGGGGAAATCGGGGTTGCACTGCGCTCGGTGCGGTACGTAAAACCCAGGCTCCATCTCTGATAGGGTTTGCACACTCTGGAGAGAGGAGGGGAGGAAAACTTGGATAAATAAACTGGGTTTTTTTAAACCTGTTTTGCAGGCAGGGTTATAGAGGGTGTCTGGGAAAAGCTTGAATGCAGCTGAACCCCACAGTCCTCTTTCCTCCCAAAGCGGCAGAGAATGTCTTTGCAAGCCGGAGCTAATCCAGGAGTTTTACTACTGGCTTGCCACGTGGTCATAGCCCAGTTCCTATTACAAAACAGAGATTATAGTCCTAGCCTATGTCACAGCACTAATCCACAATGGATTGCAAAGTACATTTTTGTTTGCTCTCTATAATTACCAACCACAAAACACCCTGATACTATCACAGCAGAAACAGCATACGGAAAGAAAAATTAAAGAAACACCACCAGTTGCAAGAGCAGACCTTTTCCTCCTCAAGTGCACCCTGGTTTTGCCATCAAAACCAACACCTTCGTGGACTTACAGGTTAAGAGGCCGAGTAAACACTAGTTTCCTCTGGCCTGCCTCCGCATTGCTCTGAACAGAAACGCACTGGCGTGGGCAGCGTGCCTGACCTGACGGGCTGAGGGGTACGGTCCCCCGCACCTCCTGCTCTCTCTGCCCACCGACCTGAATTACAGGTAGAAACAGATGTCTCCATGCCCTCCCAGTGCCTACGGTGCCAGAGGGAAACCAGAATGTTTTATTAAGTGTATTACAGCAATATCACTGTCTTGTTGGGATATTTCCTGGCAGTTAACATCTTGCGGGATCGAATACCTTTGGCTTTGCCTGGGGCCCTCAGAGCCTCCAGCCATCTAACTGCCAGGAAAAATACCCTCTCTGTTGGTGACTACAATTTCATTAGTGAAGCTTTTCTAAGGCGTAGGATCAGGAGGCTGCCATTTTAAGGAACATCTTTCCCCCTGCCAAGTCATCCCCAAGTGCTCTACAAAGCACTGAAGGACGATTACAGCAGCGCCACGTCGGAGTAAGCCAGCCCAGCAAGCTCCAGGTACTGCACTCAGTCACCCAGCAGGAGATGACAGGATTCCTGAGAAGGAGGATTATTGCCCTAAAAATTAACATTTTTCTCTTTAAAATGTAACTTTGGTACACTAGCCTCCACCCAGGCAGGGGGTGCTGCATCAGTCTGATTATAGATTAAGCCAAAAGGGTGCCTGTCTGGTTGTAGCTGTGAAGCAGGGTGAGCCTAAGGGACCAAGGGGAGTGAAAGTCCTGCTCACCCAAGAGGGCAGCTAAGGCAAGGAAAGGCCAAGCATTTTATAAGACATTCACAACGAATCCCCTCGTTGTGCTGGTCTTCCAAAACCTCACTGCATTTAGTGGTAGCAAAGGAAGAAATATGATCCTCCAGTGTGCTTTTTTTTGCTGTTAGGATTTAAGTTCCTGTAGGGGGAAAAAGGCATCCAAATGTTTGCAGGGGGCAAAATGCTTATTAAAACAGAGTCTGAAGAGCAGGGCTGCAACTCTGCGTGCTACCCAGGCACCGAGGAACTCACCGTGCAGAAGTGCCAAGCCCCTGCTCTGGCATGCAGCAGACTCCAGCTTTACTCAGCACCTCACCCAGCTCTGATGCCTGTACAGAGAGGAACACACACACACTCCCAGCACATATGGCAGAAATTACAGGATGTATGGGACTGAAGATTATCATTTAATAGAGCTGAGCCAATCCATTCATTATTTAATGATTTAATTGATGGCCACAGTGGAAAACTGATAAAAGCACAGCCCTGGCCTATAAACCACCTTTTGCTCTATTTATTAAGTGCAGTGGCACAACATATTGAACTGAATATATTTGAATGTAAATAGAGCATTCTTTAGCATACGGATAATTATTGCATTTAATAACTATTGCTGCTATAGGTATCTTAGATTAATTTAGCTCCACTCACACGAAGTAGGGTATAAACACACACAGGTGTGAGCAGCTGCTCCTACTAATGTACATAAATCCCTTTACCCCAGCAGAAGGGAAGGAAACACAGCAGCTGTTTTGTGCTTCCCCACCATTACATCAGTCTTTTCCCAATGCTTCTTCCCAGCCCCAATCGCTGCTGTTGCTAAACTATCCCAGGGTCACAACAGTCTTTGTGGTCACCCACTCACCGGGGTTGTCCCACCACAGCTGGCTTCGCATGTTGAGCTGCAAAAGCTATCAAACAAGTAAGGAGGTGGGAGCCATAAAACGCTTTGCTGATGGCAAATATGTTCTGCATTTGTTTACGAAAGGTAACTGGAGACGATCTGTTGCTGTTTACCTTTGTCCTTTGAGAAAACTCTTGTTCTGAGTGTTTTCCCATGCATTGGTTCGCCTGGTAGAGGCACACACCGCTGTCAGCTCAGCGAGGCAGTTACTGCCAAGGCCTTCCAGCTCCGACCTCTTGGTGAGCAAGGAGAGCTAGCACAGGGCAGGGAGGCTGCCTTCAATCACCTCGCTGAAGCACGCTCCAGCAAAATACTCCACTGCACCAACTCCAGGCAGCCACCTCGATTCATCACTCCTCTCTATATGCCAGCATGAGTGATTCCTACTTTTCTACTGCCCAAGCAAACAGCCATTATTTATCTTTGCAATAGCCCAAGGGGGCTGCAGAGCTGGACACCACCCAAGAGAGCAGAGAGGACCCAAGACACCAAGAGCCCAGGCAAGCCTGGTGTAACGCAGGGGGACCGCAGCAGCTGAAGCTCACTAGTAGCCACCCTGGCCTTCCTAAAGGAAGGAATTAGGACACAGGAGAGTTTAAAGGCTTGTAAAACATCCTGTTAAACAGGTGATGCTGCACCAGCAAAACACCTTGGGAGCATTGATGCTGCTCTCAGCTGTGCCCAGGAGAGAGTTATTCTGCTCAGGTTGCACCCTTAATGTCTCTTGTTATCTGATTTGATGTTGTGCTGATGCAGGTGTTGACAATGTCCCATCCCTCTTCCCTCCCCACCTCTGATCCTCTCCCCCTTCAGGAGACACACACACTTCTGCAGCCCTACTGCTGAATAAATTGCAAGATCAGGGCTCTCACCCTGCAGAAATTGGTAGGGAAATATATTCATTAGAAAACATAGAGATTGTGTTAGTCATACAGGTTATGGGTACGATTTGAATGGCAATACATTTTGGCAAGATGCTATTATGTATTTATTTGCACACGGTATCATAAAGATGACAATCAACAGATTGAGTCAGAAACAGGGATGTTCAGAAAGGATTTCAATTTAGCAGAAGAGCCAGCACCTTGTTAACTTCTGACATCTGAAAATAGCTCCCAGATGCTCGCAGGCTACCTTGGCTAGCCTGACACACCGTCTTCCTTTCTGTCATCTTATTACGAGGGTCAGGAAGACTTACTTAATGCTTCAGAGAAGAGACGTGTAAAGGTTCCTGTGCACTTTGTAGAGTAAAAATTAACCATATTTCAGCTTCCCTCCATTCCTCCCTGCCTTGAGAGGTCCAGGTCTCCAAAGCAGAGATGACCCTGCAACAAAGCTACTGTCCAGCTGGAAGAAACTGCATGTCGTGCAAGTAAATATCCCCACCAGAATTTCGAGGGTACCAGGAAAGTCCTTTTGAGTTTGTGTCAACAGGTGACGGTGACATTTCAATTACAGACAAGTGTGGATTCTCTTCAGCCCGAGGTGACAATGCCCGTGGCACCTTTGTGGCCCTTTTTCACAAGAAATGCTCTGGCAAACGCTCTCTTGGAGATGAAAGCTGCTGCCATCTCACGAGTATGCCACGTGTCTCACCACAAGTACAATCCATTTCACCAGGGATATTCTTATCACTGTGGCACAAGAATGGCCATTGTGATCTCTCCTGTATCCAGCTGACATCAGTTCCTAGAGTGCAGTTCATTTTGGGAGACTGTAGGTCAACATCCATGGGTTAAACCCACGAGCGTCTGCATCCCTTTACTCACTCCACAGTTTCCATTGGGGAAACTGAGTCATGCAATGGTTTGGCTGTAATTCTTTAAAATTATGCTAGTATGAACTTTTGGTCTTTAGTAACACTCAAAGCCCAATGGGTGGAAACCACAGGAGTCTGTCTCCTGTCCCCATGTCACCATCTCCAGCTGAGCTGGTGGTGGTGGCTCCCTGGCCAGCCAGCCCACCCTCCTTGTGCCCACTCCCATCGGCAGGACCGCTGTAGGAGCGCCCTGCTAAAGTGTGCTGCCAGACCCAGTATCACACCAGCTTCTTGTGTATACATGATTTTCCAAACTTTGTGCTTGCCTTGTGTGGATGTGAAGTCCTTGCTATTCGCATAGCTGTTCAAGGGAGGTGAAGGTAGCACCTGATCAGGTTCATTTTCTATATCTGCACATGGATACACCTTAAATGAGAGAAGATAATACACCAACCTACTTTACATTTCACTTTTCATCCTCCTAATGAATGAAGTCTAATTATGAATTACTAATTTCCACTGTTTATAGAGAGTATTTTTGCTTTATTTCCTTTTGACTTTCTGTCTTCAGAAACCATAGGAGTTCACACAGCCTCTGGTGCCTTTATGCAACAGGAAATACAATCAAATAAGGAAATTTATGTAAACCCTGATTTTGCAAGAGGAAGATTTGCTACTGTGTGCGAGTTGGCAAGGAATAGGCTCTCATAATGTATTCCTCATTGCTTTTCTCTTCCTTTGCAGACAGTCAATACCCTTGAGAGAAGTTAATTAGATCCGCTTCACTCTGTTTGGTCCTACCACTCTGAGCTCTGAATACAGGGGAGAGGGAAATCCCAGCAAAGCAAATTGACTCGATTAGAGTAAGAGACCACTGAACAATCATTTCCATTGTCTGTGATCACAGAGGATGATCTACTTTAAAAGCAAGCATGAAAATGTTAAAACAATTATTTTAAAATATTTGTGCAAAATCTCAGTTCAGCAACAGGATGCGAGCGGAAGCTTGAAAGGAGCCGCTTTCAAAGGCCCCAGTGTACCCAATACGTTCATAGAGCCATACGCCTGCATACGCAGCCATCTGAAACCACTCGCTGCAGGTATTAGTATTTCTAAGTAACCATTTGCACATCAAACTAATGAAGGTGATCGTACGTACAAAGCAGGCATCTAACGCGTGTGTACTTTTGGCTGTTTCACTGTAGAATTGACTGAATGGACTGAAAATGTACAATAAAATCACACTTCATGTAGGTTTTTTAAAGACTGCTTAGGAGTCTTTATTCCTAAGGAGCATTCCTCAGGAACTCAAGAATACCCACTTCTGGTTTAGCTTTCCTTCCGACAGGGAATGATTTTGTCAGCCCATGATTACAGTATATACCTACTGTATTTTAACCAGTCATCCTTCAGCTATGGACTGGCCAGCTATGAGGACGGGGATCAGGACCTACAGAACAGCTCTTTGTATCTATAACTCCCAGTTGCCTTTTTTTTTTAACCAGCAAATTCTCATAAAGTCCCAAATTAGGACCCCATGGGACCTGTGCAAACATGAGTAACCTTATCAAATCCCAGCTTGCTGTTGTGGGTCTGGTTACAGTTAGGGCAAATGAACATCAAAATGAAGGAAACTTGTCTCAAATCATCCAGGAAATCAGTGAAAATAACTCACATCCTGACCTCCACCAGCCCCGCTCAGCTGCCTTTACTTCCTGAGATACGCTGTTATACAGCGCAAGTCCAAAATACGCTTTATAGGGCAGAAACAGTCTTTCTTTACAGGGTCAGATAAAAGCAAATGTCTTCAAGGGCTTTAGTGTGGACTGAATTAAGACAATTTTAATCTTGGTTTTCTCAGGTAAAAAGAGAAATGCATCTGGGTGTGCCTAAGGGAACAGCCCGTAGGTACCAGCACTCATTAGGAGAGATGACCCATGGGCAACTTTAACCAGATTTGATAGGGGGTCAGAAGTCTCCCAGACACTAAACTCCTACCAGGGCTGTAACTTGGGGTATGACTTGTTGAAAAGTGTCAGCTAAAGCCCAGGCACTGTGTAACTGTCATATGCAAGCCTGCTGGGAAAAGCCAGAGGACAAATTCAGCCTCTGGGAGTACAATCCCATTGGAGACAATGAAATAAAACATCATCTGTGAGGTACAAAGTGCTCACTGGTGTTAGGAGTCAGTCATCTCGTATGAGAGACTCAGACTATTTTACCGAAGCTCAACACTGGGAAGCTTTGTTATTTCTAGTCAACTCAGCCAAGGGGTAATGGAAATGGCCTTTGGGATGAATGGGAAAGGAGGGGTGTTTGCCCGTTATAAAACACCTTGTGCAGACACAGAGCAAGAAGAATTGCACGTCCACCAGCTAAAGCTGAAGGGAGACCTTTTACTAGGAACTACACCCCTTCTCCTGCCCCGCACCCATCACTTCAAGCAAACACCGTACATTAACTCTGCGGTGGACGTGAGCTGGACGGCTCGAGAGAAAACAAATCACCTGAAAATACTATTTCATATATGCACTATATACATTTTATGGTCTCCCTTAACGTCACTGTTAATCCGTCACATTGGCCTACGTCTGCTGCCTCGGGGTCAGTAATGCTGCACCGCAGCAGCCAGCAATGCCAGCACGCTTCATGTACTGGCTGCAGTCGTGGCCGTTGCAGTCCCTCAGTCTGCACATTTAAGCACGACCAAGGCGGTAGCATGCCTTCTCCAGGCACGTTTATTAGCTTTGCCTCTGGTTTTGGACAAAATTCATGCTTCTATAATTCACAATTGGTGCAGCAGAAATACCCAAGGGTGGTACCAGATACTAATAGTGCTAGGAGCTGTACAAACCCAAGGAGGTGGGTCCAGTCCCACCGTGTTTCCAACCCATCCTGCTTGCGGTACCTCCAGTAGCACCTTTCCCTCACTTTTAAGGCAAGAAATTCTTAGCACCTGCTTTGCCTCTATTCTTCGGTACTTGCTTCCCATAAAAGCTTTGTAACAGGAACCACCACCCCTCTAGGGTACAATTAGATCCACATTTGTCTGAGCCCTTATTAGCAAAAGTTTCAAAATGCCTCTTGGAGGGCTTGAGTCCCGTCCTGACGCTGCGTACTTTCCCACTCCTTGAGAGCAAAGACTGAAGATGCCCTTCCCAGAAAGGCAACACGGCCATTACAAGAGCTGACGGCTTGCTTTCACTGTTCCCTTTCCAGACCCAGGCACAAATACTTATTTCAAAAGCATTGCCGAAGGGCAGTCCTTAAAAAAATAAAAAAGAAAAAAGAAAAAAAACACTCCAAAACAGAAAGGGAAGGCTAGGTCCTCTGGAACAAACTCAGTACTGAAGAACAGGGGGAAGAAGTAGCATCACCCTGAGGCTCAGCTTTGCTTTTATCAAAGCTTTTTGTTGTAGGGGATTATTTTAGTGTTTCTGGGTTTTCTTTCTCTTTCTTTTTTTTTTTTTTTTTTTTTTTTTTTTTTTAATGGTAAGCTATCACTTTCTTTTCTCATTGTATGCCTGCAAATCCTACCTTAGAGAAGTAGTGTTTCTGGGCAGAGGGCAATAAAAAGAAATAATTAGGATTATATTTTTACTTTTTATTCTGGCCTTTTAAATGTCTGCTCTCTCATCAGGGCATACTCCAATTCCCAAAGCTGATTTCCTCTAAAAACAGACCCATCCACTCTCAAGGGCATTTCACCGTGCTGGAACCATAAATACCAGCTTCAAACTGTGAGGCAACCTCCACGCTGCCGAGACGCGAGCTGGCAGCACGCAGGCACAATAAGCCTTTTCAGAGCCCTGCTTTGCAGGTGGAGGTTCACAGCCATCACTTCAGCCATTCCCAGAGATGCCCTTTCATCTCTAAGGCTGACAACATGTCATCTCTGTTCTTGGTGCAGGGGTTGTCACAATCATCACCTTTAAATTTCCATGTGATCCCCAGTCCCTGAATTAGCAGGATGCTCTTGCGTTTTGCCCTTTTCAATACTCCATGCTTTGATAGGCTTGCTTGCCTCCTCCGCTCCCCCCAGAGTCCCACTAAACTCTAGGGAAAGGGACAAAACATGTAGCCAATAAAAATAGGAAATACTGAAAAGGTCAAATCACACTATTACAATAAATTACCATAATTCAGAGTGTAAATCGGGCATTAAAATGATGATATGTTGCAAGACAAAGATTGGCATTAGACCTAAAAATAGCACAACGTTAATGCAGTCTGAGGTCAAAGATCCATCTGGGAAATGGTAAACATTTTAAAACTAGACCCTTATCACTATAATCTTGTGATCTTCTGAGACTGTCACATCAGGCATTACTGAATGATGGAACAGCACATTGAGCTATGATTTATTTTCCATACTAAAGACTTCAAAGCCAACAAGTGGGGGTAATTGAAAATAGAGATACAAGCAGCACCGGATAACCTTTAAATGGTTACATCAAGCCTTCGGCAGCTTGCTGATTTGAGAGGGTGACATTTATTCTGCGCAATGTGGTAGTATCTTTTGAAATGCCTCTCTGCCGTGGCTGGGGCAGCGGACATTTAATGCAATAATAATGGCATTCACAGCAACATCAACGGGGATGGCAGGGAAGGTCCTACTACACCAAGCTTCTGTGTCAGGTATCTTGGGTGGCTTTGGACAGGTCCGCACCTCAGGAATTGGAGACAAGGGTCCTGCCCTTTGCTTTAGGGTTGTAGATGAAGTGTGGTGGTCCCGAGTTGGCTGGAGTTTCAAATAGAGTAAATAATAGGTAGGCAGTGTAAAAAAAAAAAAATAGTAGTGTGCCAAGAACAAAGGAGAAAGGCAAGTTGCTGCCTTCCTGGTGCTGGGAGAGACATCTCACCTGACCCGATTGGCTCCTCACCACATTACAGTGCCCTGGGTCTCCCCAGGCACCTCTTGACTGTCTTTGCACAGTGAAATAGAGACAAGAGCAAACCAGGCATAAGCTTGGAGGGAGCCTCCGCCTCCACAGGCAGGAGCATTTGGCACAGCACACCACAAAGCCTAACCAAAACCCCAGGTTACATCTGCAGGTCCAACCTTTTCCAGCCGTTCATTTTTTCCACAGCTTTCTAAAGCCCCAGCCAGCACTTAACATGTCCACAAATGCTGAACAAGAACCTCCCCCAGGGCTCAGCAGTGAAAATTTGCTCTCATTCAGGGTGGTCTTGACTAGCCCTGGCTGCAGCTCTGATCTCCAAACCTCACTTCTAACCCAGAACATCCCCCTGAGCCCCGGCATCAGGGTGTGCTGTGGCCAGGGATGTGTTCATTCCTTCACGTTCTTGATATCATCTTGGATGAGACATTTGCTTGTCCTGTGCTCTGGCAGAGTCCTCTGAGGCATGAGAGGACATCTGATCAAGTTTGTCCTTCATCAAACCTCATGGAGCAACTTTGAGCCTGAAAATTTGTATTTTTCCAAACTATACAAGTCCCCCTGTCAAAAAGATATGGGGCTGGGACATCTTCCTGCTTTTGAGCAGCTGCATAGGGAGCATCCACTGTGATCCTTCTGTATTTACCTAGGACTCACATCTGCAGTCCTTGCTAAGGTGGCTGCTCACGAGAAGCAGAGGAGCTGTCTCTTACCCAGAGACCGTGCAGTTTGGGGACACCCAAGGGGAACATCTACTCCAAAATTATCTTTCTCCCTTGTGCCAGTCTGTAGATTTTTTTGATAAACCCAAGATATCAGCAGGAAACAGCAGGGACGACTGTTCTGCTCTGCCTCTGCACCGCTTACCAAGTAACAGCAACTGCTGGTGGCAAAAAATCTTCTGCCCCCCTCCTGTATTTTCTGGTTAGTAACAGGGGGGTGGGAAAAGAAAAAATGAAATGGCTAATTTTCCACAGCTGCAGCCAACAAGTATTTTAATCCACAGATCACCCAGCTGCGGGAACCTCCTGTTCTGAAAGGATTTTCCATCTTTTAAAATTTTCTGTATCCCAGTAAAGCTTTTTCATTTCACACAGATTAAGAGTTAATTCAGGTCAAATAAGGATTAATTAGTCTGTGTAAACCAGCCCCAGACACTGATGCGCTGGAGATCTTTTTTAAATTAGTTGCTGTTACTGTAAGTCTGTATCTTCTGATGGCAAGACCTCTGGTGTATTATAAATTTGCAATCAGGTACCCCATGGGATGTGAGATGAGGGAAAATGTCAGTCTTAGCAGTGTTTAAATCCCTCCTGCCGCTGAACTGCAGCTTCTTTCAAATTAGGTCCTGTTGGCAAAATCAGATAAAGAGATGGAAATAAATGATGTGAACAAAGGGCATCAAAGAGTATAATTTAAATTGTTATTGACTGTGGGCACAAAAAAAAAAGCACAGCATGAAAACATACTTAATAAGAGGACATAATAGGACCATGGAGACAGGTTGTTTTTATTTGGAGGAAAAATATCAAATAGTTTGTGTGTTCATATATGCTTTTTCACCTAGTTTACAGATAAAGGGGAGATTAATACAGAATATATTTCACAGACCAGGCCAAATTGCCTTGCTATGCCATATGCACTACCATCAGAGATTATTTATTCAGACTTTATTGCAGGAGAAGGGACCAAACCTCTTGCTGTTGGAGTGACATCCAGGATCGCTCATGATAATATAAAAACGTTTAACAGAGTTGCCAAAAAATACAAGTGAACAATTTTTTTCTTTACGTGTGGGAAAGTGTGGGAAAACCTTTCAAACAAAGGCTCATCCAAGATTATGTACTGATCTCCAAGTCATGGAGGGCTAAGAGATAAGTAAGGAAATACCTATGACCCGTTCATTGCTCTTAAAGATTTGTCTTGCAGATTTAGGGAGCAAAGCATCCGCTTGGCCATATCTCTGTGTGAGCTGGCTCCACATGTGGGTTGAAAAGGGGATTGAATGTAGAAACTGCAGACCCCAGTACCTTGACCTAAAGAATAGCAATATAGAGATTATAACTTTTTTTTATCTAAGTGATTTAGAACTTTACATTCTGGTTTTGGGCATGATTTCTGTGCAGGCCCCTGTAGCTGATTCATGCCCATAGCAGACCAGACACAGCGGCTGCACAACATGCCTCATGCGCGGAGCTGGAAGATGCCACTAAACACCAGCGAGTCAGCAGTGCTCTCCTCCCAAGGCTGACCACAACCCAAACGTTGCATGTGAAGTTGTGGCAGCAGGATGCCATCCCACAGAAAGGACCGAGCAAAGTGACCAGGGTGTTATGTGACCCTGATTACCTACGAGTGCTGGTGTTTAACCCAGACACCGGTGGTGGTAGGGAGAAAACTGGAAGCCCGTGTGCCCTGGGGTCGCACCAGCCCTTGCCTTCAGCAGAGGCACATAAATGCCTGCTTGATCATCAGAGCTGCTCTGCTCTTTGGACTTCAGTCCACATCTGCTGAGAAGACAGGTCCAGGTCGCTCAGCAAGCAGCGGTGTAATGACCAGGCATTGGTCTGGCGTACAACAAGAGCTCACCAGCACACTTCACACCTTACCCAAACCCCTAGAGACCACACAGCTTCAGTGAAGGCAAGGCCATGTTCACCAGCAGAAGAGCTGGCCCACTGTACCCGTGGCCCCAGCTTTGCAGATCCAATGCCTTAAAACCTCCAGAGGACCTGGAGCTCAGGTCCTGGAGGTGCCCCCAAATTCAGAGCACACACATTGATCTGACCTGGGCAGGAGTTGATCTAAGCCTTGACCTATACCAAACCAACACCTTCTCCCTCTCCCCCTTCAGCTTGGTATTTGTAAATGACTGTCTACACTGCTTCTAAACTCTTAGGAGAAAAACTATGAAGACATTGCTTCATGTTTCTCATGTGCAGACTTAATGGCATTTTGGGAGAGCTTGTAGGAATTTTTCTGTCCTTTATTGAAAATGATGTCCAGTAGCATAGATAAAGGTAATAAGAGGGACTCTGGTACCTTGGTGGTTGTGTTAATGAAGCGGACATTATGACTGCATCTTTTCTGGCATTGCTCATCCTCACTGTGAGCCATCATGAGAGCTCTGCTGTCCTAACAAGGAGCAAATGGCTCTTCCCCAGCCATGTTGTTAAGCAGGGGCAGGTCAGGTGTGCAAATTTTCTCTTCAGCCAACACGGTGGAGACAGGATGGCCCAAGGTTTCCCACAGTCCAATGTTCACTCAGGAAGCTGTCACAAAAAATGGAAAGGCAGAAATTAAAAGAAAAGATCCTTCAGAATAAAGTCCTAGTGGGAAGAATAGCTGACATAATAGTCTCGCTGTTAATGCGCCACTGAAATGGCTCAGTGCTGTCCTGCTGGGGGTGCAGCCCTTAGAAAAGACAAGAATAGTTATTCAAGCCAGGAATGTGTAATAATATTTCTCCAGACCTCTCTCCTCTTCCCCAGAGTGGGGAAGGCATTCATTTCCACAGCTTGTCTGCAAATACTTGCATTTACCTTGGAAATGGGCCCGACGTAGAAGAGAGACCAAGAGACTTTTTTGCTTTGGAGACCTCCTAATCTGGGCACGACAGGACTCCAGATGCAAATGCCTTTGTAACATGGATGCACGTTCAGCCCTGGACGTGCCCAAAGGAGCTGGGGCCCATTTCTGCTGCTGGAAGGAGAGTCCTCCACAGAGAAGGCTGTGGAAGAAACAGGATTTGACGAGTGCATTTTAAATTACACATAACATGCAAAAAGACCGCCATGAGACAGGCACACTCATCTCCTGAATTAGACTCAGCTTGATCCAGCTTACCCCTATTGACTCAGTGATATTTTTCCTCCCTTCATTATGTTTGACAGTATTAATCTGATGCTGCAGAGAGCTTGATCAAGTGCACAGCTCCCAAACCGCTGGGGAGCCAGGCTTGCAAGAAAGCTTTCGTCTGAGATGCCACTTGAACAGCACCTCAGCAACTTATGGGGCTTTTTCTTCCAGAGGCTGTAGAAAGATGCTTTACCTACAAAGACAATGGGCAAAACGTTTGGCTTTTCAAAGGCTAACTTAGATGATGGCAAGAGTTTGTGACATGGCAACCTGTTATTCAGAAAGACTGCATAAAAGCCTTTACATCCTGAAAAATAACGACACCAGAGCGTTGCTGCTCTGTAACAGGATGAGACCCACCTGCCAGGCAGAAGCTGTCGATGCCTCTCCTTGAACAGACTGTAGCAGAGATAAGCGCGCTGGATTGGAAAAGCTGTTTCCTGAGATTTTGGTGGCAAAACACCAGATTTTGCTTCAGGAGAGGCAAGCTCATATTTTGTCTCTGGCCACCGATAGCACAGGGGAGCCTTTTCTTTCAGCCCTGGGATGCTGCTTTAGAAACACTGGTGGATTAAGTCAGGTATTTTGTAGCCAGGTACGTTGAAGTGACCTAGTACTGGCAGGGAGGTAGATGCGTGCACTGGTTCCCATATTACTCAGTGGTTTGGGGGCCACTTCCCATGCAGCAAGTCCTACCACCAAACAGAGCTCTCCACAGAAAGGAGCACTGGGCAGCACAGCCGCATCCCACCTTAATTTAACCCCCCCGCAACCCCAAGCCAGCCCGTGGCTTTACAGAATGAAGAAATGCTTCCTTTTCCTGTTGTGTCTACATAGATTTTAAACTTGTCCCTGTGGGTCCCCTTCCTTAAACACGCGCACAGCTCTTGGCATACAGGCTGCCGTGCGAGCAAGGACCTCCAGGCAACAGAATAACATAAATAGCAGCAAAGACACACTATGCCTGAAGTCTGAAAAAAGGTTGACTTGAAAAGAGAGAGAGAAGTTAAAACGGAGATGTGAAGTTGTTTTCTTGCCCTTCAGGGCCATGTCTACATGAGCCAATTTAATACCTATTACTACAAGTATTAGCACAGATAAGGCTTAGGTATCTCCATGGAGCAAAATTACACCCCTGAGCTGGCATTTCTTTTTCCATCCTCTAGCTCTAATGACTGAATCATGCACTCATCGAGGGGGATACATCTTTCATGATAGCCCCAGTCTCCAGGAGGTTTTAAAGCCCAAATTCCTGCCAAAATAAACTGTCTGTGGCTCACCATATAGCAAAGTGGCAGGAAATGTCGACTCATCCCTTGCATCAGGGCCATGCTGATAATACTGTGGGTGGTAGGGCTGGGGAGGGGACAGGGACTTCTAGGTGAGGGGCTGAGCACTGCAAGAGGGAGAAGGGAGAGCCACCAGCTGAGCCACTGATGGGTGCCCACCTCCTACGTGTCACAGCTCCCACAGTAAGGGGCAGAGGAGTTTTAAAGCTGGTCTGGCAGTTGTGATCCCAGCAGTAACTATATAGAACAGGACCAAGCCACCTCCAGAGCAGCTGTGCTGGGGTCACTTGGATTGTGCCTTGGCCACACCAGGGCAGGGAACACTCAGGTGGCTGTCTGCAGCAGCAGATCAGGTCTGTGATCCACCTGGGGTAAGGGAGGCCAGGCAATGATCCTCCAGTCTTTCCCCAGCTACCCTGTCTGCAGACAGCTCAAATGCTTTCTGTGCACAGAAGGCCATCACAGGGTAGTGCGCTCAACATTTCTGAATCACGGGGCAAGGAGCTTAAAGTACTGACCATGGGCTGCTTAACAGCAGTCAGCAGGAAACATTTGGCTCAGGGTCTGAATTGAATTTAGGCTGTCTGAACCACGACTGTCCCCATAGCTCACTTCCCAGCAGCTCCCCTGGGAGGCTGCTGAAAAAGCTCGGGATTAGCAGAGTCCTCTCTGCAGAGGGCAGAACCGGTGTTTCAAGAGGCTTGTCAGCTCAGGGGTGGCAGGTACAAACTGGCTGCTTGCTGCTACGTGGGAATCAGTCTCCTAGAGCCCCATAGGTCACCTCCAAACTTTTAAAAAAGTGTTTTTAATGACTCATATCATGTCCTTCAGATGAGGTATTAAACCAGGCTTCCTGGAGGGTATCGAAGTGGAAGTTTAAGGCTGCACAGCACTTTTTCAAAAGCAAAAGTAATGCAGCAGCGTTGGAGCAGAGTCAGAGGCACCATCTCACTGTCTCCGTCAAGCAAGCTAAACCAGCAAGCTCTGTGTGGTAACTGCTGCTGAACACCATGGGAGGTATGACTCCCTGCTTGGTCCCTGTGCAGACAGCTAATGCAAAGGTAAAGCATGTCATATTCATGAGACACTTCCTCAGAAGACATGGTCCTCATCTCACTCTCAGGTTTTTTTATCTTCTATAGCATTGTGCAGGCACGGGGACATTTGAGAAACACAAGTCTCCCTTAGCTGAACGCTGCTGTGTTTGGATAAAGGCTATCTGAATAAACCAGAAATTTCCACTGCAGGAGACACAATTTCATTTCTGAGGAGATATGCTGGATCTGTGAGCACTGGATATTATTCAAGCACTTAAAATAGACCCCGCCAAAGCAAAAGGAAGACTGTAGGTGCCATTCATTCAGCAGGCAGCATTAGTACTTGCCCCTCCTCCATTCCCTGGCAGCATGGAGCCAGAGCAAATAACAGCAATAATACAATGCTGTAAACCCTGGAAGAAAGCAGACATCTGTTGCCCATCAGATATTACACCTTGGTGACCATGCAGCTCAGTAAGTATGAAAGTGATTACTTATACTTTGACAGCATGGCTGCAGCACATAAATGGGAAGCTTTGTACAGCAGAGTTGCAAGGAAGACCTATGAACAGCAGGACAAGTCACCATTTCAGCTGTGAGAATATGTCCATGTTGCTCCTGTTGTTGCTGTGAGACATTCATTGCAGAACAGCTGCAGGTTGATGAAGAGCATATGGCCCATCTCAGGTATCCTTGATTTCACCTGGGTGCCATTAATCAGCAAGCATCTGCTGCAGTGCTGGGGGCATCCTAACCTCCCACCCCTGACAGGAGTTGCACACAAAGTCATTGGAGATGGTTGTAGATTCAGCATCAACTCTCTAATGCCAAAACAAACATTATGTTGACCTGCCCAACTCCCTACTAGTTTTACCTATGTTCAACAGCATAGACAACCCTTTCTTTCCCCTTGTTCACCTCTCATGTGCAGTCTTTGGGCATTGTAAGTACTTTCAGAGCACAGCCAGGTCAACTGAAATACCTTCCCTTGAAGAATTAAACCCAAGCCCCCAGTCCATTTTCTGTTGTGGCAGCAGAAGGGACTCATCGCAAAGAAGGCAAAAACGAGGCGTGGAGAAAGCCCAAAGGATGGGAAAGTTTTTAGGGCTGACAGTTCACGAGGATGAAACATCTGAGCCAGTGAAAACTGTGGGAGTCAGAAGTTGTTCTCATTTTTGATACAAAAACAATAAAGTTTTCACTGGATCTGTGGTGAGGGATATAAAAACCAATAATTCATGGAAGCAGATTATTCCATTTTTGTGTCTTCTTCTGAAGGAGCTGGAGATCACAAGTCTTCGATGAAAAAGCCTGTACCAGAAACCCGATCCAGTAACATTTACATTCTTACACAAAAACCCTGGTATAGTTTAAATAGAGGCCCCAAGACTGAAAGCCTGATCCCACTGATTTCAGAGGGGTTTTGACAGTCTTGAATGATGCACAAATAAGACAAGTTTCATGTCTCATTTTTCTTCCCCCAGTCCCCTCTCAGGAGAGGACAGATGTAAAACAACCCCTGTAATTCCAGCCAAGCCCTTGCTCCTTTGCAGGCACAGCAACAGGGATTTAAACCCTGCTCTGTTCTCCAGAAAGGAGAGCTTTGAACAGCACCTTCTGGCAGATGGCATCACCCTCACAATTGATTCTGCCCTTGCTGAGGCTGGACCGCAGAGGCAGGGCTTGGAGGGGAGTCTCAGGTCCCTTTTGTGAGTGTCAGCTCTGTTACATCCAGCACATGAAAAGCAGAGGACACAAGGAGATGTGTACTACAGAGATACACATATGGAAATTCAGCTTCTGGTCCAACCAAGTATAGATTTTGAGCTGCTGATGTGACCCCTGCATCATGCAACATTGATGCTCAAGGATCTTCAAAGAAATGAGATAATGGAGGCTTTCCTCCACCCTGCTTTATAGCAAAGTTTCTCAATCTGTAGGTCTTCCCCACATCATCCTACCCCAAGCTCTACAAATCCATACCTGTGTTTCTCCAGGTCCTTGTTCAGCTAATTGCCTATAAAGATTCAAATAAGGAACTGCAACTCAAAGCTTTTCACAAGCATTAGGGGAGTATTAAATGGGAAACTCTAAAACTAAATTATAGTTTCCCACTGCAAATGTTTTTAAAAATTATATCTGCTTTTAATTAGAAAGAAAAATAAAAAGTCCCATAGTTGACTACAGGCTCCTTCCTACCTACCACACATGCAGGCTCTGGCCAAATCCTCTCTGGGAATAGAGCAACAGCACTCCACAGGAACTGGTGCATTTACATTGACGGGCTCCAGCAGAGGATCTGGCCCTGCTGGCGCCTGGACAAGCTTGAAAAATCTCTGCAGAAGATCCCCGGTCTCTCCCCTTCCAGGCAGCTCAGGTTCCTGTTGAGCATCTCACACCTCTCTGCCGGGAAGGTATGATTTATTTGGCAGCTGGGCTTTCCCTCCCGGGGAGCTTCCTAATAGATCTGTGAAAGCAAATGTTACATGGAGGCAGCTCCAAGGATGAAGTCATTGGCTTTGCTCTGAGACCAGAGATTTTTCAGCCAAGCCCGATGGTTTCAATAAAACAAAGCTCATGAGCTTGCTGTTTGCCCAAATGGGATGAGATTTTCTGCTGCAGCACCAGGCAAGGATTTGGACAGAGGACAGGAACCCCTGCACAGCCTGACAGGGTAACAATAACTGCCTTGTAGTGACAAGCAAGGCACTATCCCTAAGCTGTCTGCAAGTGTGTGTCAGGCCTTGATTATTCCAGGGATTTACGGTGCCAAAGCCAGCACTGACCCTTCCTGCAGGCAGGCAGCCCAGGCCCTCCCCTGCCCAAACCCCGGCACAGAGCATCACCCCACGCAAGGACCAGCAGCATCGCTGCTGGCCTGCGCTGGGGGCTAGCACAGGGGTGGCACAGCCATAGGGTTCATGGAGATATGCCTCCTCTGCCTGCATCTGTCTCACCAGAACTCAGCTGCGGCATTTGAGCCTGGGAAAAAAGAAAATCCCAAATTTTCAATATCAGTCAATCTTACAGTTTGTCTGTAGTTATAGAGGTTCATAGAGACTGATAACAGATGTGTATAGCCACACAAGAGGAGAGTGTTCCTCAAGCAGAAATACATATATATAATACACTGCTACATAATATAGAGATACACAGCTGAGAATGGCGGTGTGCTTAAAGCAATGCACTATGTCGTCTTTCTGACCTTCTCACCAATTTACTGCCTGCTAATCCATCTCCCCGGAGACTTATTCCCAAATCCCAGTCCTTTGAACAATTTCCAGCAGATCCTACTGGGGATGGGAGGGGAAAAAACCCCAACATAAAACATTCCTGGGTCTCAGGAAAAGATATATCCATAGCCAGAACTACATTGGCTTGAGGGTCTCACAGGCAAAATTCAGGCCAGGTCTTTTTTTCATCTTAACTGAGCAGTTGCTTTTAATTTTGGAACATTCTGAGTTAACGCACTTTGTTTTTGGGTTTTTTTTTTATATATTTGTATATAATTACATGCTGTTATAGTAACTTAGGCCAGATCCACATCCCAGTAAAATTAGTGCGAATATGTCCAGCAAATTCAGTCAGAACACAGAATTCCAGCCCTCACAGAGCTGATTAAATAGTTTTAAAACCCAATCTTGTAAATATTTTTGTGAATGAAAGTGGTTGGCTGTGACTCATGAGCATTTGGAAAACCACAGGGCATTTGGGAAATGTTTGCAATTCCCAAAAGCTGCACACAAGTCAGCATGAATTAGTATTCACCCCAGATTTCATCGCCTGTTACTCATTGCTCCCTAATCTAAAACAACGTGGAAGTAGGAGTGATATTGTCTGACTGGGGTGACCAGTCCCAGACCACGTAAAACTGAATTACAAACACTGAGCCCCTGCAGAGGACATGACGTGAAGCATGCATTGATAGCAACTTTCCAGCCAAAGTGTCTGAAAAACAACTACGACTAAAACCCCCAAGTCAGAAAAGGTTCCTGAAGAATTCAGAGGCAAAAACTGCGCATGAGCTCACTTCACCGGCTGCAGCAATGCCCAGACCCCCGGGGCCCATAAGTTGCTGCCATATTTATAAAGCTCAGGGTCACCCCACACCAGAGCCATAAGGAGACCCTTCACACCTTCTGATTTCTCTCACAAGGTTTCCAGAGAAGTTACAAATGCCCTTGATCTTCCTCAGTTTGGAGGGTGGGGGTTAGTTTACCATGGTATATGTATGTGGGGGGCATAAGTAGCTACAGGATATAGGATTGGCTCCCAGCCAGTTAAAAAAAAAATTTTAAAAAATCAGTATTTACATGAGCCATGACTTAATTTCATCCCGAGATCTGCAGAACAAAGGACTCTTTCAAAGGAAAGACACCAAGACTGTGAAAAATGCCAGATCAAATTTTTTCCACCAGAGAAATCTAATTTTTGATCATATTCGGTATGACTGGACCTTTAGATGACCCCATAACATGGATTATAGGTTTGCATTATTTTATCCTCCCGTAAGCTTGCCACGCTATCTCAGCTGTGCTTCAGCACCCACAGTTGAGGCCTGAAGTATACTCTGGCTTTCAACAACAATCCTTAGAAAACACATGAATATTTTTTTCTGCAGCTCTCTCATTCCTGGGAGTACTTACTGAGCTACAAAAGGAATTACAAGGAACGGTTAATTAATAACAGACCTCAAAAAGACATTGCATTATTTCTGTAAGGCGCTCTGTGCCTTGGTTTCCCTGGCTGTAAAACACAATAGCTCGGCTATAACACTACCAACAAATATTTGCAATAATTACTTCACCTGGAGTGATTTTTTCACCCATTAGACTCAAAGACAAGGTTTAGCCATCACATCCAATTAATTTACCAGGGAAACTATTCAATATTTGACGTACAAACACAGGTTCTTGGAAGGTCTTCATGGCTTGAGGAGGTCACTGCTCCCCTGCAAGGGCACAACACATCTCAGAGAGTCAAAGGGACACCTCGTAAGGGAGCAAAGAATTTGAAACATTTTATAAAAAGCCCTATAGAAGAGCACACCAAAGGGAAGCACGCCTTCCCCTGGTGCACTACAGCAGCAAGGAGCAAGCTTTGGCAAGCCTAACTGGCAGAAACCTGCCCAGGCCTTTCCCTTGGCTTATTCACGCTACTCTAAGAGAGGATATTCAGACCTCAGCAGAATCCCCACTTAGCAACTCCAGAGATTGCTGTGTTTCTACTTCCCAACCCCAGTAACTCCAAGCTCCTCATTATGCTAATGCAAGCTGCTGCAGCCCCTATTTAAGGGGTCTGCCCCACATCCAGCTGTGCAGCATGAGGGTGCGATTGCAACAGAGCTGGCCCTGGGCATTGAAGAGTCCGTGGGACTCCTCACTTTGACACTCGCCAGTTAACTGGAGAGAGAGTAAAAAGGGGGAACGACACTGGAAGCTTAAGTTACACTGAGTCAAACAAGTGTCAGAGAAGTTTAGGGATGAGGTGTTGAGGTGTCCCAGCCTGGCAGCAGATCTCACTGGGCTTCATGGGGCAGCTGGCTGAAGTGACTTGGCTTGGGTTATATAGGCAGTCAGAACCTTTAATAAATGTATTAATAAGGACTTAATCTTAATTAAATCAAAATAAGCTATTTCAAAGAGGAATAAGGGCATGGTTTCCTCTGTACATTGAATTAATTGGTTTAAATATCACACCCTCAGTTAAACAGGTGCAGCATCATTTAGAAAATGCCACAGTTTCCATCAGAAAGGTGAATTCTTTTTTTTCAGACCTGCTAGTAGAGCTGGAGGAGGTACACAAGCTTTTAGGGACAAAAGCTCTCTTGTTGTGCCCCAAATCTGAAACGGAAGCAGTTTCATACTCTTCACTCCTGGGCCTGTGCTGGCACCACTAACAAGGGCTGCACAAAAATTATGGGGGGTAATAAATATTTTGCATGCCACATCCTTCTAGAAAGTTGCTAGGGTTTCATTTGGACTCAAATGTTTGTTTGAATGAATAAAATTATCAATATAATACACATGATTTCCTTGATTTTTAAAATACTCTCCCCAGACTTCTGGGGAAAAAAATCCCAAACCAAACCCAGAAAACTTTTCTGACATTTTTAGTAATTTTCATTCTTCCAGAGCAGTTGAATTTGTTCTCTCAGGAAACCTAATGATTACATTTCCCTGGTTTTATGTCAATATTTTTTAACAATTAAGACTTTCAGCTTTGGACTGAAGACACTGAATCTTGAGGAGCGCTTACCCACCCATCCCACCATGGTTTGTATGAGCTCTAAACAAAACCTTGAGCAGTAAACTACTTTTTGATAATTTTGACATTTTCTCTTGATCCCTTCCAACCTCAGGTTTGGTGGTAGGAGCTTTTAATTTAACTCCTGAGAGGTGTGAATATTCACTCCTCTTAGGTGATATTTCAGTACTATTAGTTATTGTATTTGCTTTGAAACGGCTGCAGCGAGTGACTGTTCATCTCCCAAGCCCAACACTCCCTGGTGCTCACACAGACCTCTTTGAAGTGTTGCATTTGCCACATAACGCTTCCTTTTCTCTAAACCTTGTAGACCCCCCAGGAATAGAGCAAAGATTCTTTATATATGAGGGAAATGAGCATTTCAGAGAATGTACTGTATTTGGGAGGCAGAAAAGACCCATCTTCTGAATTTTCCTGATCTATAAAAAAACCAAACTCTGTAAACTTTAGACCTAATATCTAAAGAAGGTTTGGGTAAATTGAACCCTTTCTGTTGCCGGTGGGCTTTGCAACCATTGTAAAAGGCTGCGGGAGATCCCATCCATGCCATCCTACTAGTGACTATTGGGTTAGAGTTGGTTCTTAATTATATGACACTGATCACCCTTTGGAGGGTGTTTTATTTTTTATAAGGCACACCAGAGAGCTCATGCCCTTGCCTGAGAGTGGCCTGTTACAGGCAGCAGGAACGTTGGTGCAGGGAGATGCTGAGACCCCAGAGATGGTGGGGTAGAGGGGAGGGTGGACCACCAGTAGCCTCGGCAGGACAAGTGGCTGAGGTCTAGACTGGGGGACCAAGCCCTTCTGGCCCCAGGGCAGGGGCATGCTGCAGGCCCTGGGATCTGCCTGCAAGCCTGAACCCATCGATGTCTGAGAACAGCCTGGACCTTTTCACAAAATCGCAGAATGGCAGGGGTTGGAAGGGACCTCTACGGATCATCCCGTCCCACCCCCTGCTTGAGCAGGCACCCCCAGAGCAGGGGCACAGGGCCGCGTCCAGGCGGGGTGTGAATGTCTCCAGGGAAGGGACCCCACAGCCTCTCTGGGCAGCCTGTGCCCCTGCTCTGGCACCCGCACAGCAAAGGGGTTTGTCCTCATGTTCAGGTAGAACTTCCCGTGTTCCAGCTTGTGCCCGTGGCCCCTTGGCCTGTCACAGGGCACCACTGAAAAGAATCCAGACCCAGTGTCCTGACACCCACCCTTTCGATTTTTGTAGGTATTGATGAGATCCCACCTCAGCCTTCTCTTCTCCAGGCTGAACAAACCCAGGTCTCTCAGCCTTTCCTTATCAGGGAGATGCTCCAGCCCCCTGATCATTTTCGTAGCTCTCTGCTGGACTTGCTCCAGCAGTTCCACATCCTTCTTAAACTAGGGGGCCTAAAACTGGACACAGCACTCCAGATGTGGTGTCACTAGGGCAGAGTAGGGGGGGAGGATAACCTCCCTCGCCCTGCTGGCCACACTCTTTTTAATGCACCCCAGAATATTGTTGGCCTTCTTGGCCACAAGGGCACGGTGCTGGCTCATGGTTACCTTGCTGTCCACCAGCACTCCAAGGTCCTTCTCAACAGAGCTGCTTTCCAGTAGGTCAGCCCCCAGCCTATACTGATGTGTGGGGTTGTTCCTCCCCAGGGGCAGGACCTTGCACTTGCTCATGTTGAATTTCATCAGTTCCCCTGGGCCCAGCTCTCCAGCCTGTCCAGGTCTCGCTGGATGCCAGCACAGCCTCTGGTGTATCAGCCGCTCCTCCCAGCTTGGTGTCATCTGCAGACTTGCTGAGGTTACGCTCTATCCCATCATCAAGGTCATTGATGAATACGTTGAACAGGACTGGACCCAGCACAGACCCCTGGGGATCACCACCAGTTGTCCTCCATCTAGACTCTGCTCAGTTGATCACGACCCTCAGAGTTCTGTTGTTGAGCCAGTTCTGTGTCCACCTCACTGTCCACTCATCCAACCCACACTTCCTAAGCTTGCCTGTGAGGATGAGATGGGAGACAGTGTCAAAAGCCTTGTTGAAGTCGGGGTAAACAACACCCACTGCTCTCCCTTTGTTGACCCAGCTAGTCATGCCATCACAGAAGGCTGTCAGATTGGTCAAGCATGATCTTCCCTTGGTGAATCCATGTTGACTATTTCTGATAACCTTCTTTTCCTCTACATGCCTGGAGATGACCGCCAGATTGAACTGCTCTATCACCTTTCCAGAGACAGAGGTGAGGCTGACTGGCCTATAGTTTCCCATGTCCTTCTTCTTGCCCTTTTTGAAGATGGAGTGACATTTGCTTTTCTCCAGTCCTTGGGCACCTCTCCTGTCCTCCATAACCTTTCAAAGGTAATGGAGAGTGGCTCACCAAGAATATCAGCCAGCTCCCTCAGCACTTGCGGGTGCATCCCATCGGGGCCCATGGATTTGTGAGATCCAGTTTGCATAGGTGATCTCTGACCCAGTCCTTCTCAACCGATGGTAAGTGTTCCTTTCTCCAGATTTTTTCTCTCTTCTCTGGGGGCTGAGATGCCTGAGGGCCAGCCTTAGCCCTGTCTACATCACATGATCAAAGGAAAACATTTGCAGCCATATTATGAAACATAGAATCATCAAGGTTGGAAAAGACATCTAGGATCCCCAAATCCAACTGTCAGCCCAACACTGTCATGTCTCCTAAACCATGCCCTGAAGTGCCACGTCTACACATTTTTTGTTTCCATGATTTTCACTAGTGCTTCATTTAAATCTACTGAGTGGATGTAAAAACGAGTCATCAGTTTTCATAGCTTTGGCTGCGGGATGAATCCCATCCATTCAGTACCACCTTAACCCATGCCTGGGCTGGGTTTCCAGCGGTGTATGTTGGCGCAGCTCCACTGGTTTTAGCAGAGCTACGCTGGTTTGCATCACCCGAGGATCTGACCTCAGGGAGCAGGCTGCTGCCTGCATTTACCAGGCAAGTGCACCTCATTTTGGCAAGCAGCCGCTGCGCACCAGTTAACAGCCTTTTCTATGCATAGCTTGGTACCGACTGCAGTCATCAGAGGAGATAATGTCATACATTAGGGCCTGAACCTCACTGTGACACCTTTATGCAATTAAAAAGCCTGTTCTATATATACACCCAGATATAAATGTATATTGTAAAGCAATGAGGGGGGCTAATCTCATTACAACCTCTTCAAAATGCAGTGTGAGAGCGATAAAAAAAAGAGACAATAATTTTGCGGATGCGGATTTCCATGCAGTGAAAGGGCATTATCAGAGGAGCCTATTACAGGCAGGACGTCAGCTGAACTACTCCCAAATCCTCCCTGTTGGGCTCTGCAATGTGAGCCCAGCTTCCTCACCGTGCTCCATTACACCAACCCCAAGGAGGACACTGTGGGACTTGTTGTGAGGCAGGAAGGTGAAGAGAGAGGCAGGAATTTGGAAAGGGAGAATGAGACTGAGGGAGCCAGAAAAGGGACAAGATGGTGAGGGTCAACGCGGGAAGTCAAGGCTAGAGGAGACACCAAACAAGATGGGCATGGATTGTGTGAAGCTTATTTAGAGACATGGGAATCATGGAAAATGGGGAGATTCTTGGACTCCACAGAAAAAAGATGGATGTGATTATAAGGCTCAAGACCAATCTGAGGACAACCACTTGTCTGCAGAAATGGGTCAAGGAGCATAAAGGAGCCACAAGAGCAGGGGCCCCTCAGCACCTCTCAGGCAGCACATAAACCAGCTCAGTCCAAGTGCCACAGGCATTAATGCTCTGTCCATGCATCAGACATGATGTAAGAAGCAGCTTTGATTTTCCATGAGGTCAAAACCCTAAAACTACTGTGAGGACTGGTAACAAGGGCTAGTAGGTGACCACAAAATTAAGGCTTTTTACTGCTGGAGTGCCCCTGATTCTTTAAGAATTCATGATGTGGTCTGATGCTGCATGTTGATAAATGATCTGACCCCTCTGGTGTCTACAGCTGTTCATTAGTGATCCCACGAGGATTACAGGTTCTTGCTATGGGAAACTGAAATGTGGTTTGATCATCACCAGTTTATCAGCAGTCACCAAGTAAAGGTGGGATTTTGCAGCTACCAAAGCAAATTTGCCCTCTAGGAAAAAAAAAAAAGGCTTATAAAAGTGCATAATTGAGCTCATAGAAAACAGTTTGCAGGACTGTGTTGATTTAAAATGGGGCAATATGCCCATGGTTTTAGTTCACAGTTCCAAGGTTGTATGAAAAATCCCACACATGGGGAGAAAGGTGGTGACACCAGTTTCTGCCATGAACATGGTGCCGGTGCAGCCTGCCCGGCAGGTTATAAACACAAGGTTTCTCTGCAGCATTTGCAGAGGAGTTATGTGCAGGTTGAAAGTCTTTATACATCAAACATTTCTTATCACGTATTCTACCACCCTCATTCTGATTTTCGTCTTCAACTAATGTGTAAACACGAGAATAATCTGTAATATCTGGGCTGAGGTTCAACTTCCCTCCAGGGAGGTGTGCGGTGCCCTGATGTCCATCAGCCATGAGAGCGGCCCTTGGGTAGGAAAGGTACAGAGCTGGGCACCCAAATTCTGTTGGAAATAAATAACCGTTGTACCCCACTCCTGCATTCTCTCAGATTGTGCTTAGTTGCAGGGCTGTGATGTATAAGATAGGGCAGATACAGGGTCTGTATCTGGTATAGGGAAGCAAAATGTCTGCGGTGGAGTAGCTGTGCATGCTAACACATTTACTTGTCATTATGAAGTGCAGCAGAGCAGATAAAACCATTAGATATTTAAAAATTAGTTAATGCTAGGATAAAATGATTTGGGCATTTGTAATGCTGCTTTAAATGGGATCAATATTTTCCAGTTCATTTTACTGTAGATTTTTAACTCTGCTATTGCACTTGAGCTCCATGCTTTGAGCAGCAGGTAAACTAGCAGACATAGGAAGGATTTCTGCTGGGACGTGACCTGTTGTATGTCAGGAAGTGCATCAGCTCTTGGCGATTCACTGGGCACCATGTCTTTTATTCAAAAGAGCTTAATTGTCATCCAGGACATCTGGGACGATCTCTCAGGGGCTTGTGTTGACAGAACATTAACTAACACACGAAAGCTCTGGGATCCCATGACATGATCCATCACTGAGTAAAGACAAGTTGCCTGTATCACAATAGGATGAATTCATCGAGGAGCCAAATCATTAGCATAGAAAGGTCATCTACTTGTCTGTTATTATCGTGTGAGGCAGATAGTCTATAATGTGTGCAGGAGTTCCCCGCAGAGTGGCAATCAGCCCCTTGCTACCCTATTTCATTGCTCTTTTTAAAGCTGGTGAAGAGCTTTCTCATTGAAATCTGCTGAAAACACCTAAAAGGAAATGCATAAATCTTGGCTACTTCTGTCTTCTGTATATGAGCATGAACAGCCTGGGATAAAAAAAGTTCTTTGCATGAGTATTCCTGATAGACAGTCAGACCTAAAGATTTGAAACGGACTCTGTATTTCTTGTGGCGAAACAAGATTTCAGTTTTAAATAGCCAAAGGCTGCGTCTGAAACAAATACTCTATCGTATTTTTCTCCCTGGTTATACCAAGACCTGTGCCATGTAGTTTAACCATGTGGCTGTAGACATCCACCAAACAATGTCAATAGTGCTGATTCCTCTGGCTGTGTCTCCCAGAAGGTCAGGTAAATCTTGCCAAGCAAGCAGTAGCTGGACAATTCTTTTCACCTCATTAACCAACCTGCTGAAACTGCACGTAATATCGAGAAAATGCCCCAAAAGCAACATATTTTGGAAATGGACAAAAAAATCAATCATTTTGCTCCGTCAGTGGTGAGCGTATGGTTTATGTTGCTCCATTGCGAACTTGGATATCATCCCATTTGGCACTCGAAAAATACAAAACCAGCCCAGCTATGAATATTACTTTATTGTGACTCAGGCTTTGCATATTTGCAGGTTCTCTGATCTTTTCCATAGTTCTTGATTTCCAGTGCTTCTCGAAACACGAGCCGCTCTCTGTCATCTCCTTCACCATGCACTTCTCCCCAGTGTGGCACCTGGTTTATGGGCCAGAATACATCCGCCCCCTCCTACATTAAGTCTGTAGCTGCCTTTCCGCAGCTGAGTGCAGAAAATCAGTGGTAATTTGTATGTGATGAGTAAGTCTTTAGTGCACCCTTGTCTTGGGCAGTGCGTCTTCCCCCTGCAGGCCAGTTCACTGCTCATGGGCTGCTTGGGCTTTCGTGCATCGCTTGCCTGAATGATAGAGTGGTCACATGATAATAAAGCTGCATATTTCAGCTGGTCTGAGGGTCAGGTTGCAAACTTGACCCTAAACATCAATGACGCATGTCTATAATGGTAGTATTTCACAGACTTTATGGGAAGACCTTAGAGGCTTTATAGTGCATCCTCTCAGAGGCAAACTGTCCTGCCTTGGTGATAACCTTGCTGGCAAACAGATCTATAGCACCTCATATTATTTCATTTCAGAGGTTCCCATTCAGAAAAGAGGCACTGAAAATCCATAACAATTGAAATATAGTGGAATTTGAACCAAGGTCACACTAGCTTGAGAGGTGACCTGCCGTGTTCAAAATTAACCTCACCCGATGCATGTTCTGCTCGGTTTACAAGTGGTGCTCTGAACCCCTGAGATTCAGAGTAACAGAAAGAAAAATGTTTGCAAGAAAGGGTGGGCTGCTGGATATGAAGGACAGAAGGAAGCCATATGATCATTTCACCTGTCCTCAGGTGTACAAAAGGCCAGTAAACATCACTCTAAAATTCCTCTGGTGAGATTATACCTACATCTCTGAGCTCAGTTTACCTCTGAGAAGAGTCAGGACAAAATCCTGAAAAAAAGAATTCTTGTTGACCTCAGTAGGGCCAAATTTCCAAGGTGCCTTGGGGCAAAACAAAACAAAACAAACCTATGTTCATCTACGTTATAAGTGTGACTGCATCCCTGCCCCTGCCCAGTGAGCAGGGGCTGGTTGGTGGTGGGAGCTCCATTAATATGCTATCGGAATTTATGCACAGAAAAGGTGACTTCTTGCTTTGCCTGTTAATAGATCTTCTACCTGGGAATATCTCTATAAGCCAGCTAAAAAGTTAGCCAGCTGTCTCTGAGAGATGTACCAGTTGACCTCAGAGTGTTATTTTTCAGCGTATTTTGCAAACCTATTGCAGAACAGCTGCGTGATGTACTTCTATCAGTTTTGTCCTAATTGACATCGACTACAAACAGACTTAGCCTAAGCCAAAATAAGTACTCTTACTCTGGGGGAGGCTACGCACAAGGCTGTGTGCAGTGAAACAGGTTCCAGTTTTGCTATGGTCAAGTTCCTGGTTAAAAGACAGAGTTTTTTGTAAAATGCACAAAGGCAGCATGGAGGGGTACAGGAGGGACTGTGAGTAATTGGCTGGAGATATCTACATTTAAGGGAAATTAGGGTGATTAGGTTTCTTGGTGTAGTAGCTGCCTTCAAAAGACAGAACTAATGCTGCTTGAAAGTTTTCTAAAAATGCAAGTTCATCAAAATGGAAATTTTCTACAAGGAAGTGTCCACTTCAACAAGGGTTGATTCTGAAAACGCCGTGAAATGGAAAGTTTGTCAGCAGCAAACCCTTCCAGCTTGACATCACTGAACTGAAGCAGTCAGAGTTAGTTTCCAAACTATTTTTTGGCTTTGCAACCAGAGCATGTCTTTTTATCATTGAAGGCAATGTGCAGCCATTTGGTTCCCTTGAAACAGCAGCTCTGATAGACCTAATCCACTTTCTAATTCATTCTGGCAGAAAAAAAAATTTGGAAATATTCTACCTAGAGCCCAAGCTGGTGTTAATATTTTTAATTTCAATCGTTTGGACACATTTTCTAATTCTGGTGCTGTCTGGTCACCCCAATCCCTTGAACGCCACATAGACCATCCAGACGGCCACCGCTGGCAGATCCAGCCGCTTGTGGGGCACCGGCGTGCTGGCAGAGGCTCTGCACCCCACAGGCCCCTGCGGCTGATGCCGATGGCCCTGTGACACCAACAGCAGCAGCCAAGAAGTGCCTGAATTATCTCAAGTACCGCATGTCTCAAGCAGGGCTGACAAATACGCCAGCATGCTGGCTTGCGTTTTTTCCCTGTTTCTTCTATATTAACAAAAGCGGGGCGGGGGGAAGAAGCCTAAGTAATGGATTTTTTTTTCTACTTCATTTTACTCCCACCTTCTCTGCCCCCTGTAATCCGATTTTTTACACCTCATTTATGTGTTTTTATTCAGCTCATCTTTGTGTTTTCTTTTTTTCACACCTTTGGATCAGCTCTCTCCCCATGTCTGGCACCTGTGATTATATCCTTCAGCTTCACAATGCAGATTTGCAGAGCAGCATTTAATAACAGGGAGGATTTGACTGACTGGAGCTTTGATAATGGTGGTGGGAAAGGCACAATCGCTGCCTTTTCAACAGTATACTTTGTGCAGAAAGCGTTCAACAGTGTCACAATCTGATAAAAAAAATCCCAGATTCCACCCATAATTATACCCTCTCTCCCTTACCTATCCACCTTCTTTTCAAAACTAAGCCATTGTGGTTGACACCAGCCTCTGGGGAGGTGGGGGTGGTGGGATGCAAACCTGAAGAGAGACAGAGAGGAGAAAAAAAGTTCAAGTCACCATGATTTTGCCTTGGCCTCTCTGCCTGCCCACACTCCTGCATGTCTTTTTTCAGCTGACACCTTGTGCTCGGCCGTGGGCAGGCCAGCTCCATCTGTGATCTGGCGAGGTTTTATGATGAAAAAATATCATCTGACTGGTGGCATTGCTGGTAAGCTGTTGGAAAAGGGAAGCCTTGAAGGGTTTCCAGGAAATTAGAAACCCAGGTGAACTAAGAGGTTGTGTGGTGTTTGATCATCAGCTCCACTCAGAGTCCTGGCTGGGAGGAGGAGGAGGGACTGTGGATGTCCAGCTCTTGCTAAAAATAAGTTGCACGTGTACCCTTCTGCCTTGGGGCTTCTCGGGAGGAAGGACCCCACGGCAGCTCTGAAAATGCACCCTGGCCCTTTCCAAAATGCAGATGGCCATGTGGGGTGAGTGCCATGGCACTAAGCAGTGCATGGTGCTGCCCAGCTTTGGCTAGACTTTAGGTTAGTCCTACACCTCCACACAGGTTTAAACTCTCCAAAACAATTTATAAACATGGGATGGACTGTCCAAAGCTCTCCAGAAATGTTGATGCTCACTCCTGGGAGTCAGAGGTTGAAGCACATTAGATGCCTCAACACCACCAAGACTTTGGGGCACCCAACTGCTTTTGGAAACATTTGCAGACACAAGAAGGGGGCAAAAGCATGACACGCAACCCTCATTCCTCAGGTACTCACATCTGAAAGGTACAACACCGCAAGCTGAGACCCTACTGCCTTGGTCTTCTGGTTTAAGCCAGCTAGAAATGTGGGGGGCTGGTGTGGATGATGAGGGTTTGAGACACTCTCAGCTGCAGGCAGTGTCAGGTGCTTGAGCCAACTGCATTGCCTTTTGCTGCTCAGTCTCCACGCTTTGACTCACTGAATTTCCAGTAAGCCAGGACGTTGCATCCATCAATGCTGGCAAAAGGCCAGCATCGTGAAATGGTTTTTAAAAAGCGTCCTTGGGAAGAGATTCAAGTAACAGCTGGCCTGGCCCATGTGGACAGGGCATACCTGATTTTAAATGGCTGGGGAGCAAGGAACTGAGCAAACATCCAGGAAGGTTTAAATGATGGGGTTACTGGCATCAACTTCTGGCTAAATACAGCAATGCGGAAAAAAAAGAGCCGCTGTTGTGACTGTCTCAGGGCTGCTTTTTGGCAGGAGGACCTGCCCTCTGGGGTGTGATCAATATGGTGCTAACAAGCCTGGACAGATCGACAGTGGCAGCTATCGATAAGGGGAGCTGCTGCAGGCACAGGGGCTGCGGCGTTTTCCCCAGCGCCCAGGCAGAGAGACCGTGGCAAAGCGTCGGCAGAGCCAGCACAGATGAAACGCCGAACCCACTATCACCTGCCCCTGCCTGAGGACAGGGCACCTTCCCCCAACTCCACCGCACTCGTGGTCAGGGCCATAGCAAATAGTAACCTGGTCTTACAAGGGGACGTTATAAAATCCTCATGGATTTTCATAAAGGCAGGTCCAATGGCCAAAGTACTCCTGTAACTGGGGATTTCTAACCCACTAGCATAGCACAACCAAAGTGGTGCACGATGGGGTTCGGCACCATGGCCATTCCCACATGACACAGAGCACATTAGAGTGCCCTGATCATACTTTCCTCATTTTATGGCCAGACTTACATCCCTTTGGCAAATAACAGTATCTGTGGCTGGGCTAAGGAGCCACTGATTTAAAACAATAAGATTTTTATTTGCTGCTGCTGCATTCCTTTAGGATGAATTAGGTATTTTTCTTTCCATTCAAGCTCATTTTGAAATAATGTGCAGAAAAAAGAGACCCCCAGCTATCACTGAAAACAGAATCCATCTGGTCTGAGTTATACTTAAGATCTTACTTTTTAAAAGTGACCTTTTTTTTTTTTTTACGATCAGATTTTAATATTTTTCATATTCTCATAGAATCATTAAGGTTGGAAAAGACCTCTGGGAACATCAAGTCCAACTGTCAACCCAACACTGCCATGTCTCCTAAACCATGTCCTGAAGTGCCACATCTACACATTTTTTTAACATCTCCAGGGACGGTGACTCCCCCACCTCTCTGGGCAGCCTGTGCCAGTGCCTGGGCACTCCTGCAATAAAGGCATTTTGCCTAATACCCAATCTTAACCTCCCCTGATGCAGCTTGAGGCCATTTCATCTCATCCTGACACTATTCACTTGGGAGAAGAGACCAACACACCTTCCTTTCAGGCAGCTGCAGAGAGCGAGAAGGTCTCCCCTCAGCCCCCTCTTCTCCAGGCCAAACCCCCCCAGCCCCCCCAGCCGCCCCCCAGCACACTTGTGCTCCAGACCCTGCCCCAGCCCTGCTGCCCTTCTCTGGACACGCTCCAGTCCCTCCAGGGCCTTCTTGTCCCGAGGGGCCCAAACCTGAGCCCAGCATTCGAGGTGGGGCCTCCCCAGTGCCGAGCACAGGGGCCCCATCCCTGCCCGGCTCCTGCTGGCCACCCCAGTGCTGACACAAGCCCGGGGGCTGGTGGCCTCCTTGGCCACCCGGACACTGCTGGCTCATGCCCAGCCGGCTGTCAGCCAGCACCCCCAGGGCCTTCTCCGCCGGGCACTTCGCAGCCCCTCTGCCCCAGGCCTGGGGCGCTGCCTGGGGTTGGTGTGACCCAAGGGCAGGACCTGGCACTGGGCCTTGTTAAACCTCACACACCTGGCCTCGGCCCATGGATGCAGCCTGTCCAGGTCCCTCTGCAGAGCCCTCCTGCCCTCCAGCAGATCGACTCTCCCACCCAGTTTGGTGTCATCTGCAAAGTTACTGAGGGCGCACTCAGTCCCCTCATCCAGGTCATTGATAAAGATATTAAACAAGACTGGCCCAAAACTGAGCCCTGGGGAACACTTTGTGACCGGCCACCAACTCGATTTAGCTCCATTCACCACAACCCTCTGGGCTCGGCCGCCCAGCCAGTTTTTACCCAGCGAAGAGCACACCTGTCCAAGCCATGAGCCGCCAGCTTCTCTGGGAGGATGCTGTGGGAGAGAGTGTGAAAGGCAAGGCCGTGCAAATCCTCTTGGGTAAAGGACCTTTTTGCCATTAAAAAAAAAAAAAAAAAGCAAGTGGAGTAGTACTGAAATCCAAAAATTTTTGCCAGTACCAACATGGGCATTGCTCTTAAACTCAACAATGAGTTGAAAGGTTTCCTAGGTTTGGTGGTTTTATTTGTTCTTCTTTCATATTTACCTAAATTTAACTTAAAAGCGTAGCTGTTCCCCTCTGTTCCCCAAACAAAAACACTTAATTTGTCATTGAATGAGACATTTTTTGTAACCCTGTAACTACTTTTTTTTATTTATCCAAGGAAAAAAAAAGGTTTATCCAAACCTTTATGTTTTGTTTAGCCAGTAAATCCAAAAGAAAACTGTATTTCATACAGTTTTAACAGGAGCTTTTATTTTAAATAACAGAGTGAAAATACCTGCTTTCAAATTGTGAATAGTCTCAGTAGTGGAACATCAGAGCAATGAAACAGAAATGAAATGTTCTTATTTTTCTCTCTGTATGGGGAACAGCCTGCCTTCCAGTGTGGTTGCTTCAGGTGTAGCCCTAAATTAGAAAGCATCCATCGCAGCTGTGAAAAAAGACGGCGGTGTCAAGAAGCCAGCCAGATGCTCGTTGTGCAAAGACAAGAGTATGAAACAACTCCATGATAATCACCAGATTTGTTATACCATTGTGCTATTCATTTTGGGGGAGTCATCTTTTTACACTTTACTACACAGCGCTCTGTCTTTCTCCATTAAAATCAATGGCAGACATAGGAGGCAGCCTGTTTTGTTATGGTCTTCCAGGCAGCTCAGACACTTCTGGGAATCAGGAACAGAAGAATAATGCATTTCAATAAGCAGCTTATCGACCAAGCAGGAGTTAAGTGAACCTGTGGTGTACTTCTCTAGTTTCTCTCCTCTCACATGATTATTGCACTTTACTCGTGCTTTGCTTTTGTTCCTTTGGCAATCAATACCTTGCAATGACTTGCCTGAGCCGCAGCCCAGCACTAGGCATGAGGTGGGGTGATGGGACAGTGGGTTTGCTCCTGTCGGTCCCACCAGCTCCTTCCTCTCTAAAATCTTGAAGTGCCGGCTGCTGCCCAAGCAACCGGCCCACCAGAGGTGTAGTGCTTCACTGCTGGATCTCCAGGCTTCTGACCAAATCTGGGCTCATGAGCCTGCTCTTCAGAGAAGTACAGGGAAGCAAGAGAGGCTGCATGAGCTTCAGGTGAAAGATTTCCCTTGAGAAATGCAGGAGCCATTGTCCATGTTTCCTTCTAACCCATTTAGACAATTAAAACAGAGTCATGGCAAAGAAATCCATGGAGGAAAAAAAACAAAGTATAAAAGCAAAGTCAGACGTGGTGTTTTCCAGGGTTGAAATGGAGAAGCCCAGCAAGAAGCAGCCTGGTGAGGCAGAACCGGGACACGACAGATCTTGCATTTTCTATTTGGGGATGAATTGATCATCTTTCAGATCCCGGTTCACCAGGAGACCCTGTACCAGTTACAAACAGTGCCAGATGGACCCTCTCAGGTGCTGGACCCCAGAGCAGCTCTTTGCTCCATCAGGCAGAGATCTGACCTCAATGCCCTGGATCACAGGGCTTCCCACAGACATCCTGAAACAGAGGAAAGAAATCTTAATGCTGTTTATGCTCCAATGTTACAAGACAGACACAGTCTTGGCACTGAGACTGAAAGGCTGCGGGACCTGGGAGCTGTCATCTGTTAAACACCTCCTGCAGGTAACAGAGGCTGCACCTGCAGGACAGGCAGCTGCCTGACCTCTGCTTGGTATCAGACAAGGCACATGGCCTTCCTCAGAGTTTTTTTTTTCTTTAATGTAATTAACTGATGCATTTTTTCAACAGTTACGAACAATATATGGCATTACCAAAGACAGTAAGCATCCACAGATTACCACCTGTACCCTGCAGCTCCTCCGTGTTTTGCAAAATAGCATTAAAAGTATTATTTAACCTCAAGCCAGGGACCATTTTCATTGGCCAAGACAGCTAGAGGTGAGACCACATCATGGGTTTCTCCTGTGCACAAAAGCTGCTCCTGTGCATGCGGGGTGCAAAACATCTGCTGTACAGGGCACCTGCGGCGGTGCAGGAATGGGATGTGTGGGAAGATTTTAATTACTCACCATGGCAACCTACATTAATAACTGTAATACCCCATAATAAGCTGCATTGGTCCTTCTCCCACATCCACAAAAATACCTCCAGGAAGGACATTCATGCTGTAGACGTGCTCCTGGGTGCCCAATACTGAGCTACAGAGCCTAAGCATGAGGCCCCATGAAAAATGAACCTGCTCCAATCCATAACAGCTCTTCAGAGTGGCCTGGCCAGATCTGGGGGGATCCCACCATGTCCATTCCTAAACCCACAGAACTTTGCATACTCTTACACCCCCGGCAGCTGAAACAAGCTCATCTTATTGTATGGTGAACAACCTGTAGATGGTTTATCCTGAACTTATTGATCTTACCCCATTGATCTGAAGTTTGAGTTAATTTGAGGTTAACCTCTCCCATCAGTGTCGGGGAGATGGCTCTCCTGGAATCGACGGAGATGAAATATTGTGTCTGTCCTGCAGGTAGACACCTCTGAGTCGCACGTCTGCACCTCACCATCCTGCTGTGCCTGGCAGCTCTGCATAGGAACACCTGTGAGACCCCTACACGCTGTGTTGGCAGAGAGGGTACCAAACACCCTACTTTCTTACAAGGAATTACAGACCCGGGGAAGCCACAAGACAAACTGGAAAACCCCAAAGGAAAACAGAAGATAAGTTGCCAAACTGCCAGACTGACCCTGCAGAGATGGATGAGGAAAGTTCTGCCAAATTCAGTCTAGAGCTGCTAAAAACTAGAAGCAACAGCAGCAACAAAACCCACAGAGTGCAGACAAGGATGCATCATGCAATCAGAGCTTTGGTATTTTTACTTGTCCCTCATCTGTGTCTCAGTCCATAATGGTAACCTGAACTTTGCCCACTGCCAGAGCCACCACAGCCACTTTTGGCTCTTCAGTTGCACTTCCATGGCACAAAACACACCAAAGCTTCCCCCAGAGCTCATAAGGCTCCTTGGGAGCAGGCTTGCAGGGCTGTGAGCACTGCGGCATCTCCTGCCAGCTCACCATGACACAACACCATTATTTGGCCAAGGTCAACAGAAACAGCGGCTTATTTCCCATGTCTCTAGTGCTGACATTTCATATCTGTGTACTTGAGCCCATTGTGGTTTCTTTTACATGAAGTTACAGAGGGCTGCAGAGCTGGAGGGACTCTGGAAATGACTGGAGCCACAGCAAGATGATCCAAGGTCCTTCTCACCCTTATTTGAGATGGACATTTTCAGCTTATCCCTTGGAACAGTGTCTGCACTTCATCTCCCATCCTGAACTGTCATTCGTCTTTGGGAGAGTCCCATGAGAAGACAATGACAGCAACACGTAGGGGGGACAGTGCCGCCTGCGGAGCTGAGCATCTCCCACAGACCCCACCGCAGAGGTGAAGAACCACCCGCTTGTTTTGTTATTCACTCTTTCGTGCTGAGGCTTTCAGCTTACTGCTTCCCCAGCACGCAACCGAACCCCTTCCTCTGCAGAAGCGCTGGCGGAGGGTGACATTAATCATATTGGAGGCAGGTGCCTGATAAATAAACAACCTTGGAAAAATGATGTGGCACTTCAAATGCAGCATCCTTTGCCTCACCTTGCACGCTCCTGGGAAAGCCTGTGGCTCGTGGTACGGCATGGGGCTTCGCTGCCTCGGGAAGGACTGAGGGGGGGAGCAGTGCCTGCTGCCACACTTTCCATTGCTCATGCTGAGCAGTTTCTCACGCTCACCTCAGGCGCAGCTTTTTATTTTTTTTTGGGGGGGAGTGAAAAATCCAACTCCAACAAAGCAAAAGACCTTTTGGCCACGTAAGGATCTGGTTCTTACTGCCTTCACAAAAACACTGTGCAAGTCTAGTGCTTTTTATGTGAAGATTTTAATCAATCACACACAGTAGAATCCTGCAAGATGGGCTAATATGCTTATTTTATGACAGAGAAAATAGAAACACAGACACTCAAGTAAACTATTTAACAATGTGCGTGCATTTAGAGACACGATGCGTCCTACAGAGCTTGAGGACTGGCAATACTGGGGGAAAGCAAAAGTTGCCTAGCCCAGATTCATAAAAATAAGTTGAGATAATTCCCCTCTGGCATTTTTTTTAACCAGACCATGAGCTCATTTCACAGGAGCCTGACCATTTGAAACCCGGACATCAGCACAACCCCCAAGCCCTAGCGATGTCCAGGCAATGGTGGGAGCAATAGCCTCTTTCCAAACAAAAAAGCTCTTTTCAGCAGCACAGGTGGGAGCTGAGTGCTATTGAAAAAATTGCCTATATTTTGGGTATCGTCCATAAGGACCATTCAGAAAGAAGAGGTAGGCAGGAATGACACTAACGGGGAGAGGGTTGTTCCTGCCATGAGAGAAAGGTTTTGCCCAGCAGGCAGCTTTCAAAGCCTTCCCTTTCCCCATGTAACGCTCCTTTCCCACGATCCTTTCGTGGGGATACACAAGTCGTTGATCTGCTGTCAGGATGCACACGTGCCCAGCTCAGCCAGCCCATGCTGCGCATCCAGCGAGGCTTGGGTCACCTAAAGCTGGAGGTGCCCAAACTCCATAGAAACCGAATAAGAGCAGCCCTGACCTGCTGCCAGGCCATACAGAAGGCAGGTGTTAGGCTCAGCTGGCTCTTTTGCAGGGAGGAGGTGAGGAAAAAAAAGAAAAACAAAACCAGAGAATAATGTTACATTGTTTCTAGATTACTTAGGCTTGGGGTTGGTTTTTGGGTTTTGTTTTGGGTTTTTTTCTTTTAATTAAAAGTTTATATAGAGCCCTGAAACTTGATAACGGACGCTTTAGCAGAGGGTAGCCACATGGAGCCAAACCTTAAAAACCATGAAAGACCCGATTTATAAGAGAGGGCCATAAAACATCAGTGGAAGAAACCAGCAGTATCTGTTAGGAGGAGACTCTCAACTTGCCTTTGACCCTGCTGGTTTTCATCTGGAGTTACTGGTATAGTTGGAACAAAACCCCAGGACTTCACATGAATCACGCTTGGATGCTGATGAGCACCAGCCCCAGCAGACAAACCAGATTTGTTGGGGACCAAAGACTTTTTACCCCCTTCCACAAGCATTTAAGCCAAATTCCAGCAGGTGACGAGCCTGGGATTGCCTAGGTAAACACCAGGGATATTTAAAGCAGGGGGGAGGGAACACTGCGCTAGCCAAGTTTTGCTGATTTTAGGCTGGATCCCACAAGACTGGGGAATGACACATTGAGCTCCAGCCCGCTGCAAATTAGAAGACCCAGGTTATGAACCTCTGAAAAATGGAGTTTATGAGGGAAATGGCAACTGCTCATTAACTCCAGTTGAGCCATGGGGCTGCTCTAACTCTGAAAGCAACTTCCTTACAACTCAGCAGATTGCTTTAGGGGCGGGCAGGGGTGCATGTGTGTGTTCTAGCACAAACGAGATGCAATCCTAATTATTTTGGTTTGACTCACCGTAATGAATGTTACAATTGTACGTGGATCTGGCAATTGAAATAAATACTCCAGAGAAGAGTTACAGGTATTTTGCTGGAGTTGTAAACCCAGCCTGAGAAAGAACCAGCTCCCATTTCTGATTTCAGACACCTGACAGAACTGCCTCAGGTCCACAGTCTGCAAAATTTAGTTCAGTTAGATCCCAAGGTAGTGATAAGCTGAGCTCTTCTGTCATTTCAGGGGACAGTTACACACTCAGATGCCGTTTAAAGCCAAAGAAACTCAAAAATTCCAGGCATGGCAAGCAGCAGCAAGGCACTTGCTTCATTTCAACAGATAATTTTTATTTCTCCCTCTTTTTCTATTATTTTTTTTTTTCAGAAAGAGCAATGCAGCAGCTGAGTAAGTGCAGAAAAAGAGTAAGAGCAGTCTCTCTTTAAGGCAACTGCCTGGTTCAATGTAGGTTGATTTAATGATAAGACACTGTTTGAAGTTAATTGTAACTGCAGGGAACAACAAGAAAGCTAGAAATTCACTGTCAGGCAAGGCAAGGAGCCGAAAAACACACAGGGTCAAACTGTGATACGACTCCAGGGAACACATATCATGATACAGCTCCTGGAAAGTCTGCAGAGTTATAGTCAAAATTAGACTACATCCTCTTAAACATGGGGCAGAGCACAGCTGGAGGAATTTGGCCATTTTAAGCCTCAAAATACAGAAAGTGGATGTGTCCTGTTCAATCTGTGGTGAGCAGGATCAGCACAGGCTAGTCCTGAATCCCTTCTCTTCCTCATGGTTCTGCTGTGACGCTGCTGGGTGGTTGTCAGTGCTCAGGACCCTACAGAGGAGGAAGAGAGGTGGTCTGGGAGTTTGGTTATTTTGGGATGTGGTTTTGGTTGCTAATTTTAAAAGCCATAAGAAATTACTATAAAATTATATTATCTCCTGGTTCTTTCTCAAAGTTATGCCACTTTGCAGAGTAATGAGAACTGAACATTTTCATGGGTATAGGTGAAAAAGGTTTTTACCTTTGTAAATACCCCACATTAAGTAAGGAAAGCTGAGTACTGTGCTGGAGAGCCCGAAGAGGATACTCCAAGATTAAATTTAATTGAAGACATTTTTCACTGAAATGCAGAGAAAAAGCCAGACTGCCTTGCCTAGCGCCCAGCTTAACAGTGGGTGGGAGGTGGGAACCGGAGCACGGCACAAAAATGGGGTTTCTCCACTGGTTTCACAGGAGGAAGCACAGCCCTGGGCTCCTGCGCTCTGGAGGAATTCAGTGTTTTGGTCCTGCCCCTTCTGTTTGGGGTTTGGACTGGCTCCTCGCCTGGGAAGGGCTGCACTGAGCCCAGCAATGCGCAGGGCTGCCCTGCCTCCTGCCCCGCAGCTCTTGGCAGTGCAGCCCCCAAGGAACCTTTAGGGGTGTCCAGCCCTGCCTGAGGGTCACGTACAGGGTCATTCCTTGGAAAAAAATTAAAAACTCTCTAGCAGGAAGGGAGAAAAGAAAATTTGGAAGGCTTGTCGTGCTCCCCCACCCCCGACTCGAACATTAGCATTTAAGGTGTGAGGTTGACAGGCACCTTGGGCAACATCAGACAACAGTAACTGCAGGTGCATCTAGCAAATGCCGATTTGGTGCAACAGGGCAGGGGCTTGTTCTGCAGCCCCACGGCCCCTAATGCAGCCAGGGCCTGGCCAGGGTCTCCTGTGGGCTGCCACACTGCCAGGGACACCTACCTGGAAACACCCCCCCACAAAGTGGAAGGACTAACAGACATTTACAGGATCAGGTCCTCTAAGCCATTAACAAACCAACACCCTGTAAATCAAGCGTTTAAATTTCTTTTAAAGTGCTCCTAATAGCAGTAAATTTTAACAGCTTTTTTTTGTTTTTTTTTTTTTTTTTCTCATGCCTCTATGCATCCCCTACATAAGACTGTCTGAAACCTGGCGGCCCCAGCCAGTACAGACACTGCTCACCGCGGGGTACTCTGAATTATAACAATATTCCAAGCAATAAATCACAGTGTTTTCTTTACTGAAAAGTGGAAGGGGGGGAAGGGGGGGAGGGGGGAGAAGAGAGAGAAGCTTATCTAAATCTATTTACACAGAATGATTATTCAATTAATTTTTTCATTACACTTGCCAAAAAGAATTGCCCGTGTCTTTAATGCTGTGTGTGAGATTTCATTAATAATTAATAGCAGCAGCTTTTTCTCCTCTGTTTAGCAAGCAGGAGCTTTTGCCTTTGGAGGTCACACCCCAACAGGTGCCGCAGGGATGCAGCCCTGCTCAGCTGAAGGCACAGGGACTGCGTGGCCACCAAGGTGTGTGTGGGGACAAACTCTCGTGCCCTGAGCTATTGTCAATGGGGGTTCACTGGTTTCACCTTGAGTGGAGTGGTGTTTGCCACTGCAAATGTCATGCAAGGCGAACAGGCACGGGGCTGCAGGAACGAGCGAGTCCCTGTCCCCATTAGCCTCATCTTCCCACGTGGCATTTGTCTCTCTGCTCCTCACACACAGCTTGGAGAGCCCAGTCCCCCCAGCTTCTTTGCCCCCAAAACACCCTCTGACGCCAACCCTGTGTCCCCTTTGCTCCTTTCGCCAAAGACGCCCATTCCCACCGCCCTGCTCGGTCCTGGGTGCCACCAGCTCCACCTCCTCGGCTCCCCGTGCCTACGTGCTCAGGGTCCTGCCCCATTTGTAGCAACTGGCATGAAGAACCTTCCTATATTTAAGTGGTCTGGCTGGAAGAAATGCGCCATTGTAAGCTAAAGTGCAACCCTCATGCCACGACCACCCTAGATTTTAGCAGGACACACAAGAGGAGAGTCGTTTGGCCACAGGAGCCTTCCAGACTATAACCTGCTGTTACAGCAGCACAAAACAAAAAGTGCTGTTAGCACAGACAACCAAGTATCCTGGGAAAATGCAACACAAATCCTTCCTAGTCCCAGTGCAGGCACAGCCCCGTGAAGCTGGATGTGCAGCAGGACCATCCTCTGCTGGAAGAGCTGAGGGGCTCGGAGGCACTCACACAACCGGCTCCAGGACAGCTCCGTGCTGCTGTGCAATGTTGATGTGACCTTAAAGTTGCACCTTGTCTGTGGGACAACCAGGTTAGCTCAGACCATGGAGCAACGAAAGCAGAACGAGCAGTGCAAACAGCAGCTATAAATCACCCTATCTCTTTCCCAAACCTAACATTTGTAAAAGAGCCCTGGGTTCTTATAAATATTTAAGTCAAATTTCAGCTGTTTATGTCTTACATCTGTCTTTATCAGCCTGTACTCATTTCTCTGCTCGCATCCCACGCCGCCTGCTAATCTAAGCTGGCTGCTTTTGGTGCAAATGTGTTTTCTCACCTCGTTTTGGACAATCATCATCTGAATTCTTCTGCCTGGCGATCCTCCCAAAGAGGCCTCTGCTGGAGAGGCTTTTCATGGAGAAGGTAAAACAGAAAACAGAAAAGGTCCCTTGAGATTTAACAATAACTCAACCAAATCAATTAAAACCTACCTGTTACCCTTGTCCTGGAACAAGGATCGTAATATGGCCGGCTGTGCACGCCTGCGCATTTTATTGCTTCTCCTTTCCTTTTAGTGCCACGCAAGCTATGTATTACAATGATCTGGTTTCTTCTAAGAGGCGCGTGCTGCTCTGACATGGGGCAAAGGTGGAAGGGCAAAGTTTATCCACAAAAAGTTGGCTGGTGTGGATTATAACCAGAGACTGCCGATTTTCTGACTTTCTAGTAGTTTTTAGTAGAACGGAAAACAAAGGGGAGACTGTTTTTGAGAACCTCTTGGAAAAAAAATAATCCATGCTTTCCAAGCAGCCATAGGGCTGGTGAAACCCACAGGGATTTCGCAATCCTTAATATACTGTTTCATAGAGGGGAGACAAATGAAAGATATTGTGCAGAAGGGGAGCACCCCACTGAACCAAGGTTTCCCAGAATCCCATCCCTTCTTCTCCTCTTAGTGGCCCTGTAATAAAAATCCTCCAGGATGGTCACAAAATGTCCCAGCATCCCCTTCAGATACATCGAGATACATCGTGGCTGGAGGTACTGCCGGGCTGTTTGCTGCAAGTAAAGTGCGGTTTGATGCTGAAGCTCAGTAGGGAAAAAAAGAAACCTCATTCACTGCTATTTCCCTCCTGCTAAGACTCCTGATCGCCTGTGATCTCCTAGAGCCCTGGGAGGAAGAGAGGAGCGATGAAAGCATGAGCGTTTCCCCATGAGCCTGGCAATCCATCAGAGCTCAACTCTCAGCAGCTCATCAGGAGCACCGCTCATGCCGAAGCACCTGTAATTGCAGGACCACCGAGGCACAGCAGCTGGAGGATCACCCACGATGGCAAGCTCAGCCCAGGGAGCTTCAACTCCCCACCCCTCCGCTCCGAAAGGTGGGGCAAGATTGGCTCCTGTGGAGGGCAACTCAGCGCATGAACCATAGCAAACCTCTCCAAACCATCCTCCAGACATGCCTGTCCTTCCCCATTAGGGATATTTGCCCCACAACGCTACCACGAGTCCTCATGAACACATCCCAGGGAGCCCACGGAGGAGCCAGGACTTGCGTCCCTCCTCCATTCTGAAGAGCACCAACACATCCTTGTCAGCACTGTGAAGCTGCTGGGAACAGCACTGGCTCTGACATGTCCTGCCAGCACAGGTATCAACACGCTGCACTGCCCGCGAGGGCTGGCACTTCGTCCCAAGCTTTCTCAGCCCAGCAGCCACTGGGACTGAAGAATTGGTGCCAGCAAATGATCAACTCAGCATCCCCAAGTGGTCCCAACACTTCCAGCGCTCTCTGGAATTCAGAAAATCTGGGTTTGGTTCCCAGCTCAGCTACACATTGTTTTTGTCCCTGTGGGCAAGCAACTGAACCTCACTGTGCTTTAGCTTGCCTTCTACAAGCTGGAGTAAGGTTACAGCCCTTTTTTTCTCACCACTATTTTGACTTGTCTACTTACATTACAATCTTTTGGGAGAGGCGGCTGTACGTGCGTATCTACCAAATCTAATATAAGAGATCTAATCCTGGCAGATTTCTCTAGGTATTACTGTCATACAAATTCTGAGGGCTGTGTCTATATAGACAGCTTAACCCGCTCTCAGGCACTGGTAAGTGACTTATCTCAGTGCTGTGCCCACATACCAAGGTCACAGGCTTGCTTTAAATTTGCATTTCAGAACCTGAGCTCTGGTTCTCTGGTATTACTGAGCCCCAAGACCTGATCCAGGCAGCTCACCCCACTCCTGTGGCTGAAAGGCATTGCTAACATTCGACTCCAGAGCAAGAACTTCCCATGCCATTCTGCATCTGTGAGAAAAATCAACCTCAGCAAATTAATTTATATAAATCAGCTAGGTCAATCACCATTTCCCACCAATTTTGTTCACTCTAGTAAATGAGCCAAAGAGGGTTATTTCTTTCCTATGCTTTGCTGGTTCTCTTTGAATCTTTGGGACATGATTTCCTCACTTTCCGACTTAATTAAGAGGAGGACTTAAGCACTTAAAAGTCATCCACTTCCATAAACTCCTCTCCAGGCAAGATACCGTCCCACCCACCCAGACAACTGGCAGCATCTGCCACCCACAGCACTTGCACATCTGCCCTGGGGTGAACAGGGACCCGTGATCCTGGCAGCAGAGGCACTTTTCTGGGGGAACAGGCTGCTCTGGTATTTTTAATAGCTATTTCTCCCTGCTCCGTTTCTCAGCAGAGAACTGTCAGGACATGCTATGACTCTGCTCAAAGCTCTGTGGTCCTTTCTTTCAGGTCTAGCCTAGAGCATCTTGCCCAGAGTAAACCTCTCCAGGCCCCAGAAAACACGAGCTGCTGCTGCAAGTCTGTCTGAGGCTGAACACTTGCTTGCGCAGGAAGGATGGCCACTCAAAGGGCTTCACAACGGCGTCACAGCTCGGAGCAGTAAATAATCACGCTACGTGGCTGGGGAGATGCAAGAAGTCACTCTCACCTCCACGTCTGTTATGAAACTCTGGTTGTCCATCTCTTCCCCTCCACCCCGCTCTCTCCCTTGGGGTGGCACAGCCCATTCTCTGCCTTTAAACAAGGGAAAAGAAAGAGAAAGAAAAGGAGAAGCAGCAGCCTGTGCAGTAACTGAGTCCTTCGCTGCCTCCTGCACAGCTCCAGCGCTTCGCCATGTTTGTTCGAAGGTAAAGAGGAAGCATTGGGGATTACGGACACGGTTTTGATTTTATTTTAAAGGCTTTAATATTTGGAGCTGTATTGATTTGATTTATCTCAGCATGCCAGCGTACCACTGGTAACTAAGCAACACCGATCCTCTCTGTATTCTGGGAGACTCCCGGGATTTTGCCTATGAATGATATTACTTTGTGTATGTGAAACTAAATGGACCATAGGCACCATTTGTAAGTGAGGAATACCTGAGTTTGATATTTTTTTTATTTCTTCTTGCTAGGGGATGGATGTACTCCCTGGCACAGCACTGTACCCGCAGCCCAGGCTGCAGAGGGGCAGGACCTGGATGCACACTCCTCCAGGAGATGCCAACAAGAACAACTCAATACAAAGTCATGCAGGTGCAGGGGAAAAAATTGGGGGGCAAAGCAGCTGGTGTGGTGCTGCCATGGCCTCCTTTTTTTGGCTTATCTGGAAAAAAAACCCACAAAATAAAACCAAAAAAAACAAACCCTAAAGCAGGGTCACCTTCTGTGGGACTCAGAGTGGCATAGAGGAAAGCTCAGCAGGCAGAGACAATGCAGGAGAGTAGAAGAGAGTAGAAGAGAAGAGAGTAGAATATTATCAGTTGGAAGGGACCTACAGTGACCATCCAGTCCAACTGCTTAATTCAGAGCTGACCAAAAGTTAAAGCATGTCAAGAGCATTTTTCAAATGCCTCTTAAACACTGAGAGGCTTGGGGCATTGACCACCTCTGGAGGAAGCTTGTTCCAGTGTTTGACCAGCTTCTTGGTAAAGAAATGGTTCCTAATGTCCAGTCTAAACATCCCCTGATGCAGCTTTGAACCATTCCCACACGTCATGCATCACTAGATGCCAGTTAGAAGAGATCAGCACCTCCCTCTCTACTTCCCCGCCTCAGGCAGCTGTAGAGAGCGATGAGGTCACACCTCAGCCTCCTCTTCTCCAAACTAGAGCAACGCTGGCTGCACCGAACTCCCCGCTGCAGCTTTGTGGAAGGTTTCCTACCCCTTAGCCCTTCATCATGCAGAGCAGGGACCTTGGCCTTTGCCCCGTCTGTTGGCATCTCCCCCTTCCCTCCCCGGTAGCTGCCAGCAGCCCTGGCACAGGCAGCCCTGGCACAGGCAGCCCTGGCACAGGCAGCCCTGGCTGTTTCTTTAAGACGATGGCTTCTGTGTGGTCAAAGTCAGCCGGCAAAAGAGGCACTGTCAGCTCGCACTATATGGTTCAGTGGTTTGGCGTTAACGATGTTTGTTTTGGAGCCCGCCTGCTGGTCTGACCCATTTAGGATCCTTGCTGTACTACAAACTTGCCTTTCAATTATAAGGGGAGGCAGAAGGGGTCTTTAAAATGAAATCGGAGCCCACCGAGTCTGAAGCTGCCAAGTGCGATCGCTGTAGGCCAGGCTGCCATGGTACGGCTCTCCTTTGAGCTGACCTGGGGAAGCTGTGTCAGTAATTTCACAAAGTGGGAAGGAAGGAAGGAACCAGCTCTGCAGACAGGCAGGGGAAGGATTTGGACTGGCAGGGACACAGAAGCCCTTTGACCCTCAGACTCTATCAGCAGAAACTGAAGCCCTGTACCACTGCCTTCAGCAAGACCAGTGCTGCTAGGGAAGGGCATCCCCGGAGGCAGAGGGGCCCAAGGGACCCGAGATGGGAGCTGGGACCCCACCAACTTCTGGGGGACCCTCACGTGACCTGCACTGGGTCAGCCCTGCTCACCCAGGAGTGGGAAACTTGCAGCTGCTGGAGCAAGAGCAGCTTGTCCTACATGACCAGCAGGTGAGGAATTTGCCACCGACCTTGGTGGAGCTGCAAGCAGTGCATTGCAAAAACCGCTGGTCAGAACCTCTTTACAAGCCCACACTGGGTGCTCTGGTGGTCCTGACTTTTCCTCAGACATCTTCTGACAGAGGAGCTCGTGCTGAACATCACATAGACCTCAGCTATATCCACCTGGGTGGGCATCACTTTTTATCCTTCCATGGATAAAAAAGTTGCTTTTTATCTTCTTGTGGCCTGGCATGGGTCTGCCACAGCTGCATGCTGGACTGAGACAAGTTGCACAACTGAGTCTGCTCCTGCGATGGCCTCGTGTATGATGCTTTGCACTGACAAATACTTCCAATTAAGAAGCACAATTATATGCTTGTCGAATGGACAAATAGTGCTAACAAAAGGGCCGTGGAGTGATCCTGTGGTTCTGACATGTACAAATTGGTCATTATTCTAACTTAGCTGAAACAAGAACCCTGCAGAATAGGGGGCTGGGTGTTTCTTCACATGAAATCTGAAACCAGGCAAAATGCACATCAGCTTTGCAGATTCCTCAGTAAGCCTGGACTGAGTTAGAGAATGTCAAAGTGATGGGGGATACACTCAGCCTCAGAGGGGGACAGAGAGCACGATCTTTCTCCAGCTTTGAATCCAAACCCCTTGTCACGGCCTCTTCAGCTCAGCTCTTCCCTGAGAAGCTGAAAATAGTGCCTTTCTCCTTATCAGGCAAGAACTGGGGTTCTGCAAACACCCTTCAATAGCATTAACGTGGATACACAACCTCCAAAGGAAACGTTCAGGACCAACATCTGGATTTGTTCTGTGCTTTGGCAGAGGTGGGTTTGGTGGGTTCCTTGCAGCTCTCCATGACCCCTTCCCAGCACTGCCGGTAGCAATCAGCATGCTTCCCTTAATTTCCATTGCCATGGGGCCAGCGTGGTAAGTCCTCAGCCTCTCACGGCCTCCCAGAAATACCAACAAGCAGTTGGGGAGACATGTCTGATCACCTCATGCAGGAATACACAGTCTCAGGATACCCCATATATAAGCACACATCCAACTTATAGCCTGTATATAAGCACTACATCACCAATGCAAACAGAAAACTCCAGAGCAGCCCCCATCCCTTGTGCTTGTTCACCTGGGTTTAAAGCACCCAAAGCAATCCATTCCAAAGGACAACTAACTAAAAAAATAAGGGAAAAAAGGAAAGTACTTTGGGAACAGCATTGTCCACATTTCACCAAATCTCACTGTTGCTCAGAGCACTCTTGAATTAAACAGATGCTTAGTTTAAAATTCTTAAAAAATCTCGCACCAGAATACTACTTTCATTCCTCGTTTATAAAAAAAAATTACGTTAGTGGCTGCTTGCACTCTGCCTGGCAGCGTAGCAGAGGGGATGTCCTCATCGAGATGCTGAGGTGCAGGGACAGACAAGCCAGTCCGATGCACTTACCCAGTCACAGCATTGGGCAGCAGCAGCAGCACAAACTCATCCCCTCCACTGAGTCACTGCAGCTCAGGGGTAAAACCCCATCGCGTTTTCCATTGCAGCTAAGTGCTTGGCCTCTCCTGCAGCTACCTCGAGACACACGGCTAACAGGGAGGGCACAGGCAGGTTTAGGTGAGGCAGCCGCCTACCTGCAGTTGATACCAAAATGAACTTCACATAAGCAACAGAGCAGTGATTAACTGATAATACTTTTCGGCAGCATAGTTGGATTTGAACCAGCCATCTACCAGCAAAGGCCTCAGACGCTCAGAGAGACTCAAAGATATTAAAAGACACTGGAAAGGAGTCGAGGCTCAGAGAATAATGACCCTGGATTATGGAAAAGAGAGCTCAAACCCATCAAGTGTTTCAAAGTGAAACAAAATCTTCAGATGTCGTTTGGCTGCTTTTATCCGCAAATTCAGTTTTATCTGTGGGGGGAGAAAAATAAACCCTACAGGAACGCTTAGCACGGTGGAAAAAAATAATGTTAAATTAAGCTTACAAAAATGTTTCTCTTTCTGAAAATCTTGGCTGGCGACAAATGGCTTGTGCCAAGTTATAAATCAAGCGTTGGGTTTCTTTTAACGCTCAGCATCCCCTGATTTATGATGCCATCACAACCTCTCGATTGATTTCTGACTTGGTGATCCATCATCCTCTACAGATAGCTGCCCATTATAACGCCTTTTCCTGAGCAGGCGGCATGTTTCGCTTCCCAGAAGGGCTTTATAAAGGAGCGGCTTGAGCGGAAAACCTCTCACTGGCAGAGCAGAGACCCGCGAGGCCGAGGTGGCCACGGGAGGGGGGAGATGGATGGTGTTTGTATGAAGGAGTAGCGCTACTCACTCGAGTACATGCACTGAGGGGTCCGGGTTTGCTGGCCGTTGAACCGGTGTGGCCTTTGGCAGCACAGGTATGTTCCTGATGACCCCAGGACAGCCCTTCCTTTCTTGTTTTGGATGACTAGAGCCTCTGTGCTTCAGCAGGGTTTAGTTCCTGACAGCAGCCATCCCTCACAGGTAGAAACAAATTGAACTTTGCCAGCCAGAAGGAACATTTAAGCTCACCAAAACCTTTCACCAGATAAAAAAGCCTTTTCCTTTAGAAGCATCTCACTCCTCAGCAAGGCCTGTTCCCACCAGCTCAGTGATCCAAGGACATCAGGGCTTACCTAGGACTTAGAGGACCAATGCTGTGCAAACTCCTGTGCGGTGCAGTGGCCACTGTGCACCTCCCCATCAGACACCAGGTGGGTGGGAGTTGTACAAGGGCTTGTTCCTGCATCCTCGCTTGGCTGCAGAAGTCACCAGCCCCATCATGGGCACCTACTGCCGGCATATCCCAACCGACAGAGCACTCCCTAACTCACTCTTGTCACAAAAAGCCGGATTAACAAAGTGCAGCTATTTATATTGAGCTCATTTTAACCAAAATAGGTGAGGGTGGTTTTTTGTGAGCAGCAGGGATGGCAGTGGTGGGCAGCTGGGAGCACTCACCTCCAAAGCCAGCACAGCTGGAGACTGTTAAGGAGACCCAAGCACCTCAGAAATGAAAGACAACGGGGGTGTTGGGGGAAAAGGTACCAAATACCAGCCACTCAAAGCCCTTTTTGGTTTCTGGGCTGCAGCAGGCCATGGGTTAGCTCTGTGTCCCAGGCAATGCATGAGACACTGGGGTGAGCGTGGGGAGCACGAATGTGGGCTGGAAATCCCCAGACCGCTGCAATTCACTGGCTACAGAGCCATGCCTGTATCAGCCAGGTTATGTATCTTTATCTAAAGCACGGTCTCCTATATAAACATTTTCTTGGGCAGTCCAGAAGCCGTCTGTCCACTCGGATGGTGCCTTTTAACTTCCAAGATAAATAGGGCTTTTTTGTGTCACTATAAAGTATTATTTATAGTGGAAAGGGCCTGTGAATGGCGCACGCTGTCAGTTCAGTATGTAAATGATGCCAGCTCCTTTTGCTACATCCCATCAATTATTTTCACATACTTTTCTTTGTCTTCATCTGTCAGAGGAAAAGTCACCTTGATGTCTTGAAGTGGTTTTCTTCTCCCATTTCCTTTGGTGTGTGACTCTACTTTGAGGCTTGGCAAGGAGGAGCGTAAGGAATTTTCAGAAGCAATTAAGTGAGTTGGGAGAACAAGCCCTGATGGCCTTTGGAGCTCCACCAATAAGCAACACTGAAGAGCTGCCTCCCAATTAAAAACTGTATGCTACAGGGCTTCTTCGTAGGAGCTTCAAGGATGGGATGGCCTAAAAAGTCAACCCTGATCTCATGGAAGGGGTAGAATGGCAATGCTCACATGAAGCTCAGGCCTTCAGCGTCACCCATATGTATTTTTTTCAAACAGCCTTTGCTCATCCCATTCTTGGTGGCTGAGTGCTGCTGGCTTCCACCCTCTTATGTCTTTTTTCCTCCAGGCCCAACTCTTTCTCTGCTTTCATTGCTAGTCTTTGGGAGTACTCACTTCCTACACTTATTTTGGGCGTCTGTCTCCCATTCCCACTCAGCACCACGGGATCATCTCCAGTTAGACCCTTAGTTGGTATAAATCAACCTTCTTGGCTTGGTATTAGCAGTTACGGACCTGCCCCAGTTACCTGTCCCTCAGAGGGCACTTTACAGGGGTTCAACAAGAGACTTGCAAAGCTTTTGGAAGCAGAGACCTCCCCTGTTACTTTCTCTCGTTCTTATGAGCAGGGCACGTTTCCTTGGATGGTCCAACTTCAGCCGCCCCTTCCCGCTGGCCCGCAGGTAGGCAGGCAGCAGCGCTTGGGCTCAAGGTGCTCAGTCTCTCTTCTGATGTGGAGAGGAAAAAAATAAAATAAAACAAACCCATAAATCACAAAGCTAGCAAATGAAAATAAATACACTTAACAATATTTCCATGCAGCTTTTTATTATTATTATTTATAATAGTATTACAGAATTTTGTAAAATTAAAGTAAATGTCAAGCAGAATGTAATAATTTTCCTTGGGGTTTGGCACATTTGTGTGCCTGACAGTTTCACATTTTTCTTTATATCCGTGAAGACAGGAGCCTGACAGGGCTATATTTTCTTACCCACTTTGTTCAATTTTGTCATAAATTGGAGCGAACAAAACAGTGAAAATACAGACACCAAATTAATCAAAGAAATTACATTTTAAAGCGCCTCATGCAAACATGTATGAAATAATCACACTGTGACAGGAAAGCACATGAAGGAAACCAATATTTCCCCCAAAAAAAACACATGCACTTTGGCCCCAGAAGTGCAAAGACTTAACGCCAGGGCTATCAGCGTTACGCACAAAGATATTGCTCCCCAGCTGCTCTTACCTTGCAGAGCCCTGAGTGAAGTTCTCCCTCATGCGTGTCTCTACCAGCTTACACAAATTTCAGCTATTCACCCCCTCCGTGGCAATGAGCTGCACCTTTTAACATGACGGTGGGCGCTTGACACCCAGCAGCTAGTTTGGGCTGCCAGGGCATAGGGCCTCATGGTGACCTTTCCACAGGTTGCGTTCAAGTTCACGCCTTCATCCTCTGTCTTCTGCTGCCGTCAGCACCACCTGCAAACGCCCGGCGCCCGCAGCGCCGTCCCTGCCAGGCCGCCGGGACCCACCACCGAAAGCCTGCTGGGTGGTTCTCCTGTCTCAAGGGAGACGATCGCGGCAGCAGAGGAAGAAGCTCCTTGCTTAAAGAATTGCAATTTCCATGAGAATGACAAGGAGAAATGCGAAGTGAGTGGTGGGGCTATCCTCAGGCCAATTCTTTCTGCCTGAGTAAATTCGATCTGAATTCCTCTTGAAACACCAGCTCTGCAGCACTTGGACTATATCGAAAAGGTCACTGGAGGCAATGTCAGACATACTCTCCAGCTGCACTACAAGTGCGCTGATAGAGATTCATAGCAACTGCAGCTGGAGATCCAAAGTGACTCTCTGAGGAATCCTCTCCACTTATCTGGCAGCAGCAGACGATTTCATTACTCCCCTTTAATGCCTGGGCAGAAGTGTGAGTGCCTCCCTCCCTGCCCCCCAAAACGCCGACTTGGAAGCACTTCTTGGAGCTAGTTAGAGTTGGTGAGGAGGGTTGGTGGGGTCTTGCAAATCTGAAGTGCATTTCAGCTAATTGAAAGGGCCGCACTGGAATCTTGCTTACCTTCTTCCTACCTCTCCGGGCTTCAGAGGACTGTTCGGATAGAACTGCGGCCAGGAGCACGGGGAAGTCATAGTGGCTGAATCAGCTTAGAGTCCCCTTGGATCTAAGCCCCCTAAGCATCCAGAATCCACCTCTGTCATGTGCAGAAGTCTCGTTATCTCCTCCCAGAATTAGGCTTAAAACCTGAAACGTAAGATGTTTCCTTTCTTCTCAGTTTTGGTATTTTGCCCTGTAACCCTGTGGTATGGAAACATGAATTTTCCCCTTCTCCAGCAGTGCTGGATGCAGGAAGCCGTCACGTTGCAATGAGTTGCATGTGCTGACCCATCCCAAGGCACTGGTGGTACCGAGCGCGGCGCAATGGAAGACCTGGAAAGCTGCCACATTCCCTCTCAAATGTGGAAGCAGTTTGGTGGTAGATTATGGGATTTTTTTGCTACCCAAACTACATACACCCATCAATATACAGCAAAAATGCTTTTTAAGCTTATTTGTGTATTCGTTGCTAAATACCATAATGATCTCCAGCTGTATAGCAGGAGGGCCCATTCACTGAAATTTTACTGTTGATTTTATTTCTATTTTTTTATTTTTTTGCTTTCATTATTGTACTATAAATGTGTTTCCTCCCATTTTCCTCTGCGCCTGTAGAACGCTTGACGTCTCCTATCACACCTGTTTTCCATTGTCATCCATTATTTTAATTCCCCATCTATTGTGCAGAATCTGAAAATCGTCTGATAAATCCCATTTGTTACTTTAAAAAAAAGCCCATGGGAAGGTTTTAATAAATAAAATTTGTATTTTTCCACACCGCGCGCAATGAAAGCGTCCGGTGAATAACCCCCGATTGTCAGGTGTTCACATTCCCATCATCTAAGCGGGGGGATAATTAGCAGACAAATGAAGGTTTACAATTCTGCAAATATCTCAGAAAGACCATTTGGCTGCTTGATCCATGGAAGGATATTTTTAAAACTGCCATTTGAGACTCAGCTGTATTGCTAATTAAATGAGAATTTCATAAAAATAATCTGAAAAGTCTCTGTTAATTGGAGAACGATAACGAACAGACTTGCTAAACAGAGGCATAAACGTCAAACAATTGAAGAGGGATAATAAAGCTCCATGTTATCATGTAATGCCAGGCAGCTTTCCTACTTCTATTTGAAGTTTTAACTTTTAACCATTTTTTTTTTTTTTTTTTTTGTGAATGGCATCCAAAAATGTGCTTTGCAATCATAATTTCCAGAGCTTCCATTCGGTGTTAGCAATGCATGGGTAACGGCGACTGTCACATTAACAGCGTCCGTGCCTTAAGACTTCTTGTGTTCTGTTAACAGCTTTTGTGCTCTGCAATGAATATGAGGGGGGAAATGCATTAATATTGTATGGCTGTTACTCATGCAAGATAGTGGTGTTATTGAATTAGTGATTCTTTGTAATAGTAATGACTTCCAGTACTGTATTGTACAGTAAAATACACGAAGTCAGGAAGGAACTCATGAGCCTAACGGAAGACTCAAATACAGTTTTGCTGGTGCTGCGCCGCAAATCTGTGCTCATGTGCTGCAGTGGCACAGAGAGAAGCGTGCACCTCCCTTCCCCTCAGGTCATCAGATTGGGACTGATCATATAGCTATAGGGGCAGACTCCACTTATGCTGGTGCGCTGGAGTAGGGAGCGCTGCGGGGGTGGTGATGCTTGGCCAGCCCGTGCTGGGATGAAGGTGCCATCCTGATTCCCACAGCTGGCAGGGAGGGCATGACCTTGGGTTAGCAAAAGGCTGGCAGCTTGTGACCTCCGCTCTGCATCACGCTTTGCCCGGCCCTGGGCACCGTATCGCGGGCACCCAGCAGATGACACAGAACTGCATGGAAAAAATTGCAGGAAAACCTTCATTCATTTTACACCAATGAAGAGTTCTGCAACTGCAGCTGCCTCCCGCAATGTGAAATTTGCCGTGCTGCCTTCACACTTTCACAGCCCAAAGCGAGCCAGAGCGTGAAGCAGAGACTTCAGCCTGAGCATAAAGTGTCTCTTGGATATTCCACTTCTCTTCTGTGAAAAAAAAAGCAACTTTGTGAAAGCCCAGTGTAATGAGAATTGACTGCTCTCCATGAGAACTATCGATTAATTACTCTGCGGTGGGAAAAAAGTAACTGTGATGATACACATTTTCCAACTGCAGCACAAACAATTGCTTTTGAGGCATTGAGAGCCTGGACTGAGAAATCTAGTGAAATTAAGTCATCTCCAGGATGGAGACAGCAGCCAGCTTTGCTAGAGTGCAGTAAAATAGCAAGAAAAAATTTGGGCAAAGAGACTTTCTTGTGTTTGAAGCAAGAACATCGCCTGTGCTTTTGGCTACAGCTCAGATTGGGATTTTTCTAGGAGTTCCCTTATGGGAACACGTACTTAAGCACCTGCCTTGGTCAATGGATCCTGTTTAAATGTGTTGAATCTCAGCAGCCCCACTCTCTGGGGAACAGCTTTAAAGTTTCTGGTTGTTGCTGTGCTGGTGGCAGCGCTGTGGCCATGCCACTCTGCCACAGTTCTGTGTCACCTCCCTAATTCACTCACAGACCACAACGGAGCCACTGACCATGACAGTCTGCCCTTCTCTAGAAATGGAAAAATCATTGGAAAATTATATTTCTGGGAATGGTAAAAACAAAACTCAGTTTCGCAGGGCTGGACTGGTACTGTACCAACATGAAAGTGGGAACCCAAAAGCAAATTAAGGAATCAGCTGCACATCTGGTTGAGCTGTGGGCATGCCATACCGTTCCCGGTAAGCGGCACAGATGCCCTGGCAAGGGAAAATATTAGATGTTTTCTGCTGACCTGTTGTTCTCATTGGCTGCAGAGGTAGGGCAGGACTTACAGTGGGCCCTTTTTCAGCTGTGAAATGCTTTTCTTTGAATCACACCCAGAGCCTACATTGTAACTCTCAGTCTGTGCTGAGAGATTCCCAGGTTCAGCTCCTTTCTCCGACACAGGCCTTGGGCGACCTTAGTCATTTCACTTCATCCTTCTCCACAGCGATTCCCTTTTGGGCAATTGGGTTTAGTGCTTCTTCTACGCATTCTGGGAAGAAAAAGACATTATAGGTGGTAAAAAGTCAGACAATCGGATAAAAGCCATAACAGTGCAGAAGATAGATAGAAACAAGATGCCCTCACGCATTCAGGCACCCAGTTCACTCTCTCCAGGGATGGATTGTGTAGGGGTTATTGGACTAGCTGATTCTCAGCTGCATTTTGGGTCACCAGTGCCACGGGTAGTTGCTGCTGTTCAGGAAGAATAAATTGCGTGGAATAGGCTAAATTTAAGGTGCATAGTTATGTACTACACACACACACGGCAGGGAAGAAACATGCATTACTAATAACTTGCAAAAGTTTTAAGTTAATGTTATTACTGTGCATGTTTAAGCACATTATCACACAGGCCCTTGCCTGTTAGCACACAAAGTGTGCAGTGCTTCACACTTTCCCTGGCTGCCGCCGGCCCTGCTTTGCTTGTGCCTGTGTGGTTCAGTTGCGCCCAGATGGACAGCGGTACAGAAACGGAGAGTTTCTGCTGTCAGATTTGGAGCTGGATTGCAAAGTGCGAGGAGGCAACTGGTTCAGCCCCTCTCCAGCACCACGTACAAGACTCCTTCATGACCATGGGCCTTGGCCGTGATCTCCTACAAGTAATTCATGGGACAGACTATGGCCAGGTCACAGCAAAGTGATTTAGGACATGAATATTTATGACGTTCCTATACCAGCAAGAGCTTTACTGTAGACAGAATTATATGGGAAATATTAGCAGAAATACAGACTCAGTATCAGTGCCACAACCCCCCTGTTCCATGAGTGATGGGAGCCTGGTTTCTGGAAACTCTGCCACCAGTTTGTTCCTCTGATGCCTCGGGGAGACCTTATAGGTGGCAGCTCCAGAGTCCAGCCCAGCTCCGCACACTGGTTGCAGAGGTTATCCACATGCGTGAATAATGATGTGAACTGTGATGATGACAAAAGCATCTTCAATACTAGTATTACTAGGTCTGTATCACGGTTGTAGCATATTTACTACAGTTATGCATTAGGATATATCCATGTATGTAGAACTGTATCAGTAGAAGCATGTCCTTCTCTCCTCCCCCACAAAGATCTGTAGTTGAATACACATGGCAAAATTGAACTCAGATGCATCTTTTTTTGCTTAGAAAAATTTTGAGCTGTCCACACCCAGTCCAGTGATGAAGGTCACGAAAGATGAAAAGTCTGCCTTGTGGTGGACAAAATGGCAGACGCAGCCCCAAATGACTTGTCCAAGAAGCACCCTGCCATAAAGATGCTTTGCTGAATACCAGCTGTTCAAGGCCTTAGGCCTCAGCCTTGGCCTTAGGCCAAGGAGCCAACCACGATGTTTAACTCTGGCTTTCCTCCCCAGATGTGCTCATGATGACCAACATGGGGTTGGGGGGCAGGAGGGAATGGAGAACACGTGCCATCGCTTCCCCAGTGCTTGCTCCAGGAAGGATGACCTCTGTAAGCAGCCAGGGAGTCCTGCCTGCCTGAGCCTGAGGAGCTGTGGTCCAGGGAAGCAAGTAGGCTCTTTCTCCCACTTATCTTCTGGCACATCAACCAAGTAATTCCAGTAAAAATAAGATCCTAACAGGACTGGTTCAGGAGGGCAGAGGTGGGTCTTACATGATGAACTGGACCATGAGAGCAAAGGTGCTGAACTAGTTATCAAAGATTTTCCTAGCCCAGGGCAAAACCAACAGGCAGGGATGGATGAGAGGCTTATTTACAGCGCTGTATGCCCAATATTTTCCTTTTTATAGTCTGCTGCACTCAGGCAGCTTTTTTTAAGTGGTGCATGGTGATTCTAGGCACAAACCACATCAGCAATTAATTGGATTTGTGGGCCTCACTTCCACGCACCCCTTTGAAACATTCCCTCAGGAGATCATAAAAGACGGGGACTGAGCAAAGTAGTAAGAGGAAGGTATAATGTGGAGAGGACCCTTTTGTTAATCCTGTTCCGCCTATCTTTCATTAGCACACCTTATTATGACATCCTATAGATTTGCTGCTTCAGCTCTGCTGGTGAGAGGCAAATGATGTCTTAATGAACGATGGTGCCTCGAGCTGATAACGGACGGCCCCTCTCTCCCACTGAAAAGAGATTGTGTTCGGCACAGTATGTCCAACTGTACTTAACATAATTGGATGAAACTTGTAATAGTTTGTTCACTCCAGGTGGGTACAAAAGTCATGGCAAAAAAAATCCCGATGATAAAATACCAATTGCTGTCTCTTGCTTAAGGGTGTAATTGTGGTTAGTGGCACTTGCAGAGCAGAGCATCTAGGATGGCAGATAACGCAAGGAAGGACTCACCCTGGCATGTAAAGCACAACACAGAGGCATCTTCAGCATAAAGCTCCCGAGGCCGGGGGCCAGAGCAGGCAGCATGTGTCAAGACACTGTAACTGCTTTACAGACTGTCTCAGCTAAGCCGCGTTTACCCACCCTGTGTGCAGAGGATACTCAGCATAGCCTGGTGTGTCTCAGTCCTGGTGCACTCGCCTTCCTGCTGCTCTGGCACGACTAGCGCAGGAGCGATGGCTGTGCCGGTGTCCGCTCCAGCTGGGTGCTGCTCAGCCCCACGTGCCTCAGCCACTGCGTTTTAGAACATTTTCCCAAAGCCATTACTTTTATGCCCTGAATGATTACTTCATTTAGCACATACATCAGAACTAAAATACCCAATATTAGCTCATTTAAGTTCATGTTCAGTGATGGATTAATCATTCTTGTTTTCTGGAGCAAAGCCCAGTCCATTTCATCTAAGGACCAAGAAGAAATGTTCCCTTGTCTCTTGAAGTCTGAGGCATCTGCTGTGGCTGCATATATGCTTGTCCACAATAAAACAGTGAATGCTTAAATTAGAAAAAAAAATTGCTAAAGCTATAGATCACAGCCATTATTTTCCTGGTTTCAGAGCAGGTGCAAAGGAAGCACGTCAACTGTACGTTGAGCATAAGCCTGTGCCTCCTTCGAGGCTTCAGGTGTCACACCACGTTACAGTGAATATTGCTTTGCGATGTACCATGCTGCATCACAGGCCACACAGGAGAATGCAGAGAGCTAAACAAGTCCTTAATGAATGAACACAATGATAGCAGACACCTACGTTAGCTCTGGCCATGCTGAGATGAAAGAATCCTCTATGCTAAATATTATGGCCAAAATAAAATAAAAACAACAGGTGAGTGACCAAACCGAAATGCTCGAGGTCTCCTGTTCCCCTGAATTAATAGAGATGTTGGTGAGTCAGTGCAATGAGTAAATGGTGGGAGGAAACATCCCTATCTGTCATCCTCGTGAGCAGCAGACGAGGCAGGAACCGAGGCTGTCTATCATGCATGCAGTGGGGCTAAAACGGGAAGATATCGCTCAGCCAAAACTACCTTGGTTCCAGCAACAGTTTTTCGGCTCAAGGACCTCTCTTCTATGGAAGCCATGCTCGGTGGAGCCTGTTTTCTCTAAAGCTTGGGTAGCAGACTTCAGTTTTTGAAATGTTTTTTTCTCCATTAGAAAGGCAGTGTGTTCTGGTGGCAATGGGACCTGGATTTCAGCGCCACCTCTGCCACTGCTGCAGGGCCTCAGTCTCACCATTCATCCCAGTGCTCAGCTTCTGGTCCTTTTAAGCTGGGGCTGTGCCCTGCCTCGGTGCGCCCAGATGTGGTGCAAGTACCATGCAGCCACAGTATCTCCAGGCCTCTCGGGTCCTGCTGCCCTGTGCTGTTACAAAAACACAGCTGTAATTGTGATTAATTAGTTTTGTTCACATGCCTTTTAATGATCCCTAAAACATCAGAGGGTTGTGAATATCTGGCAAGGAAAGCGGCAAAGAGAACTGGGGATGGGAGATGAGATGTCCTCACTTTGTTATTGAGATCTCTATGTCTTGCCTGCCTCTTGGCACAAGAAGAAAACCTCTCCTTTTGTTTGGTCACAGACCAAGAATACCACTGTCTTTTTGCATTGTGAAAAAAATATGAAACAAGAAAATAGTGCTGAAACATTTCAGACAATCTCCTTTATCCTGTGCTCAGCAATTACTCTTATTGTCAGCAGGAGTAAAGAAGCATGTATCATTTGAAAGTATTTAGAACTGACTGTATGTTTTCAAAACACAGGATCTTTCAAGGGACTACTCTCTTCTCATTTGGTGACACAGGCAATTAAGTTTTTAAGAGGTTCTCTGCAGCATTAGCAGACTATATGATATTCTTGAAGGCGCCTTTATAGCATCCTAAAGACAAATTGCTTACATCTTCCTTGGAAAATAAAAGGCTAAATTCCAAAACTGGAAGATGACCAAGCTCCATTGTATGTGCAATGCTAGCTGGCTGGCTGCACATTGCTGCTGCTCCCCCCCTCCACCGTGCCGCTGCGGCTCTAGTGCACCGTGGGGAACTGCTCCCCAGAACCGATGCCCCTTACTGAGGAGGGAAGGCTCAGTCCTGCCCCTCTGGCTTCACCGTGTGTCCAGCCGTGGGGAGAGGGAGTCAGGGTGTCAGGGAGCACCAGGGTCTGGATATGTCCCTTCATTCAGCTCTAGCTATAAGGAAGGTAGGAAACAGAGTAAAAAGCAGCAAGGAAGCGCCCATCCTTGGGATTGGCCCTCAGCTGCTCTAGAAGTATGTTTCTATTAGACGCTGCCATCCTTTTGGGCTGTAATCTATTTCCTCATTATGTAAACACTTACATGGCATTTGTGATCGTTTCTGGACTGACGTTGCACAAAGTTGGGTAATAAAATTGCCTCTGATCTCACAAAGTGCAAGGCTCAAGACAAATAAAGTCTGTAAACAGTTCTGCACTTCAGGATGTTTTATGAGCTGGACTGCTGTTTACATAGGGCTAAACCTGAAGAAGTTCATTTCATCTCATGGAAAAGGCACCGTGCCTGCAGGAGGCTTCATTCCTCTGGGGGTATTGGCATTGTTACTACAATCAAACTTTCAACTACCTTTTTCTCTTTGCTGCCTGCAAGTCCGTGTCACTCATTCCACATTTCCCTCTCCCAGCAATACTTCTGTGATATTTAGAAATTTATATAAATGTCAGCAAGCCAGCAAAAGCCCACAGGACTCAGCAGGCAGCAGGTAGGTATGGAGTTCACCGGGATTGTGTTCACTGAAACCCAAGTGCTGGGGAAGGGGCCAAGCCCTCCCCTCCCAGGGTTTCTTGGCTGCGTTGCAGGTTGCTGGAGGGGGCTCCTCAGGGAAGCCTGACCCCGGGCAGTGGCAGGCAATGGACTGTGAGCGGTGGCATCGCTTGCTGTTATCTCCAGCAGTACCAATCTAAGGCGTGCAGGTGATGGGCAAAGCCAAAGCTGTGCGGGAGGCAGAGAAAGATCCTTAATTGAAGCCTCTGTGTTGCAATGGAAACTGGAACAGGGACATCCATGTGAATTGGTGACAATGGCACAAGAATGACCCCTTTCCATTGAGGCTCTGAGGTGTTACAGACCAGCCTGTGCTCCAGCTGAGGCCAAAAAGCCTTTTGCTCACTCAATGAAGGCACACAGCTTTTTTTGCACTTTAAAATATAGCTGCCAGTTGGGGCACCTTCCAGAAACAAAAGGGCCCGACTGGCATGGCACTGAAGTGAGCCTCCCAGCCTGCCGATCCACCTGGCTGCCCAGCAGTGATTCCCAGGGGCTGCCGTGCCCCATGCCCAGATGGGTGCTGGCTAATCACCCCTCGCAGGTGAGTGAGTCTGAACATCTCACCACATCTGACAGTGAAATGAAGAGACACCACCAACCTGTTCCCGGGGTCCACGTGGAGCTGCTGTTGGGAAGCAGGTGGCTCACAGGGTGGTGGCAGACGTTTATCCTTTCCTGCTGCCTTTGGGAATGGCTTTTCCGTAGGGTGCCATACCTAGTGTCCCACTCCTGATTCCTATTTCAAAGGGTTGCGCTTGTAACCTCCAGTGAGAGCAAGGACAGTGCCAGCAAGATGCATTCTGCAATGTTGAATCAGACCATTTAAAGGTAAGTAGACTCACCTGGAAGGTTTAGCTAGGGCTGGACTGGGCTTCTGCTTAGAAAGCTTGAACCTAATGCATCACTACAGACTGAAATCAGCAGTGTCAGCCCCGGTGTCGCTCACAAGTCACACCAGCCACAGGTAAAACCATGACCAAGCAGGTCCAGCTTACTGGGTTGCCTTGTCCAGCTGTTTTGAACATCTCCAGGACTGGAGAACCTACAGCCCCTCTGGGCCTCCCCATCTGCCGTTTGACCATCCTCAGGGTGGACACTTTTTACATTATATCTAATCAGAATTTGCCATGCTGCAGTTAGTGCCTGTTGCCTCTTGCCCTGTCACTGTGCACCTCTGAGGACAGTCTGGCTCTGTCTTCTGCACATCCCCCTGGTAAGAGTCATAGACAGCAATAAGATGTCCCCTCTGCCTCCTCAAAAACCCAGTTTTTCTCAGCCTTGCTGCAGTACACTGATGTCTTTTTGTATGGGAAGCCCAAAACCAGCCATGCTACCTCCAGTGCACAAGTAGGCATAGGAACAGCTCTGGGATTCAAATCTGCAGCCCTTGAGTAGCTCCAGCTGCGCTGCACTAATTCATCACCTGCCGGCGGGTGTCAGTAGCTCCTGGAATAAAGCAGAAGTCGGAGAACTTTCTCGGCTGGTTCCCCTTTGACAGATTTCAAGCATTCACTCTTCTCTCATCTGGCTATTTGTAAAGGGTTCACACGTCTATAGCCGCTCCGTTAGAGCTTGTCTTCCCTGCTGGAAAGCTTCATTAGTTCAGGACAGCTAGTGCATATCTACTGTTCAGAGGTAAAGCCAGAGTGTAAGACAAGCCACGTTAGTTATACCGGTGAGGGAAACTCATTAGAGTCAAGCTCAGCTGCAGACTTAGGCTGACTTTATCTTCCTGGTGTCTTTACCTCAAGATAGCACAAGCCTTTGTTACACAGGGGAAAAAAGGTGGCGTTTTTTTTTGCAAGAGGTTAAAGAAATCCTTTTACAGATTGTTTTGGAACAGACCAAAAAACCCAAGGGGTTTGGGGGGGATACTTGGAGGAAAAGGGAAGGGGAAGATGCCCCCAGGCAGCACCAACAGGGTGAAATGGTGTTAATGCACCAACTCCCCTGTCTCAGCATGAACCCTTTCCTTGGGAATCTCCAGAAGGGCCCAAATCCAACAAGTGAGAGGAAAAAACTATTTATAATAAGGCTGGGACAGGTCTTTCTCAGATTTACGATCAGTTTGTTCTTGCAGCTTGTGCATAACCAGGACGTTACATGATCACAACAGATGCCATCTGGGATTTTCCTACAACTTTAGTGATTTCAGGTTCCTTCGCTTTTTTAAGCACCAAACTAGAGATGCTGGGAAGACAGCAGGTATTACTGCAAATAGCAACCATTCCTCTGGAAGGGGAAAAAACCCAGCCTTTTGCAGGCCTGAGTGAAAAATGGAATGTCCCCAAGTCAGCCATCCTTCTGGAAACCTCCGGCCTCAAAATACACTTTGCCATGGATCTATTCTAATTCCAGGAACAACACACTGAGCTGAGGCTTAGACCTTGGGCAAATTCGCCTTTTGGCTCAAACAGCAAAGATCTTTAGCTGAAAATGCCTGCTGCTGACAGCCTGCATGATGGCTGCGTCCCAAGCACTGCTGGCATAGCTGTGGTGGAAAAAATAAAATACATTTCATTCCCCAATGGTCATGCTGTAATGGCATGAAATTAGAAACTCTAATCAATAGCGCTTTACACAGCATGGCTCTCATGTCAAAAGAGCCCGTGGTTTAAAAAAAGAAGAGTCACAAATAAATATGAAAATCAAGGCTGTGAAGCATCAGTAATGAAGTATAATTCTGTCAAGCAATGCCAGCCAGTGATTCTCTTCACAAAACCTTCACTCACCAAATCCTTCCTTCTCCACACCTCTCTGAACTTCCATCTCCCAATAATTTTTATGTATTTATTTGCCCTTCGCTCATGAAATGTCACTGATTTGCGCGTGAGTGCTGAAACTGGGAAGGGAAAGGCTGTGTTGCAGCCCTTGCTCTGCCTCTGGTTGTTTTTGAATACTTTCACCTCTCTGTTGCTTCGACACGGAGCTTTGGAAAAGGTTCCAGCCTGCGCTGTTCACCTTGCTGGGGCACACAGTGAGACTGATGACGAACTTTCTTCTAAGATGTACCTCTTACATTCCTACGAAATGTACATCAAATGCAGATTATAATTATAACAGAAGTCATAGTTGCCCTATTTATATGAAGAATTATAACAGCCACGGTAAGACCCTTATTTTTCACTTGTACTGGTGACACTTCGCCAGAAGAACCAACAGAGACGTAGAGTATTAAAAAATAATAAGGAAACCCCCAAAGAGCATGAAGAACTGACAGCTGAAGGGCTCTGAGTCTGACATACGAGCCTTTTGGGAGCTGGCGGCATCTTGTTCAGGGACAGGGTTTGGGTTTTTTTCCAGAACTTGTTTTAAAGCTCCTCTCACCATGCACTGCTAATGTTAGCACAGCTTGGCAGGTGGAGAAGTGCCCTGAAAATAGCAAATTCTTGGAGTGTAGATTTTGTTAATTAGACCTTCTTCCTGCACACAGTCCCGGCTCTCCGTGCAGCTCCTGTGGCAGACATGCAGTGATCGGCCACGTGTTGGGTGTTTTCAGGAGAACACATAACAGCTGCCTGACTTCAAGACATATACATGAAAGTCCTCCAGAAAGGCCTGTCTAATCCAAAGGCACAAAGTTCAGTGGGGAAAAAAACTTGCACAGCCTCAAGTGGAGGTCTCAATCTTTGCGAGGGGTGTCCCCAGCAGCTTCTGGGTCCTTTTTTCCTAATTTTGCTACTGAACCACATTGCTTTGGTTAATTGAGTTACCTGAAGCCTTGTCTTTAGCACGCAAATGTATGGTTTTTCACTTGAGCCGATACTGCTTGAAATCTCAACAAAGCCAAAGCAACTATGGTTTGCACACCAAGGTCTGACAAGGTCTGACAAGGTCTGACAACCTTTACGCAGGTTGGCAAACCAAAGAACAGCATCTCTTGGGTGGGAAATGCAGTCTTGGCTGCAGTCAGCTTACCAACATGGTCCTACACTGGAGGTGCTTGGCTAGACTGTTTTTTAAATGTAGAGAGACCTCTCCAGGAGCCTTACTTCAAAGGCGATGCCCTTCTCACCTTGCCCTACACAAGGCTGCACAGGAGGCAGGGTTTTGTGGCAGCTCCTCCATAGGTCTATGCAGAAATTGAAGCCCAGATGGAATCAGTAATACCAAAACCCCAGGTAACGATCCTCTCCTCCAGACATGCTGAATATCTAAAGAGCGTGAGGTGTTTGGAAAGGGCATGCCTGCTCATGTTTCATGGTGCTGAGGTGAGCCCCCAAAACACCTCCTGCCTTTCTCTGTGCCTGAAGAAGGTCCCACGGTCCCAGCAGAGCCAGGATGCAGCGAGCCGGGCCCTGTCGAGCAGCTCCCACAATGCTGCTTTAGCTCTCTCTCCCCAGAGAACAGTTGCCTTCAATTCAGAGCAGTCAGTTACATCATGCCACGTCTGAAAAGTGGGATAAAAGCCAAAAAAGCCCTCAATAAAACTGGTGACTTGTGCAATACGTGCAAAGCTTTAACTTCAGGAACTTCAAGTCACCAAGCATCTGTTAATCAGCAACACGCCAGTCCCTGGGGATTGCAGAGATGTTAAAAGGTTATCCTTCTCTCCTGCACATTACGGTGCTGAGCTCCATTACACACATCCAGAGGATGGTTTTATGTGTGGCAAAGAATTTTTGATTTTCTGGATATTATTTTAGATGTTGAAACCCAGCTGCTGGATGCTGCCTTTCAGGTTAAACAAAACTTGCAGCCAACACTCATTCTCACACTATTAATGAAGATAATCTTGCCCTGCCATTGACTTTTTTCCAGAAACAGCAGGAGAGGGATTTTCAAATCCTTTCAGATTTGCAAAATGTTATCTCACTCTATTCCTTTAATCTCCTGATGCTGAAAGATGGATTTTTCTCTCTTATGGCTGGATGTACTTCTATACTTCAGCAGCAAACCGTGAAAGGGAATCAGGCTTAAGGGAAAAAATAAAAGAATTTGCAGTGTTAACATTTACTTGGGCTTGTCTGGACTTCCTCAGCACTGAATTCCAAGAGGACTGACCAGACTGAACGTTACACAGAAGAGACAAACAAAATAGCAAGCTTTGCGTACAACCAAGGGCTGCTAGGCAGGGCAAGGGACCGTGCTCTTCTCTGCGGTAGTGGCGGACAGGACACGAAGTCAGAGAGCTCGAGAGCAGCCAAGGAGAGAGGTAGGTTGGACAGGGGAAAAGCTTCTCGCAGTACTTCAGCACCAGTACTGAGTGCTGGGATATACTGTGGTGTCTCGGAGTTTTAAGAACACATTGAAAAAACATGAAAGGGCTGACGTTGACACTTCCCTGGAGGAAGAATATGGCTGGAAAATCTCCTGAGGTCCCATTCGCTTTCTAGTTTCTAGAAAAACACACAGATAAACTGCACAGCTACAGTAAAAGGCAGCACACTCCCTGAGCAATTCCTCCTCCTGAATTGCAGTGAAGGCACAATTCATAGCCTGCTTTTTCATTTCCATGAATCTTAATTGTTCACATAATAATCACAGAAGTATTTAATAACACAAAGCATATGGGCCAGATGTTCAACTGGTGTAAATCAATAGCACTCGGGAAGCTTCAGTGGTGCGGTGCTGGCGTAATCATTTGAAGATCTGGTGCTGTATTTTTAAGGTGGCTCTCAGGATTTTAGTACCTTCTTATTGCTTCCACTAAAACCAAGTCACAGAGTTTATTGCCCACATACAAATAGCCACCCCCCACCAAATTCTCAGAATCTAAGATTAAAAACCCAAAGCTCAAAAAAGACTGCCTTAAGGTCATGTAAAAAACACTGATTTGGACTCCTCTGGCCAACATCACTAAGTTTTAACATGCCATATATTTTCCCAACTGACCTTACCCTAACTCAGGCAGGGACAGGCAGCACTCACTTGACCAGATGCCCATCCAACGCCTTCTTTTAGTCTCACCAGCTAGTGTGTGAGCTCTGCTTTATTTGCTTCCCGCTATAAAAAAAAAGAAAAGGGAAAAGCTTTTAATTCGCTTCCTCCTGGGAGTTTCTGTGATGCTCATTGATCCACTCCACAAGTACTTCGCAAACACTAATGGATCTAGTGAAACTCTCCACTAATCTCTGTCTGAAGCTTGGCACCAAACTGCTCATTTCTGATGGTTTCTCCTTTTACAGTTGTTTTTCTTTGCTACCTGTTTCAGAATCACTCCAGGGCTCATTAATTGTTCATCTTTTGTCCCTTGAAAATTTTCCTTTTAATCTTTCCAGTAACATGTTGGATACTGATGTGAAATAGACCTCAATTTGCGGTCTTTCACACCTGCAAATATCCTATTTGAACTGGTTGTGGCGTTACCAGTTGCACAAGGATATATGTAATTGAACTGAAAAGCTTTGCAAGACATGTATTCATTGGACTTTTGATCTCATTTGTTAGAGCGCCTTAGGGAACGGGCAATTTCAGCTCCTCAATTTATGAAAACTGGTCATAGTTACTTAAATGGAATAAAATAAATCCTGGGGCATGTGTCCCTTCTGGAAACCAGGTTGACAATTGTGCCCAGAAGAGAATTAAATTGCTCAGTGACAGTACTGTATTGAGTGAAAAATATATATAGCAGAAAGTCAAGGTAAAGTTTTTTGTGGAGGTTCCCAGGTTAATATTCATTCTACTAATGTGACTCCCTGGTTGAGAATCTTGCAGATTTCAATAAATTGTATGGAGACTATGCAAATCAGAGAGTCTGCTGTAGTTGAAAATAACCTACCCTTGTTACCCTTGTGCTACTTCTATCTAGGGCTAAGCTTTGACCTACTCCACTTCCATAACTAGGGCTAGATTTTCAGCTACCATTAACAGCTGGATTTTCAGAAGACCTGCAGACCAGCACAGCTGGGCTCTTTTGGCAGCACAGTGCACCAAGGAGGAACGTCACTGACAGCCCAACCCCAACCATCAGCCCTCAAAATGCTAGTCCTGAAGCCCAATCAGTAAATCTCCTTTCTTTTCTTCTACATAATAAGCAGCTTCCAGTTCTTCTTTTCTCTCTTTTTTTTCAAAGTAGCTGCTTCTAGACACAAACAACTAGTTTTAAGGCTGAGGTCTGTATTAGCCAAGGCTCCCTGTGGATCACAGTTTCAACCTGCTGTCCTGTCAAAATACCCAACGTGGGAAGGGCTGAGGAACTGGGACATTGCACCCCTGTGGGTGGGCAGCAAGAACTCAAAGTGAGAAGCCCTCCAGACTGTCTTTGTCCACTCCACGTGCTGAACTGGCCTTCAGTTAGGGTCCTGAGAGGAGTATGAACCTCCTTCAGGGGCAGTCTCTGCCATGCCATGAGAGTACAGCTTCTTACACCTCTTTGCTAATGTCCATCTTTGAGGATTTTAAGCCAGGTACCCTCTGAGGTCAAGAAGCTACACTGGTACAAGTTTTTCCCAGATACTGCTGTTAAAGACAAGCAGATTGAGGTCCTCAAACTGTTCATGCCCACGAAGGTACCTGCCAATTCAGATCAAGCCCTTACAGCCACCCAGGAAACTTAAGAGAGAAGCATTTTTCTCTACGTGACATCATCCGTCTGGGATGAGACTTGCCCTTCTGGAGTAGATTTGTGCATCGCTTGCACAAGACTTGAAGAAGGCCTAAAATATGGCTGAGTTTTCTGTCTCTCACCCCCAGAACACAAATATCTTTACTGCCTAGCCCAAACCTTTCAGAAAATATTGTAGTTTATCTCAGTAGATCTCATTCTGAGTTATAGCTAGAAATGGCCTAATCTCTAAAGACCATGATCTTTTTTGACCTTTAAGGAGGTTACCTGCAAAAAAGGTTTGTCTGCCTCCTGAAGACAACAAAGTGACACCTGTGCTCTGAGGCAGCACATTACCAGAGATGTTTAGCCTCCTCCTTCTCTTCCCCTAAATAGACAAGGGTGTTTAGCTACACCTGCAGAACCTGGCCTGAAAGCTGGCCAGGCCAGGCCAGCGTGTTGTAGTCCTGCCCTCTTTTTCTGCTGGCTTGATCAGCTCGTGCAAGCACCCCATCCCCTTCTAAAATGCTCAGCAAGAAATGTGCAAAGTGACCTTCTGGAGGGCTGAGAACCTGGTTCTGGGTGTCAGATAGCAGTTGCCACAGCTACTAATGTGCTGCTGGTGTGAAAACACTCATATGGATTTATAAGATTATCTTAAATCCAAGCTGCACATTTCTTAATTATCAGTATTCTTTTTCTGTACAAGAAGAGTTTGCATAATTTCCCAGCAGCAGCAAACAGCAAAATCAAAACAATAAATAAAAAGATGCACCAATTCATCACTAAACTCCATATACAGTTGCTGGCATTGTTCAGTTTCCTTGCATAGCTAATGCAGACACCAAGGAAGAGCGGATCCTCAGTTCAGCTTCCACAGAACCACGCCAACTCACACTGGTTGAAGAGCTGGCCCCACATTAGCATGTTTAGTCCACAAGTTCTTCATGAAGCTTGGATAGTTTTGACAAAGAATGCCAATTCAGACAGTGATCCTGCAAATATTTAAGCACTGAATACTGCTGCTGTTACAGGCGGTGTTATCAGCACCGGTGAGACCACTCACAGCAGTGGAGGGAGCCAGGGGATAGAGCATTTTTGAAGCTAAGGCCATACAGAGTACATACATTCACCATTTGTTTTTTAATAATATGGGACATTCCCCATGTATAGGCAGGGGAGAGGTGTGAGGGGCAGGCTCTTGAGTTTAACAGGAGGAAAAATAGGCAATGGGATTTCTACAGTGGCTCAACTGCCTTCTTCGTGGGTTTAATCCTCCAGCAGGCTCGTACTGCAGTGTCCTGGGGCGTGCACGGATGCCCTGCTCTGCCAGGGAGCTCCCAGGACAGCCTCAGGCTGCAGATGGTGGTGGGCAAGCCTATGCCACCCTCAGCTGCTCTATATCTGATGGTCACTTTTGCAAACGGGAATTAGGAACTCAAACCACTGAAGTGCTTTAAGCATTGAAGTGCATCACTTTATCGCTGCCCATTAAATGACAATGACTTTAAACCAATTTTTATCACTTCAGACAGTCCAGCTGCCCACGTGAAAACTAAAGATGTGCTTTGACCCTGTCTTGTCTTGTGAATGGTTCAAATGCTTACCATCCTGGCACCATATAACTCAAAATGCCATTGCCCCAGTGATGTATTTTGAAGGGAGACCATTCTCACGCGGTACTATATCAGGGGAATGACAGGTCCTTGTGGTGTACATCAGCAGGAAGATGACACTCTGCTTTTGTGTTTTAATGGCTCCAAGATATATCACGGAAAATGCTGTCTGACTCCTGGAACCTGTAGGCAGGCACAAGGTGTTATTGTCAAAACAAAACAGGAAAAACTGGGGCAGATTTTGAATCTGACTATCCCACAAGGACAGCAACAGGCAGGGGGTCACGGAAACATCTTCTTATGGTAGATAGGGATGTTTCCTCATCGATTCAGCAGTTCAGCTCACAAGTGTGTTCCTAAAGCTATTCCTTTGGGATTTAGGGGGGGTTTTTTGCTTAATTTTTACCATATGCTTCAATCCCGTGGACTTTCAGCGGCTTTTGCACATGTTTGATTTTATAAGCACATGTTTTTTATGCCACACTACTTAGGGATGATAATCTGGATTTTATAATGCTGAGCTTAGTTCTGGATACTCAGAAGAAGAAGAGAAGAAGAGGGAAATAATTCAGTAAAGAGCAGCAAAGAATGAGGAAAGACTGATTTGTGAAGAAAGGACATAATTGTCCACTCACTGGTATTTTATAAATCCCATTGACATCAAAGGAGCTAACTGCAGCGTACGTTTAACAAGAGGCATGGAGCTGTAGGGGAGGCTCCACCAGTCCTTAACAGCAGGTGAAATCACAGCCTGCTGCAAAGCACAGAGGGAGGTGCCAGAGGTCACGTACCTTTGCAAGGTGCAAAAGTGCTGGTGAAACAGATGACCTGATGTGAAGTCCTGAGTTTAAACAGGACACGCACACACACAAAAAATAAAAATCTAAGATTTCTAAGAGGGCCCAGCTGTAGGGCAACCCCAAATCCTCAAAGGCACATTTCCCATTTTAGAGCATCGTGATGAGTGGAGTAAGCGTGACAGGTTTATAATCTACCCAAGCTGAAACAAGGGTCCTGGCCAGAGCTGGAAGTCCCCATTCCCAATTCCGTCATTTAACTACTGGCTCAGGCTCCATCTCCATAGATTTAAAGCCTGACACAGGCTCCTAGGCTATATTATATAAAATTTTATTGTTACATTCAGCGGGTTGTAATAAATTAAATTAGCTATCAGTAATAAGTTCACAGGCAATACTATCATATTCAGTAAAGTATACTTCCTTAAACTATACCAGCAGCGTCAAATGTAACTAGATTTAATTTCATGCTGAAGAGCCTGTGAATATTCATTTTAAAATAGTCACCAAGAGCCTAATTTTAATTTGTGTGATGTTTCTGCTAATGCCAATGCCTTCTTAAAATATCCATTAAAAAGCCTTAAGAATATTAACAGGGAATTCTTAGGGAAATGCACTAGAGTTTTATGTTTTGAATTACTATTACAGGCTTTTTGGTTTAACTCTTGTTAAACAGATTTCATTATTAACAAGAATATGGGCAAATTAAAACAAGCCCATTAAAATCTAAAATTCCATGCTAAAAAGATTAGGGACATTTGACTTATTTTTCTTCTGAAGGAATAAATGTAATAAAAATAGGGAGTAAAACCCAGTACTTACAAACATACACAAAATCAACCATGGTTAGACAGTAGTGAGTAGTTCTTGATGGACTTCAGAATAACCTGTTTTATACAAGTCATCTTCCTTGTGGTTTTCGCGCCCCTTCACAAAGACCTCACTTCTATAAAGTCTTTGTCACAGGTCTTCACCTCCACCCAAGGCGCAGGCAGGAATGCAAAGGGTTGGGGAAGAGACACCTGGTCCCCGTTGGCTCCCGTTTGGTTTAGCAGGGCTGGAGACCTCAGACTTGCAGCCTGCCCTCTGCTCCCTACTCGCCTAAAACCTGCCTACTGCGGAGGGAAGAGGAGGTGTAGGTTTGAGCCTTAAACTGTGACCCAGCAAAGGCTGGATCTCTGACGGATCTCTGGGGCTTGGCTGGGGCTCTGTGCAGGACTGGGCTTCACCCCGTACAACAGGTATTGGGCTGTTCAACGGCTTGCCAGCAGTCGGGCTCACTGCACAGCCTTGGGCCGGACCTCTGGAAGGATGTCCATTGCTCCAGCACTACCATACATATATATGTATGTATGCATGTATAGAGTGAAGTTCACGCTAAGGTTTAAGGGGCAGTTAAGGGACTTGACGCAGAAGTGAGGCACTGCGAAATATGCTTTCACTTCAGTTGCTTTCAGAGGCTTTGGCTCTCAGCTGCTGTATTGATCCCCTCAGCTTCTAAATAACCCTCAATTCAATACAACCATCAATGAAAACTCTGCTACTCTAATAAATCACATGAATATTTACACTGCCTTGTGTAAAATACATCTTTTCACTTATCAGGTGCTTTATATCCCTGTTCCCTGTCTAGTTACGCCTGTCCTTCTCTTTACCTGTTGCTTGGGGGGCCAGGAGGGACCCACTGACCCTTCTCTCAGCTCCAGTGATCCCAGTGAATTATCTGTGTTAAAACTCTCTTCTGTGAAGCTGCCAAATCTTTTGCATTAATCCTGAAAATTACAACTAATGAGTGCTAAGAGGATCTTTCCACCTTTGTGTATGGCTCTATTCAGTTGTAATGATCCCTGCCACTCTGCCAGCATCTGAAGCCTCTTATGGTCACGGCTTTTGGCTCTTGGGCAGGGGAATGCACCCAGGAAAAGGCAGTGCGGCGGGTGGCGGTGGGGCTTCTTCCTTTTTTTTTTTTTGCTTGATATCCTGGTGTCAGGGATGGTCTTCACTGAAGATGGGAGAGATCTGAGTAATAAGAGCCCATGGCCACCAGAGCATGGGATGTCCCCACAATGTGAAAGGTCACGTCATTTCAGGAGTTTGAAGTCATAATTAGATTTTCTGTGATTTGCTGTGAGGTGAAGGATGGGACTGGGAATCAAGCCTACAGGTCTTCAGCCCCACTTTGGCTGGCTAATATGACAACTTGAAACAACTTCACTGAGGCTTTGGGGTTCAATTTCCCACGCTGTTAATGCAGCTACAGAAACTCAGCTCCCTGAAGACTACCAAAAATTTAAAAATATGGTACTTTTAGGTGTTAAGAACCAGAATTGGGAATCTCATTGACATGTAAATACATTACCCCTAAGTGTGAATTAGAGATCTCAATCAGGTGTGGATCAATTAATCCCCTGACCCTGCACAGTGAAATACTTGGGGTAATCTTTAAGATTTGAAGAGATCTGTTCATATTTTCAAGCACAGGCTGGTTGCAATTCTCTCATGACAATCCCACCTCCACTTGAGCTGTTGAACAGTTCCAGGATGAGTTTCTGTTCTTGATTTTTTTCCTTGCTATGACCAGCAAAAAACTTGATGGGTGTTTAACCTTCAATAAGCAGTAACTAACTCATCTGGCCATTGGCAGTCACTGGCTCTGGTTGATTTACTGCTCAGATAGAAACTAAAGTATCTCCTACAATTCAATGGGCTGCTAAGTTTTGTGCTCCTACTTTCACAAACCTCCTAAGTGACATTGCATCTTCAGGACTATTTCCCTGATACAATTCTTTTCTTCCCCCTCTGTGTGTTCACTTGACTCTAGTCTGAGTTTATACAAGCCACTTCACCGTGAATGGAGCATTTGTGCATTTCCAGGTTTTCAGTCCCAGAAATAACCCTGCAGAAATCACTAGAATTACACTGGGGGAAAAAAAGCAACGGATGTCACAGGAGAAACAAGGTTCATTTCTTTATTTCCTTAGAGAGGAAATGTTAGATAACTAACTGCTTCCCTGAGTTAATAATTTCCACTGTCTTCAGTGGAATTATTTCCTATTTGAACTAATCATGAATTTAACATGTAATTCCTAGGTCTAATCTATAAATTCAGCTAGTAGTAGCTCTATGAGGTTAAGAACTTTTCTTTTCCTTTCACTTTAAAATGATTTTTAAAAAAAGAGGGTGCAAACACAACGTAAAGATTAAAGTAGCCCAAGTATCTACTACCCCGAGCAGACACCCTGCTAGAGATATTTCTGTCAGTATGGGTGGGTACCTATAGATGGATAGATATCCGAGTGGGACAGGGTTAACTGCATTAGCTACAGAATTGGCAATACAGAGCTGGTCAGGAGTGCGTGTCCTCATGCTATGCATTCGCACAATTTCAAGCACTTAATGGACTTCTAATCTCAGCTGGGGACTAGAGCTGCTGCTGTCACATAAAACTGTAACGATTTCAAGGCAAAGGGAGACATTTCACAGTAGTTATTGCTGACATTAGAAATGTCAGTTATGTCCATACGCCACATCCAGAGCTGCACACAGACGCGCGACTTCACTCTGCTACCAGAAGTTATACAGCAGTGCTGGTCCAGCATTCTGGCAGAGCCCGAGAGCGCTCAGCTGTGCCTGCACTGGTTCATCCCGCGTTAGTTTGGCTATGTCCATGCTGCCATGTGCTGTGTGATACTCACAGACCTACCTAGTCCTATTAATTCTCAAAGCTCATACAGGTAATGGAGGCTTTGGTAGGGAGAGAAAAAATAGAAGACGTTCGGTGTCAGGCCAGTGAACTGTGCTGGTCTGAAATGTAGAATAACAGCTGCAGAACTCCCAGCTTATCTGAAGCAGAGCTTTTTTTGTGGCATTTGGCACCAATATGTTCCCATTAGTAGAGTCATCTGCTGGGGTCACAAATGTATGATAGGAGAGCTGAATGATGATAGAGAAAAGGACAAGTGTGGAAATAGCAGTATTCTAAGAGGTTTGATTTGCAGAGACTTAAACACTAGATCTACGTGGGAAACAGGTGGGATGGTGTGCAACTAAAAGACATTGGATTTGGGAAAGAGCAGGAAAGACATCAGCAGTATCTTATACATACAAAGATAGATAGTGGGGCTCATCTCAAAGAAACCCAGTCATTATACAATCAGTTTTGTGCAACTTACTATGAAACAGTGTTTTGGCCTTTCTTGGGTGTAGATCACAGATATGCAGCGGCTTTCCTGAGCGCTGAAGACCGGACGGCAGCAGGAGGTAGAGGAGAACACAGTGTCCACCTGAAACTGCTGGGTCCTGGGAAAGTGAGACAGAATTTGGCCGGTGGCTCCTGAACACAAGTACCACCGTGGCGATGGGATCCAGTGTGACCGCAAGTTGGGTGATGGATTTAACACATCCTTTGAGGCAAGAGGCCCTCTCAACACAGCATCACCGTGCCCACTGTTTCCCTTTGGAAACAGTGCTGTCTGTAAGATCACCAGCCGCCTTTAGCTCCTGGCCCAGGTTGTTTGAGTTGCGGGTAATTCTCCCTCTCAGAGGGCAAAATTGACTCCTTCCTGTGGGCACACTGAAAAGGCATTTCTGGATGGAGATGATGCTAGGATAGTGGTGCTAATAAAATCAGCAGAGAAATAGCATTTAGCAGCTGGGTGGAGAAAGAAGTATTTTTTTCAGGAACACACAGGCTCCTGCTTTGATGTTGCATTCAAGCCAAAGCAAGGGCATGTTTTAAATTCCCAATAATTTGAGTTTCTTTTTAAGTTCCCAAGCCTGGCTGAGCTCTTAAAGACAAGGGATCTTGCTCCTGGGGTTAGCTTTCCTAAGCAATCGCAGCTCTGCTCAGAATGCTATTTAAATACCAATTATTGTAATTCTTGGCAGAAATATTACAGGCATTCAGATTTTTTTTCTTAACAGCCAAAGGGAGACATTTCCAGCATTTATCAAACCTCTTTTATTTTAATCCACATTAAAATCTCTTTCCAGAAGGACTGGGCAATGGAGCATAATTTATCATTATAGTTTAAAGATTTGGCATGGCTGCCCCACGCCAAGCCAAACTGTCTAGCGTAACCTTTGGGGGGCAGGAGGGATGGCTGGAGAGAGCAAAGGGTATTGAAGCTAACAAGTAATGGAAAGTAGATAGGTGGGAAGCAGTAGAAGCAATATCCCATGCTTTCCTGCAAGGAGCAAATCCCCTATCTCCCACATTGTGGAGAACACCCAAATCTTCCTCTGATTTTATCCGGGAAGTGAGCAAGCAGGGCATGGCGTGGGACTCATCTGGTAACCAGTGGACAGTCACATCAGTGAAGAGCTCCTGCCGTGACAGTAGAGTCTGTCTCGCCTATGGTCACCCTTCCCGTGAGGCCCTGGCAGCCCTCCTGCTTACCCCAATTGGGACCAAAACCAGAATTATTTGGTAACTTGTCTGTTGAGACCCTGTGAGAAAAAACCCCTTCCCTGTGCGGGTGCCCGAGCAGGGGCACAGGCTGCCCAGAGAGGCTGTGGGGTCCCTTCCCTGGGGACATTCACCCCCCGCCTGGACGCGGCCCTGTGCCCCTGCTCTGGGTGTGCCTGCTCACGCAGGGGTGGGACGGGATGAGCTCCAGAGGGCCCTTCCAACCCCTACAAATCTGTGATCCTGTGATTCTGTGTCTGAACAGCAGTCTTCAGGACAGTGAATGGATCTCCTGCTGCCAAAAGTCATCATGCTGCATGACAAGTCTGCTCCAAAGCTGTCATTTTTCTTTCTTTCAACAGTTACCATCAAATCAGGGCAATTGCAATGAATGTCCTGGCACGAACATTGAGTCAGGGGTTCTGTGATGAAAGTTTTAGTTGTTATTAACTGCCAGGACTACAAAGAATTGAAAAATAGATGTTAGAGAACAGCTGCTGTGTTATAAAAGAAGAGATGCTTTCGTGGCTTGCTCCTCAACCCAGGTGACTTCATGGAGGTTTGCCATGAAGTGCAGCAAAGGACCCTGCTCTGTTCCTTCTACCTGTGGCGCTGCTGCTTCCCCACCCCAGCCCAGCTCTGGTTTCCGAAGGAAACAGGGCTTGTGAGTCTGAGCTTTCCATCTAGCCCTCTTTCACTGCCTCTTCCCCCAAATAGTTTCACCCAGAGAGCTAATCTCAACCAAATTTGGCAGAGGCAGGGATTAAATATGAAGCTCGTGTAGGTTTCGGGGCAATCAGGGTAATGGTGAGACCTCCACAATTCTGCCCCACAGAGCAGCACTGTGAGGAACCCAGAGTGCCTGCTGTGTCAGGGGGCCAGGGAGCACACGCACATGTCCATCCCTGCAGGGGGCTGCCACGTCCCAAAGACCCGCAGGGACGTACTGCCAGGTGGCAAGTGGGGTGTTCACAGGCACGGGGGAACCGCCAAGCTCTGCAAGGAGGGAAAAGGCCTTCCAGGCACAGGGGTAACCGCAACGTTGGAGGGAAGGCGGGGACCACAAATCCTTTGCTCATGCAACAACTGGTTATTTTAACATGACAAATCAGCTAAGACTGGTGAATGCTAGTCCTGCGCCTGCCCAAAACCCCATCATCAACGCCCCCGCCCTGCTCCCAGCATGGGGTGAACCAGTGTCTGTGCCCCATGTCACTTCCCAAGATAGCAGAATCTATAGCTCAAGGTAAGCTAAAAGCTGTCTCTTTCCTTCCTCTTTCTTCAGCTGCATCCATTGTAAACTGAGCACAGCTGTGGTTCTGGCCCTCAGACTGTATAGGAGCTATAGCAAAGTGTTTAATGTATTCTTAGCTTTTAAAATACTATTCATCAGCTGCAATCAAAGAAGAGAGCCAGCATCATGTTGCCAGCCAAATTAATCACAGCTCCCCCGTTCCCCCCTCCACACACACAGTCACGTTGTATGCATCAGTGGTGGTCTTGAGACCACATTTTAGCAGACACTGGAAAAGGCCAAGGTGGTAGATGTAAATCCTGGCTGCTCTTAATCATGTTCGTAATGACCATGTCATCAATCATAGGCCTTCTCAAGTGCTCAGCAACCACAGCCCAAGGGTATATTTTTCAAAGAATTCAATTCAGTGAGGTCTCTCAAAAGCTGGGTCACCATTATTCCCACTCACACGGGAGGAGGGTTTCTTCTGACTGTCTGGCACTGACAGTGCACGTAAGCTCAGCATCTCCCTCAAAAGCCTGACTGCAATGAGTAAAGTCAATAAAATTTATGCAACCAAAAATTCTGCTGACCTTTAGAAGAAAACAAGCTAAGGGAAAACAAAACACGTCAATAGAACAGATTGGGAAAAACACAGCATTTCTGCCATTTCCCTACTCTTGGTTTTTTTCACTGGGGACATGGTCAAAACACTTCAAAAATTCAGGCTTTCAAAATTCCTAAAAATGTTGGAACATTGAGAACTAATGAGAATTTTAGTGGTTACAGATTTCTCCTACAGATCTCCAAAGGACTCAGGACCTTCTGGCTATAGACACATAACATGGCGATCCTCATGTGAAACAAGCCACACGCAAGTGGTAAACATCCTGAATTCCCAGAAATGGTACAAAACAAGCCACATGCAAGTCACCAAACCTGATCATCTCCCACGTTGATCAGCAATGTGTTGGGCTCAGCGTTTACATCGTGCCTTATCGCAAAGCCGACTGTGAAGCCCATCCATGAAAATATTAGAGACATTCGGTGCTTCTTCTGAATGCCAGTTGTGCACTGCTATAACAATGATTACATTTCACACCCAAGACAGAACTGAATCAGACCTGTTTGATGCCACTGGAGTTGCTGATGGAAGCTTTAACACTTTGAGGAGAGTTCAAGACGATTTTACGGAAGCACACCTTGGGGAAATTGAAATGTCAAGCATAATTTGGCACTTGAAACATGAAGGAGAGAGGCTTTTCATTTGTTTTCATCTGCATCTTCCCCTCCTCTGAACTGTACATGCTCCATTTCCCGCTCCTCTCTAAGCCTTCATTAGGCAATGCTGAAATCTGCTGGATTTGAGGGATCTCCAAGGATAAACAAGTATCGGGCATTAACCTGCTCTGTAAAAGTCAATTTGACATGTCTCGCTATTCTCCCATTCTTGCTAGGGTAAGTAGTCCAAAATAAGCTTTTCCCCTGTTATCTATCTTTTCCCATCCATTCATTTGATCTTTCATGTAAGACTAGAGGATTACTGCTCACTAGTCCAATGCTTAATAGATACGGGTTCACTTGAAGAAAAAAAAACATAGGCTTTTGATCTAGGTTTCGATCTCAGACCTGGTCCCTGGGGTTGCAGACACTCAATCTGGCAGCAGCACTGCTTCAGCTGTGTCTTAGCAGGCAGGCACAGGGCCGTCGGAAAGACTGGGAAATAGGTGAGTCTGCTCTCCCCCTAAAATAGAAGGGCTCTCATAGCTATCAACATAAATAACAACAGGAGTTGACAAACAGGCCTCTGCTAGGTGCATCTCCTGGTAATGCTGATAATGTGTTCTTGGGAGATCAATTTTTAATTCTCCCCAACATCTGAGTAATTTCTGGTGAGACAGAGCAGAGCCCCGTGACACTCCAAATCTTTCCCACAAGGATTTTCCATGAGGCGATGCTTGTTTGCTGTATGGGGAATGTCGTGCACCAGCTTCACAATTTTAACTGTAGACTTTTACAGAAAAGTCAAAAGAGCTATCGATATTAAAGAAACACATTAATTTCTGATATCATAGTAACTTCCTTAAAAATATTCTGATTGTATAGCCATTATAAGATATAACTTAGCATAAGAAATGCAGAGTCACCACAATATGAAACATTTCAACTTTGTAAAGAAGTTGAAATCCGCTTGAAACATGGTTTTAGTTAGAGGGTTTGGGACTGTCATTTTTCAGGAAATTCTTGTTCAAATTTTTTGGCATGAGGCTAAAGGAGGCTTTTATGTATTCCCGAAAAAGTAAAAAAAAAAATCAATTTTCTACAAGCCTTGAAGGTAACCCTAAGTGACCAATACCATTTTCATCTTTGACAAGGAGCTGCAAGGTGCAGCACATTTAGTGTGACATCCTGGCCAAGTTTTGCCTAAAAACAGAGGCAGTAAAATCAGCAAAATTTTCCTTTTAGCTCAACAGGGCAATTTTAGGAAGTGCCACTTAAAAGCCCCCTTGAAAAGCCCCTTCAGCAGCACCTGAGCAGCTCTTCTCATCTGGGGGTGCTCACTCCATCAAATGACCGGTGGTTTCCTGTGGCTCCAGTTGTAGGAGTGAATTAGTCTGGGGCTACCCTGTGTCACTGGATGCAGAGGCTTTACACTGATGACTAATTTATGTCAGCAAAAGCAGATTGGATTTGAAACAAAACCCATTGATTTTACATCACCGCTTCATACTAGCCCTGCCACCAGAGTTGATGCACGGAAAATGAAACCGTGGCTCCTCGGTCCTCTCTTGGCAGGGGAACGAGGCAGAGCTGTCGCTCCCATATGCCGGGGCTCTCCTTCATCCTGGCTGGCAGCTGCCAGAGGAATAACTGTCTCAGGGTGGTGCACACCAGGCTGAAGCCCCACACCTGGGCTTCACACAGCATCCCGCTGCAGGCAGCAACACGCTTCGGCAGCAGCTCACAGAAGCACCGAGCATTTGCCTAAGTGCTACCAAAACCAATGTTTCAGGGTGTTTCTGGAAATTAGCAGCATGCAAAGCAGCAGCAATGACTTCGCATGGAGCCGTGCATGTATGAGAAACGCCCGCGACAGTCCATCGGCAGGACAGATTAAAATGGAAGGATTTGAGGTCCCTGGCCTGCCTCACCTGACAGCCACCACCACCCTGCTGCGGTTTCCTGTGTTGTGGGGAAAAACATTTCTCTCCACAAGGCAGCAGGTTGTTTTACACAAATAGAAAAAAAGTCTTCTGGGTATCATTGGCAGGAACAGCCCTGGATGCAACACTTCATGGCTGTCTTGTGAAAGGGAAAAAATATAACCCACTTCACTGGTTAAGGAGTGTATTCCTCCTTGTGGGTGGATAAGATATCTCTCAAGTGAATGACTCTAGTATTTATTATGTCAGATTATACCACTTCAGTTGCTGGTTCAGATTATAACAAAACTGGAAAAACAACCACTTATTAGATATTAATTTTATCTTACAGATTCTATTGTAAATGGGATACAGGCCGCTATGTATATACTACAATCCTTAAAATAGCTCCATCTAAATGCAAATGTGGACCTCTGCCTAACACAGAGCTGAAAGCCTTCCCATTAACACGCAAAGAGATAGGGGAATTAATTTAATGCTTAAAAATTCTCAGGGATAAGAGGAATTTCTTCTGTTCATATCTAGCATCATTTTCTCTTCATGACCCAAGCACCCATAATACGATAATTTTTACCTTTCTCAAGCTTACTGAGGGAAAATGCAGTACAGTCTCTCCCTAGACACTACTTGATGGGCTGTACTCTATTGACCAAAGCACAGGTATGTCTATACTTGGTAAGGGAAGCCCAAGGAAAGACAAAAGATGAAGATGACTACAGTGCAGGAAGGTTGTTGGGATTCAATTACTCATATTTGCAAACTAACCAAAAGTAGAGACAGTGCTTGGCAGTGTTAATCTCTCAGCAGCATCTTCTTCTCTACCTGCTCCTCTAAGCCCATCAAACACAGGGGGCTCACACTGTATCTACCATATCTAAACACGCACACAGTGAGAGATACTGGTTTCTCTTTGGAGGACTTTAGCAACCACTCAGTGGCTTGTGGAAGATGCTGGCCTCCACTACAGTTACTATACATGCTGTATTTACAGGCATACCTGGCCTGGAAAGCAAGCCTCAGCTCTCTCTCAAAGCCCTAGTGTAAGGACGGCTGCTTTAGTGCCACAGGCTCATGGTGCCCAGCGTGCCCCCATTGCAGTTCCCAGAACTTAGCCTTGTTGAATCTCATACCGTTGGCTCCAGCCCAACGATCCAGCCTGTTCAGGTCCCACTGTAGGGCCATCCTGCCCTCCAGCAGATCAACACTTCCACCCAGCTGGGTGTCATCTTCAACCTTACTGAGGGTGCACTCGATCCCCTCATCCAGATCATCAGTGAAGATATGGAACAGGACCGGCCCCAACACTGAGCCCTGACCTTAGAACCCACACCATGAGGGTCTGGAACAGACATCCTGGAAGCCACAAGACTGGAAACAACCACATCCAGCCATAGAAACAACAGTATGCAAAAGCTGGACAAGTGAAAGAGATATTCAAGCCACTTCCAGCAGACTTGTACTCTGAAGTACGTCTGTCTCTCTAGATCAGTTCAGAAACCAAACACATTCATGACAACAAGGTTATGTCGATGTGAATGATTAATTATTGTTGTACCGACACGGAAGGAGCAGCCAGTTACATCTCTGCAGGTTTGCTTTTGGATTGACCTCACAAGTCACAGTTTGAACTGACCCAAAACCCCCTTCTAGCGGGGCACTTGGACAGCAAACTGATGTGTTTCTGCTCTCTGAGGTGTGTTATACATCACACAGCACTTCCCATTCATTTCTTGGGGTTCTTATTTTCTGTCAGTGGCAACATTTTTGAACCCATGCTGAACATGACTGGCTACTGAGTTGCTCCAAAGGTTACAGCTTTCACAGCGAGGAGCTCTGCAAGGGTGCCAGAGCTAGCTTCTCTCATAAATATGTACCTATTTTCAGAGCAATGAAGAAATTTCTTAAGCTGTTTTCTCCCTGGACCTTGTCCTGCCAGCGCTGAGTATTTTCTGTGCAAGAATTCGGTGGCTGGGTCTTTTGTGATTAATCATTTGCAAGATAATACCCTAAATGGCATTAAAGAAAAAAACAAAACAAACCCAACAAAAACCCAACACCCCCCCAAAAAAAAAAAAGAAGATAACTTCTTATGGCAAACGGATGTGCCTCAATTTAGGGAACTCTATGGCTCCCTAAGTACAAAGTCAATGTTGCTGAGCGTGAAGTTTCCTTTGGCAGAGCTAATGGGTCTGGCCTGGCCTTTGATCATCAGCAATATATAATAGTGATTTAAAAAGACTTGTGAAATTTGGGAAATGAAAGACTCATTGCAGCTGTAAACCAATGAGGAGACCACTATATCCTGAAAAGATGGTGTAAAACTCTACACATAAGTCACTGCCATAAAAACATCATTTTTCTCAAACAGCTTTTGTTACATCGTGAAATATAACACTTTCCAATGTATTCCTGTAATCTACAAAAGCTTTAGGAAATATTGACATTACTGGCATTACTGATATTGCCATAGTAATTATCTGTCATAATAATTAAACAATACGTCACAAAATCTGGTGAGGGTTGTTCCTGATAACTCTTACAGAAACAAACATCTCCTTTTACAGCCAAAAATTTCTGTCCTTCAAAATGTTCACTGGACTTCATATTAACAAGGACGTTACGTGAAAGCAGGATTCTTGTTTCTCTGGGGCTTAGGTTTTCTTCCTTATAACTGCTTATTTAGCTCAAATTACACTAAGTTATGAACTGAACTTGAAGATTGTACTCAATTTTATACTCACTGAGGATCTGTTTTTCTAACTGGGAAGGTATCGTGGAAATCCTTCCTGACCCCTGCATTACAAACACTTACTTTGCAACACACAGGAATTCGGCCTTTCCCCATTCGCCACAGTTTTGGGCCTCATGAATTCCAGGTTTGGCTCTACTTTAGAGTCAAAAATATACAACATAAAGCCTTTCAAACAGTCATTGCAAAGCACTCCAGCTTTACTAACAAGAACTCTTATTTATACCCAGGATCTAAGCTTGAAGGGATCTTGAAGCATCAGAAGTAGTTGGTGAGAACTTGAGACATTTTCAATGAGATGTGGGAGATAAAAAGAAGATACAGGAAAACCACAGGATAAAAGCTAAAGGAAAAAAAGTAATCCCAAAATAGCTCTGTTTGGAGTGTTCTTCTGGAAGAGTTATTATACTGTTCAGTATGGCAAAACATCAAAGAGGGAATATTTAAACCAAATTATTTGTGAGCTGAATTTCTCATCTTCTTCCAGATCATCACAACTTGCTGATTTTCTTAACGTGGCCCTGTGGTCCAACATGGAAGTGTAAGGCTCAACAGGAGAGGGCCGCCTTGTGCGTCCAACCTAGACAACACCGGGACAGAAGCAGAACTGTTAATTATGCAGCTGCCCTTCCCCAGAAGTACTGCTATTCCACCCATATCCACATATCACTATTTCCTGTAGCATTTTGAACACTGGCATTTTCCTTTGCAAGGGGCTTCCCTCTTCCTCCCTTTTGCACACACATATGGGCCCCAATCCGGTAGTGAGTTTGTGCAAGAATCTACCTCCAGTCCCCTGCAAGTCCCACCAATACCTGTTGGACTATCAATGGCCCTTTTGTCTAGGACCTTTGCTGGCTCCAGGCTTTGATGAGGAACTAGCCGGATTGTCATAAAAAGGATTTTCCTCTATTGCTAAAGATCAGTGGTGTTTCATTTATTTCAAGAAGTTCTAGCTGTGGCTTTGAGCATGTGATATTATGGGTCAAGCTGAGAAAGCCATTTCAGATTATAACCCAGGACATTTTCAGAGGTGGACATAAACAGCTTTTCACCAGTGCAAATCCTGCCTCTTTGCATTCGTGTTTCCTCATCGTGCCCCCCACCGCCTCCCTCTCTCTTGCATACCCCTGCACTCACAGAGCAAGTCCTTGAGATTAACCACAATATGATTACATTTTAATTGAGGCCAGCTTAGTGTGGGGACATCTTTTTAACTCAGGAGGCCTCAATTCCACAGAACCATAATGAACTAATAATGAATGTGCTAAAGTCATTAAATCAAAATTCATAAAAGGGGGAATATTGCTTTCTTTTATAATAAAGCAATTAAAATCCCATATACTATAATAGATACTACTAAGGTGCACTAAGTGTTCTTTAAGGAGGTTAGTGTTTAATGCCACCACACACAAATTTGAGGCTCTTTTCAAAATAGGCCTGCTACCCTATTAATAGATGATCAGAACTCTTCTCATGTCTTCTTTAGTTCAGCATTATTGCCTGCTTTAAGAAATACTGGCATGATTTCATTAGTAGGTTTTGTAGCGTAGTTAGTTATAATAAATCATGACTTGCAGTATAAGTAAGTGACTTTCAAGCAGCGAAGCATGGTACCATTAGAGGTATGCTGCTTTTCGACTTAGGTTCTCTCACTGTTCCTTTCATCATGACATCCCCTTCCCATCTCTCATGCTCTATTCCTTGGGGGTTAACAGCCCCACTTTGTAGTAGCAGAGAGAACATGCTATGGGTTCATCTGACTTTGCAAGTCAGGCCCGGCTAGGGGAAGAGTAGTCCCAGAAAACGCAGGTCCTGATTTATGACCACCTGTCTCTTCATGTGCTCTTTGCTCCAAGGAAAACAGAAGTGAGAAGCCCTGGATTATTTTAAACATGGACCTCATTACCACAGGTATTGGAAAGGCAACAGTTAGGTATGGACTCAGAGAGGGAAAAGGTTAACAGACAGGTCTTTAGCTGCATATTAACTATCATGGTCTGGGCACACATTTTGGTTCACCTGGTCCCTAATGTGCTGCTCAAAGGGAGCTGATAGTGTTTGTTAGGAAAGGACTGCTATACAGAAGCGCATGACTGGAAGCAGCACCGGAGTCCTCACAGCCAGATCCTCACAGCACCTGAACAAGGGCAGGGTCAAAGCAGTGTGCATGAGGCCTTGGTCCCTCTCCCCTTGGTCCTGCCGCTCCCCAGCTCCCAGCTCTACTTATTTCTGCTCAGCCCCTGCGAAGTAGCCACTGCCAAAGACAGACTCTTGGGAGAGACGGACTCCTTTGGCGCACGCCAAAGATCCCTGCTGCCCAAAGCTCACGTTCCCACCTAGGAGACCCCCATCCCTAAAGAGCTACAATCCACCCATGCAGTGGCTAAGAAGAAAGAAGAGTCACAAAGACACTGGGATCAGATAAGCAGCAAACCTGTGCTGGTGCTTGCTGCACCAGACCTAGCTGTCTCCTGGAGGCCTTTGGCCTCTGTTCAGGAAGAAAAGTCATTATTGTGCACCAAATGGCTGGGATCTAAACACAAGACAGTTTATCGTCATTCACAAATTCACACAAGCAACAAATGTTCTTCCTTTTAACGACACAGTCACAGAAACCCAAGACTTTGAAGACTGCTCAGGAAGAGAGACCAGTGGAAAGAGTGTCCCAGGGCAGGCGGGCACGTGTGCCTGTGTGAAAGAGAAGAACAGATTGGCAGGAAAAGAATTATTAAAAAGTACATGGTGGAGTAGGGGATTATCTGGAGAACATGATATAAGAACAGACAGATTAAAGGAACACTAAATATTTATTACAAAGTCCTTCGTATCAAATGCAATAATACATGCCATAGCTGCTACTGAATAATACAGGCAACAGCCAGTTGCTGAGATTGCTCTCCGAGTTGGATAAAATAGAATTAGGGGCTTTTAGCCACTGGAGACCATGCGCTGTTATACATAATAATCAAAATCACTCAGAAAAGAGAGATAAATAGCTCAGTGATCATTGTAACTACATGAGACAAAACACATTATGTCCAGGTTACTACAGGCCTTTGCCGTTCACAGAAGGGTGGGAAGACACCAGACAATCGCAGCCCTGTTTCTCCCCAAATGTTGGTGCTAGTGGAGGGACAAGCCCAGAGGGATCCAAGGACTTCAGCCCATAAAGGACAAAAGCTGGGGGCTTCTGGCACGTCCATGGGCTCTGCAAGAGACCATGAACAAGTTTGTTTTACGCTGGCTGTAGGGTGAGGTACAGCATGCTTTAGGCATGGCTGACATTATTCTGGTTCTGTATTTCTGTATGGGGGTTGCTACACGAGTGCGTCAGCACACTGTTTGGACAGTCTGCCCCTAGAGTTAGCAAAGAACAAAACACATTATTGCAACCCAACAGTTTGTCTCATGAGCCCCTTCCTTCTGTTCCACGTGCACCAGGCCCTTTCAGCGGATAGAGCAGATGCACTCCTGCGTTTCCTGGGTAGGTTAAAAATGAATTTTCTTAAATGGAGAATCTCCTTGCTGTGGCAAATATTAGCCCTTGACATCAACTTGTGTCTAACCTGTTATACGCAGGCAGGAAAAAGAGGATTGTCAAAACAGAAATAACCCATCACCGTGCAGCTGCTTTGCATCGCCTTTCCAGAGCTGAGCCCCTCCTACTGGTTTCACAGCATGGCCAGAAAATCCCACCAAAATGAGATTTCTATTTGGTTGTGTAATGGTCACCAAAACCAAAAAAAGTCCTTCTCAGTTGTGGGTAAGGTGAAAAAAGGGCTTGGGAAGAAAACTGTTTCAGGACTGGGACTTTCTAACCAGATATAGTGATTCATTTTGTTTCAGAACTACTGCACATTAGTGGGTACTATCATGGAGGATGGCAGTAAGATGGAAAACACCACAATACTACTGAGGGTATCCTGCAGGCAGCTCCTCCCGTCATAGGGCAGCATCGGGCAGCAGTGCAGAGCTGTGCCCATTCACACAGCCTGAGCCGGACCCCGTCACACACTGAGTCCAGACTGCGGATATGCTCCAGGCTGTCAGTATAAGCCATAATAGTTAAAATTAAAGGGTAAGGTTCTCCATTGGCTCAATTCCACAGATAGAATCTGGTTTATTGGCATTTAGCAGAGTAAACTTTCCCCTCTTGGAGTGATATTCCCCTATTTACTTTTGGAGGTGTTGCACAGGCTGTTCCCACTGGCACCGGCAGAAATTACCCAGAGCAATCCACCATGCACTGAGAGCGCGCAGATCCCTAGGAGTATTGTATTTCTTAGTTTTTCATACATACTGAGGAGAGCATAGCCGATTCACCGCAGGAAACCCAGGTGCTGAATTCATCTAACAAGCTGCTTAAAACTCTAAACAGATGTTTCTGTGTCTTTCCTGCTTCTTGAGCAGTCTGTGTGGAGGCACCAGCAGATTTACAATAGAGCAGATGCATGAACCATACATGCTTTAATATCAAGGCCTGAGTCATTGGAAAATGGTTTATGACTACTATGGGTGCATATAATTTGAGCAATGTGCCATAGGGATATAAGATCAACCTTGTCTGTAATGGAAATGTAGATTGACCAGGCTAAAGCCAGAGTGGAGGCAGCAAAAATTTACATTAAAACTGAAAATTATACCTGTCTTGGTATGTTCCCTGCTCCTGCAATGACTCATGAAAATGTAGATTGGGTATTTAGGCTGGATCTCACCCAGTGCCCGGAGAAGTATACAAAACAAGTCATTGATTCCAGTAGATATTTTATCAGGGTCCTTAACTTTCCAAAGATTACGGAAGGATATCAGAGACAGACCAGTAAACACACTGAGAGCTATTAGAGTCTGGAAAAGCTAATTCTCACGCACACTACCTCTTTTTTTTATACTTCCAAAGCAGTGAAGATGTGCCTCAGTGTCCACAGTTTCTGACTGCAGCATCACCAAGCCCCACAGTCCCCAACGGTCACAAAACTGGTTTGAAGAGTAGACGTGATTTAAATAATCATTCCCAGAATTACTGCATTTTCCTGGTGTTCCCTGACCCTTTAGGATTTACTACCTGCAACTGTTTTTTTCTTCTTCTGTATGCAGACTACTGCATTCACAGGAGAAAATGAAATCTGGTAATCTGATGTGCTCAGACAACTTCAGGAACTAAGCTTTAATGAGAAATACTAGTATCAGACTTCTAGGTTAGAGGAGGTGAATTTGAGATGACAACAGTCCCAATGGCTGCGCCATGGCACTGGCATAGGATACACACATGGGATCCCAGGTAGTCCAGTGAATTGGCCTTAGCCTGCCTTTTTGGCTTCCTTCTTCATAAAGCTGGACCTCCTGGACTGTTATGATTACTCAAATGCTTTAACAGTGCTTGCAATCACAGGACACAATCACAGAAAGATAAATCAGCCAACCACAAGCCCACAGGTGTAAGGTGGATTTGGAAAAGCATACATTTAAAAAATTAAATTCCCACCCCTGCCAGTCTGTCCATGGATCAAGGCATATGATAATGATGAGCCTTTGCGATATTATCCTGATATTGTAAAAAACTGGTTTCAAAGAAATTGAGGTGGAGGGTGAAGTCCCAAAGACTCAACGCTTCTGCACGTGTCAAGCACCTGAACGTGTGGTCTTCTAGGTGGGTATGTCCCAAATTATTGCCTCTGCTGGAAGAAACCATGCTGACCACAAGCACCAGAAAATTGCCGAGGGGAGTTTCACAAGCATGAAGCATGTTGATACAGAAGAATCACTTGTTTAATACACACAAGACAGACTTATTTTCCTCAGGTAATGTGTGATAATAGCCAGTTATTAATCCTTTCAACTGTAAATTGGATTTTCTAGGTACCACAGACATCGCTGACAGGGGAGTCACTGAAGCCTGGCACTAGAGATTGCAGGAGAAATCCTGCTTTCACGGCTGTGCAGGGGAAATCTGTCCCTGCCTCTCATGAGGATATGATTTCACCTCTCCGTGTGAGCTGCAGAGATTTCTACCAACTGGTCATCTTAGGGTTACCATTTCAAGGACTTTCTTACATCAAATGTTCTAGGACCTTTATAAAGTTAGAAAGAGATTCATAGCAAGCAACGAAGACCTCTGCTTCAGTTAAGTGCTTATTTATACACACTGTATCTCACATGTTGCATTTCCTGATGAAATGTGTCCATTATTTCTGAAATATTAAACATGAAAAGCAGAGTTATAACATATGAATTATACAGTGCTCCAAAAGCTATCGTGTCCAGTTTTTTTGGCATTTCAATGTATAAATATTATACCAAGGAGCTTTTATACTAATGGATAATTGCCTGCAGTGCACACTTAACCTTTGCCCAGTTCAGTTGACTTGGTAGTGCTACCTACGTACATCAAACATCAGTTAGTCCAAATTGGCAACATAGGAAAGGCATGTGGCCAAATTCCTTCCCTCCTGCAAAGCTCAGCTCTATAGGATTTGAATAGTGATGCAAAGGAGAACCCATGCCACTTAGACTAATTGGACTAGATCCTCGGTTAGCCCATTCTGCTTATGCCACAGGAGGTACCCTGAATTTAGGTTAACAGTTAATCAGACACCATAAAAAGCTAGTTATTGGACCCAAGCAGATTCCAATTAATTGCCAGTAAACAATCTCCCCTGATGTAACACACTTTTACTCTATCAAACATGATGCTTCTTGTGGAAAAAAAAAATATAACTGCATTTCATAAAGACAGTGCACACCCTCCTCTACGTGTAGAAAAGCCATGCTGACCTCCTTGCTCCAGGGAAAGAAAAATACATCCCTTAAACCTTCAGAGAAAGGAAAGACGGTAGGCTGCTAGAAACAGCTATTTGCTCCACTCCAATTTTTACACCTGTGCTCCACGAGAAGTGAGACACTGAAGTTCATCTTTGGCTTGACAGTATGCACGTGCGAGACGTGGCCAAGCAGGAGACCAGGCCATACAGAGATCAGGCCACGCTGACCCCTGACAACTCTTTGCAGGGAAGAGCAAGACCTTTCTTTGCTCTGTATTCTCTCTTTGACTTCACAGAGTCCCCGACTTCTTACAAGAAACTTGATTTCAGTGATTACCAAGCACCTGAATGCCTCTGTTCACACCTTCACTCCTGGCCTGGAGGCTACTCCCACCTCCTCACCTGGACAACAGACATAAAGCTACCCCTTAACCTTGCTGCAGCATTGCACAAGCTGCTTCATCAGAGATTAATGTTCAAGAGCTCAAGTATCACAACAACAGGACCACATGTAAACAGAAAAAGTGATTTATCCCAGACAGGGAGAAAAGTAAGTCTGCAGCACAGGCTGGGATCCACCCGGCTGGAGAGCAGCTCTGTGGAAAGGGACCTGGGGGTCCTGGTGGGCAGAAAGCTCAACATGAGTGAACAGTGGCTGCTGCGGCCAAGAAGGCCAACAGGGTGCTGGGCTGCATCAAAAAGGGCATCACTAGCAGAGAGAAAGAAGTCATCATCCCGCTCTACTCAGCGCTGGTCAGGCCACACCTGGAGCGCTGTGTGCAGTTCTGGTCCCTGCTGTACAAAAAGGATGTGGCCAGGCTGGAAGGGGCCCAGAGAAGGGCCATCGGGATGATCAGAGGACTGGGAAGCTGCCATACGGGGCTAGGCTGGGAGAGCTGGGTTTGTTCAGCCTTGAGAAAAGGAGGCTCAGAGGGGATCTCATCACCATGTACCAGTACTTAAGGGGCAGCTACAAAGACAACAGAGACTCCCTTTTTACACGGAGTCCCATGGAGAGGACAAGGGGGATGGACACAAGCTGCCCTTGGGGAGATTCCGATGGGACACGAGAGGGAAATTTTTCACAGTGAGGCCAGTCACCACTGGAATAATCTCCCCAGGGAAGGGGTTGGCTCGGCCACGTTGGACACCTTCAAGAGTCGCCTGGGCAGGGTGCTGGGCCGTTTTGTCTAGGCTGGGCTCTTCCTAGAAAGGTTGGACTAGATGATCCCTGAGGTCCCTTCCAACCTGGGATTCTGTGATAAGTCTTAGAAAGCAGTCCTGGGAGCAGCTCCTTAAAGGGCTAGCAGACTGTTTACATAGTTGAGAAGACAGCTGCACTGTCTGGTTTGCTAACAGAGAGGTAGCCCTAGTGCACCCAACAACTATATTTTATAGCTTGGCATACACTAGGGTCAAATTCATCTCACTGCCTGTAGTTATTGAAGTGCAAGTGAGCTGCCTTGGCTCCTTTTACAGTCAGCAGGGCCAAGGGAGCCCCACAGGGCAGTTCAACCCACCTCACAGCCACTGGGTAAACTGAACCCTGGAAGGGCCTGTTCTTTTCCATCAGTTATAAAGTGACACTAAATGGCTCCTTACAGTAGAAAAGTCATTACAGGCATCCTCTGGCTGTGCAGACTGCTTTGCATGGGCAGCAAGCCTTGCTCTGCAGCCAGTCTAGAAATCCCCACAAAGTGCCATGCAGACACAACGGAGAAAACAGGAGCTGAGAGGAACCCATCACATCTGCCCAGTATCAGTACAGCAGCATTCAGAAGCCGAAAGGCAGAAGCTTTCAGTAATGAGAAGCAAGCACAGATAAATGACAGGCAGAAGAGCTCTCCTGCTGCCTGACCACTGTTTCAGGATGGTAGCTGACATCTGCAAGAAGGCAAAACCTCATGCTCTGCCTCTCTCCTCAAAGATCTCCTGGCTTCCTACCGACCCCAGGTCAGCATTTGAGAGGCTGATGAAGGGGATGGGTAAGCCCAGAACTGGCCTCATGCCAAGGTATGTAGTGTGGTACACCAGGCAGCACACTTGCCATTACCTCTGGAGATGTTCTGCCTGCCCGAACCTTCCATGCAGCATCACTTCCCTGTCTTCCCTGCTCTCGTGTTCAGCAGGGAGCAGTTTTCTTCTTTTAAAAGGCTGGGTAACACACTGCTGCTAAAGTGCATTCACGACGCAAAGGAGTTCACCTTCTGTGCTATCTCTTGCAATAGGAGCAGTGTCTTCCTCGGCAAGTTCAGCAGGGCCATGCTCGCCGAGCGCTGAGCTCCCCTAGGCCAGGCATTGTAGCACGCTCCCAGGAGCGCACGTAGAGACTAGGGGGCACAAAGCACGCACTTTCAGCTCTACACAGTGCTGGTTGAGATCTACATTCCCAGTGTTATCTTTGCACTCTCATGAAGTGCAATTACCTCCTCATTTTGCAGCTCTTTGTGGCCGTTTAATCTCTCCCATTTTGTTTCTGACATCTCCAATAATCCAACCCTGACACTCCTTACAGATACCGCAATTACAATGCAGAGCAGCTCTTGACAGGATGAGTTGTATTTTGCTTCCTTCCTGTAATGCTCAAGCCACCAGGCATGGCTACATAAAATGGCAAAAGAAACCATCGCTGACGATTTACATGGGTCCTCAGCAGTTAGTGACAGTGCTATATATCTGTCTTAGCCCATTAAATGGCTGGAAGCTACCCAGAATAGACCAGCTGAGGTAGAATTTACATGTGTTTCTGTTTTCAGTAGTAACTCAGCTGTGATTTTTCCCTTTCTTTCCTTATACTTAGGTCAGAGACTTTGCTGTTGCCACTATGCGTCACACACTCTGCAACTGGGGGAACTAGTCCTCAGGTTTTGACATGCCCATGATGGTGGGGAGCACTGTGTAAGATGTTGGAAGCAGGACAGTTCCCAAAATAGCTTTAATGAATGGCTTTTTGCTTCAGCCATCACAGAAATGGGCCAAGAAATTAGCAATACCTTCTGACTAATCCTGAGGATAATTAATTAGCCTGCAGAAAGTATCTGCAAGAAAGTATGTGCAAGGCGACATCAGATATTCTTTACTACTCTCCCAGCTCCCAATATATGCTGGGAAGTGTCATATTCCCCTTTTTTCTTGGCCAAGAAACTGCAACCTCCTGTTGCTCCAGCAGAATCCAAAGGGACTGTTGGCTGACTATAAAAACTGAATGGGCCTCATGGTAACCCTGACAACTAACGTATTAAGGCCTTGCATCTTCCTTATACCATTTGCAGCAGAAACTAAGCCCAGCAAGTATATATGCAGATTCAAATATAATGGGTTTCCTGATCTCTGATGTCAGTTAATCCCTAGCTAAGGTGAGAACTCAGAAATAATTGAATCCTTCCAGAACAGGTTTGATTTGTAAAAGGGCTAAAGGATTTAGGCATTCTACTGCCACTGAGTTTGTTTACACCTTATTTCTATAACATTAATCCCATGCTTTGGGACTTCTAGTTACCTGCAGGAATCGGGAGGGATTATTTTCCCCTGCTGATGCACAACTTGCCTTTTCAGCTGCCTCCTCATTTTCTGGCTCTCCTCCAAAGTGGTGAGTTTTAAACTCATCCACAAGCCTGGAGTAAGGCAAGACTCATTCCTACATAACGTGTAGGATTTGTAGCAACACAAATCCCAGCCTTCAGCACTACCAGTCCCTAAAGAGCATCACGCTGGAGTTGGCCCTGGCCTTGATACTCACTGAGAACTATAGGGACTCTCTAAGAGAAGAAATCATGCCCCGCCTTACCTGTAAAGGAGTTACACGCACCAGCCAAGTCCCCTCCGCACCGCAGGGCTGCAGACAGGGGTTAAAGACACCTTTCGGAAGGGTTCAAGGAGGGATTTTCTCCTGCAGCTCAGAAGAGGTGTGGGGACACGTGGCCGATGAGGAGCTAGAAGAGGCAGAGCCTAACATCTGTTTCTCAGCCAAGCGGTCATGCTCTCTTCAGGTGACCTTGAACATGTGCCATCAGCAGCACACTTGGAAAATCCACTCTGCAGTGAGGTTAATTAAACCAACCAAACCTCACAGGTGTTGGGGAGGTTTCTCCTCCACAGTGATTTGTGATTGTCATAGCACAGCCTATGCGCAACGAGAGAGTAGGATTTGTGTAAGAGGAGCTCAGCTGACATTATCATCTCCAGAGCCCCGTCCAAGCAAAGGAAGGATAAGGTACCCTGCCTGCCTTTGAGAATATCTAATCCAAGACGACAGGGCTCCTAATGAACAGAAAAAAGAAACTGATTATCTTACCTGCATCTTCAAAGAAGGTATCGTAATAGATGAAGTGACATTAGGGCGATTGCTTTTTCTTTTGTAGCGGTAAATGTAGCAGTGTACTTGACTATGTTCCTTAAAATCTGGCTAAGTATTATTTTTAAGGAGCTAATGAGTAGATTCTTGTGGCATATACTGAAGATGCAAAGAATGTATAAAGCTAGTGGGTATTAAGGAAACCTTACAAGACCATGTTAATCTTCAGAGGGGTGTATGTATACCAGATGTGCTTGTTGCCAATATTATGACCGGACTAGTTATACCAGTGTGAAGTTTGCTTTTTTTCTCACCCTCATTATAGTTCAACAGACTAATCCCTTTATTGATGATATAATGTGCATCCCTGTGCTAACAAATTATTTGCTGTGTGCAATTGATTTCTGATGCTGTAATCACTACACACAAATATCTTCTGAATCATCACTGTGTAAAAATTACGCTTTCCAGCAAGATTATATAGAGTAATAGTGTGATTATTCAGCTTCTATAAAGTCATCTATCTGCTTAACCTCTGTGCAGCCTTTACAGCAGGTTTCTACAGGTATGCTTCAGAAATTTATCCACCTACACTTCGTAAAACACCTTGTTAAAGCACCTTCCATCTCAGCCTGAGGATGAACTTCCAAATAGTTCACAGAGAGGGCTGTGTCTAAGAGTAACTGTTTAATTTAGGAGAGCCAGCCAGCTTCCGTCTTTAATGATATTACTCTTGCAAAGTGAATTTCACACAGGTAAAACCCTCAAATCGGCAGCTCTGTGGACTGGACTCCTCACCTGAATACAAGTCTGGTAAAAGGAGCAGCACATATTTCCTCTGTGACTGAAATCTGAGTTCGGTTGAAGGTAATCTGCCCCCTACCCCAACCCAGATCGCAAGTTTTACACTACAAAGACAGACAAGGTGTACAAGTTAATGGGTCATTGCATCTACAGGCTCTTGTCCACTAGGACCATGCCAGTGTTTCCAAGTGCATTCCACAGCCCTTTCAGATGTTTTTGTCCCACTGCCCCAGATGAGTGGGTACTCCCAGCCTGCTGGACAATATTTGGTCCAAGGGGAAAATTAAAGGAAATAAGCAGCCCCTGGTTTGAAGGGATGGCAAACAATCACCAACAAAGCATCCCTTGCACATTGGTCAAGCTCACCTGCTTTGCTTTGTCTGCTCCACGATTCTAGGTGAAGAAAGGTTTGCTGGTAGGAAGCGTTTCTAACCGGCCCCCAAGCACAGAGGTGGATGTCATCAACTTCCTAACCACACTGGAAGCCTGGTTCTCAGGCTCGCTTATAACAGCTTCACCACAGCCACAAAGCAGAGGCAGCTGCTCCTGTGTGACATTTCTATAGATCTCCAAGGACTGGTGCCTCAACTGGCAGCATCAGCACAGACAGCATGGTTTACTACTGCTGAGGATCCAGCCCCTGTTGTTTAACCTGCTCTATAAAACTGTCTTGTAAAGGTTGTTATTTGCCCTGCTTGTGTTTGTCACAAGGCCATTTTGCTCTCGTGTTTTCAGATGTGACTGATCAGCACTCATGCCTGAAATGTTTCAGATTCACAGCCCCTAGATATTCCCAGGTAGAGCAGTTACACACCAATCAAAAGCAAATGCCTTTCAATCACAGGAAGAGAAATGTTTCTGCTACATTATGCACAATTACGTGCTCAACTGTTATGAATAACTCTGAAGCTCCTGCTCCAAGACTATTGCAACCGTATGTGCCGCTTGCGCAGCCACTTTCTGCTCCCTTCTCAGAAAGAGAAGTGCAGGAGAACCAGTTTCGCCCCTTGCCATTGCAGAAACAGCCATTATTTAAATCAACTACAGCCAGAAGGATGATTTAGGCCCTGTATAGATATAAAATATAAACCATCAATTCACCTCTGAGGTATCAAACTGAATCTGAGCCAGGATCACACAGACCCAGCAAGTCCCACCATTCAAAATACGCTTAGAAATCTATTGAACACAAGCTGTCTACTCATTTCAAAGCTGTCTCAGAAAAATCTCCCCTTTTCCTGAACCAAAGCTGCCTGCCACAGGTACCTCTACAGCTAACAGGGCCTGGGATGCCCTGCTGTGATACCCAGAACCAGCCTTTCAGGAGAGGAGTCACCAGCTTACCAGCATGTCCTCTGTGCAAGGCAGCCCAGTTGATAAAGATCTCATTCGTTTCTGGTCTGCCAGGGCTTGGTGCTGAGCTGTGAGCAATGCCTGCACACATCAGCTGGCTGAGCCCCCTCCTATCTGCCAGCGTGACCATGTGTGCAGTCGGTCCAGACTCAGCAAGCTGGGCAAAAATAGCAAAAAACCTCTATCTACCTGCAGGTTCTTAGGTTAACTTGGCTCAAATTGAGTGCATTGAGTAGGGGAGGGATGGCACTGGGCACTGCACCAGCGGATCAGAGCAGGTGGTGACAGATGTCAAGGGGAATGATGAGAGGGAGGAAAGGTTGGGTTCAGGAGGCTCTTCACACCTCATGTTCTGCCTCCAGCATTACCAGGTGACCGCGGCCTCTTGGGTCAGATGGAGCAAAGCCCTCAAGCACATGTTTCAGGTCATCCTAGCTCAGCATGGGCGCTCCCGCATGCGCTTATCTCTCAGCTCATCACTAAGTCCCCAAGACCATCACACAACAAGAACTGAACGCACACATCCTCCTTGATCAGCCCCCTCAACAGGAATAAGAGCAATCCACATTGGCAGAAAAAAAAAATGGGCCATTTTCCTTTTCTATACACATGGATGAGGAGTTGATACAATTAATTCTGCTTTGAAAAAATGAGGGTTTCAGTGAGGAATGTTGGTGTGCTTCTAATTTTAAGATGTCCAACAATGCATTTAGGACAGTGGTATGTACCTTGTGAGTGATACACACATGCTTACCTACTCTGTCTGACAAAGGAAGCCATCAATAATTACTGAGCCTTGTGTACAAATTGTCTCTTGAAAGGAACTAAGAGACCTCAAGAGCACTAAGGAAAATAAAACTCAACTGGGAAAGACAGTAACCTGACAGTTTTCCCATCCAAAGATGTCTCTCAGACTCTTAATTGCACAGATTGCTTCTGATTACATCAGGTAGCACCAGGAAGTAGGTTACTCTGCAGAAAGCAGTGAAAAAATGAGCAGAATTCCAACTACAGTATCTTTGATCTAAACTCTGGTTCACCGAGACTCTCATTTCTGACAAAAACAGAAAAATTTGCATCATCACGCGGCACCACCACCATCAACGTGACTAGCTCATCTGCACTGGTCCCTGCCTCAGGCCCTGGCTGCTCCTTTTGGGCAATACAATGATGAACAAACTGGAAAGCGGTTTCAAAGACTGGAAAGCTAGTGTACAAAATACGGCAAAAAATATGCTGGTTAAAACAGGTGGAGCTGCAGGGTTGGTGAATCCTCTGAGGTGTGGATGGAGAACATAAGAACATGAGATAAAACCAACTTTATATACTAAGTCCTGAGAAAGCACCTGGCCTTCATACACCTTCAGATTCCAAAATCAGTCAGCAAGGCTGGGATATATTTAGGAAAAAAGGTAGGTGCTTACCTGGGATAAGTGCAGACAGCCAGCTTACCACCTCCCTGCCTGCAGTACAGTGAAGCGCGAGGGTGTGATGGGTGAAGGCCATGTTTGTGGTATGGGCACACCTATTTTTGCTGTTTGTTCCGGCAAAGATGATTCTTCACCATGGGAATACATCTCTTGGTGAATAGTCCTGGAAAGAAATCACAAAGAAATACAGAGAAGGCATCTAGCTTTCCTTTTGCAGCCAGAGAAATTATATCCAGGACAGAAAACAGTGCCAGGAGCTCACAGTGAAAGAGCACCTAACCTGCATTGTGACTGAGAGAGGTGTGTCAGGTGCCAGGGTGTACCTGCTGCTTCAGGACATGAGCCTCATGAGCATCTTGACGCCATGAAAAGCCGAAATCAGGACTCAATCAATCTGAACGACTATGAAGCAGGCATTCTTTATTGCAGCGCTGGACGCACAGGGGATCACTCCCCCTAATGTGCGTGCCTGCACAGGGTTAGTTGCATAACGTATACAAGCTTTACATACATATTCATTAGCCTTTCTGACTTCCCCGAAGCAACAAGTTTTAGTCACAACAGCTCTAACTCTATCAGTCTTAGAGACAGAAACGGGCCCAAAAGTCTGAAAAGGCAGAGGCACCAGCAGCGTGCGCAGCCGAGCTGGCACTACCACGGGCAACAGTCCAGTTGACTATTTTTTGAACACAAACCGTAAGCTCAAGGGCTTCAGTAAGTGGGTGTCCTCCTTCAGGCACATTTGAGAAAGCTGATTTTCACACAGCACCTTGGGAAATGGAGAGAATTCCGTTAATGCTTTTCTTTTTTCCTTTTTCCCTTCTCTTTGTCCTTTTTTTGGTCTCCTAAGTTGCTGCAATTTCTAAGAACAGCAACACTAAAGGCATCAAACACTCAGCCTTTCAGGGCCAAGCGTGTCTCCCCTGCACTCCAGTACAGCAGGCTGGGGATGGCATTTCTAGACACTTAGCTGACATATCTTGTATGATTAACACTTAAGGAAGGTCTGTTTTCTAGTTCAAATAGAAGTTCAAGTATATTGTCAACTCCTTTTTTGTTTTAATTCCCCACTAGTCCTACAAAAACACTCAAATCAAAAGCAGCCTCACACACTGCCTCCCTGGCACACAGACCTCACCCTGCACCTCTTCCATTGACTAAATCTCACAAAGAAAGAGATTTTTTTCCCACTGCCCCCCCAGAGGCGAGGTAGGACACACCCAGAGGAGCAACCTCAAAGACAGAGAGAAAAAGCATATTGAACAAACACCAAAAGCACCAAGATGCCAGGAAAATTTGTAAATATCAGCCTTCTTTTTGATGCTGCCACATTTAAACCCCTTTCGGTGTTCAGATTTGAACAGGAGTTTCTGAGGAAGTACCACTGGAAAGTAGCTTATGAGGAGCAAGAAGTTACAGGGTCAGATAAAAACCATCCACATGCGCACATGTTGGGGAAGGACAGCTGCCTGGGATAAAGGAAGAAATTAAAACTAAAACTGTGGAATATGAAATTATATCCAGTGTCCAACATGATTCCAGGGTAACAGAGTTAAAGGCAATGAATAAATAAGAGAAATTCAAACCCAAGCAAATCTTTAGGGTGAGACAAAATTCATTCCAGGGTGTTAGAGCAGGTTTGAGGAAGGAAATGTGTGTGCCAACAGCAATTACTATGGAGAACTCGCTGAGCACAAGTCTAGAAGACTGGAAAATTGGAAAATAACAAACCAAATGTGGTATCAATATGCAAAAAATGAGAGCAAGCCTGGCACAGGAAATTACAGGGCTATCAGCTTAATATTCATTACATATAGGAAAACGCAAAGTCCCCATTGTATACAAGAGTGTAATTAAATCAAGGGGTTCTGCTGAAATCAACTGCTTGTGATGTTTATGAATTAGCAGCAGATTCAAAATGCAGCCGCAGCTTTAGCGTTCAGCCCAGGGCCTGGCATTATTTGTTACAAGCTGCAAACCAGCCCTGGTGAGAAGTTTTCTCCCACATAGTACAAGTTTAAAATCTCTTGCTCAGAGGTTTGGGTTTTTTTTTTTTTTGCTTTGCATGTGATTCAGTGCCGAGGAGGATTAGCACGAACAGGCCACCTGAGGACAGTGTCTGGGGGAAAAAGTTACGGGCTGATTTACTGATTAGTGCTTCTTTGTTTGCTGTTTGGAGCAACAGCAGTGAAGCATATCTCTTATTCCTCCTGCTTCTGCCCCCCTTTCTCTGGAGCCGTAACATCCGCATATATCCACGTCTTTCCTCCCGGGGCTGGGAAGCAGTGCCAGACATTCATTACCTTTCACAGGGTCGTCGCTTGATGCCTGTGGAAACACCCTCCTCCACTTCTGCTGCTGCACTCCCACTGCATGGCTTCTGAACTCACACGGGGTTTTATTTTCAAAGCCACTGCCAAGCTTTGCAAGGGGAGCAAAGGCAACACTCACCATCCCAGGCTTCTCTGCTCAACGAGCAACGCTCTGGCGGTCCTGTCCGAGGCCAGAGCCATGAGGGTTTATATTGAGACCTCCACTGATGGGCAAGTGGCTTCAGGAAATGCTCAATCCGGATCCCCAGACCTGGGAAATACCAAGGAGGGAGCTCAGCATTCAGAGGAGCTAAATGTGTTCAGCCAGGCCAGATGCCCCAAGTGATGTACATTAATCCTCACCTGCTTCTCCTCTGCAAGGAACATGTAAAAACGTTAATAAATATTTCAAAAGCTCCTACAGTACACCCAGCTTTCAGAAATGCATTCCACAATACTTTATTACCCTTAATAACCTCCAAGAAAAATTATGAATGAACGCAAAGAGCCTATTTTAAATGTGCAGTTGCAAATACCAAACAGTTTTTGAAACACAGCAAGCAAGTTCCTTATATCAAGGAAACATATGGAGAAATTACGCAGAACCTTACTGTGGTTTTTTTTAACTCAAAATGAGGTCTTTGAGGAAATATCCTCTTTGAATCTCTGTATTTATACCATCAACACTGGATAAGAAAGCATGCTACTCGTTTATAATGCATTAAAATGAAAACCCCACAACAGCCTAAACCTGTAAAGGATTTAACATACAGATACTAATTCCAAGCCCCATTTTGACTTTTAATTCCATTTAAGTCCATTGACTTTTGCGCCCAGAACAGGCAATATGGAGAAAAAAAGGAAAACTAATGGGTGCAACAGACAACTCTACACTTGCTGGCTCTCTTCTGGTGAGAGAACTTGGGCTTTTTTAAACCTCTGAGCTTTTTTTCTTTTTGACTCAGCTTTTAAAGAAATAATTCCCCTCCAACCTGACTCTGCCTCGGGAATGGACAGACACGTCCCCTTTCCCCCAGGTACATTTTGAACCCCACAGTTGATTTCAGGGACACCTGACGGAAGAATGAAGGCCCCAAAGAAATGTCTATGCATATATATTTAAGACTTTCACGAAAGCGAGCTGGGTAGGCAAGCTGCCTAGACATAGGCAACGACTGAGTCCGTGAGGCAAAGGCTACTGCGTCATCAGGACCTTGGGGGGTACCAGATGTCAAGTCTCCTCAGCCTGTGGCTCTGGGAATCACGCGGTATTTGTGCATATTGGTTTGCGTCCCCTTCACCCACACAGAGGTGCAGAGCTGGTAACGCAGCAGGCTCCAAAGAGGAATGCAATAGAGGAGCAGCGTGCTCAGGTAAGAGATTTAGATTAAACATGCTTGGGTGGAAGGCAGGGAATTGTGCTTTTCTAACCAAAGACCTGAGATTCCAGCTAAATCTGCTTGTCCTACTCACCTTTATCAATATTAATAGGTCAGACATCACCTGTGGAGAGCCAGCCAGTCCTTTGGGGGCTTATATGGATTTTGCTGATTACCAGGTTGTAACATGTCTGGTGCAAGAGGCAGAATAAGAGCCAAATCATGGTCTCATACATGTGCGCACTGAACAGGAACCAAGAGAAAGTAATCACAGCGTGTCCTGGCCACAGAGGTCAGCACGACAGGCTCTGAGGGCAGACAGAAAAGCCAACAAGTGAAGACAGGACCATTTCTTGTGGTCACATCTAGGTACCAAGGTGTCTTGGAAGGGGTCAGCCCTGTTCCAGCTCCCCTCTACCCCACAAACACCTAGACTGAGAGACCAAGAGCAGTTTTTGCAGCAGCTCGTATAGTGCTCAGGGAACACGGTTTAGTTAAAGTTCACCTGATGAGGAGGAAATGAAAACCCTCAAGGCCACAAATTAAAAATTGTGAGTTGATAGAACAACAATTTATAAATAGAAAGACCCATTTCCTGCAAAAATCCTGTGGACTGAGTATTGGAAACTAATTAGTAGACTGAATCACCAGAAAAAAATGCTGTTTTCCTGTTACTCATGAGAAGATATTACTTTTCTAGCACTTTTCTTTTGGCACCGGTGATCAGAGTAACCCTGTGGGCACTCCACAGCCCCCCCTTGGTTGCATTTCCTTCCTGGTCCAATAAAACACAGAAAAGTAAAGGACAAAATCCATCATTAGCCATTCCTGTTATAGCACCAGTAGCTGCACATTGTCTTTTTCCTCCAGATTATACAATCGTGGAGCAGGAAAGTAGGAGTGCACCTAAAATGCTTTGCTGAAAACACCAGCTCCACCCAAGAGGACTTTGAAGCAGAGACTTTCCCACTAAATTCATTATGAAGATGAAGAAACAAATAGCACCCAGCCCAAGCAGACTTTTGCACAGCCCCATGTAGAGGTGGGAACCTCAGCCTGGGGACAAAAAGTGGACATGAACTCCATGCAGGCAGCCTGGCCGTCACTCACGTGTCACCTGAACTGCTCAACTGGGACTTGTCTGCATAAAGCCTTGGCTGCAGCTAGCAAAGAAATCAACTCCAATATCAGTACCATAGTGCCACAATACATTAAAGAAGCCAAAAATCGTCACAAAATAAAGTTCTCGGTGCAGTTAAGGCCCAAATTTGCAGAATGCAGAGCCCTTTCTCGAATGTCTCCACACCCACTATGAGAACACAAAAATTGTTGCTCACTCCTGCTGCTGAACAAAAGTCAAGTTCCCACGTGGCTGCAACATGGATGGATCTTTCTGGAGCAATCCCTGCTGGATTCTCCAGCTGCTTCCATGAGGACATGGAAAAAACATGGCCATGGCAGACCCACACTGCAGCCCTCCCCAAGCAGTGGTGGGAACGGCCCTGGGACAACTCACAGAGCAACTGAGAACCAGAAGAAACTTCAGAGAAAGGGGAGGAGGGCTGCAGAGCTCTTCTGGGAGAGACATGCACCAATGGAGTATGTGACTGCTCTCAATCCTGAGGTCTCTTTGGGCATCCTCTTCTAGCTGCGACCTTCGGCTGTCCTCAGGAGCCATCACGCCACTGCCCAAGGTCACCATCCGCTCCAGTGAGCCAGCTAAGCAACACAATTCTAATTCCCTGAGAAATGTGTGACGATATACAACACAACCCTTCAAACGCCCCACTTGCGTGTAGGGATGTTCAGGGAAGGCAGTGTTCTTTTATTACCAAATTAACTTTAAAAAAACCCATCTGTTTCACTTTCCACATCAAAGATCATAATCTCCATGTAAAACAGAGGGTTGATGAAAAAAGAGGTACTTAGAAAACACATTTTAAAATTTAAAACTCTACTAGCACTGATTCTTCTTGCTTGTAAAGACCTCTGGCTTTTTTCTTATGAAGTACTTCAAGATCTCATTTGCAGACTACCACTGCTAGCTCCTCTGAATTTTTTTGCTGGCTGCTCACTTACTCTTTGGGGATTTCATATTCTTCTAAATTTTGTAAATGGCCACTAAAGTGGAGATGAACATTATAAAATACATTTCAATCACCCTCACAATTTAGACTAATTCATTGGCAACCGTACAAAATGCTATTTACAAGGTACTTCCATCAGCTGGTATCTGGCATTAAGTATTTTGAATCAATCTACCATCATTTTCATCTCTTATTTTTCATACAAGGGAAATTATTGATCGAAGCTTTTCAGCCTCATTTAATATACTGGAATAGGCTTTAAATTTTCCCATGTAAACCTCAGTGGAGATTAGCAACTCTGTCTTGCTTAATGCAACACAAATCAGTCTCCCTGATGAGACCACAATATTGTACATGACATCATGACCACTTTACTAGTTGATGGGCCCTGAGACAGGCACCTGCTGGAAACTCCCCAGGGACTCAGCATTCGAGGTTAGTTTGAGTTACTAGGCAAGGTTGGCGCTTTAAAGGGAAAAAAATGGTGCCTTCACCTCTCAGGCACCATTACAGTATTGCAGAGTAGTGCCTGGGATGGATTCGTAGAGAGGCAGACTTTTCTCATTGCTCCTATCAAGTTTGCATTCAGTTTTTGAATCACATTCAATTTTGCATTCAGTTGCTATTGTGATGGGTGTGTTCAAAACGCTAGATTAGATTTGTGCATGTTGAGGACAGAGAGCTTGGCTGAATTTTGATGAACCCGTTCCTGAATAAATAAGAAAAACATCACTGAATAAGATACTCAGCCAGCTTCAATAAATACATATGGTAGCAAAACAGCCAGCTAGACAAACAGAATATATCACACTGGAACGAGCACTGATGATTTTGTAATGACTCCGGCAGCTTTCAGCATATTAGATACTACTGTAAAAAACAATATGCAAATGTCTTGAGTCCAGTTTATAGTAAAAAACAAGTTATGCTCATGTTACCAAAGCAGCAGTCAGTGACTAATACAGCACAGTACGCACCCCTTTCCCTTATCAAATTTAGTGTAGAGCTAACGGGCAAGCACTGGCGCAGGAGTGCTGCTGGATGCACGTTCCCCAGGCTGCGTGACTTCCAGACAGATGGCTACCGTGAGTCTTGGCATTGGAGATCCTATCGGGTACGGACATCAGGAGTGGGAATACAAAAGTGGTTTCTTGGGAGGAAACACAAGACTACAAATGCTATTACAACTGAAGCCCAATAAAAGATAAAAGTGCCTCGAGCTGCTGTGGCACCCACAATACTGCATTCGACGCAGAACAGGAGAGAATTAATGTGCCCAAGGGCTGAACTTCCAGTGGTCCATTTCATGGACTAATTTGTGTGCAGGCTGATACTTTCGGTATGTTTCTGTACTAACAGAGAATAATTATAGGACAAGTAGAGCAAGGTAAGTACATATGCTGCCATTGTTTTCTTGCAGCATAATAGCATCATCAATGAAGCCTGAATGCAGCTCAATTAGCATACGGTAATTAGAATCAGTGCTGCTTTTTCATTTACTTTTGTGCACGATGATGAGGTGTGGGTTGCAGCATGCAGGGCTGCAATCCTATTGATAATGCTGATTGTGCAAAGCATGTATCCTATTCTCTCATCAAAAGAAACAAGGGAGACATTAAACTGCCTTAAACTGCTAAAATTACAATTTTGGCCTGACTCAAGAAAGTCTCCAGCTTACCCAAAGAGAATATCTAAGCACAGGCTGTGCTCCCAAGGGATAAGGGCATCTGTAATACATGTTGCCTTTAAAGGTAAATGGAAGTTTTAATGAAAAATCTGTTTTTCTAAAAGACATTATCTTTAGCCTGTAACTTTTAACACCTTGTTGACTGCTGCTTAGAGCTTAGGCAAGCCTTAGTAACTTGGGAAGGAACCCTGTGCAGTTGTCCTGTTTTGTTACATGGCTGCCCTCGGAAGGAGCAGATGGCGGATATTTGGAGAGGGCTCTTTCAGAGCAGCCAGTAACCAGATATTTGCTGAAGTGTGGCTCGGCTGTGGGCTATTTATAACTCATCCACCACTGAAGAGGCTCTTAATGCTTCTCCAGACTTAAATGGCTAACTTTTATGGCCCATTTACAGCCCATTTCAACAAAGCAGTTAAACATGTTCCAGGACTGGTATCTATATGTAAATAAAGGAAGTTGTACTTGGCTGGCACCCAGGCTCCCCCTCTGCACCTCCCGGTGCTGGCAAGCTGGCCTGCACAGCCCCAAGCCCCACAGCCCCTCACCCTGGACGTGGGGCACCGAGGCTGGGGAGCAGCACCCTCCTAACAGAGCTCTGCGTGAGGTTCACTTAACAGCACTGCCTTTCCCTTTGAAATCCATCCTGCAGCACCTGAAACTCATCAGCACCACCACAGCCTCGCTGGCCAGGGGAGATGCCCTTACCTGCTGGATGCCCTTACCTGCTGGGAGGAAATACGTGCGGCCAAAGCTCAATTAGAGTTGAAGCTGGCCAGTACTGTGAAGGACAATAAGAAGGGCTTTTAAAACCACATTAATGGCAAAAGGCAGGCTAGAAATAACATTGGCCCATTGCTTGATAAGAATGGTCACCTCACAAGCAGGGACATAGATAAGGCAGAGATATTGAATGCTTTCTTTGCCTCGGTCTTCAACACTGATGGTGGGCTCAGGGATCCCCAGAGCCCTGGGCTAGAGAACCATGCCTGTGGGAATGATAAACTCCTAATAAACCCTGAACTTGTGCAGGACTTGCTGCTCCAGCTAGATCCCTGTAAGTCGATGGGGCCTGATGGGATTCATCCAAGGGTACTTACAGAGCTGGCGAGACCTCTCTCAGTGATTTTTCAATGCTCTTGGGAATCTGGAGAGGTCCCAGTTAACTGGAAGCTGACAAATGTTGTCCCAATCTTCAAGAAGGGCGGCAGGGATGACCCCGGTAACTACAGGCCTGTCAGTCTCACTTCTGTGCCTGGTAAAATTATGGAGAAGATTATTCTGGGAATTATGGAAAAACACCTGACAGTGCAGTCATTGGCCCCAGCCACCACGGGTTCACAAGGGGCAAGTCCTGCCTAACAAATCTGATTTCCTTCTATGACAAGGTCACCCACCCGCTGACCAAGGGAAGCCAGTCAATGTGATCATTTCGGATTTCAGTAAAGCTTTCAATTCTGTCTCTCAGTCTCCTCCTGGACAAGGTGTCCAGCACACGGCTGGAAAACATGTAATACAGGGAGTGAGCAATGGGCTGATGGGTCGGACTCAGAGGGTCATAGTCAGTGGGGTTACATCGGGCTGGCAGCCGGTCACTAGTGGGTTCTGCAGGGACCCATCTTGGGACCGCTACTCTCTTATCTTTTTGTTAACGACTTGGATGCAGGACTTGAAGGAATACTAATTAAATTTGCTGATGACACAAAACTGGGAAGAGCTGTTGGCACTCCTGAGGTCAGAAAAGCCTTGCAAAGGGATCTGGACAGACTGGAGAGCTGGGAAATCTCCAACCGTATGGAGTTTAACAAGGGCAAGTGCCGGATTTTACACCTGGGGCACAGCAGCCCTGGAGGTACATGGAGACTGGGGAAGGAGAGGCTGGAGAGCAGCTCTGCAGAGGGACCTGGGGGTTCTGGTCGATGGAAAGTTGAACATGAGCCACCAGTGTGCCCTGGCAGCCAAGAGGGCCAACTGTGCCCTGGGGTGCATCGAGCCCTGCATCGCAGCCGGGTGAGGGGGGGGATTGTCCTGCTCTGCCCCGTGCTGGGGCAGCCTCACCTCGAGTGCCATGGGCAGTGCTGGGCGCCGCCGGACATTAAGGATTTAAAGTTACTAGAGAGTGTCCAGAGAAGGGCCACAAAGTGGGTGAAGGGTTTAGAGGAGAAACTGTATGAGGAACAACTAAAATCACTTGGTTTGTTCAGCCTGGAGAAGAGGAGACTGAGGGCAGCCCTCATCGTGGTCTGCAGCTCCCTCCCAAGGGGAGGAGGAGGGGCAGGCACTCATCTCTTTTCTCTGGTGACCAACACCAGGACCCGAGGGAATGGCAGGGAGATGTGCCAGGGGACGTTTAGGCTGGATATTAGGAAAAGGTTCTTCACCCAGAGGGTGGTGGAGCCCTAGCACAGGCTCCCCAGGGAGGCACCACACCAGTTTACAAGCCTGACGATGTTCAAGAAGCACTTGGACAATGCTCTCAGAGCTATGGTGTGAAGTTGGGGTTGTCCTGTGCAGGGACAGGAGTTGGACCTGATGATCCTTGTGAGTCCCTTCCAACTCAGGCCATTCTGTGATTCTGTGATCTCCCCTGCTGCTCCCAGGACTTGCAGCACACACCCTATCTCACAAGAGAAGTCACAGCAAACACACATGTTAGGATTTATACCAAAGCTGGAAAGTCAGAGGTTAGTGGACTGGTCTGGATGGGCTTAAAACCCAGCAGATTTATTAAAAAAAAAAAAATCACACACGTTGTTTTGTTCATATACCTCACAGAGAAGGTAGTCACATAAGTCAGGGTGGAAGACATGGTACTTTCTATGACTGGAAATGATTATACAGCAAGAAAGGGCATATAAGGAGAAGTATTACATAAGATGTAGGTTTTACAAGCTTTATAAAGACTCTCTTAACACTTGCTAGTGGCATGAACCTCCCCGAGTGCCAACTGGTCTGAAATGGGAAGGGTAGAAAAGTGCCTTCCATTTAAAGAAATGGGCTGTGAACGTGCTGTCAATGTCTGTGATTCTTTTTATTGGTTTAGAGTGTGTAAGCCATAAATCATTCTACCTTTTACTGAGCCTATAACTATGCATCACTCTGTCAGGGAAACTCCTCAGATTTTAAGGGGGACATGCAAGAACACAGACTTCTCCTTCATTGACTCAGCTAGATGAGCTGCACCGGCCAAAGCTAGATTTAACACAGACGGTGGGGTGGATACATATAGACAAAACACTTAATTTGAACAGCTGCCCATATCTGATGCTCTTTATCTCTTCCAGGATTAATCTTTGGCTACGAAGGGACAGATGCAATCCATACTTTCATCAGCAGGAACTACCCAGGGGTTTGCATCTGTTGCAAAACAGACCTCATACACACACAACCCCTGCACAAGGGCAGCCCAGCTGTGGAAGTGCCTCTGAGAGCACCAAATTAAGAGGGACCAGTGCGGCTGGGGAGCAGTGCTGTTAGCTGGAGCAGAAGCGACTTTCGTCCTGAAGGTGAGTCTGCCCATTGCAGCAACACTATCCACTCTGCCAGAACCTTAAATTAATAAAAAAAAGTATCAATCCTGTTTTACAACAGATTCCAGGAGAAAAACCTATGGTTAATGAATTTATAGACAAATTTCCAACTTGCTTCAGTTTGAAGAAGCATTTCACCTACTCTTTCCAGCTGTAAAGAGAAGCCCTACAGAATTAGATAGTTCAGGTTTGTTTCATCCACAGCATTCAGCAGTTACATTCTTGCTACAAAAATCTTACCTGAAGGCCAAGACTCAGCTAAAGACTCCTACAAAATCCAACTGCTTTCTGCAGAATTCCCCTAGGTTCACGCCCAGCAAAGTCACGAAGACCTCCTCTGCAATGGGAGCAGCACCAAGCCATAAGGATTGTGGCATGCTGCATGCAATTGGGCTCAGTGTGGCCTTCACCCATAAAGGGAGCTTGTGGAGCACCATCTACTGGCACTAAGAAGCCTTCCTCCCTTGGTAGGTCCTGTCCTGCTTGGGTTGCTTTATGGTTTAAACAACCTTGCTGATCTGCCTTGTAAGGCATTTCATTCTTTGTGTGCTAATTTAAGCCCAAAGGCAAGCATGCATTCTTCTCCAGCAAAAGACGTACATACCTTCTTGAATCTAGCCTGGTATTATGAGTCTTGCACAGGTGTAAAATTAAGGGTGTGATTTAGTGCTTTGCTGAGGGAGGACTGCTTGCTGCATGAGCACAGGGCTTGCCAGATTGGGACCTCGCTGCTTTAAGGTTTTCTGATTAAACATCCCCACTGGATTACACTGCAGGAGGCTCCGAAGAGCACTTCTCTGCCAGAGTGAAGCAACTGGGATAAGTCAGCTCTTTTGCTTGCTCAGGGCTGATCACTGAAGGGGTAGAAATTAATTTCCTATAAACACAGGCACATTTTTATCACTACCTTGGCAAATGCAGTTGTAAAGAAGCCATTACAGGAGCTGATCTTTATGATGCGTGACTTTGGCTTGTCCCAATGGGGGATATTTTATGAGGCATTTACATAAACATATACAAATCAAAACGGCCAGCTGTGCTCCTCCTGTACCTGCAATGTATAGATACATCAGCTAATTCCAGGTCCACACAACCAACCACCCCGAAGAGGGATCAGGTTGAGTGTCTGGGCTGGACAAACTGAAGCGAGATCTGACACACATCCCCAGTCCCAAAACTTTGAGACTTTGCATAGCTGTCTCAGCACACGGCTAGGTGCACTGAGGCTCTCAGAAATAAAATCATATTCCCTATGATGCCTATATATGGAGGTGATACTGTTCATCAGGACTTCATTACAGTCCCTCTAAAATACATTAGTTGGTGTCTTTCTAGTTATAAGCATATTTTGGGCATTGCTTGGCAGAAACTCAGTAGTCAGAAAGTGTTATCACCACATCAAGATGAGAAACAGTATAGGGATTACACGAACAACACGCTTGCTCTTGGAAGACCTGGATGGTGCAGGTCTTCATTTTTAGACCTCAGCATCTAGAATTCAGTGCCTAAAATCACCCCTTTGTTCCTTAAACTCATTTGGCTTGATCACCTTGGCCAAGGGTGGGGAAGGAGCCACAGGCAGAACCCAAGTCTCTGATTTCTGCCTTGCCATTTCCTCCATTCACCTTCTCAACTTCCATCTCCCTCTGGATCCCTTCTCTTTATCCTAGTCAGCATCAGCCAGTTGGCCAACTCCTTTTCACTTACTACTGCTATTTTCTTTCAAAACATCTATCTTGGGCAGCTGTCATCAGCTCAAACACACACGTGCCTTTGCCAGGATTCAGTCTTCAGTTCAAACAGTTGCCTCCCTGTCAGGCAGTTGCAAGCACCCAGATCACTTTTATGCTGTGCTTTCAGGCCAAGGTTGGTCCAGCATGGCAGCCTGTCCAGTCTTTCTATTCCTCTGCTAATGCACATGGGAAGCCAGGCTTCTCGTAGGGGAGAGGGAAAACTGCTGATTCAGCTAAACACTGGAGCTGGGGGAAGGCGTCTCTGAAGGCTGGTTGTCAGGCCAGGCTTAGCAGCTGATTGAGCTGAATTAAATTCTCTGCCTCCAGTTTATTTCTTTAAATGACAGAAGGGCCCTTTGTACTTCCTGGTCAGGCTTGTTAAGCTTATGTCTGGCAATGATTCGTATTGATTTGACAGGCTTCCTCACGCTCGCGGATCTACTCTGACCACTGAGAGTTGTTTAATTACAACAAAAAAATGAAGAATTTCTGGGAACCTAAAAGATCTATCTCAGAAGGATCCAAATAAGAATTAATACCAAAAACCAGAGCAGTTCTGCAGAGTTACACCACAACTTGTTAACAGAGAAAACAGTTACTCTAAAGAGTAGTATATCCTACAGAAAACAGCCTTCCACTAGATGATCTTATAAGAGATGCTCTTTCCCACCCCAAAGCAATGAAAAATAGGTTGTAGCTAGATACCCCCATACATGGGCCTTCCCGGGGAGAGCATCCTCTACAAGCAAATCAGCCTCCCATCTCTGCACACTCCTGCTCTCTCGCCCCGCAGGCAAACGCGCACATCTCTTACAGAGTACTGCCGGGGTATTCACCAGGCCTGGCTTGAGAAGTACATGGACTGAGGAGGACAAGGAGGCTGGTGTCCCCTCCACAGCATGTGGCATGTTCAAGCCCCTCTCTCTTCCCCCAGCTATACCATAGCTACACTCATCCTTTTTGATCCCTGTTAATACCTATAAAATCTCAAACCAGCTGCTCCTTGAGCATTCAGGAAATGACAGCTAAAGTCTATTCAAAGAAACCACATTCAATGGATAGGGAGAGAAAAAACACATTGCTTTGAAAGCACGGCCTGATTTCCTCTCCTTCTCCATCAAACAGAGTTTTCCAAACTCTTCTACTATTTCACTAGCTCTCGAAATAAGGTCACCTCCCTGAATAAGCTGTGTTTGATTTTGGCAGGCAATGCAGCCTGATCAATACAACTGTCCCTCCTCTCCACCTCTCCTGGTCTGTTCTCATTTGTTTGAAACAGCACCTGTTTCTTCATCATCTGGAAGACCTGTATACATTATAGAATACCCCTGCTTCCCTGGGTCTGCTGCTCCAGATAAAGCTTAGGCCAGCTTAGACTGGCCTTGTTGTCTACAGTAAGATTGTTAACTGGTTATCTGGCCTTTTGGTTACTGGCTTAAAGAATGGTAATTGGCTCCCTTAGGTCTTATTATGCCCAAGGTGTAGAAAAGTGGGCTGAGGATGAAAAAAGCTTGCTGCACCATGAGTTGGAGCATCTCTCACTCTCTTCCAGAGGCTTTCAGATCCTAGACTCAGTGCTCAGAGTGAGGCAGGACCAGCCAGGTCTGCTTTGGGACTGGATCTGGCCAGCAAAGAACACAAGATGGGATGGGACAACAGGTATCTGGAGGAAGATTGCTAATTCTGGCATTTACAAGCCAAAAGGGAGATTCCTGATCTGTAACCACAGCATATTATTCGCACAGTCCTACAGCTGGGTGCTTCCCCCTGCACAAACCACACAGAAAGCTCACACCCCACTTGCCTTCCACTTACGCTGTATTTTAGGGGTTGAACATGCAGCGTGCAAGTTCTGTGTGAGATGCACAGTGAGTTTAGAGAAAGATTAAGGCAGCAGCTTCTGGATTTCTAGGACTGAAGCACTCTAGTGCTTCCCTGCTGATGAAGTCTTTCCTCTTGCCCTCCAACCTGGCTCTGACTGATCCATGGAGACAGGCTCAGATATATACAAATGTCAAACCACTAAGCTTGATTACACTTTATAAATGCCACAGGGGGAGAAAGGGGAGCCTCTCCCTCTTCACAAACTACTGCCTTTAACTGGATATAAAAGTCAGACTGGAAAGCACCACTGGTTCAAAATCATCCAGTAACACCTAACAACTGGGTTAATTTGAAGTTGGGAATCTGAAAGCTTTCACATCAGTTTACAAAGCAAATGCAGTCCACCCTTTCAGCAGATGAGTGATAAGAATGCAGTGTCAGTTCAAAAAGCACTCAATGGTATTCTCATCCATCATTTTCTGTTCCTTTATTTTTTTTCCCAAACTGGTGGATATTGATTACCCAGTCTACAGATTTGCATAGATCAATACCTGTTTTCAGAAGAATATTGTGCAAAGCTAAAGAAATTAGTTTATTTTGTAATGGAGAAGAAACAGGGTGTCAATCAGACCTTTGGACTTTCCTGTCAAGGCAGTGTGGTGCTTCATGCTAAAGTACAAAAATATGAGAAAGGAGAAATAGGCCAGGCTGGTAGGAAAAGGGACTTGCGTTTTATAGGAAAGGAGGCAGAAAGGGAAGAGGAATAGTAGCATCACAGCAGAGATGATGCCCATCCTGAGGTCCCCCTAAAGACCTGCCACATCTTCTCCTTTCCTGTAGCATGGCAAACATGGCCCTTGGCTTCACAGTGATGAGCAATTTGTAGTTTCACCTGGAGCCATGACAAAAGCGATGTTTTTTTCAGTGATATCCATGGCAGTTAACTAGACCCCACCTACACACTGATGCAGGGCAATCAAAGCCCAGCAGAACTTGAGGCTGAAATGTTCACATGTACCTAATTGCCAATAAAAATCAACAAGAAGTGGAGGTTGACATCCCACAGATACCTTAAATTTCAACCTTAGCGCTCAAACCACTTGTTATCAGCATTCAATAGCATTATGAGAAGATCTAGATGTCACTGCCAAGAACTGGACCCAGTTGGGCGAGGTTGTTTACCAGCACAGGTGAAAAGACAGGCCTTTCTCTGAAGAGTTTGACCATCTACACTAATAAACGTTGTGGTGTCCTGAAAATCTCCATAATAACCAAGCAGAGTTCATATAGAGAAACAATATCACTGACTAAGCAAGTCTCATAAGAACAAGAGATCTTCCCTCAAAGTTCAGTACACAAACCAAGGTATTTTCCTGAAGAATTTACTTGTCCCTACCAGCCTCCTCTGTAACCAAGTTATTTGTTGAATTTCTATCTTGATCTCACATAGCCAGGAGCGGCTAGCCTCAGGAGACAGGGGCTTTGCTTCCTTAACAAGCACTCTCAGAGGAAAGCCTTGCCAATATCAGCGTTTGCAGTTAGAGTAGCAGAAGTCAGTAGACTGCCCATCTCTTGGAAACAGCAAAAGTGCCAAGGGAAAAAAAACTACAAAAACACTACCTGGAATTTGATACCACAAAATGAAAAACCTTCACCTGGCAGAGGTGCTCACAGGAAATTATGCTTCTGTTAAGAAATTCTTTGGGTCCCCCTAGGTACAGGTACTTTCTTCTTTAATTTACATCTCCTGTCCAGACTTGACTTTATTTAGCATCAGTGCCATACTGGTACAGCATTTCCAGTACTCTTAAACTGTATGCCCCCATATGTGGTACAGCCTGCACAACTGCTCTGTTCTGCACTCCAATTAAACTGCATACCGAGAACATGTTGACATTGTTAAGGTTAATGACCTAATGATGAGCACCAGGAAACAGGTTTGCAATAAAATGGTCTGTACTGATTGCTTCCATGATGAATGTGAACAATATGTTGGACTGGGAACAATATGTTAAACAATATGTTGTGGTTTATCAATGTCACGGCGCAGCACTGCTGCAGTGGCTGCTGTCTGGTGATCCTCAGGAGGGTCACTTTGAGAACAAACACAAGAAGTGATCAGTTCTCACAGGGGAGGAATGGGTAGTGCCAACCGGAAGGAGGAAAGGAAGGAAGAAGAGCCTGATCCTGCCCAGCTCAGAATCATCAGGAACTGTGGGCCAGACCTGGCATGGAAACACAGAATTGTTACACCTGCCACTAAAAATGAACCACCTTCTAAAAGGATAAGTTAAAATAATACAAGGACTAGAGTTTAATGTAAGACAGACTTGGTGCCCCTGAGATACAGGCACAATGAAGCAGACATTCATACAGAGGAATGGCTCAGCTATTATGTGAATAGATATAAAAAATTAAAGAGCTGAAAAGCAGATCTTCTAAAGAAGTATTTTCCTTCTTCATAGAAAAGTTTAATTTCTTGGGGTGGGGGAGGTGGGCAGCAAAATGTTTCATCCTAAAAAGTCTTGTTTGGAAAAGTAACTGCAGGGCCTCAGTGCAGGTGATACAGAACCTCAAAGGGGTGCTTCGTACATCTCCAGGGCACAGCCACAGGAGAGCCTGGGGACAAGTCAGCTGCTGCCACCTGTGTTTTGCAATTGCCTGCCCAACTCTAACAAAACCCCACAAACTCCCAAAACTCCAGTTAATTAGAGCCCCATTAGCATCAAGCAGCACAGAAACCAGGGCACGCAGCTGAGCAGCGTGACTCTCCAGCAGCAAGAGCCACCTCTGCTGCTGTCTGGTTACAACAAAGCCAGAGATCAGAGGGAAGCACTGTGCTAACAGTAAAATGTTCGTGAAAGCCATCGGTCGGGCAAATAATCAAGCCTTCTACACAACCCAGGCATTAAGTTCAAACTTGTAACCTTCAGAAACAGAGAAACACTGGACATGAGAGGAAGCAACGTTCAGCTTAGCGAAAAAATGCCATTTCACATATGTGAACTTATTTTTCAGATTAAGACAAACATATGATTAACATCCCACCAGTCAAAAGCTAACCCCTCAATTTTTCAACCTCAGTGCCAAAACCCCTAACGAAGAATAGTGCAGACAGCTTAACGTACTCACCAAACACACCCTCTACAAACACCCACTCCCTCCCAAGCCCTACACACTATGGCAAGACAAACCTGAAGCCTCCTTTGGGCTCCTCCCCTCCACTCACACCCCCCCACCTCCCAGCTGGAGCATAATTACAATATGGGTGATCTCACCGTATGAAAGGGGGCTCTAGCCTAGCTAGACTTCTGAGGGATCCTTAAGCACTGTGAGCTTAGTGTCAGTGTCAAAAGTTTGGCTTTTAGTGTCAGTAGTGAAAGACAGCAGCCAGGTTTCCTTGTTGCTAGAAGTAGGTGGCAATTCTAGCAGAAGGAAATATCTACACCTGGAAGTAACCTGTGACCCCTTTGGCAAAAGCTGTCAATGAAATGGTTTGCTGAGGCACTGATAATCTCACCAAGGAGCTGAAGCAAGACTGGTGGAGACTGTCCAGGCTGATTCATGGGCTCAGGGAAGATGGACAAGGTTTTAGGCACCTCAGTCTGCAATAGGAGGGGAAAGGGCTTCTCCAGGAAGGAATTCAGAGCACATTTGAGGAACGTGTCCTTAAATCCCCATTGACTATAAAAAGACACTTGCTCCTTAACTAAGTATGTAATCTTTGGCAGTGCAGACACCTCCCACCCACACGCATGTTCTTTGTGTCAATGGCTTGCATGAATTTTTTTGCAGATCTTGTCTTTCTAACAATGGAGAAGTATTTAGAGCGTTGGACTGAGAGTCAAGAGCCTGTGTTTCTGCCCCTAGGTCTGAGTTAAGAAAAATCATTTAGCTCAGTGATCCAGGAAAATGAATGCCCTACATTCTGGCAGTAAAGCTAGATAACAGTTTCACATGTTCAGCTAATAGAACTCAGGCTCCTTGGTCACTTAGGAGCTTTGAAAATGTTATTCTGCATCTACCAGGGTGAGATAGATTTTATCCACTGCTGTCTTCAATGCATCTGAGGCCTCCCTATGTAAAGTTCCCCACTAACACCTTTTATTTAGGTTCTTCTCTGGAAGTCAAGCTTTCCCTGTAACTCTGGCTTCAGTGCCAGCTATGGAGGGGCTGACCAGAGCTTTGTGCTCTTGAAGACATACAGGCTCACTAATACCAGGCCAATAGGTTTTTTTCACTCTAGTATCAGAGTGGTAAATTTTTCATATCTGACTGACCAAAGTAAAGAAAGAAATGTGTTCAGTGTAGAGAAAATGCACTCTTTGTCAATACCAATCAAGTTTTAGAGCAAATAATTTAATTACAAATGAAAGACAACAACAAAACCCAAGGAAAGCTAGTACTTCCCCAGATGCAAGAACATGTCAATTTGTTTCTAACTCATTTTGACTGGTGATGTATCCTATATGATCTCCAAAAGTCATTCAAGTATTTATAATGATGTTAGCTGAAACAAAGGCTTGGAAAGACTCTGGCTTTACGGAATGAATTTCAAAACCGTATGCAGGGATTTAGCTGTGTGATTCCCATTAAAAATCTGTAGTTTCCTGGAGGCTAAAATCCTTGAAAACTGACCTCTGCCAATTTGAAGATGTCTGTGCCGTCACATTAAAAGTCGCAATGCTTATCGGTTAATGCTAAAACCCTCTGATGAGAAAAAATAAGCTTACAAATACCAAGCCAGAAATCACCTTGCTTCTATTGCTCTGGAAATACAAAGCCAGCTAATTGAAGCTCTGATTCTGCATAATTCTTGAAAAAAACTGCATCCAGTCTGAACTCCTGTCTGTCCTGAAGTCCACAGGCTTTCATTCTTTGGAAGTCTTTTTGTTTCCAGTAATCAGCAGTTCTGAGAGTTCAAACAGAGCAAATGTGGGGAGCACCTTGTCTTGGAAACTTGGCAGGGGAGAGCCCAGGGGCTGCTGGTACCTCTGACCTCTTGCAAACCTTTCCACCTCCCTACAGCCTCTTTCAGAAAAGGCAACGTATTGGAAAATAACTGCCAGCTACCCCATGCCTTGCCCACATCTAACCTCAGAGACGAGGGTATGTTGAAAAACTTGTTAACATGCTGGAGCTTACATAGTTTCAAACAGACTGAGGTATTTTTCTAAGTATGTGTTAGACGATCTCAGGAAAGGAAAACAAATTGTTGACCAGCTCCGGCTATCAGGACTGCAAATATGAATTCCCTTGCCTATAGCAGGAACAAAAGGTTCAGACAGATGCACTTCTGAAGCTGGAAAGGTTTTAGAAGTCATCGCTCCTGTCTGTTAATTACTGTTCCCATCTGCCGCCGCTGCCCCGTGGGGACGTCCCTCTCCCGGCCCTGGCTGAGCCTAACCGGCTTCAGTTTGCTTTGAAGAGGGCAAAAGGCTGCGACTCCTGAGTGGGGACAGGATGGCTGCAGGTCTGCTTCCTTGACAGCAGAGACTGCCCAACGGCTCTCTGTCAGCTCCCAACATACTGCAGTTTGCTGCTCCATATATCAAATTAATCTGGCACTGATTTAGTAAAGGGAACCTCAAAGGTGTCCTACAAAAAGCCCTGCTCACTGAGGAGCAAGAACCAAAGAGCATTCACGAGGTCACCTACCACTGGCATCTGAAGGACAGACATCCTGCCTGAGTTACCCGCTTAGACACTCTCCCCAGTCAATGGGTGATTCATCTGGTCAGTCGTGTATCTTGGGAGGGGATGGGTCCTGCGCTGAGCCTGCCAAGCCTTCTCAAGGGAGCCTGGATGCCTGATTTTTAGAGGAGTGGAATTATGCAGGCTAGAGCTGAAATCTGGTTACCATAGTTATTATTTCATCTACAAATCAAAAACGCAATTATTGGGTCTGTTGTGGGGCCTTCCTCTGAGCTATACTAACACACAGAATCCCACCAAAAATCAGCAAACACCAGCAAAACTCATAATTTCCACTTGACACATGTCAGGTGAGATTGGGCCCTGTACAGGAGCCTTCCAGTTCAGATTGGGATCCTTTCATAAAAATCCCTTTGATGTGTGCTTATCTACTCCTCTGCACTTCGGAAGGAAAGGGAATCGCACGGGTTCCTGTGTGCTGAGGTATTTGCCTTGCTAATGAAGACGGTGCATATTCACTTTTGATCTGCCGAGAAATAGAAAGTGAAAAATTAAAGCTGATTTCCACCACTAATATTGTCACTGAACATCACTGCACTGTCTCCTGGCTGTGATCTGTATGCATGCTGCTGCCTGTGGGAGTTGATGCCATTTAAAAACAAGTCAGGCTGGTTGGCCCCAAGTGGATGCTCGAGTTATGAACTCCCTGATGCAGCACTGCCCTGCCTGGGCTTGGTGCAAGGTCTCCATAAGAAACAAAACCAGCGTGCTTAAACGAACATCTTTAATGTTTGGTTTAAAAGGGGATCCCAGTCAAAGGCATCTATTAGGAAAAACTTACATTAGGAAGCATCCTTTCCCTTCAGTCAGGAAATCTTTCTCTCTTGACCACTGGTTTGGGTCTGCAAGGTGCAACCATGGTGCACAAAGGGGTTTTTATCGCTGAGTTGCTTCCCCAGATCTCAGACAGCCTGTCCACAGCACAAGCTGGCGGAGGCTCTCGCGGCTTAGCCTGAGGACAAGGAGTCATTCAAGGGATGTAACATCTGCTGATACAGAGCATGGGCTAGATATGGGGGAGCTTAAAAATAAAACCCATGCCCATTTAATGCAGCAAGTATCGCCTTTTCTCCCAAATTTCAAAATAATGTCACCTAGAGCAGCAGAAATTGCTGTCCTTCCCTGGAACAAAAGAGATCAAAACCTCATCCCACTGAAGTCCCTGGCTAAAGTCACGTAAAGCAGGCTTTGACCCTAAACACCTTGGGGTCTGATACAAAACAAGTTAGTAGAAAGCTTCTATGGCAGCATGAACAGACCATACATATATCGGGATCCTTGATCTGTACAAACAAAAGAGAAAATGTGGATAAAAGGGGCTAAAGCTGCAGAAGGACTTGGCGTTTAACAGACCTGCCTCTTCTGTGTCACTGAAATGGCACTGGAGAACAAACAAAGTTCAGATGGTCACTGGGTGCTGAAAACAAGTTTGCTGAAATCCAGGCTTTTTGGAGTTTGTCACCTCTTTAGTACAGACCCTCCCCCTAGCCCTGTCCCCTGGAAGACACAAAGTCATCCCACGCAGCCCTGAACCTGCTCAAAGTCCCGCTGTGCACGCAGCATCATTTCACTCACATCAAACTCCTTTTTATTGACTAGATCTGTAATGTGTGAAGGTCATTGCCTCACTTCACACGTCTCCGCAGTGCTGTATTTCCACATTTAGCCACTTCAGTTTGTCAATATTAACATCTGTTACTATTTAACACCTGCCACTGCTCTAACGCACGCAGGTTTTAGCGCACAGACACAGCGATCCAGCCTGGCACGCCGCTCCGCACGGCGAGAGGAGGAGGGGATGAACTGCACGCTCCGATTCATCTGCTCGCCCGGGATGCCCAAACGCTGGCTCACTCACACTCCCGAGGAGAAAGGAAACCCCGAGAAGTGGCTCGCCTGCCGCAGGGACAGACAAGGATCAGTGCTGGAAGCTGTTGTTTGCTCTAACGGAGTTGTACACAGCAGTGCTAGCCATGTTCCTGCCATTTATCCAGCAGATCAATTGTTTTCACTGCAGTGGAGGGGAAAAAAAAACCTCTCCACAACTCCAAGCTGTGAACTTTCTGTCAAGATTTCCCATAGTCAGAGCCTGGCCTCCCTGGGGTTCTTGCTATTATGAAAAAATAACAGCGAGTGAAAGTTGGCAGCTCCAAATATTTGTGCAGCTCACGATTCATTTCTTATTCACCTAACTCTTTAACCAATATGTAATGCGGCCACGGCAGCTGAGTCATAGCCAGAGATGGGCTGTTGCTGTAACATCCCGCTCCGCACCAGAACCTTCCCAGAATACAGTACTGTTGAACTCAAAGGTTTTCACACAGACCTTTTAAGTTGCTCCACCCTCACACCCGGAACTTTACGAGGAAGAAAGCATTTTGGGGCCCTTTCCCAAACAGTTCCTTTAGACCGCCCTTCTTTTCAGGAAATTTGTCATAAATCTGACAAACGTCCACCGATTCAAGCAACGGGTCACTGTAAGAATGGTTAGCGTGTCCAATGTGTACGAAGAGGTGTTTATTGTACTGCAAGAAAGAAACAGGAAAATCAGTGCTGTACAAAAAAAGAACAGGTTTATTAAGGCACGGGTCTGTGCGTGCTCCTGCGGAGGGCAGTGCGCACACCACTGCAGGCCCCAGTTTTACATAAAATCCTGCTTTCTAGCATTTCCTGTTGCCCCACATCAGCTTCCCAAGCCCCCATGCCCAAGGAGCTAGATGCTGCAGTGCAGCATGCAACGACCAACTGTGCGACGACTTTGCTGAAGCCCCAGGTCCCACGGCATGCACCCCACACCAGAGCTGCCTGACTGGGCTTAGGCAATAGAGGACGTATCAGGCTTTGGGTCTCAGGCTAACGCTGGCCACTGAATAGGGCTCTTGTGAGTCGAATAGTAACTTCAAGCATTTATTTTGACACGGCTTACGTGGCACAGCAAAGCACAAGGCCTCTTGCATTAGCACAAGACAAGTGGGAATGACAGATAAAGTAAGAACTGACTGCAAAGCAAACCCAGATGTTACAATTTCACTCTAACTGGCTTTCATTTCCACATGCCTTTGCATTTCCTGGTTGTGACAGCGAGCAGCAAGCAGATAAGCCTGCTCCTGGAGAAGAGCCTCGCAGTTCTTTGCAAGCTGAGAAGTCCAGAGAAACATCTAAATCCAAAGAAAGGCATAACTAAACTGAAATCTATTTAAATGGCTTCTTCAAGGCTCATCCGCCTCTGTACATCACTGCCTGCAGTCATGATGGTGGCATCGCCGGTGGCCAGCACAAAACCACACAAATAAGAGCAAACAACACCAAACAGATGCAGCTGTTTACTGAATGCCTCTGTGACCACTGGGACAAATTCAATCTTTCTGCTAGGTTTCTTCTGCTGAACAGGGCTCTTAATTTTTACATTCCCTTGAACTACAAGGGATTTCATTTTCTCATGAGTAATGTGTCTCATGAAAGCAATATCCAACTGGGACATCATTACAAAGCCTCAAAACATTATTTTTGTAGAAAAATCCCAGTAGAATAAAATTCGTATACTCCAGTTTAATTAATAGTGTGGACAATTGCTTGCAGATTCTCCAAGCCATGGAAACCAGCCAAGCTCAATGGCTTTAACAGAGGTTTCAAGTATCAGAGTTTTCCACCTCCAAAACTCCCTCACTCCTCTGACAAGACAAATATAATTACTGCTGATTTCCTTTACCTTTTCAGGTAAAAATGCAACAGTTCCTTATCATTTCAAAGAGCTGTCCTGAAAATCCATTGTTTGTTTAATATCTGTTTATTTATTTAAAACAAGCTTTATGTCTATTCAGCTGTGCCTGTCTTGTGGGAATTTTACAGACTAATTCTATGCAGACAATATCCACTATAAATAGGAATGGCTTGTCACCATATAAAGCAATTACAGTGTTTCTGGTCCTCCTCAGCTCCTAAAGAGCATGAGAAAGAAAACAGAAAAAAGGGAAGGGAAGGGAAGGGGAAGGGGAGGGGAAGGGAAGGGAAGGGGAGGGGAAGGGAAGGGAAGGGAAGGGAAGGGGAAAGGGAAGGGAAGGGAAGGGAAGGGAAGGGAAGGGAAGGGAAGGGAAGGGAAGGGGAAAGGGAAGGGAAGGGAAGGGAAGGGAAGGGAAGGGAAGGGAAGGGAAGGGAAGGGGAAAGGGAAGGGAAGGGAAGGGAAGGGAAGGGAAGGGAAGGGAAGGGAAGGGAAGGGAAGGGAAGGGAAGGGAAGGGAAGGGAAGGGAAGGGAAGGGAAGGGAAGGGAAGGGAAGGGGAAAGGGAAGGGAAGGGAAGGGGAAAGGGAAGGGAAGGGAAGGGAAGGGAAGGGAAGGGAAGGGAAGGGAAGGGAAGGGAAGGGAAGGGAAGGGAAGGGAAGGGAAGGGAAGGGAAGGGAAGGGAAAACAAAAGAAAAAAGATATATCCCAGCCCCACCGCCCGCCCCGTGTAGGTTGCAGGAAGAAGGCAAATCTCCACCTCTGTGCAACGATGGAAGCTGTAGCACAGATAGATACAGCTAGTAGGGGTAATGTGAAGAAGGTAAATTTGGTAACTCAGGAAGCTGATTTTGAAGGAACCAGAAGTTTAAGCAATCCTAAATTCTTTCTATACCTCTATTTCTTCCAGAATAAAGAAATAGTCTTTTATTAAACTAGGGGATTTCATATACAATATTCCCTCTGCCTTCTGCAGTTGCACCAAGATTCTTTCCTATTTAAGCTTATCATACCCTTTCTTTTATTCTTCACTAAGGGACTGGAGGATATTGGAGGATATCAGCTATAGCATAACCCAGGGCAAGTATTAGGTAGTGCACTTGATAGTCCTGCGTTGTCATCAGGAAATAACAAGTTCACACATCTAGGTCCCATGGCCTCAGGGGAACAAGTGGTGCCTTGATTCAGAAACACAAATCTAAATGGTTGAAGTGTAAAATATTGGAGCAAGAGGCACTATTACAGACTATAATGAGAAACAGGCTAGAAATCTCTAAAGACCAGATAAGATTCTCTGAGAGCTACTCACACGATGCTGCAAGTCATGGCTACAGCCCTGAAAAACTGAACACGTAACAGGAAGGTTTCCATCAAATAACTAAATAATGTAAAGGTGAAATAATTAAAAGCTGTCAGTACAGTGACATTCAGCACCAGAGGGAAAAATAAAGGAAAAAAGAAAAATACCATTTTGATAGTTCTTGCACAGATTTTGAAAGGACTGGGAACATAGGAAATAAAATCTGACTTTCGGCATCTTCCTCTGCTTCTTTCCCTGCACCTTGTTACAACGTTCTGTCCTTGCTGGTAAATGCAAAAGAAGTGGTGTTCGGAACGTATTTTCTAGAAACAGGAAAACTTACACTAGTACACAATGTGGCAGTATCCAGATCTATCTTTGTAAGGATCTTTTAGGGCTTAACAATTCCTCCATGCAGATTTCCTCCAGCTGGCTAGTTACCAGTTCATACATACTCAGTGGTCCTTGGCTATCAAATAGCCTCAAAAGGATGAGCAGCAGCAGATTTTTTACATCCCTCTCACCTACCCACGAGAAAACAAGCAATATGTTAGAAATGAAGTTGGATAAGCTTTCAGGCCTGCAAATTGCTTCACTTAGATTTTACCTTAGAAGCAAACTCAATCCCACAGCAGCATTAGCCAGTTTCACACCATGGGATATCTGTCTTGTAATCAACGATTTCACCTCATGTTTGATGCAGTTTTCTTTTGACATTATGCACAAACCAGAGAGAGCACCTAAATACAAATGCTGTCAAAACCAATGATTAAAAGAAGAAAAATCTTGAGAGAGATATTCAATTGATGTTGAACTTGTCCTGACAGCAACCCCAGCAGTCTTCCAGTTGTCTTCTGAACACCAGAGATGAAAAGGGGAGAGAACTTCCAGCTGATGTTATCAGGCTGTGAGGACTGGCAAGGCTTTCCCAAGGCTGAGGACCCACTTCGAAACCACGATATACTCTGATCTTTAAAGTGCCTCAGAAAGAAAAGCCCTCCATGAGGCAGAAACAAATTCAGATCAGGTACAATAAATTTCATAACGATGTGGTCTGGCTAAGCCAATTCCAACCCTAGTGGAAGGGTAATGAGGGAAAAACTAACCAAACATTTACTCTCACTGTAGCTCTGACACCTTAGTGGGAGGTAAAAGCAGATATTGTTTTCCTGGAAGGGACATACATTTGTTACTGTGGGCAACGGCCTCCCCAGCTATACCGACTTGGCTTAGAGGCCATATTTGCAAGACGTAGTGTTCCTTGAGTCTTCATTTCAGTTAATTACCCGCTATTTACCTCCAAAACATGCCCAGCAGACTTTGATTTCAATGTGGTACTAATAGCTCATATTAATCCCATAACACTGCAGAGGCACAGCACTCGCTGCAGACTTTAAAAGGAGTTTTGCAAAAAATCAGCAAAGCCATATTTATGTATGTGCTCCTGGCACAAGCATTTGCTTCTCAACTATCTCCAGCGGCACGACAAGCAGGAAGATGACTAGGAACATCTCTGTGTGTGTGGCACAGATAGATGCACCTAATCCCACTAGAAGAAATACAAAAGGAGTGCAAGAGAAAAGAAATGTTCATCAGTACCAAAACATGAAACTCACTACCTGAGCCAGGAGCCGTGGCTCATGATGGTCACGAGAGTGCCTGGATTTTGCAGTGGTTTGGGGTCTGGCAGAGGGCCATGCTCTCACAGTGGCAGGGCAAGGAGGTGGCTTTACGGAGACTCATCGTGAATAATAAGATTCAGTTTAGTATTCCCAACACACAAGAAGTAAATCAGGGTCTCCTGAGCAGGACTTGAGAACAAGGAATTCTGTATTTTTGTAGATTTCATCATCTGTTATTTTTTATAAAAGGGGGAAGGGAAGATGTGGGGTGACTACAGAAATACTTGTCCTTCCCAAGTACCAGATGTATTGTGCTGACAGTGGTGATCTTGACGAGGGGAGCAAACTGGGGAAGATAATGAATGGGAACTTCACAGAAGGAGAATTTTTCAGCTTTAGCTTTCTATGTGATTCTCCCATTCAGTTTTCTACTAGGAAAAGAATTCACTTAGACATCAAAGAGGGAGACTAGCCATACTTCTTCCACGTGGAGAAACATGTCAGCCCAAAATGGACATATGAATATCTTAACCGAAACTTTTCAAAATGCCCAGTGATTTTAAATTGGTGACAAATTCCAGGGGTAAAAAACCAATATCCTTAAAGGATGCTCAGTGTGGGCATCTGAAAATCAGATCACATCAAAGCATAAGCATGACAACAGGTCACAGGTAAAAATAAGGCTCTCGTTTTCACTCATCAAATAGCCACATTGTATGAAATGATACTTCACCTCTTGTACAGACACACACAGACATGTGACAGCGATCAAAACTTGTAACGAGCAAAATTTGCATTGGTTTTGCCAAAAGCATGTAATGAATTAGTAATCCCAGCAGAAATTAGAACACTCACATCCCCCGACAGATGAAAGAATGGCTGAAAGTTGTGGCAAAATGCTTTCCTGCTTCAAAATGTTCTGCAGTATGGAAAAAATAAAAAGGGCAAAATGAATATGAAGAAATTTTCATGAGCAGTGTGTTCCCCTTTGATCAGCTCTGCTAGGTAGTAAATACTATATGCACAAGTACATAGCCACTAATTGAATCAGCTGTATGCTTTAATAATTGGAATTGACTGAAGAGGCTTTCAGTGGGTATTTTCCCAGGACCCCTCTCCTCAGCATATCCGTTACATTTCTTGTCTTATTTGCTCACATTTCAATTTTAAATCCCGCCATTCGTAACATGACAGCAGCGCTTTCATGAGACTGCCTGGGCCCAGAGAAGGCTGTCAGAGCTAACACGCTGATCCTAGGAAAGGGAGCCTGATTAAAAACCTCATTGTGTCAGCCAGGCAATCAGATGTTCATTATCCTATGACACACGACTACTGAAATGGAACATTCACATATTTTAAACTTGAGAGATTTGTACTTTAATATAATTATTTTTGAAAGATTCTTCATCAGAAAGGTTAATAAGAGCAATATAGGTTAATAACAGCACTAAGGCAGCTGACATAATCAGATAATTGACCTTATTGATATGTTAAGTGCCCTATGCTTCACCTTGGGATGTGTGACTGCTCTCCACAGTCAATTATCTTATAACGATGCCTGCTTCTTAAGGTCTTATTGCTTGAATATTGGACTTCATCCAAGGTTTTCGGTGTACCCCTCCTTCCTCTTGCAAACCCTCTCCTGTAGGTTTTCTGCTCCACTTTCATCTAGGACTATGCTAACATATTTCATAAATACGCTGAGGCAGAGAGCATCATCAATTGCCTATGAATTCAGTTTGTTTCCTTCGGCAAAACCGGGGTGGATTCCCGTTGTCTCCCTTCGGCAGGGAACAGCCTCCTGCTCTGCGCAGCCTCTCCAGGGCTGCTCCCGGGCGCAGGGTGCCAGAAGCACCGCGATGCTGATGCTCCTGCCCCACCGGCTCAGCACATGATGCTGCTCACCAAACCAGACAGATACAGCTCTCGAGCCCAGCACGAAGGGGTGTTACACAGTGCATGAAGCCTGGCTCACTCACCCTTCATGGGATTTCTCCCATGAACAAGGCTGTTTGCTCAGGCTGCCTTTGCAGATCTACAGTCATCCTTTTGCTCTTTGTGTGACATCAAGAATAAGAAAAAAAAGCTGTGTCTGCACTGAAAGGAATGGCAATTTTCCCCCAGTTTTTCCCTGCAGGTAGGTGTCATGGCTCTGCTCAAACCTGCATCTTGTTCCCAGCCTGGTTGCATGTGTGCCCACTCCAAACTGTGCTGAATTTTCCAAATATAGCACGTACCTGTGTAGGAGTGAGGCTGGTCAGTAGAGCGTAGGGACCCACTGGATTTCTTTGCTGGGATGCATGAGGAAGGTATGGGTCTGGGTGCTACTTGGCCTAACCCCCTCAACCCTTAGCTGGGAGCAGTGTTCAGGATGCTGCTGTTATTGATACATGCCCCTTATTTGTAGAAAATGATAGGCAGACATGGTGGGGTCTGAATGAGCTCTTACTGAACTGCCACAGCACGTGCAGCCTCGCTGCACAGAACTGGGCGATGTGCTGGAGCTGTAAATCCCCAGGGAGAGCAAAGGAATTGCTGAGAATCTGTCAGTGGCAAAAGGGCTCGACTATCATTAGGAGGGGCTGGTCCAGAGGTGCCCCCAGGTCTCCCAGACAGACTGCCCCTCCCCAGTCCCCAGCTTTAGAAATCTTTCCTTAACCTGATCTTGCTCATGCCCATGCAAATGGTGCTTTTATCTCAAGGGTGGCAAAATAAATTCATAAAATGACAGAGAGTTATAAAGTTTGGGCTACATTTGGATTTCTTTTTCTTTTTACTCAAAATGAAGCTTGCTTCAGGGGGAAGCAGACAGCATTTTGGAAGAGAAACAGAAAGGCCTAACTTTGAGCTACAGGTGCCAGGAGTTCAAAAAGCGTTGGTGATCCCAGCAGTCTGCCTCGTGTCTCCCGTTACCCCTCTCTATCTGCCATCTGATCCCCCTCCCACGTGCCTAGGCATGCTCTAAAACATTTCATTCACTCGACACTGAATCCTCTTGTCACCTAATGGGCTTAAAATTGGGATAATATTCAGCTAAAAGGCATTAGCTGGTTTTGTGAGAGGCTGGGTATGAATCGACAATTCTGAGCTCACACCAGAACGGGGCTGTGATGCTGAGGCCAGCAAAGACAGAGATTTACTCTGCAGCCACTGTGAAAATGAGGGTTGTAGGGGAAGCCATTACTTCCAAGGTATTTTCTAGTTCTTCCCCAGCACGTCTTTGAAGCGCTCTGTGGTATTTTCACCTCTAGCTGATGTAAATGGCAGGACAGTCTAATGCTGTCCTGCAGTTTAACAAATGTGATGGCAAAATGTAATGGCAGGCTGCTACTTGGTTGCATCTCAGGCAGGACCCTCCAGCAGCAATCTGCTGTGCTCCAGGCTTCTCACAGGCATGAGAAATGAAGAATCGCTCTGCACTATTTATTAGTAAACCTGTTCTCTGCAGTTTTACCTGATGGGACTGCTCTGATCATCATAATTCAACAAATAAAATTTAATCTGTATGAGTTGCTATCAGTTAATATCTTAACAGGGATATCTTTGCAGCGGTCTTAGCCCAGTAGTCCAATTAAGTTGTGCAGGCAGGGTATCTTCCATAATCTCAGGCACTTTGAAAGCTTTGGGGATGTATCTGCTGAAAGAAAATTACCTCATCCTGGCGCCAGTACTTTCAGCAAGACAATGCAGGGCTGTAGTTACCTCTGTGAACCAAAGAATAAAAATACAAAAGGTGGATTAGGCTGAAGCAAACCAAAATAGCCCGGGAAACACTAAAATAATTTCCAACTAAATTTCTGCCTGACAACCTCCTGCCTGCAGGGCAGTGGGCACTGCCATTAGATTAGAAGCCACTCTAGCTATCAAGGTCCCCTTAGTTCCCTCCCAAAACTGGCTTTTCATTTTCAGGAATGGAGGACAGATGGTCAGCTTTAGCTTGGCACTATCCCTCTTACCTTGCTGCCTTTCATTCATTTTTAATTCACCACCCTTGGACTGCTGGGAATGTCTGGGAAAATGTAGATGTCTGTGATAAAGCGATGAGGAAGAAGGGAGCCTACAGGATGCTTTTAGCTGCTTTCCAGCTCATATGGAAACACATAACACAAGGTGATCGCATCCGGGCTAGGCAGAATACCTGTGGTGGCAGGAAAGGTTGCAGTTGTGTAATATGCTTTAAATTTTGCAGAAAAAGAGACTCTATGCACTAATAGACATTCACTTTTTCAGCACTCTCCAGTGATAAGGTTTTACAGTCCTTCCCATAACAATTTCTATTAGTAGCCACAAAGCATCCAAGCAGAACAAATGGCTTTAAAGGAACCAAGAAAAAATATGAGCTCAGAGCAACACATTTTGCTTCTGATCCATCACATAGTAAACCAGAAACGTGAGATGTGCTCTGTTAAATATATCACCCCAGTGATACCTGGGGTAGGGAGAGGCACACCCAGAAGGACACATCTGACCAAGTCTCGTTTCAGGGCATACTTGTTACATTGACAAGTAAAAACATCAGTTGAAAATACCCTGGTGCTCCAGGTCTGCTCTGAAAAGGATCCTCAGAAGCACCTTTCGAATGCCATCATTTTTTTGTCCAGGTACTTCTCTGTGAGGAATTCAAAGGAACCAAGGATTTGGCCTCAAAAGCTCAGCCTGCCTCCACGCCGGAGAGCTCTGCTCCCGTCATCAGGGTGCTGCATTTCCCTGCAGTTCTGGCAGGCTTTCAGGGACAGTTGTTGGGATGAATTTCAACCTGTATGTGTGGCATCCATGCATTTCCTCCCTGCTGCACCGGTGCACCTCTGTTAATGCCCAGTTACTCCATAATAACTCAGAGGAGCACCTCCAGTGCCCGATGTTGTATGCAGGCACAGGGAGGGAAAATCCCTGCCTGCCAGACGTTTCAAGCTGGGGAGAGACAGCGACCAGAGACAACTTGCCCTCATTTTATGAACAAAAGGTTGGCTGTGCCCCTTTGGATATGAACTGGATGGTAATTAAGAACCTGACTGACTTTTTAGACACTGAAGTAAAATCTTTTGAAAAGCTCAGAGGTTTAGTCTGTTGTAATCAATTACATTGATAGCTACTCACAGCAAATCTGGGCCACTGCCAGCAAGCTGCTGTGGCTCAGCAGGAGCAACTGTAGGGCTCCTCTTCCCCAAGGCGAGGGCATCTGCAGAAGGGATAAGATGTGCAGAATGGCTCAGTTGTCCTAACTCCGTCCCTGATGATCCTCGTGCTGGGAACTGAGTAGAAGCAGGCTTAGGTCAACCCTGAATAGCACTGAAATTCCCATCTTTTCTCTTTGAATAAACAATAGCCAAACTAAGACAGCTCACGCTGTTTTAAAGCACCATAAATATTGCCGAGTTTGCAAAATGTACTGGCCAGCTCTCACAGAAATCACTGGGACTGCCTGGAACTCACTAAGGAGAAAACCTGAGCAGAGGAGTGGCTTTTGGTCCACACAATCTACTTATTAATACTTCAGTGGACTGGACCTACTAGAGAAAACACGACCATGTGAAGCTAGTGAGCACCTGGTCACCTGGGAGGGAGGAGAAGGAAGGAGGGAGAAGGAAGGAGGGAGGAGAAGGAAGGAGCGAGGTCTCGATCTAAATTACTTGTACATCGTCCCCATGGAGAGAGAGGCTCCAACATGAGCTGAACCCTAATTAGGCATGAAGGAAACCTGTGAACATCCTAATCCATGCAAAACATTCGATCAGAGTTCTCACCACATTAGGCACCAGAGAATCAAAAGACGAGGCACAAATCCCTGAGTAGCAGCTTCAGTATTTCCACTGCTTACAGCAGTGTTTGTTTTAGACCAGTGAGAATCTTTTGAGCAAGGACTCCCATTTGCCTGGTTTACTGCATCAACTGCTAGGACATTTATGACAGCATACAAATAATACATAGCAGTGATTAATAAATAATAAAGTGAAGCATGGAACAAACTCTGAGCTGAATCCATTTTGTCTCCTGAAGTTCTACAGCAGAGCCAACACTTGCAACTGCATTTCAGAAAATACACTATTTGTACAAAAGTTGAAAAGTACCACTATCATAATTAGATTTTCCATCAGGCTTGTGTGGCATAATTAAAAATGTAATTTCTCTGTAAGCACATAGCAGTGCTCTAGGAAAAGAGTGTCACTACTTATTAAGGGCATAGGCAGGTACTTTAGTTAACCACATAAATTGATTAAGTACTAAACTAGGCTATGGAGTCTAATTGTTTTGAACAAATACCTACTTACTTCATGTGAAAGGACACATTGCCTTGCCTGTTGGAAAGCATAATTTATTCCAACAACTACTAACTTTACTGTTGAATGCCATGCAGCTCTGTTCTCAGCTCCAGGTACCCAAACGTGTCCTAAGGACGCCATGGAAGCAGAGCATGGCAGGACGCCACGGGCAGGTCCAGAACGTGTCCCTGTCCCTCTACAGCTCCAGGTCACCCATGTAGCCACTTTGGGCATCTATTTGCCCTCAGCAGACTGCAGACTACAATAGCTTAACCTTCCTTTGCAACATTCTGGCTAACACTCCTCCCTGTGTATTTCTCACGGAGATTCACAAAGGAGCAGAAGGGAGCCAGTTGTTAAAATCAGATAAGCTCCGCTGAAATTCCTAACCACTATTGTTAGCCAGATTTGACATATTTTTACTCAAGCAGGCAGTTGTGGTTTGTGTGAGCCCAAGTTAGGACTTAGTGGTCTGCTTTTCACAGACATGTGGAACACTCCCAAGTCCTCTAGAAGTCTTGGAGGAGCCTCTGAATAAAACCCCATGGCTTATATTTCCAGGAAGGCTTTCTGCAGTGTTTAGAAACTCCTGAAGAAGCTACAGCACTGAAATGATGAGCTGTGGGCCCTGGTCCTCTCAGGACACTTCACCCAGCTCATAACCAGGCAATTGCTTCCCCACCATCTCAGCCCTGCTTCTGACATGGAGGTGGGCAGGGAGGTGGCACGTAATGCACTAGAGCAATGCGACTGTCCACCTGGGTGCAGCTGATCCGGTGCTGTCCCAGCAGTACGAGGAGCTCAGGGACGAAGCAGAGCTTCCCAACAGAAAGTTAAAATACAGATGATGCAATAAAGAAGTACCTGTCAGGCTGGTGAGATTTGAAACAATAAGCCTGATTCTCCCGGCACTGTGATTTCCTACTGTTGTGCTTGCGTAAAGTCAGTCATCTTGGCTTTTCCTGCTAATAAATGAGAAGACAATCTGACCCAGTGCGTTCATTACAAGCTCTGCAAAAGAAACCTCAGGAATATTTTATTCCTCCCACATTAGGAATGTACAGAACATACAGAGAAATTTACCATCACATAATGATCCCTATTATGCAAAGCGAGGCTGACAAAATTTCCATCATTACATCCCTGACAAGTACTCAGAACTGCGGGGGGGCTTTCAGGCTTTCTTTTGAAAGAAAAAAGACCTGCAAAGTAGCTTTAATATCTTAAATACCGAGCAGGAACTTCCGCCTCTCCCTATTCACAAACACCTTAAATACATCTCCTTCCTTCACAGCTCGTTAATCCCTACTCCTCTGCTCTTCAGACATTTAAATTCTTTCCACAGATCTAACGCAGCAGAGGTGTTTATATCATGTTTAATCAGCACCCACCAGCTCTGAATGCCCCTCATGACCTTACTGGTTTTTGAGTGACCAAAGATCATTATGAAATCAGCCAAGTGCGATGGTGAGCGCCTCGCCAGAGCCCGAAGCCTTTGTGCTGTTACCAAATCGCCATCCCCTCTGTCATGTTTTCTCCTATTTGTGCATCCAAAAATGCCCATCAAATGGTTCAATTATCGTTGAAACATTGTTTAAAATCCTGAGTCTGAAGGACAAGCAGATTGGCAGTGATTTAGCAACTTGGTCGCCATCACACCGTTTTGGGGCAGCGCTACACGTTGCAGAGTGCAAAGCTGATCCACTTACTCTTTGTTTGGAGGCTTCAAAGGGGCCAACCCTGACCCCAAACCTCTGACCATGACACTGGCGGGTGATTTGCTTTGTTAACTAGCGTGGTCTGCACACAGAGCTGCTTTCCAGTGCCATTTTCATCTTCCTCATTGCCATTTGAATACCAACATAAGTAAACATCAGACGTGTGTGAGGAGCGAGCATGTGGGCCTTATAGGCACACCCAGCTATTTTGTCTTCCTCGCTTTTTTTTTGACCTTTGTGTCCACGTTTCCTCTCCTACCTCAGATCTGCAATTTTGCTACTCTGATTTGCTTACCTGTTCCACCATAGCTATTCAGACCTTCTCAACCTGGGTCTCTCCTTTGCCTCTTTCCAGCCTCCCTAACCAGCTTTCTTCCCTCTGCTGCTCAGCAGAGGAAAGAGCAGAGACTTAGAAAGTTAATGAACGTCACACCGGGGTTACTGCTTCCAGCACTCTCCCTCTCACACACACTGTGGGCCAGGCACACACGTGAGCCCCAGAGCAGTAATTAAGGGATTTTAGGAGGATAATGCCCTCGGAGGGCTTCGGCAGATTGACACATGGTATTTCTTCTTAATAATGACTGTCCTGAAACGTATCAGATCCGTGTGCTGCTGTGTTTCCGGCAATTTGTAAGAACTGTTCAATGTGTAGCCAGCTGGAACGCACAACAGCACATAATTGTTCTATTACCGCAGACTTCAATTGTTTCTCTTTTATTCATTAAATGGCCATTTATTGCAAGAAAGGTCCTTTTTTTAGATGCATTTTTACACAGCTCTAGATTGGACTTGCCAGGACTGAACAAGGGCAGACCTTCCCTTTTCTCACTGTGCTCTTGGAAGGAAAATGGGAAGCACAAACGCTGGAATTTTTTGGTTTTTTTAATGGAGATGTTGAAAGCCTTTTACATTCTGCATTGGAACAAAAATGAGGCCTTTGGAAATGTTGCATGGGAGTCAGGGAGGAGGCCACACACACTGACTATGGGAGAGGCGAGAGCAAGGGTCTGTTTGGCAGCAGCCCTGAGCGTGTCTCCTTTGAATCAAGATAGTGCCCAAGGACTAATGTTAGGGAAAGAAGCCACATAGGGCGAGGGAGAAAACTGTCTGGTGCCTACAGTGCTCACCTGGAAGTCAGGAGACGTGATGACTTGCGCTGAGGTCCCAAGCGAGTGCTCAGATGGGAGGTGGTGTGGGTGTCTGTTTTAGACCAGCAGTTCCACAACAGGCCAGGAATTTATTGAAAAAAGGCTCACCAAAGCCTAAGAAACATGTCCCGTGCAGACTTGAGAAGTGTTGTAGAACTGACAGTGGCATAAGTCCCTGCACCTCGGGAGGAACAATGCACCAGCACAGGCTGGGGGGGACCTGCTGGAGAGCGGCTCTGCTGAGAGGCCCTGGGGGTGCTGGGGGGCAGCGGGGTGACCCTGAGCCAGCACCGGGCCCTTGGGGCCAAGGGGGCCAGCGGTGCCCTGGGGGGCATGGAAAGGATTGTGGCCAGCAGGGCGAGGGAGGTTCTCCTCCCCCTCTGCTCTGCCCCAGTGAGGCCACACCTGCAGGGCTGCGGCCAGTTCTGGGCCCCCCAGTTCAAGAAGGGCAGGGAACTGCTGGAGCAAGGCCAGCGCAGAGCTGCCAAGGGGATCAGGGGCTGGAGCATCTCCGTTGTGAGGAAAGACTGAGAGACCTGGGCTTGTTCAGCCTGGAGAAGAGAAGCCTGAGGGGGGATCTCATCAGTGCTTATAAATACCTGAAGGGTGGGTGTCAGGAGGATGGGGCCGGGCTCTTTTCAGTGGTGCCCAACGCCAGGCCAAGGGGCAACGGGCACAAGCTGGAACACGGGAAGTTCCCCCTGAACATGAGGACAAACCCCTTCCCTGTGCGGGTGCCAGAGCAGGGGCACAGGCTGCCCAGAGAGGCTGTGGGGTCCCTTCCCTGGAGACATTCACCCCCCGCCTGGACGCGGCCCTGTGCCCCTGCTCTGGGGGTGCCTGCTCACGCAGGGGGTGGGACGGGATGAGCTCCAGAGGTCCCTGCCAGCCCCCACCATTCTGGCATTCTGTGACTGTGCTATCTTGAGAACTGTTTCCCATACAAACAGTATTATCTTGACTTGCAAGTGATTTACACAATACAAGAACCAAAACCCAGACCCAGGAACCCCAGGTCTGAGATTCCTAATTCCCATTTCAACTGTTGTTCCACGAGCAGAAGGTGGACATTTTAACCGGTGCATTCTGGTCAGACCACACTACCTGGCAAGCTGAGGCTGACCTATGCTTCACTCTACAACAAAAAAGTGAAACATCACATTAAAATGTATATACAGGAGGAAATTCCTCTTGCTCTCCTAGCCTTTCTTTAAGCTATTGAAATGGTTTTAAAAAAAAAAGAAAGAAAAAAGCAAGACGTAATTGTTTCCTGTGCAAACATTGTGCCAGACTTTATTTTTATGGGCTGTATTTATTGACTTTAGCTATTTTTCCAGTATGCTGCACAGCGTTAGACTTGGCAGGAAGTCCTACAAAGTGAAATAACATCTCTGAAAAAGTGGGAATTCTCATTGTTTGGCATGGTCAAAGAAAACTCCAGCCAAGCAAACTTATGACCTTCTCTCATGTCAGACTGAAACCCAGGCCAGGCCAGCCACTAGATCAGACTCTTCATTTCTCTGAAGTCACGAGACAAACTAAATTTGAGGGTCTGATCCAACACCTAAGTGAAGCCCTTTGCCCCCATTTGCTCTGCCCCACACTTCCACTAAAAGCACTTATTTGCCAATGCAATTAAAAGCAAAGCCTTGTACCTTGTGTAATACCGATTTGTTTTCAGGGGAGCAAAATAAGACACCCAGTCTCACCAGGAGCCATTAGTGAGTTAATTGCAGCTGTTTAAGAGTTAGGTCTTAATGTGCCCGTCAGTTCCAGGCACTTGTTACACTTCCCAGGATTTTGTATGCATCCGAGACAGATGTCTCCAAGGCAATCCGAGAAGTCCCACAGTATACACTGAAGAAGACAACTGAAGAGATTTATGTTGGATGGAATGACAAGCTCAAGAGTTTAACTGCACATGGCATTTCTGGAAGCTTGCCAGCGCCGAGTTTAGTGTGTTTTGTGTACTTCACTCATAACTGTTTATTGTGACAGGTAAACACTTGTTTTGAAAGCTTGCAGGCGTACTATTAAAACAGAAGTGTTCCTGACATAGTCAAGCTGTGCTGTCAAATGTTTATCTTCTGAATGATGAATGCTGGCTTTCTTTTTTGTTCCTCTCAGTCTGTGTGGAACAGACTCAAACAGTCTCTCCCAACTTGTTTGGGCTCATTTCACCTGGGGGACATAGCTGAAAGCTGATGGGCCAGGGAGCAGCCCCATAATTATCACCCCATATGCCAATGAAGGTGATGCAGAGAACAAAGGAGGAACAACAGAGTAAGCAAGAGCAAGCTCAGTGCCAGGTCTGCCTGCAGATGCAAATACAGCTGTTGCGCTTTAGAAACTGTAGTAGGTGTAGAGTTCAACAGAGAGCGCAATTCCCAACACTTAGAGCATCTCAGAGACACATATTTCACAAGTCAAATTCTGGAGACTTAGGCTAACTAAAAAAGTTAGAAGCAACTGTAACAAATTTCTTGCAATATTATTTTTACTCTATTTTAAGTAAGAAACTAGAAAATCTGGAAACAGTTAAGTCACAGTATTGGATGTATACATGGCCTGTGAAACTGCAGACAATCATAAAAGTTATTGGCAAAAATGAACAAAGAGTCTTATGGGTGAGAATTAAAATTCTCCACTTGGTGCAAATATGCTTTCTGCAGAAGTAGAACAAAAGCCTGTGAAAAAAAGACAGGAATTTCTGTGTATCATAGTGTAATTGCATATGTTACAAGGCTGTGGAATTCAGCAGCGATCCCATGGGCTTTCAAGTGGATTTCAGATATTTCACAGTGTGTCAGTTATAGATTGAGACATAAGACTTTGGGGAAAGAAAGTACAATCTTTGCTTAGATGAAATAGCATCAGATTTCCATGAAAATGCAAATGCTTAATGAATTCATTGTTAATGCAGTTCTGCTGCTTCTTTGTTCTGTTGCAGTTGGTATTTCAACCATGGGTTTGGTGACCTACGCTCTGTGTAGCACTGGGGTCAACTTAACCAGCACCATTGTAACCGCTACCTGCTGGGGGCGCGTGGACAAGAATGAGAATCAACAATCTCCAACTGATTTGAGGAAATCAGTCTTACACGATGCATAAGCCGTGGAACTGCTCACCAAAGGAGGCATCTGAAGAGTTCATCTCACACAGGAGTCAAAGAACAACTGAGTATACTTCATGATATTGAAAATATTAGGGATCACAAGAATAAAAAAATAAAATCTGCTTCTAAAAAGACATTAAACGGCTAAGTTCAAGTGCTTAGACTGTATCTAATCACAAGAGCAAAAGAAGAAAAGAGCCCCTCATCACCAAATCTGTAAATTCAGTAGGTCCACATCCCAGCTTACTGTACAGAGGTTGGCCATATAGAAAAGCTTATACACTAAATTAGGCTATTTCAGCAGAAGGTGGAATTAGGACTTTACTGCCTAGGGAGACACATATATTATACCTTGATCCATGCTTAACACAGAGAGTGTGCAGGGGTTGTTACTCAGTGGAGGGATCGCTCTGAACCCATTACGGAGCGCACACATTGCATCCCTCTGGCAGGAACATCTGGTGACCCATAAACCAGCCAAACCTCCGGAGCTGCGGCAGAGCTGCTCGGGCAGGTTTATTTACAGCACATCAAAACTCCAGCCAGCAGCTCAGGCAGGCACTCCTGTGGGGTGCCACCACCTGCCCGAGTAAGGAGGGCTGAGCTTGCTGCGTCCGAGTCGGAGCCTTCTCCACGGGTTTGTGTTGCGGATCCCCCAGCCTGCGCGGCGCAGGGCAGAAAGGGCTGGCAGCGCGGGAGGAAAACCCAGGGAAGGGATAGGGTGGGAGGCGGGCTCTGACCAGTACTCCAGCTCCTCGCAGTTTTCAGATGAGCTCAGTGAGACTGTGCTGCATGAGTGCTACAAGCCGTGTCACCACTATGGGACTGGGTATTCAAGGTCCTGAAGTCAGATTTACCTTTTCATCAAACCATGGCCCTAGTAAGGGGAGCAGTTTAGACAAGGGGTGAGCAAGCACTAGCCTAGCATTTACCTCTTTGTTCGATTTGCTCTTTCAGCCTACGGTATTTCCTCTTTCTCTCTCCCTTACAGCTGTTTCTTCAGGTGCAGATGTAATATAACATCAAAATATAAATCACCACAAGCAGCTGCTAACTTCAATGCATGTCAGGATTTATCACACCTGGGCTGATTCCTTGGGTGCTGAGCATCCTCCCCACTCCGAACCCTGCTGAAGTTTGTACAGAAAGAGACTAGCTACGAAGTGGTTTTTTTCTTTCTTGCCCCCCGATTTAGTGATCAACAGAGCAGACTACTTCACCATTTTTCTCCTAATGAAAAGTGTACTGAGACTTGTGCAAAGTAAGAGGTGATCCCTGCACAAGGAATCTGTGCTAAGTATTGCTTTTGTCTTATCAAATAAAAAGCCATTAAAAAACGCAGTAATAAAAAAGCATTAAGACTCACACAGGCTTGTTAAATGATTTAAATCTTCATAATGTATAGCATTTTCCTGGTAATTAAGTTCGAACATTGCGTTGGGCTAAATGCTTACTACTGCTAGAAAACACTTCAAGATGCTCCTTCACACACTCAGATATTTTTTTTCTCTACCACAGCCCTGACAATCAAAGGCAGTTACTTTTAAAAGTGCAGGAATTGCTTCCTATTGATGGGGCAGAGCACAGCAGTGCAAAGTCCATTTCACACTCACCTTACACTGCTGCACAAGCTCAGTCAGGCCCCAACTCTCGTATAAAGAGATCTGGTTGGAATATGCAGCTTCATTGTCAAAAAAAAAAAAATGGAATGAGGGAGAGAGAGGAGGCACTGCATTTTTATGTGAAGTGGGAGAAAGATGAGGTAGATGCTCTCTGCTCCTATTTCTAATTTATTTTTTTAAAGTTTGCACTGAAAAACAATTTCAAGAGAAAGTCCTGCCCTGCCCTGGAAACAAGCTATTTGCCAATAAGTAAAGATCAATGGTTGCTTCCATTTTTCTTTCCCACTTCTTCCTCCCTTTTCCTGCTGTTTTTCACCTCCTATTTATCTGCTCTTGGTTTACACATTCCAGCTTTTGTTCTCAGCCCTTTCTTGCTTTCTTGTTTTCCTGCCCTCTCAGCAACCAGCTACATCCAGCTACAGCACCCAACTCATTCTTTAAAAAACAGTTCTTTTTATTAGAAAAGCCTGAGGCCGCCTACTCAGAAGCACACTATTGAGATGGGAGGGTTTGATCCCATGCAGTAAAAGACAACAACGCTCATCACACCTATATACATAATCCCATCACTTACAAGCCCATCTGAACTGCATGGTGTCCAATTTAGACTGCAATCACGTTTAATATTTTATTTTAAACACATCTGGGTCAAGGCAGTATTGCAAAATAAGCTAGGTAAATAGATGCGATCACACATAGGGTTTGCAGTTTGGTCAGCCAGCCTACGAAGCCCAACAGGTTAACTGGCATTGCTAACTCTTGCTTGGCAAGGGAAAAATATTTAGATATTCAGTAAATGCTTCAGGTAAAACCTTCAACACTCAAAGTTACACAAAGAAATTCTCAAAATTTAGGTCTATTTTCAAAATCTTCCCAGGCTGGCTTCATATATCATCCAAGTTGAAACTGTGCTCATGATATATTATACATGGAGACTGCACTACATCATCAGAGTTCTGACACTGCCATGTTCAGGGTAGGCTAGGATACAACGTAATGAATTACAACAGTGGACATTGACAAATACACTTTAGGGGAAGTTTAAATTAATTTTTTTAGCTGCTTGCAGTTGGCTTAGAAAGTAATTTTTATTAAATAAACTGGTGGGAGAGTGGGCAGATTCAGAGCCCTTGAGAAAGGGAATGGCAGAGCAGAGAGAGCATGGGACAGAGAGCAAGGAAGCAATTTCAGCCCCAAGATTAACGTGCTCTGTGATTTTGGAGAAGCCAGCTGGGCCAAATCCTGACTGTGCTCACCCACAAACATGCAGCTGTGCTGAAGCACCCATGTATCTGGATCAAACACAGATGCCAGGCTCATAGGTGCAATCCCACGTCTGTGGACTGGACATCAAGCAATTCCCACTACTTCAGTGGGGTAACGTGTTGTAAACACCTGGTATACAAGGTGTATTGTGTATCAAAGGGATGCAGCAGGCTTTCACCTGGAAAATTCACAATAATCCAATGTTGTCTTTTGCAATAAAAATAAACCCGTAATAACATTAAGAAAAGGATGAGGTACAGTTGATAAAGCCAAACAGATAAACCTTTCAGGAGAAGCAAAAGCTAGTACTTTCAAGAAAGCCCAGAATAGTAAACATCTTTTCCCTCCAAAGGAATCTTTTGTCATTTCATGGGGAATCAATTAACCACAGTGTCTTATTCAGGTAGACTTTAGATTAGTACCATATCCCTTCACTATAGATAATTAACCTCAGTTTCTGAATTAGCAGCAAAATAAGCCAGTTATTAGTTTTTATAATGACTAGAACTCAATATTTTGGGTAGTTAAACACCCAAGAGTTTAAATTAAAACAGACATCTGACAGAAATCCCTAAAGTGTTCTTCAGATCATTAATACTATAAATTCCACAGTAGATTGAACTGACAATGTTCCCTTTTCCTTCTGGAGCACTCCAAAGGGATGAGCTACTCCCTCGAATCAGCATTCGGTTTGATCTCTGAAATAATCTCTCCTTGATACCTAAAGCCTCAAGGCCAACAGCATAGTTAAACTCATATCCTCCTCTTACCAGAAGTGTTATGTATAGTGAAGTGAGGGGGGGGGGGAAAGCAAAGCCTACTTTCCTGGCCTACCCACAGACTGCTCCATACATTACCCAGAGAAACTGATGCTCACATCCTAGAGTAGAGTCTTGGCTACGATCACAGCCCGGGGCAGCAGTGCAGCGAGAGTGCTGGGAGCAGAGGGAGACCATGGAGCTGTCACTGCCTCCTGGCCACGGGGAGAGAGCGGGCTGTGCACAGCTCCTGTGTGATCCTAAACAAGCAATAGGTCTCTCCATACTTTAGGTCTCCTGCAGTGGTAGCGTGGAACACAAGGGTGAGAAACATGTCCATGAGGCAACACGGCTCAAGGATCTTGAGGAGATGCTGCTTCATCCCCCTGCCCCACAGCTGTATTGTCTCCAAGTGTCTCATCCCTGGGAGATGCTCTTCCTCAGCATCTTCAACCCATGCTGAACACTGCTTGCCATCAAAAAGCCTTTCTAATACCTAGCCTGCATCACTTTTGCTGTAAAAGGAGCCTGTTACTTGATGGCCTACCTATATTTGCCTTTTCTTCCCACCAACATGACACTGAGACTTTCTGAACTTCTGGGCCAGCCTTTACTTTCCTCTAGTCATCAGTTCCCTTTCTGCAGAACCACTGCCTCTTCCTCATCCTCTGTGCATTGATTATTCCAGCCCAAGTTTCATACCTTGCACTTGTCTCTGGTTTAATTCCCCTTTTTTTCCCCCAACCATTTCTTCAATTTGTTGAACTCATTTGAATTCTCATCCTGTTGTCCAATATATTTGCAGTCCCTCCTAGCTTGGTGCCATCTGTAAATTTAATAAGTGTGCTATCTATTCCATCATCTAGGTTGTTAATGGAAATGTTGAACAGAACCAATTGCCTCCCCCCTCCTCAAGCCTCAGTCAGTCTGTCTGTCCCTTTTAAAGGCCTGCAGGGGATAATTGCCCCAGAGAGAGGTGGAGGTACATCTACACTGACTTCTGTGGAAACAGATACAACTCCCAGTGCAGTCAGTGAGTCTCAAAGGCAGCAACACAAATCCTGAATATGCTGCTCGGTGCACTGCAGACCCTACCAGAGTTATGCTTTATTCCATTTTAGCTCCAACCAGCTACGCATAACACCACAAAGGGAAGAAAGAAAGAATAAAAGCTCTAGGGATTGTTCTGCTGCAAGTAAAATGTGTATTCTAAGAGAAATGAATGTTTACCTTTCCATTTATGTGAATCAATTAGCGATAAATAACTCCAGGGCACAGACGAGACTAACACAGATAACAAAGGATATGCCCCAAATAATGGGGGATTAGAAAAAGACATACACAAGTAATAAAACATCAGCTACAGATGCCACTTGAGAAGATTGCAAAACAGAGAAGAGTAAGTAGCTGAAGAAGGAAAGAAAGCAGAGGTGGCGAGAAGACTGCAGTAGCAGTAAAGATAAACGATGAGTGTGCTTTTTGAGTATATATGCTAGAGTTAAAAGAGTTCAGTGTAGAGACAGGAAGGTCTCCAGGAGAATAGGAGGGTAATTTATAAACAGAAGAGCCAGACAGGGCTTCTATGCCCAAAAATAAGTCCCTTTTTTTCCCAGTTCTATCAGTTGCTCTAAGAAAAGATATTACCTTTCCCTACAAACCTTGCCTCTTGACAATACCAAAATAGAAAGATATATTTGCCCTGGCACTCTGAAAGGACAATGGGAAATAGATGCTGAGAGCCTAGAGAGAAAGGAACATTTAAGAATGAAAAAGGACCAGAGTTAGGCTTCTCAGGAATTACATTTTATCTCATGAAAAATGTCACCAAAAAAGAATAAAAATTGGTTCCCCTTTCTCAATAGCTTCATTTTTTGCCAGAATGTTTTTATCAAAAAATGAAATCTTTTCATCAAAAACCTCTAGGCCCCCAAACAAAACATATGTAGCTTTAAAGCAAACTGAAGTTTCCTGTTTGGGCCTTTTAGGGCTTTGCAGCATTATTGCAATACAAATCATGAAGGATGACCACCTCAAGGCAATTTAATTTTTCTTGTAAAACCCCTCACTAGGCTTTTAATACTGATTTTTGCTGGCTTTTAAGGAAAAAATAAAAAGTAGAGAAAGGACAGAAGGTGATCTGGCCCCATGCAAAGTGGATGGGAAATGCTGGGGCAGTGTGGGAGCTGGTAGACATCCATTGCTGGGCTCAGGTTAGGCTGCTACAGGGGACATTGGCATCTATGAGACTTGCACTGACAGTCCTTGGGGAGGGCAAGAGGACACAGACCTCCTAGGTGTGGGCAGCAGTCTAAAAGCAGGGATCCATGCTTTTTGGAGATGCTTCACATCTCCATCAGCACCATCCTCTTTGGGATCTGGTCTTCCTTTGACATCCCTCTTCCCACAGGCTCCATCTGTCCCTGGGTTGATCCCAGCTCTTCTGCTCCCTGTCACTGTTGCTCTAGACCAGCCACATATCATCCTGCGCTCATCTGCCCTACCTGGCACCTCTCCTACCCAGTTCTTGCTGACAGTAAAGAGCAAAGGGAGTAAACAGGGAGCAAGCTGGCAGGTGAGGGAAGAGCTGTTTTCATTTGGGGAAATTTTGTTGCTGTTTCTGGTTCTCAGCATGTCAGCAGAAACTCAAGGCTTGTCAGGAGGCTGTTCCCAATCCAGTAACTACTGGAGGTGCCTCTATCTTGGCCCTGTCTTGATCTTACACTGTGTGATCACTTTACTATTCAGTTTTATTTTATTATTCAGTTTGATTTGGCAGCTGCCTGAGAAACCTAAGGCTACTCAAGCTGTATATTTTAAGATCTTTAAATTCTGTTGATAAAAATTCTTTTAAAGTCTTCAGGCCTGAGTCAACATTGTTAATTCTGAAGCTCCAGCCCATCAACTTGGCAGGACACTTCACACTTGCATGCACACACGTACACGCACAGCTCAGCAGCAGCTTAAATAGGGATCTCACTGCAGAAGCCGTGATTTTTCCTCTGGCTCACAGCCAGCCTGACTCAGGGGCATTGTCCGAGGCCTTCAGCAGAGACAGAAGAAGTTCAGCCATTTGGTCAGTGCCAGAAGTAGACACACAGAAGAGAGAAAACATTATTCCCATTAGGAAATTAAAAGAAAAAACAAACAAACAAAAAAGTCCTGTTTACTGCACAACTCCCTTTTGCTCTGGTGGGGATGTTGGTTTTAACCTGCTGGTCCTTCCTCCAAGGCATGTAGTGAGTGAGACTTTCTGGGCCACGACAAGCATTCTCTCACTCCCCCTCTCTGTCAGACCAGGGGGAATTTTGGACCCTTCTCCAGGTGGAGGCTGTCCCTCTGCAGGGATCTAAGAAAACCCCTCGCCTCACTTTATTGGGTCCTTGAATCTCATCTCTTCAAGGGAGAGATTTGCACGTTGTTTAATGTTCAGGTTTGATTTCCTTCCGTACTTTGATTTCAGATTACTCACCTTCCTCTCGGCCTTTTCATGATCAAAACCGAGATCCAGCTTCCCCTCTCTGACTTCAAACAGTTTTAATCCTGCCTCCCTAACATCTATTTTCCTTCTAATTCCCTGAAGAGTTTCTCTTCTGGGATTGCCCCCCGTTCACATTCTCTTACATGTTCAAAGTCCTTCGCATTCTTCTTTCATCCATGCCATGCTCCCTCATCACAGACTCCTCTGATTCCACTTCTTCAAGGGCAGTGATGTGTTTTTTTCATCCACAACTTTACCAGGTTAGAAGAGCTGGATCCTCACTGCCGCTCTGTGCTCACCAAAGAGAGCCCAAGAGACAATTCAGCTGCTCGTGTGGAGGCTTAGCCAGGGCTCTCCTGCTCAGAAACTCCGCAGCAGTGCAAAAGGCCTTCTCCATACACAGAATCACTTTTGAAGCGTAGCAGGAGTTGGCATCCAGCTTGCGTCTGGCAACGATGGCACAGTACTCTCATCTCTTGTCCGCTGATGGATGCTGGAGGTCTCAGGGTGGTGGTCACTCTTTGTTAAAGACAGGAGACAGACTCAACCACTCAAAATACATCTGTTTTTAACTGTAGGACTTGCTATTTCCTTTAAATAACCCTGCAGTGTTGTCATCTCATAGCCAGCAGGATGAGAAGGTACATGTCACTACTAAATTACTGTTACACAGCTTTGTTTAACTGTTGTCATTAACTTCCCTTTTCAGTGCTGTAATTAGTCTTTTAATTACTCCTCACTTTGCTGCCAGCAGTGCTCCCCATCTCTTCTAGGCTTTCCAATGACAAAATCCCTCCTGTGATACCTCCTGGTATGCATCTTCTTTCATAGCTGAAGGACTAGCGGCCCTTGAGCCCCGTGTTACCTGCAGCTTGGTGCTCTGCTACAGTTCATTCCAGATTTAGCTGTAGCTTTCTCATAGCTTTGCCACTGCTCTTCTTCAGCCTTGCTGGCTTGGAGCAGCCGCAGGTGGCTCACCAGACTGTCCTGCGATGGTGGTAGCCCTGGGCTCTGCCTTGTCCCTGTACTGAGCAGCGGGGACTGTCCACACCAAGGTTTCCTCAGAGCTCTCACTTCTCTGTGTCTGCGCTGTAGTGCCCAGACCCTCCATTATAAAATCACGCTATAGGACAGTGCACGGTGTTACGTAGTTCCCTTTAAAAGGTCATTACACATTTTTCTAGCAAAGGATTTCTAACTCCTATCCCAGCAGTGAACACATCACCATTTTTGCTCCTGCTGGCTGTTCTAGCAATGGTAAGCCATCTAGGTTAGGACCAGCCCTTACAAAAACTGCAGGATCAAAACCCCATATTCCCAATTTTCCCATAGGATAATGCTTAAGGGATGGCAGAAATCAATGGTAGCTCTCCCTAAGAGCTCTCCCATAAGGAGTCATTCAACATTTGTTTACAAGGAATAAATCTGCATCATTTTGTGGCGCAGGGAAGCTGGAAGGGAGCACAAGGGGGCCAGACAGCCAGGAAGGTTTGTGCCAGCCCTGCTGGAGTCCTACTCACAGTGGGCAGCTCACCTGGAGGAAAGGAAAGAAGCACATCCCAAGCCTCACCGCTGTCCCTCAGGAGCATCTTCCCTGCCAAACCTGTTTTCAGACTAGTTCCCCCCTCCAGATTTTAATACCCAGTGCATTCACATACATTTTTACCTTTGAAAATATTTATTAGGGACACTTTCAAGCTAAAGTAGCGCTCACATTCCACTGTTAATATTCTGGTTTACATCAGTTCTCATACATCTCCCTTCTCATCCTAAAGCTTGGATACCTTCCAGTAGTGAATTAAGTAATATGCCTATTATCCGTCATGCATGGCTTTTTCTTCCTCTCTTACGACAAAAAGGACTCCAAATATCCAAGTACGAAATCCCCCTTTCTCTCAGGGTATTATTTTTTTCCAGGAGACATCCTCCTGGTAACTCGGCATATTAGCTGTTCTGAATCAGAGCTGTAGGATTATTCCTCTAGGCCATTTTTCTTCCGTGTGGAGCCTTGTGTATATGCATTTGGAAGAAACAAAAGACACGTCAACCTGCTGTTAGAAGAACTAACAACTTCTAGGGCTATGATACTTCTTGGCAAATCTTTCCCTTTAGGAAGTGCAACACTGCTGCCAGCTCAGCAACCTCCGTCATTGATACGGCCAGGCTTTAAAGCAGTACTTCTGAGTTTGCACCTGAGCCTTGCTTACAAATAAGATGGCTCTCTGTTCAACAAGCACCTAATACAAAACCTCTGATATTCTTTCGTCTTCCTGTTGTCTTCATCAGGTCTTGGGTCAGGCCCTTATCTTGTCAGGCAATTTCTGATGTGTTCAGGCACCGAAGACAACTGCAGTCAAGGAGGACTGGATGTACAAGTATTTTGGAATAACCCTATCTGCATTTTGGGGGCCCAGATACCTTTCAAGATCCGTCTCTAAGTGATTCAACCACTGGAAGTCTATAGCTCAGCCATGCAATTAATCCACCTCTGCTAAGTTTTGGTCTGGTGCTCTAGCCTCCACGAACATTCTTCCTCCCTGATAATACAGATGGCAGAGAAAAGCCACTTAAAGGATGAGGCATACTGAATAAAGAGGAGGCCAGCCCAGCAAGTCTAATGGAGACTGGGGCAGCATAAACTTTAAAGAGCTTTGAAAATCATTGGACTAACAGTGTGTAAGTGTATAAAACCAGTCAATCTGCACATCGTTCACAAATTCGCTGTTGCTGGTCAACTGGAATCCCGGCGAAGTCGGTGTTGCAAGCCCTAATGCATTGTATTTAATGCTGTAGTGGGGCTCGATGTGCTAATTACATGTAAGTTTTCCAAGATTTCTTCCGGGAGCATTTCACAGAAAAGATAATTGTTCTTTGGGGGGTTTCAGCAATGGTTTATTTAATTATGTTGGAGTTTTCATATATATTGTGAAAAAGCTAGCAGGAAGAAAACAGTTTTTTCCCAGTACATCTGGCTAAGTAAAGCAGATACAGATTTTGGGAGGAGGCTGAAGATGTTCCTGGCTGCTGAAGGCATTCATGAGCTTGGAAGGGAGCACATAAAGAACACATATAACATGTAACAGGAGCCTCTACTTCCCAAACAGCACTGATGCTTCCTAGAGTATTACAGGTATGGTGTAAGCACCTTCCTCAGCATCAGGTAAAAGAGATGGAAATGCTGCTGAAATCTGACATTATTTACCCCAAGAAATGTCTGGAAAGCTCTGGGCATGTTCTGGTTTGATCCAGGTGTGCGCTCACTGTCCTTTCCTTCCTCTGAGCCTGAAGCAAAGGGGTGTCTTTTGTGTTTATGTTTCACTCAGTCTTTTGGAGTTGGTTTTCCTCCTTTCTCACTGCAGTTACTAACCTGGATTAAGAACATCCCCAGAGTCGAAGTAGAAAATGGCAAGTCGCAACAGTTCACTGGTGAGAAACTAAATGGGACATGAATCTCCAACCCTGACTCAGGATTACCTGTATTAAAAGTCCTGCCACATGGCAGACATCAGAAGCTACTAATTTCAGCAGCAGCAGCTCTCACAGAGGGGAACTTCCCAAAATAGCACTGCTTGTGCATTGCTACCCTAAAAAAAAAGTTTTAAATTAAATCTGCTTGTAGCCTGTCATTCATGCAAAACTAGCCCTAGAAAGGTCTGGTATGACAAATGTTTCACTTAATGTGCCTCAGAGGGTTTCAAAGTTGAGGAAGCATCTTAATTCCGCATTCTCAAGATAAAACTTTTAGACTTTGAAATAAATATTTTAAAATGTTGTCTTCATTTTTGCCAAAAAAGAAGCAGTTCAAAGGATGTCAAAGGTAAGAAAAACATTTTGGCTCACTTGAAGGAAAAGTTTCTCTTGACCTTGTCTGAGAGAAATTTTTTCATTCATAAAATTCAGACTTTTGGGAGGAATCCTGCAGCGGGCTGGGAAATCCTTTGAAATCACCTAATTTCTCATGAGCTGGGAGAAATATCCTAATCCTCACAAGAGACTTAAGACATCTTTTGACAGGCAGCCTTTAGCCAAGGGTAACAGAAGTGATTGCTGCTGTCTCTTGCTGTTTCAGAAATAATCCACAAGAAACTGGTGGCTGCCAATGAGGAACAGCTGTTCATTAAGAGACCCAGTCAAACTGATAGCATAAAAAGCTGTTTTCTGCCAAATTTAAGGGGTATACACCACAGAAACACCTTTCATACCATGTAGGCAGCTTCTACATCTTCAAAAAGCAATATTTGTGCCAAATTCACTGAAATCATAACACCAGTCAATTCTTCTTTGACGCCCACCGGTGTGAACTGAAGTCAGTTGGAGTCACGATAATACACTTCTCTCTTACAACTCACAAGACAGTTCCTTAAACAAATGGTAGCACAGGGTAAGGAAACAGAGCCGTAATAATAATGAATAAACTGCTCATTAAAATAATAATACTCCTATCACTAAAAGAATAATGAAAACCTCTTTTACATAATTCTACTTGCCCTAATTATTCTGTACAGAGCAATGCAGGAGCTTGGACAAGGCACCTGAGGCTCTCGCGAGGCTGCAGAGGCGGCCGAGTTGGGATGGCAGCGAGCGCCCAGTGCCCTGCTAACCTCCCATTCAGAGAGCACCCCCACCTCACGCTCCTATATCCTACTGGCTTCACCTGCTTTTCCACTTTTTAATTAGTCCTTTCAATTAAAGCCACCTGAACTAATTTGTTTTCTAGATACTGAAGTTTTGTCTCTGCCCACCTTCCCCTTTTCCTGTTCATACTCACTGCTTTGGATAAATTTTCCTAGAAAACACTACATCTCAAGTAAGGCTAATATTCTGTATTTATGGGTTAATGGAATATTTAACTCCCTGTTTTCAAAAATAAGTGCTATATTAGCATATGGAAAATGACGCAAGCAGGAGTATTTGTAACCCTGGGTGTACTGACAATGCACTCGAGGCTGTGTACCTGCAAAACTTAAATGAGTTTCAGTTGACATATCTCTCACGGTTTGACTGAGCAAAGATACAGGCTCAGCTGCAGCTGGAGCCAGCGAGTCTCTGCCTGAGGAAGGGAGCCCTTCAGAACTTGGCTCTGAACACATTCTCAGAAGACATTTACATTAACTGTAGGCTCTTCAATTCATCCTAAACCCCCAAATTGTACTCAATTTTCCTGACAGTCCTGCTTCCATATAGCTGCGTTAATGAGCATTCAGTTTTCAAGAGCTATAAAGAGGCTCTTGTTACTCTGGTTCTTTACATACCTGGTTATTGTGGCATGTCCTAGTGGTATGACAGTAAGTCAGAGCAGCACTTCAGAACATCAGGTTTATATGCTAGTGCATAAGTGAGAACATCTCCCTTGTACACTGCCGAGGGGAGACAAACAGGTTCCCCACCCAGATTTTGAGATTCCTGTTTTGACAAAAGCTTACGTCTATCTATGAGTTCAGCACACCCCCACACAGGCTGGTCTCAAACAAGGCACAGCAAGTACTGAGAAGGCAGGAAAAGAGTATAAGATGGCTTAGGGCAGAAAGAGAGACCATCATGCTCAAAGGAGACAGCAAAGACTGACAAAAAGAAGAATATTTAACCTAAACAAGCAGAATATTTGGCTCATTGAACTCATCAGGAGTTTTGCTTTTGAATTCAGATGAGCTCTCAAACAGGAATTTAGCCAGGTCACCACTCCTGACACCAGAACCATGTAATAAATGACGCTTCAGTTTGCTGGCACATGTGAAAAGAGGGATGGGTTTTCATTTGGTAATAAACTGAAACGATGGGGGTTTTTTATGTCAGACAAATATTTTTTCCAACTAATTTTTTGAAAAATCCATGGTATTTTGGATGTAAAATATTCCTTTTTAGTTTAAGTTCTCACCCTCTCCCCATCTTCCAGAAACTTCAGGAAATTTGAAACAAAAGGAGTTTAAGAGAACTGAATTATTAGAATAACTACTGCAATGGACTATGATTTTCATTTATTCCTGCCCCTCACATGTGCCTGCCCCAATAAAGAAATTATTTTATTAAGTGCTCAGTTAATTCTTCTTCAGAAGAAATCCTAGCTGTGATTAACATGAATTCACCAGAAGATAACAGATGTCCCAGAACTGGACAAATCTTGGCTTCCACAAAGACAGCACTTCCCTAACACCTCGCTGTGCACAGGAGGAATCCTGGTCCAGGTTTAGTGTTTACTAGCAGTGGTATGAGAAGGAGCATCAACTCATTAAGCCAAAAACGTAAACTGCTTCCTATGGTGGGTCAGGTTTACTGAAGCCCTGTGCACAGTTTTATCAACATCTGCTTATTTTTACCACCTCTCTTTAGCAGGAAGGGATGCACTAACTTCAGTTTGCCCAACCCAGCCGTGCCCAGCACCTTGCCTGCAGGCCAGGGGCTACAGTAGGCAGGTATCCTTCAGACACTGTGCACAAGGTAAGAAATATAATTTCCCAAGAGGAAGGTGGGCGTACCCTGAGTGTGGGACCCCGGCAGTGTCTGAGCAGTATTTCCTTGCAGTTCAGGTCTGGAGGGGAGTCCAGAAGAGGTGGACTTTCTGCAGCACCCCAAAAAGATCTGGCTTGATCCTGCTTTCTTACCCAAGCTGACAACGTACAGAGAAAACCACAGGAGACTCTCAGGTACTAATTTCTACTTGTTTGTACCTTGGTTTGCTTGTATCCTATTTGTAAGGAACCCTGGCAATATATCTCTGCGTACACAATCTACTGAATATTTCCTAGACAAGTATAAAACATATTTTAACTGTTGTACCATAATTCTCTTCTTTTAATTAGAAAGTGTGCTAAATACTTGTGTCCTTGGGGATTCTCACTGAACTAGTCAAGTTTCTGATCATGGAAGTTTTGTGTTAATGAGACTTTTAGTTTGACTTACAAAAGCTCTTACATTTACACAGCAAGGCTTTTAACTTCAAAGTCCTTGAGAATTGTTGCTGTGCATCTGTCTTGTCTGGAGCCTTAATTCACAGTTCTGGTCTCCGCTTATTATGTAGGGAATGCTTTGTTTAGTGTTTATAGATATATATTTACAGCATTTAGGGATATTAGAGCATGTACCAAGCTCCATTACTATAAACACTGATCAAAGGGAGAGTGAAGCTGAAGCACTAGAGGAAAATATCTCTGCAGTCACGACGGGAAAGGGCAACTGGGAGAAGAGGGGAAGCTGCCTGCCTGGTTATGCCACTTCCAAACCCTCCAGCTCGTCTCTCTGCCCTCCCATCCTGCCCACCTGCAAACCACAGACTCCAAATGCATTTTGACAGAGCAGGGAAAGCACCTCAGTTCCTGCAAAGACTAGCAAGTATGCATTGGCTTGGCACTGTCTATATTCAGGTGCATCCAGTGTTTTTCAAGGTCCAGAAAGCCTGTAAATGCCAGGCAAGAGGAGTGCTAAAGTTTCTGTTTTTATTGTTTCCTAGTTTCATTTTTTTCCTGTGGGAGACAGAAAAGGAAATGGTTTTGGTGACCATTTAAGTCAGTATAGATCCATAAATACTTTTCCACTGTGTTTATTTATCTTATGCTGCTATAAATGTTTTTCTAGAGTCACACTAATGCCCTTGTAAGTCATATGTCACATCCATCTCCTCATCAATTTTCCTTTTAAATGCTGTCACTTAGAAAATCAGTGGAGTCGGCTGCAGCTTGAACGTTATCTAGTTTTGGACAGTTCACTTTTCAGTTTTATAAGGGATTGGAGTGCAGATGCTCAGCTACTGTAGTTCAGGGCTTTGATACCGAAGTACTGCAGCTCTACAGCACTTGCACACCTTTGCACACCTAATGTCACCCTTCCTCTGCTGTTTTCTAGGTGTCCACTACCCCTGTGACGTACCAAGGCCCCAGTTCAAACAGCTGCCCCAACACACAAAAATAATTAATACTAGGTATAAAGCCCTGAGCATAGACATGACCTATATTGAACAGGTCCAGACAAAACCCAGAAGTTTTGGTAATTTAGGACCCTAAACTGAACTTGGACCCACTCTTTTAAAAAGTTGGCCTTAGATGTAGGTTGTGAGCACTTGAAAATCCGTCCTTGAGGCCTTTTAGAAGAACATGAGGCTCGAGGGGTAGCCAAAGGGACCAGCCGGGAAGCCGCACTTCCCCAGGTGTTTGCCATGCACCCTGGAGCTCCCCAAAAAGGGGACAAACATGTACAAACCCAAAGCTGAGAGGAGATGAACAGAGGCTCACGGACACACTGAGCAAATTCAGCCCCAAGGAAAGCTGGGGTGATTTATGGGAGCACAAAGCCATCCTCCACCTTCACTGACTGACACTCGCAGCAAAGATTTGCTTGCTCCTCGCAAAGCAGCTGCTGGGGCTTCAGCAGCTCTTCCCCACCTTTACCTAGCTATGAACTGGACAAAACAACATGTTCATCCTGGAAGCAAGAACCCTCCAGTGAGGAGGAATAAGTGATGTTTGGTGCATTCATAATATAGATATTATTTGGCAAAGTAGTTAAACAAATTGTTTCCTTTCAGGATCCTAGTGATATGTGTGGTTGGCAAGTCTTCCTCCCTGCTGCTCGGCCACCTGCTCTCCCTACTGCTAAGCTAGCTCCATCTCCAGCCCCAGCTGCTCCGGCTGCAGCCCTGCAAGAGGCTGCCTTCGCTTCAGCCAGCAACACTGTGACCGCTGTATGTCCGTGGGGCAAGGGTGTATTTCGTGTAAGTCATGGGCATCTTTCAGCTAACTCATTACAGGCTGGGCAAAGTCTGCTGTCTCTCTCCAGGAACCTTGGTCGTGTGGGTGGGCTGGTGAAGGCATCATGCAAGACCGGTCAGTGCTGGTGAGATTCAGCAGAGACGGACCAGCCACAGCGTTGCTCTGCCAGCGTCTTGCCCAGGCTTAGGGTTAGGGGCAGCCGCAGCTCACACTGAGCTGGAAGTGCCACAGGAGCCAAATGACCAGTGCCAAGGGCAGGGCAAACATCTCCTGCTGGTAAAAACATCCCGCTCAAACCATTTCCCACTCTCTGTTGTATCTATTGGACTATTATTCATCCTTGTTTCCTGTTATAACAATATTACCTGAAGATCTTCGCAAACAAGACAGCATAGTCCCTACCCTGAGGATCTGCTGTGTAAGCACAGCAAGACTGAAACACACAGGACTGAAAAGCATGGACTCTTGTCCTCTGCCTACAGGAGAGAAGTCCCACTGCCTTGTAGTTGGAGGTTAAATTAGATCTTTTACATAATAAAACTTTCTCAGCAAGTGCATCTTTGTCCCCCTCCTGTGGCTGGATCTGATCATACATGGGTTGGTATGGCGGCCAGAGTTGGATGGACCCTTGGCAATGAAGAAAGCAAATATTTTTCATTGAAACTAATGATATTTGAAGGATGGTCCTGCCCTGTCCTGCCTATCCTCTTCTCCAGAGATCAGAGACCTCAAAAACTGGAGTCAGTGATTTCTGCTGTGGAAAGAAAAGTTGCTCTTGCCCAAACACTAACTTCTGTCTCTTTGATTCTCTCAGCCCTTTGCTCCTCCTCAGGGATAACCAAGAAGAGTCCAGTCCAACCCGGCTGTGCTGGCTTCTGCACGGGACTTGCAACAAATGCTACCTGCGTACGCTGTTTTAAAATCATCCTTCTGCCACTCCTTAAGAGGAGATCACCCTTGAAAATTAAGTTAGAGCTGGCTGCGTGTAGAAATCATTACAGCCATGTTAGGAAATTCTTTTGAAGTGTCTCTGGAGTTTGGCGGACTGAAAAAATAAATGGATTGTCACGACGTATCTGCTTGGGGTTCCCACCACTCCCTGGGTGCAGCCATTGTGTGAACTCTTCTGTAACAGCACAGGGAACAGAGACACCCTGGGAGGATTTGTCCTGACCCTGCTGCTGCCCTGCATGACCCACCTTTGCCCTGTGAAGACATTCTGGCAGCCAGTACTTGAAAAACAGCCTTTTATGTTCTTACTTCCCCCTTCTTTTATTAATTTGCAGTCACAACTGTCGCTATTTGATCCATGCAGCCAAAAATGTCCAGCTTCATTATTCAGACTGTTTGCAGCTGAACAGACCAGAAGGCCAAGCGTGCATACGTACACACACACACACACACACACACACACAAGCTCTGCAGACCTCTAGGCAAGCCACAACACTTGAAGTTTAACAACCTAGTGCCTTAGGATGTTTGTACATTTTGCAAATGCTTTATTTTTGCAGTTTCTGTGTCATTCTTGCTGAACCTCACTTCCTGAAGGCTTTTATTATGTAAGATTTTGTCACAAGAAGTCTGTGTAAGGATAGGGAATTAAACCTGTCTCCCAAATCCAGATCAGTACCACAACCTTTGCCTCGTCTTCTCACCTCACTTGTCTAGCAAAGGGTACTGTACAAAGGTACACAAGAATACATTATAACCCAAGGTCAAGAGTGTCAGATGAAAAAGATGAATATATACAAGCCCATATCCTAGAAATCGGCTCTGTACCCTCCATGGGTTTGCAAATAGCACTACTTAGCAGCAGAAATTAAATCCACAGCCTTTCAGCAAAGCCGGAACAGCCCGTTGCTACTGCTGCTATTCTATGAACCTCAGAGGGTAACACATCCAACATCACCACCCGCGCTAGGAGAGATGTGTTAGCTCTCTGAATATCCCTGATTAACACAGCTTTATCCCAGCGTTTTGTATCATCTACATACACACTGCAACAAGGCTTGTGTAGGCTAATAATATCTTGTACCAATACAGCAGCCGTTTCAATAATAGCTAATTCAAGTGGGTCTGCTGCCAGGCAGCGCTGCCGAAGTGCATGGAGACCACCAGGAACCCCTGTGGTTTGCGCTACAGCCAGGCCAGGAATGAGATCCTGCACTGCACCTCACAGCCCCTCTGGGGACACACCAGGACCTTGCAGAGCCCAGCAGGTTTTTGGCAGCCTGGGGAACTGCTTTAACATACTGCAGTTACCCTTGAGTGCTTCCGTAACCCCCCAGTGCGGAGGGGCGGTTGTGAGGCTGAATCCAGGCCCCCCACCTTGCCTAAAAATACAGGGTGTGCTGGATAATCATTCCTCTTTGAACAAAGGCTGAAAAAGTAGGTATTACACAGGTTGGCCGGCAGTGTTGTGGGTATCACGTGCTCTTTTTTACCTACATACCTTCCTCGCTCAACCTCTCCCTTCCAGGACACCAACCTCCCTCTTAAACAAACACATCCTTGCTCTACAAGCCAGGCAATTCCGTGTAATGCAGAGAAAAGCAAGGGTCCCTTTTCACGCAGGGGAAAATCCTTCAGCAGAGGTAAAGCCCTAGGATGCTAATCTGAATCACCAACTCGGATTTTAAAAATAGTCACCCAGCAGGATAACAGACTCAGCCCTGCAGCTCGCTGCTGGCTTGGCTGCTGCCTCTCCTCCCTCGGCGGAGCCCTGCCCCTGCAGGCTCCCCTGCCGGGAAGCCTCCCTCCAGCTCTGCCGCAAGGGGTTGTTCCTCATCTCCACACTACGTTTATAAATGGATAGCGCCACCGAAACATCCTTCTTTCAGGAGCTTTGGGTGTCTTGGCACTGAGTAGGCACTGTGAGCATTAATTAATCACTGTGTGGGGGAGATTTGCTGGGTCCATGGCAGTGAGTCAGTGCAACGAGCGCTCAGCCTGAAGAGAGCACCTGGAACAGCCAGCTAAACCATTCCAGGACTGGGGAGCTTGAGGATCTTGCTCTCTTGGGTGGTGGTAGCTTTGGGGTTCTGTGGTTCTTTCTAACATCTTTCCTTTGTGTTTCTCATACAGAAATATCATCTCCCTTTCCTCGGATCAGATGCTGCTGAGGGGATTGTCCCAGCGAGCAACCCTTGTACTTTTGAGACAGATGAGAACAGGGAGTTTGCGTTGTGTGGATGTGTACCCATGTGTGTAAGGTTGATGACCCTGCCATGACTTTGCCAGTTCATGGCTTCCTGCATAGTTGTGGGAGCAGGGCAAGCCCTGGGGAGGATGGAGAATGAAGGATTGGGTTGAGAGCAGAGGAAGGTCAGGGGGTGAAAAAGGCTCGTGAGATGCCTACACCTGCCCCACCAGAACTGCTTATGGTAGCACAAAGAGAAACAGGAAGCAAATAGAAAGCTTTGACAAAGCAATGCTGGAAGAGTCCGGAGAAAATTGATGGGGTTTTCAAAAGGCCTCAGCATCTGTCTGATTCTCTCCTACCTGCAATCGATGGGTCTTTTACTGCTGACTCTGGCACGAGCAGCGGTACAGAAAGTCCAGGCAGTTTGTGCTGTTTGCAGCCTGTATCTGAGTGATGCTGGTCCTAATCGACTTTGCATAGCCCCGTGTCTTTAGTAGCCTGCAGGGATTTCCCCTCTTGCTGCTAGCAGCGAGGTGCACTTCCTGAAATGCTATCCCTTCCCTGCACTGTATCATGCTCCATTATACTGGGAAGCAACCTCTGTGAGCTTGCTACCTCCAGAATCCTTCCTTCAGTGTTAGCTGTTGGTTTCTCCCTGCAGCACTCCCTGTGCCTAGCACTGGCACTTGGTATCAGCAGGAATGAAACAGAACAAAACAAACCAAAACCATATTTGCTTTTCAAGATGGCTGCAGGAGGAGTGTGGCACAACATATAGCCCTAGGGAGAAGCATTTCACAGAATCCCAGACTGGCGGGGGCTGGAAGGGCCCTCTGGAGCTCATCCCGTCCCACCCCCTGCGTGAGCAGGCACCCCCAGAGCAGGGGCACAGGGCCGCGTCCAGGCGGGGGGTGAATGTCTCCAGGGAAGGGACCCCACAGCCCCTCTGGGCAGCCTGTGCCCCTGCTCTGGCACCCGCACAGGGAAGGGGTTTGTCCTCATGTTCAGGTGGAACTTCCCGTGTCCCAGCTTGTGCCCGTGGCCCCTTGGCCTGTCGCGGGGCACCACTGAAAAGAGCCCGGCCCATCCTCCTGACACCCACCCTTTAGATATTTATAGGTATTGATAAGACCCCCCCTTCAGTCTTCTCTTCTCCAGGCTGAACAAACCCAGGTCTCTCAGCCTTTCATCATACAGGAGATGCTCCAGTCCCCTGAGCATCTTCGTAGCTCTCTGCTGGACTTGCTCCAGCAGTTCCCTGCCCTTCTTAAACTCGGGGGTCCAAAACTGGACACAGCACTCCAGATGTGGCCTCACTAGGGGAGAGTAGAAGGGGAGGAGAACCTCCCTCGCCCTGCTGGCCACACGCCTTTCCATGCACCCCAGGGCACCGCTGGCCCCCTTGGCCCCAAGGGCCCGGTGCTGGCTCAGGGTCACCTCGCTGCCCCCCAGCACCCCCAGGCCCTTCTCAGCAGAGCAGCTTTCTAGCAGGTCAACCCCTAATCTGTACTGGTGCGGGGAGTTGTTCCTCCCCAGGGGCAGGACCTTGCACTGGCTCTGGTTGAATTCCCTGAGGTTCCCCTGGGCCCAGCTCTCCACCTTGCCCAGGTCTCGCTGGGTGGCAGCACAGCCCTCTGGTGTATCAGCCGCTCCTCCCAGCTTGGTGTCATCAGTGAACGTGCTGAGGTTACGCTCTGTCCCATCATCCAGGTCATTGACGAATAGGTTAAATATGTTGAATTTGGTTCACTTAGCCTGAGTCTGAGGATTGTGAATGTGAACACAGTTTAACATAAAGGTCATCAGATAGCTGGCACAGTTCCTATCCACCTTCTTTTGCTCTAAAATCTGCCGTGCAGTGTGAGAGACAAGCGTTTGCACTCCCGGAACATGCTATCAAGCTGCCTCCTGCTGACACTATTGCCCTGAGAAATTTTAACCGCCTAGCACAGGGCTAGGCAGATGTAGCAGAGCACGTGCCTCCCTGGTTTACAGGGGAGTCTGGGGATCCTCAGCCTGGAACATAACTCTGCATGGCTCCTGACACTTGGCATACGGCATGATTTCTGCCGAGCCTTTTCAAAATGTCTGGTTTGAGGAATACAGGGAAACCAGGTACACTGAGACCTGCAACTGCATCTGTGCTCCATGTTTGGGAATGGTAGGGGTTGTCTTCCTTCCCTTCTCAAGTTGATCTGACCCACAATGGTCCTAACACTGCAGTGCTGAGATTTATCAATTCTTCCTGCTCCAGGGGATTTTCAGGACATTCTATCCCATGTCATGAGAAGATTTCCTACTGAATTCAGTGGGCCAAGGATCGTGAGAAGGACCCTAGCCCACAGAAGACAGATTTTAGCTCAACAGAGAGAGCACTTGTGTTTTCTGCCACCGTGAGCTGTTCAGTCTGGCTTGCCTTGGAGGGCAGCAAGCAGCTGCGACTGATGTCTCTCTAAAAACGACATCAGTATCACTCAGAAAACTTAGGTTTCATTTAGCCTAGTTAAAACTACTCTCTGTTATGTTCTACTGCAATCATTTAAAACAAAGGAGTTCATCAACACTTTAATTCTCCAGGTCTCTACATCACAGTGTCTGGGAATGGGAATAAGGCAGTAGTTTTTTGTTTAAACACCAAAAGAGTGTCAGCAAAGATTAAGCAATTGCTTTGTGAATTTCTACAGAGGAAAGTGTTCACGGATGCAAGTGTCAGCTGGGCTGATACTGTTTGCCACTATAACAAATGAACAATGGCACCTATCCATGCCCTGAACTTGCCATAGTCAAAACTGAACTGCTACAGCAACGATGGGGTATCCTCATGTGCCTCCACACAGCAGCCTGTAAAACAGGCAAGCAGAAAAGAGAGATGATTTGAGGGTAAAAAGTAGGCTGGTGCAGGTAATAAACATTACCCATGCTTTGGTTATTTTTCAACCACAGCATGGGAGGATCCTGTGAGGTTGCAATAATCAGGGGGTTAGTAGTAAGGGTGGCAATGAACCAACAGCCTGGACAAACAGTCGGTGGACCAGGGAAACTTCTACAGCCCAGTCTGAGACGTCCATTCCAGTGAAGTACCAACACATGCACGTCAGACACAGAGGTGAGTTGCTGAGTTTCTTACATGAGTTTCCTTGCTGAACTGACAAACATACCTCTTTCCTTCAGATACTACCGCTCATGCCTGTCTTGAACACCTTGTGCCACTATGACCTTCCCAAATTTAAAAAAAAAAAAAAAAAAAAAAAAAAAAAAAGAGAGAGAGATAATGGAAATGGAAAGGACACCAAGAAAGGCTGCAAGGATGATGAAAGGTATGGGTCAGCTTCACAAAAGCAGCACTATCAGCGACACAAATTCAAAGATGCAGAAACAACCTCCAGCTCTGGATGTGCTCAAATCCCTCCTTCCTGCAAGCTGGGAGGGTGAGGCTGGGAAGGGTTGCTCTTCACACACACAGTTTGTGCACTCTTCCTTTGAACAGCCGGCCACTGCCACAGACAGGTCCTGCCTGACTTTTAGCCTAAACTAAACGCAGCCACTCAGATGGCATTACACCACGTGGCAATGACAAGTATTTCTTTCCCTTACTGATACAAGCCACTTTTCTGATCTTCATACAAGGAGTGGCTGTATTTCAGCCCAGTTCCAGGATCTAGGGACCAGATGCTTAGAAGCACCCAACTGAAATGGGATTTAGGCACCCAAACACCTTTGAGTATTTGGGTCAAGTTGTTTCCACGTGCTGCTAAAAGCTCAGTCACATTCAGGGTAAACGAGAAGGCTGCAGCACAACCCGACTCGTGGTGCCACTGGGGCAGAGCAGAGGCATTTTTCAAAGCTTGTCATGTTATATTCCACTCAGAGAGCAAAACGGGGAATTTCAGATTTTAATTTGTCACTTTACATGTAAATTAAATGTTGTATATTGTCACAAGTGAATTCAGCCAGTATTTATAATAACGGAAATCTGCTGCTTGGATTTCTAAACAAATATTCCCCATGTTGCTTGTGCTTCCCTGCATGAGCTGTTTCATTTTAGCTTTACCGTGTTCTCTTTTTAAGACTTCCTAAAAGAAGCTTGTGGGGGGAAAAGAAGGACTGAGAAAAAACAAGAATGAGAAATAATTGTTAGGATTACTCAGCAGGATGGCTGGACGACATTTTACCCCTGCTTTTCGTGGGCAGAACTATTGTAGTGCTTAAAATTAAGTGCACGCTTAAGTGTTTTGTTGATCTGAAGCCAGATTACTCAAAACTGTATCTGATTAGTCCCTCCCGACCTGGTCCAAAGTCCATTTTAAATGGTTAAAAAATTTTGTAATGCCTAAAATGTGCTTAAGTGCCCCAAACATCAGTTGAGATCTCTCAGTGTAACCACAGCCCTTCCTCAACAAGGAGGCTGATTACATTTAGTCCCCTGGAAACCAGGAGATGAAAAGTTAAGTATGTTGACATTTTCTTTCAAGAGCAAAGGAATTGGAAAAATAAAGCAACCATCAGGAAATGATGCCTTTCAGGAACTTAGAAAGGCAATATTCCTCCCTCGCCTCTCCTCTGTGTCTCAGGGTTTCATTATTATTATGTGGGCTATAAGCCACTTGGAAAGCTCAGCGTATAAAGCTGCATGAATTACAATACACGGAGATTGACTGGGTTGTAACCTGTAATGTATTACTTATTTTTTATTTTAATTGCAAGCAGTCTCTGAAACATTATAGAGCATATAGTGCTAGACACAGCAGAAGTAATTAAAATGAGAGGGCCACATGCAGTCAGCAGTAAAACACCAAATGTAGGCAGCTTAGGAAAAATGTCATTGATTCAGCATCAGAGAGGACGGGAGGAGAAGAGGCGGGATTGAGATTGTCAACAACAGATCATACTCAAAATGCAGCAGCAAGTGCTACAACCGTTTTAAGCAAAAGCAGCCGAGGGATGTATTGTCATAGAGCTGCAAATGTCTCGGGCAGGGATGGTGACGTCAGCTCCTGAAGGTGGTTTCAAAGGAACGAGCCGAGCCTGAACAAGCTGCTCCTCTCCCATGTCTGCGAGGAAGAATCTGGGTCACAATTTCTCCCGCAGGAAAAATGAAATGCTTTCACACCATATTAAAAACAGTAATAATTAACTAAAGGAGGTAGGAAAAGAATTGACAGGCTGTTTCTCTGAGGTGGATGTAAAGCGATACAACTCCAATGCAATTCTAAGCAAGGCCAGAGAGCTTATTTGAGGTGAGCGAGGAGCCATTCTATTGTTCATCTTGCTTGTCCAACACCTCCTCCAAGACAGACCCAGCGTGAAAATGGCTTCAAAACATTCACATACCGACGTCCCTGCACACCCTAACTGGGTGTCACCCTGACTTGTGTGAAATGGCATTGACCGTCTGAATGTAATTGGCTACAGCAAAGGTTAATGATCATTTCTACCTTTAAATAGTTTATGAAGATGTTTGATGCCTTCTAACAAGGCAGCTATTAGAACTTGCTGCTCTTTTCACTGACTTGCATATCATTGATCTTTCTTCTCGAAATGATTATCCCCAGGCAACCTATAAATCTCACTTACTCTGGCTCAAAAATGCTGGACAATGTAATGAACTGTTATGAGGGCAAAGAGAGCGGACAGGGTCACCTCTTATGAGTTAGCAGCATATGTGCTTAGGCTGTGTGCTTGGACCTGCACAGCTTTACGTACATCTCAAATAGGCAAAGAAAGAAACAGAAACCCTAAGGCAGATTTTGTAATTAAAGAGCATCCATTAATTCCAAGCATATCACTATATGACAGCTTTACATGCTGCTAAATATAATGGGCTTGGTAGCAATCTGGGGTGTAACATCGCACCCCACCATTTAATTAAAAAACTCTCCTGCTACAAAAGTATCTGCAAGGGCAATTCCTTCCCCGTTGCTTCACCTGCAGCGAGCATCCACAGGTCTTTATCAGAGACCAAGAACAGAGACATTAAAAGTGCAAGTGTCCAGAGCAGTCAAAACTGTAATCAAAGCTCCAAGTCACAGTGCACAAGTGCTTGAGAATTTTACATTGAAGAGTTTTGATGGTTATGAGTCTGTAAGGTCCTGTGTGAAAACAAACCAAGGATCCTCAGCTACGAACTCTCCCCCCAAGCTTCAGGTTGACTCCAAGTGTGTGTGTGCGTGCATGTTTGAGGGCAGGGACAGTCATCGTTATCTTTGACAGGGAATCCACTGTCTAACAGGCAAGTGGTTTCAGGGACTTGGATGCATTTAGTTTCTGCTTCCAACCACTGAATATCTCCACGTGGGGGTGTTTTGGCAGATAGAAAAGCTCTTTATCTCCACATATCTTGAGAATAGCTTGTCAGCAAGTCACTTTTTACAGCAGTAAACATTGCTTGTATTTCTTACATCTAAAGGACCTCTTACAAGAGCTCCTGACCAGATCTGTTGCACAAATCTTTGAACTCCAAACCTGAGCCAGGTTTGCCCTCAGAAGTTTGAACTTCTAGGTCCAAGACCTAAGCTACCTACGTGCTTAACCCTTTTCTTCAAGTTTAGAAGGAAATGAAGAGTAATATTTCACAGGTACCGTTGTTCAGTAGAAATGACCCTTGTTTTTATCTAGTTTTCTAGTTAGAGTTATCCACAATTACAGAAAGTGATTGAAACAGATAACTGCAGCTCCAGTATTATCACCAGATAAAAAGCAGGCTGCAGACTCAGCCTTTTTCCCTTAACTCCTTCAAAGAGGAAGAAAACGAGCAGGGAAAAGGCAAAAATTCTGCATAACATCAGTGAAGTCACTAAAGATAGAATCGAGGGAGGTGGAGGCAATGGGAAGATCCACAGATAAAGCTCTATTTCTGCTGCCCACGCTCGCAGCAGCACAATGAGCAGTTCATTGTACCCTCAGGGCTTCCCAGGTGTTAGGTAGAGCATCGCAGAGTTACCTGTGCTGTGCAGCAGTGTGGGGACACAACGAGCAGCAAGCCCTGTGCAGTGCTTCCCTTAACTGCACTGCATCCTTACCCCGATGCCAAGGGAGGAGCAATGCTGGTGAGCTCTTTTTCCTCCTCCTGGCATGATCCAGCAGAGTTAATCAAGACAGATGTTTGTCCACACCATCATTTTTAATGGGTCCAAGACGACAAAAAGATAGGCAGTTCTTAAACCCCAGACAGTGAACACAAATATAAATCTCCCTAGGCAAACCAGGGTAAAGTCCTGATGCACTTTACAAGCTGTAAACACTGCTTTTATTAGCCATTTATGGGCCACTTTTCCCAATGCAGCTTTAATATTAAACAATAAACCTCACAATACACTTACAAAGAAAAACAGACTCTCTCATTTACTCATGAATTGGAAGTGTGGCACCTCCTGATCACACAAAATCAACAGAAATAAGGTTATTCAGTTTAGGCTGCATATTTTTCATGCTTGAAGCCCTACGCAGTGCATACTGTGCATTGAGACAGGGAAGAAAAAATTTGGAAGCCACTGGAAACCATTGTAATGAATTTTTGGAAAGTGTTGAGCAGCCCTGTTACCCGCATCAGTATGCACACAGACTTCAAGGGAATATGTCCTTGTGATTATGGGTATTTATCATTTATAATCTGATACATCAGACACCTCACGTAAGATAAGGCCTGACTGTACCAGGGACTGCATGCAAAATGCACGCAGTTTTTATGAAAAGTAAGAGTAACTTCTTATTTTGAGTCAGAATAGGAAAGTACTGCTAATCCTGACTATAAATGGAAAACAGGCTCATGGCGTGGAGTGAATTGGTCAAGATTACACAGGAGCCAGAAAGAGAACGGACATCAACATCTCACCCACACAAGATCTGTGCAAAACACATGCTGCCCCTCAGAGGAGCTGATGCAAAGGTTGCTTTGGGCCTCTGAAGGATGTCAACAGCTGGCCAGTGTGGGGAATGGTGGACCTGGTCATATGCCACCCAAATCACAACTGCCCAGGCTTTCTGGTGCAAGCAAGAAGATTTGTATTCCCACCGCACCAGAATGTGCTGGTTTATCCCTTCACAGATCCCTGACCTGCTCAAGCTTGGCTTCAAGGCGGCCAAAGAAAAATCCAGTTGTTGTGTTTCTTTTTTTCAGCCGGCAGCCACACGGACATGCATGCATCTGGCCAGTCTTCCAACCCAACCACGCCAGGCTGGCAGGCTTGTAGAAAAAGCCCATCTTAGGGCTTGTAAAAAAAAAACCTTAAACTGGATGGGCCAAGTCTCCCTGCACCCAGTATTTGCTAGAGATGGCTCTGTTAACAGAAGCAGAGGGACCAAGATTCCCTTGCTGAGTAGGTGGCTGCTGAAGAAAAACCAAGCTCCCAAATGAGCTTACCTATCACACTGATGTGCACAAGCTTGCATTAGGAGTATCCCAAAATAAGGAGCAACTTCTGGTGCGGACTGGGCCTGGTTCATGCGGCTGGAGGGGAAGACAGAAGTAGCATGTCGAACATTTGATCTGGGGAGGTAACTGCACTGTAGGGACGCTCTCTGTAGGGTCCTGCAAGTCTAGTACCTGGGTCTCCAAATCCCAGCTCACCCAATTTCCCCTCCCATTGCTCTTACCCCAGTCCCCCTGGACTATTGTAGATGGTTTCTTTGTCTCATTAAACAAGTATGTTCCTCCTCAAGATGTTTAAGGATCACCTCTGTTTGGAAAACAGACTGCCCAGTGGTTTGTAAACTAATTTGAGGTCTTTTAACATAAAATGTTCTATCAAATAATAATAGATACAAATTTAATGGCAGAAAGCAGGCCTCAACAGAGTGCTGATCCAAGTCTTCTCGAAGGTGTCAGGGAGTGTGATGCTATACATGTACCACAGCCTGAGTCTGGTGAGCTCCGTGAGCAGAGCATGTGCACCGAGCAGTGCCAAAGCTCAATCAAGATCAGGGTTTTTCTTATTGACTCATTTAATATGATTATTAACTAAATAACATCAATACTAATTATTACAGAAAACTCCAGTGATTTTCTAAGGAAACATTTATGTGAAAAATTCTACTAAAATCCAGGTAGGTCTGGAAGGGAGAACACAAGCTAGGCAAAGCCCCAGCTACCCCATGGTGACACACACTCGGCACGTGCTCACGGACCACTCTGCACAAGCTGTAGTAGTAGAAGTCAAGTCAGATTTAATTATAGTGCCTATTCCAGAGCCACTGTGCCATAAGATGTGGCTTTTGCCCAGGATGCCTCTAAAGCCCTCTTACTTTCCACTTAGCTGGCTGTGTCCGAGTTGGGTTACCCACCTCACAAGGAAAATAGTGTTTGATGGCTTAGTGCATGTTTACCTCCAGCACTCTGCGGATGTGATACCTGATCCAAAGCCAGACAGCTGGCACAAGCCCATCCATCATTTAAACATCACTCCCCTTAAAAGGGGCAGCGGGATCTGCCAATCTGCTGCAGATATGCCCACCATACATACAGCAGTCATTTCTCCCCAGCCACTCAAAGTAAACACTCCAGAATATCCAATACAACATGTTTATCTTAGTTTTTTTTTTTTCTGCTGGATTATTGGCTACGATCAAACCTCAGGGTCTGTGTCAGCCACCAGCAGCAGTGCAAGCCGAAGGTACCCTGCACGGGTACGTCCCGTTTGCACGGTGCCACCGAGCAGTCGCTGAGCTGTGGCCACGCACCCGGGAGGTTTGTGTTGTCTTTAATGACCAAAGAACAGCGACTGCTGTTTTCTCAATGGAGTGAGTGTGGAAAGCAGCTTGGTTTACATGGATTAAACAATTATTGACACTGTCACAGAAAAGGGCTTTTGGACTGTGTCTGCTACAAGAATAATAGAGTGAACGGATTCCCCCCCCACCCTCTCAGAATTTTTAGCAAATGCTGGTTATTAAAGGGGCCTAGAAAAACACTGGGGGGGGGGAGATTATGCAACTAAAACCATGTTATTCTTAAATGTAGCCACAAATCAGTGACTAGGGACAGAGGAAACTTACCATTTAAAGACAGACTACTCCTATTTAGTTAAGCCTAGGAGCTTGAAGTAGCAATTGTCAACAAGAGAATAAGGAATATTACCTTTGAAAATATATACAAGTTTTAATTACAGTTGGCATTTTTGAGACTGGTGCTGAGGATTGTCATCAGATGGAAAATTGCTGTCATCTTTCTACCTTTAGGGACACGAACGCTCAATGGAAACGTCTGTAAGTGTAAACCAGGCTCCAACCTGCTTCGATATCAACTTCACAGTTTGAAAGGAAACCTTTGTATGAGTAAAGCTAGTTTTGTGCTAGTTGCTGTAATAACTATCAATCTAATGGAAACAGTAAATAAGGAGTGTCTAGATCATGCTTTAGTCATATGATTTGGTTTTAGGTAGTCCTGCAAGGAGCAGGGAGTTGGACTTGATGATCCTTATGGGTCCCTTCCAACTGGAAATATTCTATGGTTCTTAAGCTGTCATATTTAGACAAGAAGCCCCTGTCGATTGAGCAGGACCTCCCCACGACTTGGCAGGAGATGGTAAACTCTTCCAGGTATTAGCAGACAGGTCAAGTCTGACCATGTGGGGTGAGAGACTCCCTTCAGCTCTGCTCCAGTCCCTCATCCCAGCCTGGGCAGCAGAAACCTCTGCGGAGCAGACGCTGCTGCTGGGGACTGGACATGCTGCACGCAGAAGGGCAGGGCCCTACAGTGGGTGAGGGGAGGTGGAGCAGTGCCATAGCCAGGGGAAGGGGAAATTATGGGGCAGCAGCCCAGCTTTGCCACTTCTGCATTTGCAAATCTGCAGGATGACATTGCCTGGGCTTACCCCTCCGTGTCAGGTTCACACTGTTTCCAATCATTTGGTGACAAGTTTTTAGTGAGGAAAAAGAATCAGTTTTAACAGTTAAAACATCAGATCTGCTTTCTAGGGCCCTCTCTTCCAGGGCAAACACTGACTTCTCCATGGGTTCACAGGCCAGTGGCCCACTTTCGCCTCCTGAGGATACCTGGCTCAGTCCAGACGTTCAGAGTTGCACCCTACCAGGACCCTGAGCCAACACTTCCCACTGCTCAGAGCAAAAACAAACCTCCCACCTAACACAGCCCTCGTGGAAAATCAAAGCCTGATTTTTCTGAGCTTCAGCAACTGAAAACAGCAATCAAAGTTTTGCTAATGAAGCCAAGGCTGTGCTGCAGCACTCTACTTGAGAGGCAGTTGGTAACGGCTCTCTTACAGAGCAGCGTGATGGTAAATTCAGATCTCCAATGCTCACAAGCTGCTACGTGGACAGCAAAGACAGACATCTGTGGAGGAAGAGGCAGCTACACGACAGTGCAATTTGAAAATAGGCCCAAACTGCAGATTTGAGCTTCTGAAACAAGAACTCAGATTCCTGTCCTCTCCTTCCCTGCTCTTTCCAGCTCCCTGCAAGCTTGCAAGGGGGTAATGCCACGGAAAAAAATGGATCCCAATCCAATGTTTTACAAAGACAAATCTGGAATTTCTATGAGCTAACTTACAAAACCTTCCTTTGAGCCAGAGGCTGGAAAATATCAAATTTCGGCTCAAAAGAGGAGATGGGTCTTGAAGAGACATTTCTTATTTAAAGGTAGAAGGAAGTGAAACAAAGCAGCAGCATCCCCATTGTAAAACCAACACAAAAGTAGTAGGGGGCTTTGATATGGGTAATAGCGTAAAAGAAGCATGTGCTGTCAGTGAGTTCATCCTTTTGACCCACAAGACAGCTTGCCTGCTTTTCAGCTCTGTCTCTGGGCAGCGTACCCAAGATCTAACACAAAGTAATTGTCAGTTCGTTGTGACTTTGACTGGAAATCCCAGTGCTGAGAGGAAAATCTGCTGGGCTTTGATGTAGAGATTTTGGTAGCGTCTATGCCTTCCCATCTCAGAACATGCTCATTTGATGTATTGGTGAGTAAGGTATTTGTTATCTTCCCAGAGAACATGTATATAACTTGGTAAATCTATTTCCTGACTGCCTTCTAAGACTGATAGTACAAGGGTTGTTTCTGAGGCGTCAGTTTATCTGATACAGGGAACAAGGGTGGAGACAAATGCAGAGACCTCCTAAGTGTTGGCATTTCATACCACTGAGGTCCTCCTCTGGTTTCTTCCAGGTATGCTATGCTAGAAAGCAGGTCCCTTTCATGTACACTATACTGTAATTTCATTTTTATCTAGCACATCAAGGGGTTTAGGAAACAGTCTCTCCTGGATCAGGAACACATACTGGCAGCAGCAGGAATGGCATGTCTCCCTCCAGAACCCATGCACTGCCCATCGGTACAGGCTGATCCGTTACCATTTTGGGATGGACTTGTTCCCACTGCCAGCAGCCCAGCTTGCCTCTGTCTAGCCATTACAGGATGAGGCTGGCTATTTTTCTGCCAACATTAAATTGTGATAGGTTTTTCTCAACCTTTGCCAGGCTCTCCCCTTTGGTGTGCAAGAAGCGAGGCACACTTGACATTTTCTTCCATAACCTCAGGAAGCTAAGCTTTTCTAAAGCTGTTTTGGGACACTGCCATGAGCCTCTTATGAGTATTAAGGCATCCCGGGTGAGCAGCACGCAGCACTGCAGCAGGGCCATACCAATATCGGCGGTAGGCGACAGATGCTTTCCACACTGCTACTGCATTTCTGTACATGCAAGAGAGACGTCAGGAGCTTTTGCAATAACCTTTTATTGCTATGCACCAAACGCCTTGGGGAAAACAAAACTTAGGGTATTTCTGAGTGACAGAGAAGGGTACCAACATACCTGGCCTGGTTCTGGGGTAACCAGCACACCTTCGATGCTGACCCCTTCTTTGTTCCTGGGGCCCTAACCTAATCCTTTTATGTGGGATTGCTGTGAGACTAATTCCCAGGGTCATCCCTTTATCCCTTTTGAATTATCCTGGCAAGCCTCTAATCTTTTACAATTCCTTTTTTTTTTTTTTTTTTATTTCCCAGGGTTTGATTTGCTAAGTTTCACCCCCAGAGCTCCCCATTAGCCGGCGTAATGTTTTGCTAGAGTTTTCTTGTTGTTCCTATGAAGTTTTAGAAATGCCTTTCTTTGCTCCCTAGCACTTTTGACAGTTGTATCACACAGGTATCTCTACCTTGCCTTACCATTTAAGAATGATATATAAATGAATCTCTGCCTTTTGAGAAGCCCAAGTTATTTCGCAAAACCATTTAACAGTTTACCTGCACAGGTATGCTTATAATTACATCCATTACACAAAAGGAAAAGGTGGCCTTGGGAAAAAGTACGACACACCCTTCTTGAAAGAGCAACTCACAGCTGTCACAGAAATGATCAAAATGTCCTTTCCCAGGAAATTATAGAGTCACCAATGTCCATGATTTGAACAACTTCTGCTTGAAATGGATCTGGGCTGCCCTCCCTGGCATGCCAGCACACCCAGAAATGACCAGCCTGGCCTAGCCAGGAGATAAGCACCTCTTACAAATGTACAAAGAGAGCTGAGCGTGTTTAACATCTTGCTGGATCAGCCTCATAACGTGTTTAAAACAATGGAAGAGGAAAGCATGTGTTCCTTTCAGCACAATCTGTGCCTTATAATCAAGTCTAAATGTTCACAACCCGCTCAGATCCTAATGAGGAGAATGACTTACATGGCAGAATGTTCTGCTCTTTCTACAGGTTTACAAAAATGAAATTAAACATAGGCTTTCTATTACGAAACAATAGGCAAATTGAAGACCAATTACGCAAACCCATCAGAGAACCTGGTGAACTGTGGAGAATTTTGCATTTCTGAGGCGGAACGACTTTTTAGATGAAAAAAACCTCTACTCCAAGAAATTGAGAACATCTGTGCCATCAAAGAAAGAATGCAGTGAATAATTGGACAATCATAGACAGGCAGCCATTTGAATATGAAGCTGTTTGTAATGTCTCAGTGGAAGGGAAATTACAGAATGCCAGCATTGCTTGGCTGTCAAACGCCTGTGCTTTTCCCTTTGTGCCTATTATGGCATGTTGCGCGCTCACTTTACAAGAGTCTGCGGGGTCGACAGCGGGGTCTCTGGGGTTATCTGCTTCCATTATTTTGCACATCAGACACATAATGAAAAAGGAGCAGGCAGAGAGGTCCTTGAGCATGTACTTCCTCCAGCATCCAAGTTTAAGGACACCTTTAACCCCTCCCTGACAGGCAGCCCAACCTGCAGCCGCCCCCCAGATGGCTGACACGCAGCGCAGAGCAAATACGCTCTATCTCTCAGCTGACAAACTTCTGTGACCCCTTGCCTCAAGCAATGACATTATCTTCATTTCTCACACGGACACCCCCAAGGGGGAGACCCACTGAGACACCTGGCAGCCTGCAACCTTGCAGACTCCCAACCCCCCTGCAGAAGTGACCCACAGAAAAACCCTCATTGCGGCAGTTGATGGCGTCTAACCGCGAGCTGGGCTCCTCTGAAACACAGGCACAGAGGCCCAAGAGATATGAGCAACACTTGAGGCCATGGTTGCTCTCTGTCTGCAGCATCCAAAATTATTTGACCCCAGGAAGACAAGACTGAGTTGAGCATCTATTATTTCTGGGAACACACACCTCTGTACCAGCTCCACGCAGCTCCTCAGTACAGCCCCTTTTGCAACACAAATTGCGCTGCCATGTGTCGCAGAACTATGGTATTAGGGCAAATGTTTCAGGACATCATCCAGGACAAGGAGGAGAAAATAAGTGATCGACTTAGTTGTGATTTCATGGCTAGTTGCACAGATATTCACATGTTACTTTGCACAGTCAGTCTAATAACCAGCTTTCAGAAGGACAGACAGCATAATGAATGGGTTGTAAAACACACTCATAAAAACATTATAGCATGTCTCGGAGCATTTGTTAGCTGTTTGTGATTTACTGGGCCCCATTTTACATTTTCTTATAATTTGCGCATTTCCTATGGAAAATAAGTATTCAATGTGCGTGCTATTTATTTTAATTCCCCCCTGCCCCCCTGAGAGGGTAAAACTTTTACAGCCATGCGAGAATGGTGATATTGTAGTCACGAGGTTCATTATAGAGTAATTAATAAGTATCCTGTAAATATTATGTTATAATGGCTTTAAGTAAATACATACTGTACATTAGCAGTACCTATTAAGTCAGTGCCACTTAAAATGAAATGTGACTAATTAATCTGTTTTAAAAGTCTAACGTCAACTTGGATGTTCTTTAAAAATTACAGTACAATGTTGCAAGTGAGAGCGGTGAGTCAGTCATCATTTAATTATGGAACTTTGACATTAATGGTTACTTTCCTGGTTTATTTAAGTTGATTGGACACATGGGCCAGCATCGAAGGAATGAGAGGTGTAGAAGGAAGATTTCATTGTTATGAGAAGCTAAAAAGCCCAAATAACATATCCCGTTATCCTGTGAATGGCTGCAAACTTGCACATGGATTATTACTGCAGCATCTCATTGCAAAAGACCCAGCCTGTCAGCACCCAACAACCTGGTCCGCACCAACAATGCGGCCACAGTAACGTTGCCTTCGGGAGGAACTGTTGGGACTCCACTGTGTTTTTGTTCATTTTAGGCATTATATCACTTTATTAAGGGATGGTGCCTGGCACAGCCATGCAGTAACAGAAGGAGAGGCTTTGTTCTCTTCTCAGCTAGAGGCTTAGACACTGTCTTTGTCCTGCACAATGTTTTCCTTCCCTTCATGAAAGGCAGCCCCTCACAAGACTATCAGCCTTTTAACAATTTCAGTCTCTCTCCACTGTCCTAAATACACAAAGGAAAAAAAGATTCCCCCAATTCCTTCACTTTTTTTTTCCTGCCATGAAGCACAAATGCAAGAGAAGGTGAAACATGCTGAATGAGGGGCCCAGGAAAGGTCATCTTTTCTTTCACCTATGCACTCAGCAAGAATAGGCAAAGTCCTTCTCAATGCACCTTATATGTATTCATTTTCCAAAGGAGTCTTCATCTTAGGGTGCAAGTGTCTAATGAATGCCTATCAGATCAGACTTACTCATTTACTGCTGGGTACGCACAGGTGGCTACCTCCAGTTTTATAGATGCCAAAAAGAGAAGAAAAAAAAAAGTAGCTTTGTTGCTTGCAGCCTCAATCTTTGCCAAGAGGTGGGGGGCAGACATTTCATAAACACACACTAAGTCTGTTACAGAGCAAGTGATCAGACCCAGCTCTCTCAAGTCCCTTACCAACACCTGTAGCCCAAAACAGATTGTTCCTCTCTAATGGCAAATACACCAAAACTTAGTTAAGTTAAACAGAGTTCCACCACAAATGAAAGTAGTTTAACAAGCTTACCTTCCATTAATGGAAACTGTTAAGAAGTCCTTCTTCCAGATTTCCAGATATATTGCCAGGACCACGGATACAGAGGTCTCAGACCATTTCCACTTTTCCATGGTCGGTTCCTTCAGGGTTTGCCATCAAACAAAACCTGAATAAGCTTTCCCCTTGGAAGACAAATCTCTTCCTAAACATGTACATAGTCTGTTGCTTAACAGTTTTGGTAATGCATTTTATGGGGTAACTACATCCTGCAAGGTGATGGCTAGAACCGACACCCTCCTTGGGTTAGGTTAGGTTGGTTAGGGAAGCACGGTCAAGATGAAACTCTGAATGCTGGGAGGCATTCCAAGATGATGGGGATAAATGACAAGAGCCAAGAAAGGCTAAAAATGTGTGTGTAAACATAGAACTTTGGTTTCAAAGCTGTGGTCTAGCTAAGCTATGCTGAACTAAACCAAAGACAAGAAAGTGAGGTTTAAGATACATTTTCCTTCCCACTGTCTGGTCTCTAGCAAATCAGGGCAGCATGAAGCTATCCTAACTTATTTCCATCTGATCCAGCCCAAAGCTCCATTTGGGCAGCTGGGTATCACCTGGCTGTACTACCTTCTGGGCAAACTCTTTCCACAGGCAATTACCCATCAAAAGAAATCACTTCAGGTGTGAAGCAGAGCCTCCAGCTTTCTGGCTGCTCTCCTGTGAGAAAGTGGCTGGAACAGCTCTGAAAGCTGGGTCCTCTATATTACAGAAGTCCCTGAAATCTTGCATTTTATTTAATGCTTCAATATTGGCTTTAGAAATAGGGAGAAGAACAGCATTTATTGGCATGCTGACAAATACAAGTGCATGGATAAACAGCACACCAAAAAGGCAGAGTTAGTGGCTGGAGATGGGAGATTTGCATCTCATGATGGGATCTCCCATAGCTTTCTTCAAAGGTAAATCACTTAACAACCCTGTGCCTCAGTCTCCCTACTGCTAAATCACTATAATGTTTGGCTACCTCCTAAGATGTTGCTGGGCTTATCTGATTAGTATTCACAAGGCATCCAGAGATAAAGCAGGTTTATAAATGTATTGTATAGCTTGTAATCTTTTGATGTTGCCATGCAAAGGAGACATCCCAGAGCATGGGGATACCCTGGGAGAGCTCCGAGTCTGCTTTTCACTTCCAAGAGCTCTTTTCTTGCAGTGACCCCTTCTTTTAGCAGCACATTCACCTTGGCCTCTTGTGAGTGGGAGTGATGTGCAGCATCCCTGCTACAAGCTTCCACAAGCCATGAAAACCTGCTGTTACCACCAGAAAGAAGTAACCAGCACTATTATTTGTATCATTTGCTGATGTTTGTAACCTAGAATTAATTTTCAAATTGAGTCCAAATGCTGCCTATTTCACACATATCTGGGTAGCAGACAAGAGCCCTTTTAGCAACAGAAGCAAACAGAGCTACAATCAAGCAGCTCAAGGCACAACCCTCTAATAGTTCAGTAATCAGTAATAATCAACCCTTCTCTTTATGTTCAGGGAGACCTAATAGAACCCAGCTACTCTACAGTGAATACATTTTCATTTATAAGTCTAAATGCAAGCATACGTTATCTACTTAATTAAAATCTAAATTCTCTAACCAACCATTTGTTGTTTCTCCTGGGTGCACGTTACATACATTACTGGTGTTTTCCTGAAATCCATTGCTAATGGATTAAAATAACTTGATGAAATGTTCCATTTGCTGCATGTGGTTATGAAAAAGCACAAAATCCTCTGATGCTGCACATGTAGGGAACTCCTCTCCACCGTTATCCTAGGACAGCAGCTCCTACTTCTCTGTGCTAGGACCCCAATCCTTCCCCCCCAGTTCTTCTTGTCTTTGGGGACAGGGAAAACACAACTCTCCCAAACACCAGTGCAGCTGCTCAGACTGGAAACCCATCTTACAAGCACTCAGTCAGCAAAGGCTTCAGGAAACCTTCCGCAGCACAGACACGATGGTGTCAAAGTCACAGGAGCTAAAGTGGGAGGGAAAATTATTTGTTCTACAAGGGGAGAGGTTTAAGATCCTAAATGTACAAGTCTACTGTCAGGTTTGACACTGTAAGGGGTCCAAACCATCTGCACAGGTTTGACAGACATGACAGACCCTACGGAGACCTGCACCATCTGAAGCAACTGCTGGGAGCCAGGCAGGACATGCCAGGGCATCTCTAATGGCTCTGGACACCCATCTTCAGGCAACAGGAATGCTCCCATGTGTTCAGTTCCCCCACAAGAGGGAGAGAGGACTCCCATACTCAAAGTCTCTATAAATCTGCCAGACTTAGGGAAGAAAAGACAGTAGAAGTTACCTGCCATTGTTTAAGTAGAAAGAAGGATTCTTACTACGTGTTGTCCTTGGTTGTTTCCCTTTCTCTGACAAAATGATGTTGTTAAAATCTTTCTGAGCAGGATTGCATGGCCACGCTGATCAGTTCGTGTGTTCGTGACACTAGTAACCACTGACCAGCACATTTCCCTTGGGATCCCAGGTACTGCATCTGCCCTCCCATGGCCAGAAGAGGAATCCCTCAATACTTGAAGACTCAGAAGCTCAAACACCTCCTGTAAGGATTTGAATGTCATTGCTTCACTGTTGGTGAAACATTAATTTCTTTGCTCAGAAACTGAGGCATTTTAAGTATTTTCATGCCTTGTTTTCCCAGGCAAGCAGAGAACCTCCATCCACCCTCTGAGGGGGGCCAGCTGCCCTCTTCTCCAATGAATGTCTGTGCTTTAAGTCTAAATTACGAACATCTTCAAAGGGTCACAGTCTTTATCACTGGTGCTAAACCTGGCTCATTCTCTGGCTCTCAGAGGTTACATTTCCTTGTTCCTGCATCTCCTTCACGTAGGTATTAAATACCATTAGCTATTTTGAGTGTCATGAAGAATCTCCTCCATAGGAAAGCAGAGAGGTGGAGAAGAGGGGTACAGGTGAGGCAGCATCAAATTAAGACTGATGGCTACCGCTCTTGAATGGAAGGAACCTCCTGACATCTTCACATCATTACTGCAAATCACAATATTTATAGAGGTGCCACCAGGAATTCTGCTTTGCTTCCAGCAGACACACAGCAAAACAGCACCTCCTTCAAGCCATTCAGTCTATTCTGCATTATAATTAAAAACAATTTCTATCCTCAATAGGGTTTTGGTTCAGGTAACTCATTACCTCCAAAAGCCATTTGTGAGACTAAATTGTAAATGCAAATTAACGTCAGCTTTAACAATAAAACTTTTTTCCTCCTTCCTGCCTCTTTTGCCAACTTCCATTTTTGGAAATTTTCTTGCCTTTGATATCAAGCGGGTGTCCAGGGCAGATTTGCCAGGGGACGAAGAGGGTTTTGTGCTCCTTTTCTTATTAGATGCCCTTTTGTGCTCCCTTGCTGCAATACTGGCATGCCAGGCAACCCCAGTGCAGTGCTATAGCTTCAGTCAGAAAGGCCGAGGGACCTGCCCCTCCCCAGATGCAGCCTTACCAGGGCTTTTCTCCATCAGCTGAGAGTGGAGTTACTTGCTGTAGTTACAGGCAGGAATTCCCCCGGATGTCTCTGCGCACTCCCAGCACAATGGGCAATTGTTCTGGATGTTACTGTAATACGAGTAGGAAGTTTCATGTATCCTCTGTAGGGAAACCAAAACTCTCCAGCCACAAAGAATCTTCTCTGACTCCACCTGTACTTGACATGGCTTGCTCTCCAACTAGCTGTCTCCGTATTTTATCATGTCATTATAATTGTTTTGCATGCACTTCTTTGTAGCTCCTGGCTGTACATTCAGCCTGATGCCACCTCAAATCAGGCACAGCCGAAGGACACCTGCTATTCCTCACAATGAACAGAACAGTAAATACAAGGACTGAAAAGCTTTGCTTCTGTTCCTTGCTTAGACAATAGGTGACCACAGTAGCAGCATGGAGTGACACAAGTTTTTGGATTTGGTTTAAAAGGGCAGAAGTGCGCGCACAGTGATGCTGCATTGATCAAACACAGCTTACCCGTGTGGTCGCATCAAAGGGAGAGTAAGAGTCCTCTGTGTTACCCATCAAATACACACAAAAGGCCAAACAGGTAAAATTGACCAAATAATTATCGTTAAAAACTGGAAGTAAGACAGAAATCCTGTCCCCAGGGGATGTCTGAAATGCACAGCAAGTTGCTGCTGCTGGTGTCATAACGAAAAGGCAAAGTTGTTATTTATTGCCCTTTATTCCTGTAGTATTTGATGTCTTTAATGCAGTTTGCACACAGGAGTGTGACAAAGTCCTCATATGTGAAATGGAAGTAAGAGCAAAGAGAGACATAGCCTCATATTCTCAAAAGCTGCTCGAGCACCTAATGCCCTTGGAAATCAGGAGCAGCAGAGCTCTGAAGTACCTAGAAAAAAACATATACGCCTCAGGTGCTCGTCCAGACTTCCTAATACTTCAAGCTGCATACTGACACCTCATCGAGAGCCCCGAGATGTGACAAATGAATGCCCTCAGCAAGCAGGAGCGTGCTGGAAGCCTTGCCTGCCAAGAGAAGAAGGCGGCTCTCAAGGGCTGGTCTCTGCTCTCATGGTACCCACAGGCACAGCTGCCCCTGTCGGGGAGCCAGCGGTCTGGGCAAGGGCACCCCCGAAGGAAAGCGGCGTCTCAAGCACACAGAACACCAGCATGCTCAGAGTCACAGCACCAAGGCTGGGGGTCGTGTTTTAGAGCACCCCTTCTCCATGGTGTAGGTTCAAGCAGGAGTCCCAGGGATTATTCCTGTTTTACAGCAAATGGAAGTGTTTTTAGGATCCTCTGACTCCTATATGAGAATCCAAGCTCTGCTCTTGACTTTTCCATGGCCTTCAGCGAATTTTTCTTAATCTTTCTGTGTCCCCATCTGGAAAAGTCAGCTACTGGTGCTAGCCTCAGATTTGATGGATTAACTTGTTACTAATTCCACTGTGTTCGACAAGTGCTGAGTATCTCTTACTAATCAGCAGAAACTTATTAATTCTCATTATGAGTGCTTCTCATGTCCTTTCTGATAAAGCTCACTGGGAGATACAATAGTTCTCCAGAACAGAGGCAGGGTCCCTTGGAAAATCAGCAGGCAAAAAACAATCAGCCTATATCTTTGCAAAAATAACTGCATATCATTATGGGAATTTGCCCCACATCAGATTTCCAGAGAAATTTTCCACTCACTCAACTTCTTAATATTACAGCATTTTCCCCACAGAGAAACTCCCTTTATAACCCACATTTTCTGGGTAATTGGACTGGAAATGGGTTTTTCATGGCACACAATGGAGCTGGTTCCTCCACAGTTGTCAGCCCACACCCCAGAGGCTCTTCACTTTGTCCCCTGAACATGACATTGACGCCAGTCTTCCCAGTGGGTTGCCAGATGCAAACATCAGTGCTCCTCATCGCTCCATTCCCTCCCAGGACAAGGTGCCAGCACGGATCCCCCAAAGCAGAGCTCCTCAGGAAACTCTTTCCTGCAGAGCAACACAGCTGCTCGTGTTTGGTATGAAGGGAAGCATCTCCCACTTGTGAAGGTTACTCATCACAGCTACGAAACACCCCATGTATAAGGCTAAATTAACAAGGTGATCTCATGATTGAAGTCAAATGAATCTGAACATAGAGTTAGAGACAATAGCCTTGTAATGTTACTGGTAGGATGCAGGTGGTGACATTGACTATAAGGGAGCTTCTTCCCCAGAGCAGGGCTTGTCTCTACTGAAGAGACCTGGATGTATTGTCCTCTAATGAAAGCATGTTTCTGCTCCCTCTCTGTGCCCCCTTTGACAAGAATAGGAGTGAGGTGGGAGATTTTTTGTTTTTTTAAGCCTGCCTGACGTTTTGACTTTGGCTATGAACTACTTGGAACAGATAACATCTCTTGCTATGCATATTCATGATAACCATCATCCTCGCTGACACATCAGTCACCTTTGGAGCTAAAACGATGAGCCACAACAACTTATGATAGTATCAGGCTCCCACGCTCTACCTGCTGAGGCACCAGAAAAAGCAATTTCAGAGCCAAGAGGGCACTCTTCCATACTAGAGCTGGAGTTTTCAGTTTGCCCTCAAAAATAAAATGGTAAGCAAGAAAACAACCTCACACGTTCCTCTTTTATCTTCTGGTAGAAAAATAAACTGAAAACTGTATTTTTGGTAAAACAAAGTGTTCATTTGGAGGAATACTGTAATTCTTTACCTCCTTAGAAAAATAATCACAAGACCTCAAAAATTATTTATAGAAAAAGCCTATGTGTTACTTCTATTAATCAGTTCCCCTTAAATTCCGCATGCAAATTCTCCTACCAAATTCAGATGTCATTCCGAGTCCATCTATAGGAAAAGCTTTCTTCCTTTTGGCGTGCAACTATTATTGAAAATATGTTTTGATTTGGAGTCTAGGTTCTTGGGCAAGCCCATATCTCAGAGAGAACAACCAGAACCCCTAATGCCTTGAGAACAAAAATTAATTACAGGTCTCCAGATGATATCAAACACCAGGATGTGCCAGAAATGGCTTCCTGAAAGGAAAGATTACTCAATTTACCAAATAACTTGTAAACTCATATGTTTGGCATGAGCAAGATTCAAGGGAGTCTCCTGAATTATAACAAAGGCCTCTTGCTCTTCCCTTCCCGTTTCACTTGAATGAAATAAAGGCCAAGAGAACGTGGTCTGAGGCATCTTTCAAAACATGAGGTGACTCCCCACGATGTATGGAGGGGGATTGGCCAGATTTGGTCCCTAGAGTAGTTTGGCATGACAGCAGCAGCAGCTCTGGCCTGTGGAGCTGCTGCCCGGAGTAGTTCAGCCCCTTGCAGCCTTCCCTGCTCCCTGCTCTACCAATGTACTCTCTCCTATACACTACGTATGTAGTTGTTCCCCTTACCCTTCCCTGACCCTTCATCTGCCACCTCTAAGTCTGCACTGTTCACGTTCTCAGTATGCCCTCCCTCTTACCAAACTCCCTGCTTCAAATGCAGGGACCCAGCAGGTCCTGGAAGAGGCTGGAGGGATGGGATCGAACCCCATAGTTTCCTCTCCAGCACGCAGATGCTGCCTCCCCAGACAGTACACAACCAAACTAAGAGAGAACTCCCTTCAGATGTTTTCCTATCAACTGAGAAACCTGCATAAACACCGATACCATCAGTGACTATTGAGAGTGAGAAGTGGGATGGCTGGATAGGACAGAAGATCCCAGCATGGGGAGATGCCTTGTCTTGCTATCTCCAGGCTGTGCAGAGCATTGCTGTTTTTAATAACTACCTGGAGGTGGACTCTTCCCAAAATGCCGGCCATTCGGAATCACCTTCCTGTGCCTGGGTGGGCTATTTTCAGTTGCAGGCTCACTGCGGCAGCAGTATTTTGCTTGCAACCTGATACATAGAAATGTTAATAGGATGTCTGAAGAGACATTTTAGTCGTGAGCTACATGTTGTCTTTCTTAGTTGAAAGCACACCAGTGCACCCATAAAAGTAATATAATATCAGGAGCAGAAGGAGTGCTGCTAGGACTGTTTAGAGCCAGGCTAATTCCTGCCGTATTTTCTCAGGAAAAATCCCCAGGACCACTTTGCAGGAACTACTGAGCCGGCTGCTGGGCTCAGTCCAGCTCTCACTGGGGGTCTCCTGAGTCCCCTCCGCTCTTGCAGGCGCTTCTCACATTTTGCTCAGTGCCACCTAAGACCAGGGAGGCTGCCTCCTGCCGTATGATTAGATCCACCATCTTAACCATATGTCCATTCTGCTTAAAGCACAGCTTTGGGAATTCAAGGTCTGCATTCAGTTCTGGTCCTGAGAGAATCTTTCTGTACAACCTTGGGCAGGAGATTAAGTATTAGCGAACTCCTATTTCCCTTCTGCAAAATGGGGAGCCCAATGCTTTTTCTGTCTCGGCTGTCAGCTCAGTGAGCCAGAAACTGGACAGGGTTGGACACACTGGACAGATGTGCATTCATTGAATAAGGAACAGCGTGACCCACTACATGTCACTGCCATACAACCAAATATTATTCTTTGAGGGCATCAAATGGATGTTATAGTCCATCCAGCCACTGCTTAGCCCAAACATTTTGTGTATTTGCCTGTAGACTCACAATTTCTGTGGTTTCTTTTACAGTCTACATAAAAGCAAGCAGAAAGAACACCCTGCCTTGCTAATACATCCAAGCAAACCCATTAAGTTATCCCTTGGTTTGCAATCTCAAACCAAGGTACCATGTTGACAACCCAGTGCTGCTGTTTCCTCTGATGTCTAGACCTCCTGTACCATGCTTTCCCTTGTGAGACCTATTGCAAGAACAAGAGTATTAGTTATGGTCACCTAGCAATATAACTAGGTCTTTGGGGAGTTTGCAGTCTGCCTATCATGTGGAGCTCTAGCCTAGAGGATCTGCTAAGCCAGCCGTGCTGATCAGCAGAGTGTAAGAAAAGGTTGCACATGGGGAATGGAAGGCAGTTTAGCCCCAGAGGTTGCGTCCTTTGACCCTGGCTGAATCATTTCACTTGGTATTAAAGCAGCTATGAGCACAAAGCCTAGATTCTGGCCAGGGAAAGCTAAGAACTGTACTGCAGGATAAATAAGGGAGGATAACAATGAAAGTAGTTGTCCACAGCAAAAGGGCCAGGCTCGATCAGGCAAGATTTAGTTCCATAAGAGTGTTAAATAACACGCTTGTGTATGCTATTCATCATCATGCTGCCATAAGCAGCAAACTTTATTTCTGAGAGAAACCATGGGGCGCCTCTAATGCCATTTTGAACTTGTAATACCCATTTCAGACTAGACAGACGGGACATGAGGACCCCTCAAAATGAGCTGGGAAAGCTGTAGGACCTGTCCCTAGACAGACTCACAGCTGCCAGAACTCACATGTCCCCACTGAATACAATGGAGTTACTCCAGTTTACATCAGTTGAGAATCTGAATCAGACCTACATTTTTCTACTCTCAGCTCATAACAGTTGGATGGGATCTTACAATAGAAGCACAAACAGCTCAAGTCACTAAAATCTTGAAACAAACATCCCCTATCCCATGGTGGAGATGGTATTTATGTTCTTCTGTATTTGGGGTGGCTCAGGAGCACTGGTGGGGAACCAAAGTCCACAAGTCTAGACAAGGTGAATAAATCTACAGCTTGTCAAGCTCGTAAGGAAAAAAGGCATATTTGTTTTCTGAATGAATAAAGTTCAGTTTAACCTTTGTTCCACTAGGCTGCAATTCTGCAGTGTGTGGTGAATTCCTGCAATGGGAGTGGAGGGTATCCAGCAGGCCCCAAAGCTGTACTTTTGCATGGATTAACAAAAACTCAGTGTTCTGTGCAAACCTCATCTGACTGTAAGCTGAGCTTCCTAATTGAGAAGCCACTTTTTTCCTGAATTAGAGAACCTTTAGAATTCAGCTCAAGCCACCATTCTGAATGACAATTTGCCCCATTTCCACCATAAATCTAGTCCAGGTGCCATACTGTCCCTGCTCTGCATTAAACCTGTGGGCTGTAGTGATAAGGGGCTCCCAAAGAGGGCGATGGCCACAGGAGATTCAGGTTTCAACACTACCAAAGCTGAAGGTTTGCCCCAGCTTTCTGCCCACAGGCAGCTCTAAATCTGCCTGGTTATTCTCTTTGCTTAAGCAGGTACACCCAAGTCATGCAAATTCTTCCATCCCCAACTTCTCCTTCTTCCATTTACTGTGCACCGGCAGTACAAATATTCATAACCTTAGATTAAGAGCCTATTCACCGAGCTCACTTGAAGATATTTATTTTGTCCTAATAGTGCCTTGCCACTAAGAGGTGACATGATGTCATATCCCTGAAAACAGCTCCTGGACTAAGCCACACATCCTTCAGAGCAGCAGCGGCACAAATAAGCAATAACAAAGACATAGCAATTTCAGTATTCTGCGGGATCTAAATGCATTTTAGGTGCTCCTATTGCTATTAGATGAACTCGTTAATTTGATCACTCTTCTGGGTTTTGTGGGAAAAAGGCTGGTAAGGGAGATGCACCGTCACCTGCAAGCTGAACAACCTACATGGATTTGTTCCTTCTCTTCCTACTCACCCCAGTCCTGCACTAGAAAACCAGCCTGGGATGAAACCAGGAGAGCAGGACACTAGGTACAGATATGTAGAGATGAGGAGTTACTGTCCTTTTCTCCCAAGGATGAAGGAAAGCTTTCTACTATAACCAAGTAAGGGCTAGAGGAAAGGGCTGGTCTCAGGCCATGTAGGAGATGGGACCACAGGAGGGAAATGGTTATGAAAGCAGAAAGGTCTGTGTGCTTAAAAAGTTGTGAAACTCATTACTCTTGTTAAAGTGCTCTCTGAATAACATTACAGAGCATTATGCTCTATAAAGAATCAGATGCTCTTCTGCTGTGCTTCACACTGGCTATTAAGAGATATATTCTGGGCTGCCAATTCATTGTATGAAGCTATTTTAATTTTCTTCAGAGGAAACCAATGCTTTTTCAACAAATAAAGGGGGAAAAAAAGAAAAATAGTTCTCTTCTCTTTTTGCCATTGTTGCTAGCAATGACAAGGACTTCTAGCTCTCCGACAAGGCTGCTCCAGACTGGGTCCTCAGGCATTGTACACAGGACAAGGTCATTGCCTTCAAAGCCTTACTAGTTTAGGCCAGCTTGGGATTTGGCCCTATATATTCAAGCCCACTTCAGCTCTTGCCACAATCTTACTTGCTATTAACTCTGCTGAGCTGTGCCTCGTATCACTGTTTGCTCTGATTTTTCTTGATGTTTCATCTCTCTGACCTTCTTTGGAAGAGATGATAACAGTTTGCCTCCTTGAAAGTCAATAGTTTCCTTCTCATCAAAGTAAGATGCAAGGTCAGGATCCAGCTGCTACAAACTGATAGCTTTAAAACAATAGCTTCTGGTGGAGACCGTACTAATCTGCTCTGAGCTCTTCTTTGGGGATAGGTGGGAGGAGTGGGTTGAGAATGGGTCTTTACACCTTCTACTCAAAGCAGGCAGACTGCTTTGGTGACAAACTGGGACAAACAGGAGAGTGCTGATGAAAGAGATCACGGGGCTGATCACAGAGAGCAGACAGGCAACCCACTGTTTCCCACAGGAACTGATCCAATACAAACATTTCTTCAGAGACTGCACGCTTCACTTTTGCAAGAAAAAAAGAATCCTTAAAAATCTACATAAAACACAACCACTGTCACAACACTGTATTTTGTTACTTTGATAAGGCTGCAAAGGATGCAGCCTGAGAAAGTCTGCAAAGTCTGGGAGACCTTTAGGTAGTCTGTACACAGCCCTAAAAATTGCTGGTTTCCAACACAATCAACATACAGGGAGGCAATGTGGATTAAGTCACGTGTAAGCACATGATGTGACCAAGTTACTCTCAGGGATTTAGTCAGTTCTTTGTGCTATAAAGCAAGTATTAAAAAAAAAAAAAAAAAACCAAAATGAGGAGAAAAACCCAGACCAGAAGAGCAGCAGGGCTGTGAACAGGTCCCAGAAGCCATCACTCCTGCTGATGGGCAGCCCAGCTTACTCCCTCAAACCGGTTTATCCAGCAGGCAGCATGGCATGGTGTGACTGGTAAGGGTTCCTCAGGAAGCACTCACATAACCTTTGTAGTACGTAATTCTCGGGAGCTGCTAGAATACACACAGTAAGTTGGGCTGCTTGTTAGCATACTGCTGCTCCCCATTAAATCTGTTCCTCTGACACCCTCTCAGCAGCTGTAGCTTGTGTGGGCTGAGGCATCCTCTCCCTTCCCCACCATGCCTTGTGATATCAGCTCAGGTGCAGAGCTGGCTCCTCTTCCCTCCGACCTTGGAAACGAGCCTGAAGACTTCAATGGGGTGTCTATGGAGATTAAAGCAAAAAGGATTTTGGCCCTCAGCACGGAAAGGTGATCAGCGTGTCTCTCATCAAGTCCCTGTCTGAGGGTTTTCTCACTGGCCCACAGTCTCAACTTGAAACGTTGCCTCCTGAGCTGCTGTTGAAAGCCAGCTGTCTACCATTTATATTGTTTATTCATTAAAACCAGTTCTTTATCCTCTCAGGAAATCACGGCAGTCCTGCTTACTGGCAGACAATAACATTCGAGGGCTTGCTGCTGCAATTGCTGACAATATCAATTATTTAGTTTTCTGCCAATTCCTATTAGACTTTTCAGGCTAGAGAATTTACACTGTGTTATTGAATTAAAAAACAGCTAAAAGCTTTAGGGAATCCAAACTAATTAGCCGGCATTTGTAAACCCCTTTGTTCATGGTAATTTGTTTACAAGAGTAGCTCAACCTTTTAATTATGGGCACACTCATAGGCCACATACTGTACCATGACAGGCAGGATTTTTTGTGTGGTGCAAGAAGGGCGAATATGGGGAAGCTAATTTTGCTTTAATGAGCTGTGATGACCCCGCTTGCCACCAGACGACCTTAAAACATAAGTGTGTCTATAATTATGACTAAGGAAAAAAAACCACTCCAGATGCTTTGAGTGGGCCAGAAATCATCAGCATCCAATTGTGTCAGCAATACAAGTCCAGAGCCCTGGCTCTCACTCACTCTTCAGCCTCTTTTAAAGATCTCATCTCAAGATAGCTCTTCACCCGCTTCCCTATTCCCATCTATTTGTTTTCTCTTTCTGCTTTAGACTTGAAAGATGAATGGTTTAGTTGTTATAGAACAGGAAACATCCACACTTGCAATGATGATCCTGTTGTGCCAATTTGCACTTATCTCTTTGCAGCAGGTTGTCCTCTCTGTGCTGTAATGGGTCGTTGCAATCCGTGACCCTGCTCCGCAAACCGCTGCCATGGCAGGAGTACCATCAACGTTTCACAGGTCCTTTAGCACGAGAGTAAGGTTTTAGTTTTGGAAGGAACACTACAGTTCTGATTGAGAGAGGATTTTTAGCCCATTAAGTAGGAAACCATAGGAACTGTTTGCTTTCTCTTTTGATCGCTTTACCAGACTGAGCTATTGGGCAGAACTGTTCTACGGGGACTGGGCAGAAGTGTTTGGGCTGAGATCCCAGGAGTATGAGGTTTCCTGCCTGCAGTCTGTGACCATCTCTCCTTATGCAGTAACGCAAGGACATGTAAATAAAGGAAGTAGCCAAAGAATGTTTCCCAGCTGCGTCTGGTTTCTTCATTGAAAAGCTGATGTGCAAGGCTCCTCAGCAAACCTACTCAAAATCAACAGTGAAAATCTTGACCTTTGCCTTGACGTTGAATAGAAACTCTGAATATATTCTTTTCTGGGGCAAGAGGTAGCAAAGACGGGAAGGCAAATGAAGCGAGACATCTCTCAGTGAGGGAACATGCAGTGGATTACAGGAAAACCTGAAATGGGAAGACTGCAATAAAGCTCCTTTATTTCGAATAGGTCCAAAAACTTGTTCAGACAAAGTCTATGTCCACATTTTTAAAAAAGGTATCAAACTTAGTTTTAGGGGAAAAAATGCTCAGAAAATCTTTAAAACTGCTTCATCACTTCATACACACTGTATTTGGCATCTGTCCATCTCATCTAACACGCTGAATACGGACCAATACAGCCTTAGCCCATCGGCTCAGTGTGAGTGCAGAGCAACCTTCCCACTCAGTCCAGTGACGGATATGGCCCCATCTTCAGCCTTCAGCTCTTCATCAGCCAATTAACCCCAGCTCAGGTGAGTCAGAGTCACACACAGCATAGTGCACGGGTATCCTGTGGACAGCATGGCCTAACCAGAGGGCAGATCAGACCCAGTCTCTGGCACTGGCTTGCCAGGCCCTTGACGGGGTTACTTTTCCCCTCTGTTGTTGCATTTTCCAACCTGGAAACTGTTCCCAGTTCATCTTCTATCCTATGGCTTTTAGGGACTTTGAGGTCTGCATGGATAGTATATAGCTGGCTAGGTCTCTGCCTTCTGACAACATTACATTTAGTTCTGCTTTAAGGGCAGCTGGGCATTATGTTTCAGTAGAGCGGCTGATTTAATCTCTTTAGGAATTTTGATATGAGGCTCAAATAGCATCCATAAAAATGGAGATGGGCACAACTGTCCCTCAGACATCCAGGTCTTCCGGACCACATTTAGTTAAAATATCATTAACTGTGCAGCATGTTTGACAAGAATGTATGACAGCACTAGCCATATGGAAAGCATAAATATTAAATACTGTATATTGCAGCCATTTGCAAGAAACTGCATTAATCCCTTGAAGGTTAATGAGAATTATTCATGTGCATCTGAGGGAGAGAAGTACTTCACTTTAGAAATTGAACAGCTTGACATGCCTGATTTTTCACTTACCAATAAATATGAAAATGGAGAATGGATGGACATCTCACCATTGTGCCTGAATGAGAGCCTCACTGAACAACTCAGAGGTTTGTTTTTTCAAATCAATATTTTACATCATTAATATTTTCAGTTCCAGGAATCAGTGAAACAATAAATCTTGCCTGATCATAGACGGTTTGCTACTGTTAGATACTCTTGCCAGAGAGGAAACAGATGTCAAGGAGTCAAGACAAACCTGGTTTATTTAGTTAAGTCCTGAGAGTAAAAAGGAGGAATCAATACCTCTGTAGGGCCTGGTTTGAGACCAATTCTAAGAAGGAAAAGAGAAGTGAGGCAGAATTATCCTTGATGGGCAGGATCTATGACTGACTTCATGGAGACTACTCCGTTCACACTATTGGAGCATCTCACCAGAAAACATGGACAGATTTCTGAAAAAAATTTAAGTGACTAATAAATGTAATTCCTTGCAGTAGTCACTATTAAAACTATTTCAAATGTTTTTGAAACAGCTTTGTTATGGCCTGTTTTTAAATGAACCACCTGCATCAGCAGAGCTATTAAAAGCTTGAAATGATAACATTTCTCTGTGTCTTTGATGAAAATCATTTGTTGTCAGTGAAATCTGCCTGCTGCTTTGCAAGGAGCAATTTATAGAGCTGGCTAAAATTCGTGGATAGTCGTCTTTTAATTAGGATGTGGGGTTTTATTTTAAATAGCATCCTTCATAATGAAAATACTTTCCTTTCGGTTTTCTTCTACCTTGTACTTTTTTCATAATACACTCGCCATATTTATGCTGCACATTTTGGCAAACCCCAGCCATTATTACTGCACGGTTCATGGTATCTAGAAATGAGCTCCACGCTCACACCAGAGCATGCTGCTCAGTATGTCTGCTAGGCATGAACACCGTCCTATGGAAAAATGGAACATTTAGTCGTTTCAGCAAAGAAAAAAAGTAAACTGTGAATAGAAACCACACCTTCAAGAGCCTTCAGGTTAGCTGCCAGAACAGATTTTCAGCTGATGTGAATGATGGGAGTTCCCGCAGCTCAAGGAAGCAGTGGAGCTGGACTTATTTACACAAGCGGAAGATTTAGCTCTGCATAGGCTGCCTTCGGTGTTAAATGCACATGCTCCAAGCTTGCTCCTGCTCAGCCTGAATCAGGTAATAAAACAGATCATTGTAAAATACAGGGAACTGCCAAAGGCACCATCTCTGCAGAAGTGCCAGGGGAAGTAACGCTTGCCCATCTGAGGGGCGAGTATGGGCCATTACAGCTACAGTTTGCTTAAAATCAGCCTTTGTCTTCACCACTGGCACCGTGGTGCTGGTTTGGACGTGGTGGCTCTCACTGAGGGCTGCAGCAAAGGCAGTGTTGGAGCAGGGAGAATGTATGGAGTGGAGGCAAATAAGGCTGAAGCCTGTTTGAGGGGCTGAGAAAAGGAGCTGATGATCAGAGAGCACCAGGGAGGCCCTAGAAATAGGGTCGAGGAATGAAAGGTAGGTTAAGCTGATAAAGCAAGTGCACTGCTACATCTCTGCACAAAGAGAACTGGCAGATGGGTCAGTGCATCGCATAATACAGGTTTTTCCTTCTCAGATATCTTGATTTCCAGTCCTGGTGCTTCAGAAGTGGCTTGCATGAAACAAGTCCAGAGTGCCAGCAGACAGACATCCCCCTGCAGCACAGTGCAAACGCTGGGAAGCTCCTGGGAGAAACACTGTGCTACTGGGAGCCTCCTGCCCTATTTTCTGCACCAGAGCAGCCCCGTGCTGGTGTGCAGTGATGCATGTGGGCCAGAAGCAATCGCACATAGAGCCAGCTACTGGTCCCAGGGAAACCTTACTGAATCATGCACGGATCCCACCCAAATCCAATCTTACGGTTATCATTAGCTGGACTTCCAAGGAATTAATGCACTTGATTCCTCCTGCTCTGTGTCCAAGGTCAGGAAAACAGCTGAGAGAGAGTGTTTTGTATTAGGGCCGTATTTATAAATAGCTTCTAAAGAGTTAGTTAAGGGATATTTGGATGAGTAGTTAATCAATTTGTACAGATTATTATGAGACCAGTAGATGCATAGGTTGCTTACGAATGCCTTACATTATCAACTACTGATAATATATATAACCATCTGATACAACACATATTAATCACCTATGTAACAGCTATTATTAAGCATTTATAAAAACATCACTAGTGTGAATCCACTTACAAAGTCAGTTAATCCACCAGACCGGGACCCACTGACCCCAATACAGGCTGCTTAGGAGAAAACAGGGAGGAGGTCTCCCCCGCTATCCGAAGGGGGGAGAAATCTGGCAGCCTGTGAACTCCGGCAGAAAAGTTTTACTCTGTTTCCATTGTCAGACACCACACAATCACTGTTAGACAGTATGAAGGAAAACACAGCTGGTGATTCTGGACTATGCTATATTTTTATTCTGAGTCATTTACCATCTCCTTTAAATAATCCCAGAAGCCTCCACAGGGGTTTGCTTTTACTACATTGGATTGTGCAGGAGTGTGTCTGTCTCTGGCCTTTTCCTCATGTTTTTCAATGTCTACTCTGGCCTGCCTCCACCAGAGGAGAGGATGTGCTCAGAGTCACTCAGAGGAACATTTTAAGGCTCTGAGGATGATCCACAACTGACATAAAGCAGAGCAGATCCAGTGGCTTCAATGAAGCCATGCACAGTCACACCAATGGTGGGTCTTGAGCTTGCATAGTTGGGCAAATACTGCTTTCCCAACAAACACAAAGCACAGCTTTGGCTGGGGAGAAGATGTCCCAAAGCCATGGCACAGTGAAGCTTAGTCTTGTTTTGGGCTCTAACCATATAAAGCTAAAATATAAACCAAAGTTATCAACTGATACCATGCGTTTGACAGCACCGACTGAAAATGTTAAATGCATGTCTTCTAAATGTTCACTTGCTCAAATCTATACCGTAGCTAAGTGCTGTTATCCTATAAGCAAAGGAAAATGGTGCATTGAATACTGAAGAGCATTTTTTTAAAATTTGGTGTGAGACTGTATATACAGTCACTAAGATTTTGTCAGAGTATGTCATTGCATCTGCCAGCTACCAGCACTGCTGTGTCCAGTAGCCCCACCCCCGTTTTATCTGTCTGCAGCCACGTTCTCTCTGTATTTGAAGGAAATACATCATCTAGGCAGAAGGCCATTAGGTGATAAAGTTAGAAGGGGTAATATCTTACTTTTTTTCTTTGTGCAACTATGGATGGTTTGGGATATCAACGCTCTTAACAACCAGATTTAAAGGACATCAGCACACAGGTGCTACCCTCCTGTGAAGGTATTTCATGTAAGACACACCAGATCTTACAGCATGCTGCTTTACCCTTTGTTTTGGTTCTTCATGAAGCCAGAAGAGAAGACTTGATTTGCTTAAAATTCCTCTGGAAGCCCACAGATAGGGAAAAAAACATCAAGAAATGAAAGTAAAGCCAAACCCTTCCTCTGTTGTGCTGCACAATATTCTCTTGACAGGTTCACAAGGTGAACCTACTGTGAGCTGCAAGATCAGAGCCAGCCTTGGGAGTAGGCAAATTTTCCACAGCTGTTTAATATCTATGGTGAGAATAAACTGCCCAGGAAATGAGATTCCTTGCCTCAGCTCTGTTTTGTCCTCTTCGGCAGAAAGGGAGCAAACAGAAAGTCATCGTATCGTTCGTGCCCTCGCTGGCTTTGGACGGGCTGCCTAGCTGTGACTAATTGTGGGGCTCTGCCAAAACATGGATGTGTCCTGAGGATTTTGTGTTCTCATGGTTGTTTAGCCTCAGAATTAACTGTTAGGTATACCAATCAGTTGTGAGTTTTTAAGCGGGTTCACCCTGTAAGTCACAAGAGAAATACCCTTTGTAGTTAATCTGAAGGCTGGACCTTCCCTGGGAAGCTAGCAGTGTCTCTCCCCTCAGTTTTTGTGTCTATACCCCAAATGCCATCCCCTAATTTTCCAGATGATTAAAGCTTTCATTTCACTTTGGGGAGTGCAGAACTCCAAGAACCGGTGCAGTTAAAATTCAAGAAAGCACAGCTCTTCTCCCAGAGACATTTTGTGTGCTGCCCACAATTAGAGCAATTGGTCCCTTTACATAAGTAAAGCAATTCTTTATGGCAAATTAGCTTCTTCTTAATGAAGACTTGTTATTTTCAGTAGGTCAGCACTTTTGGTGGGGAGATTTAATAAACTTTACTCTTCTTCCCCTCATTGTGATAAGCAAATTTAATTTTACTCATATTATTAACAATATTAAGCGTCTCTTGAACATGTATAGTAGGCAATCTGAATCACTTTGTTCAGTACGAAAATCCTCTTTTCTCATATAATATTTGGGTAAATGGAAAACATTCAGTCTCTCATAAATGGGTGTTAAGATGGAGTGAAGATACACAGAGCAGGTGATGCTGACCCCCTGGAGGGGGCCAATAGCAGGCCCACTCATTTCCGAGAATACTGCTGACATTCCACTTGCTTCCAAAAAGGCAACCACTGAATAAAAAAGGCTGCTGTCCTGAATTCACAGTGGTTATTTCCAAGCACTTCTGTCCTGCCTCTGTCTAAGCTAGGGAGAGGCCACCACAAAGCCCACATGCCCACCCTCCCACAGCCTGGGTCCCGGCTTTGATTGTAACACGGTCCTTTTCCCAGTGGACCACTGCAATATTAAACTTCAAAACATTACACATTTGCTGTTAAGCCACAATGTTTCATGCTTCTGCACGCTGCAAAGCATTCAATAAGGCATGGGACTAAACAAGACAGGTGCAGAACATAATATGCCCATGCAGAAGCACCATATCTCCACCTTTGCTCTGCCCAGATAACGCACAAATGATAGCTGCTCCCTACCCACAGTATCCAGCACTTTTTTTCTTCCTGGCAAGTGCTTTCTGGGCTATCACACCTCTATATCATCAGTCAGTACATTCCCCAGGGTGGCAGCCAAAATGAGGCTAAACATATGTTAATGAAAGGGAATATTCACCTTATGCAAAAAGGTGAATCAGGGAGATAAATTCAAAAGCTTTCTGTGTCATTACTGCAGGACAGTGCTATGGAGTTTAATCAGGTCTATAGAGAACTTAAAGAGATACAGAAAATACTCTAAAATAGGCTGCCTCCTATGGAGAACAAGACCTTTTCTGTGGATGCCTTCCACCCTGGCCCTCCTGCCTGGCTATCTAAAAATTCTGCATGACTCTTACAAAGGAGCAATTTTATATCCATTTCTACAATGCATTAGTATAATGGCTTGATTGGCGGAAATTCTCCTTTTACAGAACAACAATATTTACAGAGCCTAAAAAAATAATTTTCTCCCTCCCTTGCTGGCCTAACTATATCCTGGAGTTTCAGAAATAATCAAAGGCTTTTCAGTCACTTTGTACGTATGAACGATGGAGACTCTGAATGTATCATTTCTTCCCTCTTCAGAGAGAATTTTCAACATAACACCCTTTGTTTCTTTTGGACATACTCTTTTCTCTAAATGTTACTGACACAGAGGTGTTGTTCTCCTTACCTCACTGTTACTAGTCATGCCTTACTGGCTCATTTGGTCCAAACATGATAAATCAATTTCCATCCAATTAGGCTACGCCTGAAGAATTAATTTGCTACACTTTCTACTGTAGTATTTTGTATGTTCCTAAACGCAATTAGAAAACTTTAATTTAATCTTACATGCCCAATATGATCAGCTGGTACATAAGACAATCCAGTTGTGGCTTGTACAGCATGCAATTGTAGTTATAATTGATTAAAATTGTTTTTGCAAGTGTGTCTTGATGTCACGCATAACTCGATTTGCTTTGGGTCTTACTCCTGCAAGCACATAGGCACATCAGAAACTTTCTCTGTATGAGCAGTTCATCAAACCCTGCAGGATTTATGAGTAGAGATAGGCAGGTCTAGGGCTTGCTGGCCCAAAATATTAAATTTCTCCTGAAACAGTGTTTCTGTGATCACAGGTGTATAGGCTAGATGGCAAAGATGCTAGATGGATTTTCAAAACAGCAAAGGTGCTTAGGCTGACATCCACAGTGGCAACAGCAGGGAGGATTCATCCTCCTTGCTTTCAAAATCCAACCGAAGTGCTGGGTTTAGGAGCCCAATTGTCTTAGGACAGCTCTGTTCACAGCGGAGGGTTTCAGTTTGCAATTTTCTCCATTTAAGATAAAAGGAGTTTAGGGTGACTAATCTTCAAAACATAATCTGGGTGTTTTATAACGTCTAAGGGGATCCCATCAGTTCATGCCCTTGACCCCACAGTGGTGCACAGGGAACATGATCTTTAAAGGGCTGCAAGTGATGGATACAGGAGAGGTTAATGCTTGCAGTTGAGCCCACGTCACCATCGGGCAGATATGATCCTCAACAATCCTGTCACCTGAGCCTTGCTAATTTTGGTGCCTAAAATTAAGTCATGGAAAGTCCACTCCATTCCCCATCAATACATCTAGAGGAAACAGGCTCTAATTTCACAGAGAACTGGCCGCCTAAGTGTGTCCAGAGATCCATCTAGGCACTTCCAGCTCCTCTCCTAAATGCTTAACCAAATCTGGTCCCAGATACCCAGACACTATTATAATTGGACCTAACCTAAGATCTAGCAGTTCTTAAAAGATCTGAGAGGATATTCTCTCCTGAAAAATATTTTGCAAAAAAGCCATTTCTTTGAAACACTTCAACAACAACAAAACAGCTGCTTAGCTCAGCCAAAAATGACTGGATCAAAAAACCACTGTTTCTTATTTCCAGAAGTAGGCTACAAAGTGAAGGTTGACTGTAACTGGACGCGACAGAATCCTAATGCCTTCAATTTGACTTACCGACTTCTGAGACATGTTTATATTTGAAAGCATGGTGAGCTAACATGAGTTAAAGGCACATGCTCTCACCTCTCGATATATAAGTAACGGATTGTTCCCTGGATAATACCGGGGCTTGTCAGAAATATATAACATAGACACTGTGATTTTTCACAGCATGTAGTTCTCACTATGTCAGTGGGTAAAAGAATTCCAAAGAAGTGGGAAAAAGCAGAAGACACAGTATGGCACTATTTTGTGCCATGCAGGAGATGGTGCCTATAAGTTCGCTCCTGATTTATTTCCTCTGTTTTGTTAAGAACATAAGCTAGAAGAGAATTTCCATTGCATATGCATGATACACTTGAAGAGACAGGAGGCTTATGAAGTATTAGACAGCACAATGGGACATAAAATGACATCACGAATGCCTGCGGTGTGGAAGACAGGGTGGCACGGTCTGGGAAAGAGGGTGAAAATGTCACCCAAACCTGAAAATGACCGAGAGCCAGGGTCCCCTACTAACCTAGCTGTTGATTTGGAAAATATACATGCCATGTTTCTATCAACTCCTACACCGCATATTGAAAAAGGGAAAAGCAGATGTTAAAATGGCAATAATTTTCTGTCCAAAGCTTCATATGTTCCTTCTTCAAATTGAAGTAGCCAGCAAGCATTTTAATGCTCATTCACTCTCTGTTGGACTGTCTCAAACGGGCAGACTGGCAGGGTCAATAGCTGAAAAATGAAGGTTCTTTCAAAGACATTAATATTGACATTAAATTGGCAACACTTGCACCCAGTCCCTGGTGAGGACCGTGCTCACACCTTTAGAAGTTTCTGATGACACTGAGGAATAACCTACAGCCATGAATATGAAGGTGCTGGCAGTTCTTTTCTCAGCACAGTATATAACTGTTCCTTTCACAATATTCAGAAACACTACGTAAACCTCTTTTTTCTCCCTGCTCCCAGGTTGGTGCTAATCTCTGTAGAAACCTCCCCCATCCTACAGTCTGTCTCAACTTACCCTCCAGCCACTTCTAACAAACTGGTGTCCCAGGTAATGCAACAAACCTTCAGCTGGCCAGAGTCGGAGTTAACTGGACTTGGGAAAATTAAATCTAGCATCATTGCTTTCAGCATCGTGTGCCTGCAGGTCCAGACTCCTGTGATTGAAGGAAGCAACCCTGTCTGCCAAATCCTTCCAGAAACAGAGAAGCTTTGTTATAAGGCTGGGTAAGTTCACATCCCACGCTCCTGCTATATAGAGGCTCCTCCAGAACTTCCTTCCTGTGACAGCTTGAGGTTTCCAGTATATTGATGGCCAGTCTATACCTATTTGTTCTCTTCAACTGCTCTTCGCCATCACAGCATAAACTCCCTTCCTCCCTGTGGGCTTAGAAAGAGCAGCCATATCTCTGCTCAGCCACGCTACCAAAGCTTGCTGTTTGACAGAAGCTCTTCATCTTCTTGATCACCCTTAACAGCCCATCTCTGAAGCTGTTACAGCACAGGTTCATCCTTCTGCAGCTGCCTAACCAAAAAGAACTAATGAAAGCCAGTGTATCTAGTACAGGTAGAGCAATGTCACATTTCTTTCTTCCTTCCTATGTGATTAACCTATTTTCTTCAAAACATGCTTGAAATCCTCAATTATTTTGTTTCTGTTTTAGTTTCAAACCAACAAGATGGTGCAATTCATTGCAGTGAACCAGCACAGGCTGCCCACAGTCCATAGAACAGAAGTCTAGTGACTGCTGTCCCACTCATGCATACAAGATCAAAGCACCTCTGGATGTGTCTATCCACACCGCAACCAGAAACCCTGGGTGCAGAATAAGTCAATCCTGAAGAGATGTTTTACAATGGCTCTTTACTCAGTGGCAGAGTCCCTACTGCTCCTGCTCAACAAAACTTGTGCACCAGACTTTCCACCTCTGGGAAATTTTACCACTTAAAAGAGACATTTCAGTTCCTTTTTAAACAGACATTAGGGGGTAAAGAAAGGCAATCGATTAGGCCAGTTTTCCCACCTACAGCATAATCAGTGGGTATGTTGGGGGAAAAACAGGCAAAGTATTGTAGCAATTTTTAAAGATCCTATCCAGTGAAGTGTGTAAACATATGCTTAATGTTGAGCCCTGCACATGAATAATTGCACTAAAGTATCTTGTTTGAATTTCCATAGGTGAGCCAGCCCATCGATGCTAGAGCAGGAGTCAGGCCAGTTTCCTTGTGCTAAAACATGGTGCGTTATCGACATATTTTGCAGGATTGGGACCACCTCTTTTCTGTTCCTTTTTAATATAGCAGGTGTTAATATATCAGGTGCTTCAAAATGTACCTCTAAAATATTCATTTTCCTGAATATTACATTTCTAGTCATATTATTTAAATGTATCAGGAAAGCTTCAACTAAATCTTTTAATCCCATTTGATCTACAAACAGAGCTGCAACATGACAGGTTGGATTAACGTATTTGGCATTTGTGAAATTATAAACCTCACATGGCAAACAGACAGCAACTGCTGCTGCTCTTTCCCTTCCACTTTTGTAACACCAGGCTAAACTAAAATAAACCCTTTCCCTACATCTACATTTGATTGAAAGATAGACATGCAGGAAAGGGTGAAGTATCCTAAGTGATGGGCTCAGTGGGATATTGAATTTATGTCTCGCTTTGATGCTTCTGGGTTTCGTTTTCTGCTCCTGAGTAGAATTAATTCTCTTCCCCACAGGAGTCGATTTAGTATTCCACATAAAACCCCCCATTTTATTGTTTTAAATCCAACTTTCAGGGAAAGGCAAGAGGTCAAGGGGAGACAGAAGGAATGAAAGGTGGAGAAGGGACCTTTTACAACCCAAACGCTGTTAATACCCTCTTTAATACACTAAGCTCCATTTTGTCTGTCTTGGTTTCAAAAAAAGACAAGAGCTCTTTTAAAGGGGGCCCTGAATCCTCATTTCCAATTCCATGTTCTCCCTGACAACCCTTTACCTCGTGTTCTTGACAGTTACACAACTGACAGCATTACTTTTCCCCTTGTGCTCCACAGCAAGAGTCAGAAACGAGATAGCCAGCACCCCGCAGAGCCTGATCCAACACCCTCGAAGCCAATAGGTAAAAGGTCCCTTGGCTCCAACCCCACGCTCCTGCACGGGCCATGGCGAAGTGGGTGAGCTCTTCTGAAGAGCCCCGAACCAACAAAATGCTGCCCAGACTTCCAGAGATGCTTATCAGCATTCAGAGCCGCCGCCTCCATGGTGTGGAGGACACTTCAAAGAGTGTAAAAGCAAAAGTATATACAGAACAAAGTAATGAAAGAGAGCAAACTAGGCAGTCGCAGGCAGGGAGGAAGAAAAGGGCAATGCTATAACCTGGAGGGCTTTGTCTGAAAGTTTGCTTCCTGACAGCCTGTGCCCAGCTCGCAACATGGTGTTGCTCCAGATTTTTCAGTGGCCTGAGCGCTAAGCTGATGGTCAGCTACAGAATGTAAATATTTAGGTTTTCAGACACAGCAAAACCATTCCTCACCCGTTACACTAAGCTGACCATACTGACACGTATCTACTCCAGAGGTATATGCACGTGGTATGAAGGGATGTTTCACACATCAGTCCATTTTCTTACACATCTGTCCATTTTCTTACCAACATCATTCCAACAGATGTGCCCCCGGGACAACCTGAGGCACCCAGGGCTCATGCCAGAAAGGTGCTGAACCCCTTGGTCCCAGTGGAGCGTCCTTGCCCAGTTCCCCATAAATAGATCCACAGCAGGCATGTTCCCCAAGCTTCAAAAGCCGGGGCAGAGGGGCCCAAAGAGCAATGGCATGCCCAGGACCTCAAATCTGGGCTAAGCTCTCATCTCCTGAGAAGACCCGCTGTCAGTTCGAAAGTATGGAAGTGAAGTTTGAAAGCTAAGGACCTGAATACAACCAATATTTCTCTTTGGCTGAGTTTGCAGATAGCTTGACACAAAACCTATGACCTGTACCAAATTGAAACTGTGCCTTCCCTTTGAAACCTACTGTTCTGTTCAAATTTCATCAGCAAAGCCCTCCTTTGGAGGAGGGTAAATCCTCCTTCAGAAGCAGGGCAGAACCCCCGTGGAGAGACAGCAGGTCTATACGGGAGCCAGCATCATGCAGGCATTGACTGATTGACCCTTCCTACCCCTCTGGGGATGTACCTATGGCCACGGCAGTCGGGGGTGCCCGTATTGGGCCCAAATTTGTTTAATTCTGGGGCCTTGGATAGCTTTAATGCAGTCCTTATTATAGCCTGCAATGGGTGAATGACTCTTTGCTATTCTGGCACTAATAGTGTCAAATGGCATTAATTAAAACAAATCACTTATAAAACAGGCTGGATTCATCAACAATAAGTGAAGAGATATTTTTCTTTTTTTTTTTTTTTTTTAGAATTTTAATGAATAAACAGCAATTCCTATTCATTATTTATGTACTTCTGAATTTTAATGAATAGTTCCCAGTGCTCATTAACAAATCTCTGTATTTATGGAAAACTGGCACTTCATAAATATCAAATTGTGCTATTTTATGTGCTGGTTTTATATAAATATAGAAATTCTGTAATTATCACTCGAACTGATCATTAAAATTCAAAAGCAGATAAATAAGCCCAAGCTTTCTGCCTTATTATTCAGATAAAACATCCTTCTTTTCTTTTCTAAGTGGTTCCCTGTACCCCCACGTGTTACACCCTTTCCTCAGGGGTGGCATGTAGCCACCACTTGTGTTGCAGGTAGCACCTTTCTGCTGTGTTATCTGGGGTTTCTGCTCTAAGCCAGCAGCAAGGGACTCTTTTGTTGATGTGCACTGGCTTTCTCCCAGCCTCATCTCTCTAGGTCATGAGATTCCTGGTTGGCATTCTCATTCTACACTGATCCGTCCTTTTTTCCCCTGACATTGTTATTGACTTTTGTATTATCGCAGCATAAACCATTAGCCATTTTATGCAAATCCGTGTGTTGAATGAAATCCATGTCAAGTCCATAAAATCAAATTCCAACTTGCCGTGTGATGTAAGCTTACTGAGCTGCCTTTGTTAGAAACAGCTGGGAGGAAAACCCATCTGATCTGATCTAAAACAAAATAAACCAATGCAATCCGCTCTTCATCTGATCACATGCCTCTTTGGAGCACAGAACAAGTCCTATCCTGATCTCAGTTGTGTATGTGGAAAGCTGACACAACGCTGCTGCTGTCCAGGAAGCTGTCCCAGGTTTATATCACTTCATTTCAGATCGCTTGTTCCAGCATCAATTATCCACATGAAGAAAAAAAACAGAGTCCTAACATTAAAGTAACCCTTGAGCAGCACACTGGTAACCTGCACTTTAGCTGGCTTCACTACAAGCCATTTGAAATCAAATCCGTAGGATAAACCAAACGCTTTCTAGGTGTATGGTGGTACTCCCATCCCATAGGACAAGGGGCGAAGGTGATAAAGAAGGTCGGAGATGTGTCCAGGGTCCCAGAGGCGTGCTCAGAGACAGTAACACAGAGCGCCTACTGGAGGGGAAGCACACAGGTATTTAAAAGGAAGACAAAACTGTGACTCTTACAAAGCAAAATGTATACGAACCTAAAAGCTCAGGACCTTCTGCAGGTAGATATATTATCAGGGTACTGCAGCAGTCATGTGTTAAAGGTTATTCCCTTAAATATCAGACCAATGAACGCCATTGCATTTAAGGTCAGGAAAATTTTTGTGTTCTCTGACTGCATCAAGGCATGAAACCAAAGGCTGCCCGGGCTTCGCCACTCTCTTTAGAGAAACCTGTGTGCAGTATTTTTCCCTTTTTTTTTTTAAGTTACATGAGATACTTGCCACAGTGGCTGGAGATACTTGTGACAAGTGTTAACAAAGTGAAACAAGATGTGATTAGCAAATATAATGGCCACATCTCCTAACATCTACTTTTACTTCTTTGGTTTTTCTTTTGTTCAAAATTTCTAATCTCCTCGGAGTTTTGCATTTAAAAAAACTTTGGATCTCAAAGACTATGGCTCTACCCAAGCATCAGATAACTTATCAGGTTTGCCATGGGAAAATCCCTTTCCAGTTTCCTGACTAGGCTGAAGTGGTTCATAACAGCTTAGTCCAAAACTCCCCTAGTGTGCTTACCGGTATTTATTTGTTCCTCAGGGCTAAATCAGACCAACACTGTTCCAAATTGCAGAGTCAACTGAGTCAACACTCCTTACATCACCTGTGAGAAGAAAACACACTTTTATCCTTTTTTAGAGAAAGTGTTGAGTTTGATGTCTTTTAAGTCTAGCTTTCCCGTAGCTCTTAACATTAAGGAGGACATCAGCACTTCATCTCATTTCTTCCTCATGCTTTCCTTTGCTTTACATAAGCTTTGCCTCTTCTCCTACACTGAAACTGTAACCATCCTGGAGCAGGAGGAGTGTGTTTAGTCTGTGTTGGTATGACACCTCGCATGATGAGGGTCTCCTTCACCAGTGTAGGCCCAGAAATAAAGTTAAGACCAAAAGCAAGATGGCTTAGCTATGGCGCTTCCCCATAGCCATTAAAGGCAGGCTGGGCAACCAGCTGGCCAGTCCCTGGGAGAAATCACTGAAATCCCTGCATGCAAACCTCACCTCCCAGAACGACGGCTTTCCCAACAAGGAATCAGCTGTTACCAAAGGAAAAAACCCCAACTCTTTCTCTTACGTACTTATTTTCCCCTTACCTCTTTACTACTCTCTAACTCCAGCTCCACTTTTTCAGTCTGACCCTTTTTCTATTGTGCTGAGCTTCTCCACAGTGTTGGCAGCTGCTATTCAGAGAGTCTGCAAGGCAGCCGAAGGCTGAAGGTTTCATTATAGCAAAGCCCTCCTAATGTTGTGCATTGTGCATGGTTCAGCAGTGCAGTCATTAATCCTCTCCCACTGCTCTCTGCCACCCCTGGGGGAGGTTCTCCTCCAGGAGGCACATCCCCTTGGCCAGTCATGTTGAGAGGCAGAAGCTCCTGAAATATTTTTGAATTTATTATCACGGTTGCAGCAACAGAAACAGTTGACTTTTCTGTCTAAATCAATACGGGGTTTCTTCCTTCTTTTTTATTTTTTCTTTTTTTTTAAGGACATGCCTACACAACTGCTCCACTGCCAAGCTCTTCAAAAGCACAAGCAGAGGAAGAGATGTTGGATCATTCTGGTTGTAATTTCAGTACGTCTTTCAATTGCTCATCTACAAGCGGGTTAGTCTGGTGCTTTTTGACCACATTTCCCCTCCATTCTACGTTTGATGTTGACCTACTTTCCCATGCCATAATTCACTAATATTCCCCTCAGCATCTAGATAATAAAGTAAGAGGAAAAATCCAAATCAGACTTGCACCAAGCAATTATTTTCACATCTATCTATATTCAGTGTGTTAGTGCCAGGCTTTTGTTAACACACAATAGAGGATAATGAGATCACTTTTAAATTCTCTATCTTCTTCCATCTGAAGCTCTGAAAGCACTGGGGAAAGACAAGAGCTGTCATGTTTTACCAGGGTAGTGCTTCAAACAGCAGTGTGCCTCACAGTGATTACAGCCATGTGTTTACAGGAAGGTGCAAAAAATAAGTGGATAAATAAGTGAATGAAAATCCTTATGTTAAACATTTGACATAGATTCAATAATAGCTCAGGCAATTTGTCTCCCTTTACAAATACTTTTTCTTTAAACTAAGTCCTCGGGTAACCCCAGACAACACCAGGAGCAAAGGTGGGGAGGTGAAGCAGTTTAGTTGTGTAAGAGACAGAGGGCTTATTTTACAAATAACCTGAGCCGTACATGTGAAAACACAGCACTGAAAAACATGACACTACAGAAAATCTCTGCTTCAGGACTGTCCCTGGGAGAAGGAAGCATAGGTCCAAAGCCTCCTCTGTCACCTAACTTTTGAGCTACACAGCAAGATGTCCTCATCGGGGCAAGCTCACCATTGTATTTTCCGCTGACGTGGGGGTCCAGAGAGCTGGCTGTGCAAAACTGCTAATTCATCTGCAAAGCCAGCCCTGGCCTCCTCTTTCCGCACCGAGAGCTGTGCCAAGGCACAGACCGGCTACCATGCCGTGAGTGGACAGGGATTGATAGGCCCGAGGGCCAGAAGAGACTATGGTGATCATCCGGTCTGGCTCCACACACACCATATGCTCTAAATATTTCACAGATGTATTATATACCACACAGGACTTCTGGAGGCTTGAACCTAACAGCTCTGTGTATTCTGGGAGTCTGCTGCCTACGAGAGGGTGTATGAATGTTCATTACATGTCAGAGAAAAATAACTAAAACCTCAATATTAAACAATGATATCTGAAGTATAGCACATAGAGAATGGAGTGTGCTAGTAGTTTTCTTATTTTTCTGCCTTTTAGGGTTGTTATATTTCACAGCTAGCTGTCGTTTGCTCTCCCTGGTGATACACAATGCAATGTCCTCACCATCTGCTGCATGGAAATCTCTCTCCACTCCCCTTTCCAGGAGAAGATGTACATGAGGTTTTGCACGCCTGCGCGTGTGTGATTTGTCCTGTGCCTCTACCTGCGGCGGCCATTTCAAGGAAGCACATTTTGCTGTTGACTGAGGAAGCAGTGGAGTGCTGAGGTCTCGTGATGAGACCCAGACTTAGGGTGGAAATGGGTTTTTGCAGCAAAGGCTGACTAGGGCTCCAGTGTGACAAACACAAACAGGCTGAAGGACATATTGGCTACATTCAGATCAAAGGACTCGGGAATGCACATGACCCCCTCGGTGTCAAGTCACAAACAAGGATTTTCTAAACGATCTCAGAGTATGCTCTGGCCAATATTAGAAGCCCTTGACATAGAAGCAGAAGTTTTCCAAGCTATACTTTTTTTAAAACATGATAGATTTTGGCTAATAAAACCGCAGTCCATTCAGAGAATCCCAAAATATGCATAACATAAGCCAGAAGTAACTAGATGAACTTTCCAATCAGATTTTTCATCATATTCTTGAAATAATACTCCTGATCTACAAAAAATTACTAAAGAAAGCTCTGAGTAAATATAAGTGAAGCAACTCTGTTGCCCTCAGCAGAACTGGGACATCTGTTTACTTCAAGATTAAGCTTGGTGCACGCATTTTTACTGTTCTCAAAGCCCTGTTTTGATAGGACAACTTTTGCATTCCTGAACCTTTAGGAAATTCCCCAGAGTATAAATTCCAGGGGTAGGCAGAGAAGCACTACTTTAGGAGGTTTCCTAAGTAACAAAAGAGTCAATAATACCATGCCTTATCAAAAAGACATTATGAAAAGCAAAATTTTAGACCAGAACACAGGTGGCTTTTTTAAAGCAGGAGGTGTTTTTAAATTGCCAGGTTAGTATAAATGCAATATAGCCTCGGCTTTTAATAAAAGTTAAAGTTGTTTTTTCACTGGTGAGCTGATTATTTTTTTATACACAAATATTAACTACAGGTTAATCATATGCCATCGAATCCACTTGTAATTGTAGCCTCTATAAAGGTGACCTTATGGAACATGGTAGTTTCTGGTGCATGTCTGCAAGCTTTGCTGTTGAGAGAATTTTGTTCTGGCCTCACAAATGCCTCACAGGTTTAACTGACCAGACCCATTGCTGGATAACGCTACGCTACACAGGTATTTAAAGTTTTTGGAAGGATTTTGTTCGAGTGCGTGTGTAGCTGGTGGCTAACAGCAAGGACAGAAAAATTAGGAAAGATTTACTAGAACACCCAAGTGTGATATACACATAGAAATCTTTTAAATAGAATAAGTAGCCCTCTCCAGACATACTTAATGACGAGAATAAACTCAGCTCCCAAATTACAGTCCAAGTTCAAAGCTAAAGTTGCTGTTTCTTAGCTTTGCAGTGGATATCCTTTCAACCGCATCTAAATACAGCAAAACATGTCCTCCCAAATGCAGGGAATTGGCTGGCGGATGAGGAGACCCATCCTCAGCTGTGTCCACAACCACGACTGGACTGAAGCCAGCCAAGCTCTGGGGATTTTACCAGCCTTGCTGCGTGGTCGTCTGAACCAACCTTCTCCCAAGGCCTGCAAAAGGCTTGGCAGGGGAAGCTGTCAGCAGCTGGAAGAAATGGCCTTGGCTTCTCCATAACTCTTACTTCTAACACAACCCCTTGGTCATAATTTGAAAGTAATACAGAGTGTGGACAGGCAGCCAGCCCAAACACAGGAATATTTCAAGTGAGACATTAAAATGGGACCGTAGGAGCCAGAAAACCAAGTCTCATTAACTGTGTCCACACTGTACTTGACCTGAGTGGCTCTGGGGTCCTGGCACTTGACTCCCATGCCAGCCCCCACCAGCAGCCTGTGCTCAGCTTGATTTCAGCTTGACTTTTTATTGACTGGCAGCAAAGACAGAATCCTCTGGGAAAGTAATTTTTTTCTGTCTGACACGATTGCCGTGAGGGAGATCAAATAGCTGGAGACTCTGCAAGTGGTGGGCCTTGCCAGTGAAACCTGTTTTCTGGATACTGTAACCAGTGGATGCACCTTGGAAATTAGCTTTTCCCTCAGGAATGTAAACTGCAGCCTGCCAGACTAACAGGATATATATAAGGCCAGTTAGTAATGAAAGAAATGGGTATAAACTGGAGGCAGAGACAATCCACTACCGCCAGTATATAGTTGTGCCTTGGCAGTAGTACATTTACACATCCAAAGACACATGAACTGTAATGAAAATCAAAGCAATATGGTTGCAGGATGAAGTTAATCCCGGGGAGAGTGTGAGCATCTCCCAGTTACAGGACAGTCCCCACAACATTTTGCACATCTATTTGGAAACAGAAACCTTCATGGAAAGAGCTCAGTTGTAGCTTGAGCCTCATAACAGCCATCCCAGGCAGGTGCAGATCTTCATTGAATTTCTAGTTTCCACTAGGCTGGAAGTAAATTAAGCGCAATAAATGCACAAACTTGCACGGGCTGACTGACATGGTAGGAGGTGGCAGCAGGGGCTATCGGCTACTGACAAGTCACTTAGGCAGACAATCCTCCTCTGAAGCTTTACGTGTAGCTTCGTTGAACTTATGGCTGTTTACTCACGTTTCTTCTCACAAGCAACTGGATAGCTCAAGAATATTGTTAACCCTGTGCAAAAGAAAATATATCCTGCTTAATGTGTCTCTGTACAAGTACCTGAAAGGAGGTTGTAGTGAGGTGGGGGTCGATCTCTTGTCCCAAGTAACAAGCAATAGGAAATGGCCTCAAGTTGTGTGAGGGGAGGTTTAGGTTGGATATAAGGAAAAAATTTCTTCACCAAAAGGGTTGTCAAGCACTGGATCAGGCTGCCCAGGGAAGTCGTTGAGTGACATCCCTGGAGGTATTTAAATAACATGTAGATGTAGTGCCTGGGGACACGGGTTAGGGGTGAACTTGGCGGTGTTAGGTTAGTGGTTGTACTTGATGGTCTTAAAGGTCTTTTCCAATCTAAACAATTCTGTGATTCAATGATGCTATAACATATGATTTTGCAGACCGAGGATGTTTCACTGTTTCTGTAAATTTGGCAATTTTGCTGTCTGATCACATTTTCCTTCCTAACAACGTGGGCAGTGTGATTTGTTGCTGTGGAAGAAAATCACTATTATGTTAGCAGTACACAGGAGCAACAGTTCTAACATCTGACACAGCAGTAGTAAGTTCCTGACCTGACATTTAGAAGAGACTCTTTCTCACTCCAGTGTGCTTTGCAGTAAGCCCTAAAGACCTTGCCCATGCTTTACACCAGTAGTGTTGCTTGTGATCAGCACTTGACTCTTCATCTGCTGTGGCTCCTGGGGTCTTTTTATTCTTTCCAAACATCCAGCTTACAGTCAAATGTCAGCTCCTCAGAAATAAGTGGTTGGCTTGTGGTTAAGGAATGGGAAGCAGAAAGTTCAGTTAATTCCCAGCTTGACCACAAACATCCCAATGAGATTGGCCAGACTGCTCAGGGTCTGGTTTATTCCAGAAACACTGAGCTCCCCTGAACAGAGTTGCTACCTAGTGGAGTTCTTATGTGCTTGGCATACTTGTAAATCAGGCCCTTAATGTCTCTGCTAACATCAACAGCTGAAGGGCAGGGACAATCCTACTGCCCTTCTTTCACTTTCTGTAAGCTGGAAGCTCATTAAGAGGCTCTCTCCTCTGAAGCACTTGTACAGCACCGAGCACAGGGAGATCCAGTGGGTTCAACAGAGAAGCAAAAAGTAAGAGTCAGGGAGCAGGAGTCCCTATGAGAAGGTCAGCAGAAGGGGGTTCTCCCACACCCAGGGAAGCAGATCAGAATATGCCAGAGGGAAAAAGAAAGATTATAATTCTCTCAAACGCACTTGGAAGATTATACAGGCTGACTCATGGGCACAGTTAATGGGTTTCTGGCGGCATGATTGTACCTCCTTATTTGAACTGCTCAAAATGAAGGCGGAATTTTAGTCACACAGAAATTACATCAAAAGGAAAAGCCAGATGTTTTGTGAATCCCACCACTAATGAGCTACAAGTGCTGTTTTTTCCATTGTACAAGAAAATTATGAATTTTTAAACATATACAAAACAAATTGTTTGTGATTACATTAGACCTTCAAAAGAAAATGGGAACATAAATTCAGAGATGAATAGCATAATATTGGATGCTTGCCTCACTGCTTGACTTCAATAACTTATCTCAATAAATCCCCCAGCAGAAAGCATCTTATGTACTTCAAGCCTGGAGAAGATGAGACATGAATGCTGGAGGAATTACAAGACAGAGGGGCTTTCTTGCAACAGTGAACAAGCTGAAAATTACAAGGTAATGGAAACTCAGCAGGAGGCCCCCGTACCCTGCCATTAGCTAACTCCTACAATGATTGCTGCAGAAATCACTTAGGTTATGTAAGCACACTGTACGCTGTTTCTGCACTTTGCATCTTTCTCCACCTAAGCACACAGACAATTTAATTAGGCAAGAGGAGATACCTGAGCAACAGGGACTTTGCCTTGCACATGAAACAGAGCTGCCTGCCTGGCCGAACAGCAGTCCTTCGTCCCAACATGACCGTCTGCCTGTCTCTTTGTTGTGCTTCAACACTGGCTGTACAGAGGGGTTTATTGAAGTATTTTCCACTTTTAAGCCAATATTGCCCCAACCTCTCCAAACTGCACTACTGCTGTGACTGTGGAGCTCAGGTAAATGAAGAATTAACAACAGGAGAGTATTAGGCTTGAGTTGCTTAAAGGGCAATTAGTGCCTGTCCCTCATGCTTCTTACTACAGTCTCATCCTATAGAAACACTTGTTATCCCAGTCTTGGTTAATAAGTCAGCTTCATATAAACAGCCCTGTGCTGTGGCTCTTGTTTTACCAACCAGGAGGTTAATGAGGATAAGACACTTTTGCAATATTAAAAGTGAAGAAGAAAGCCAGCCCAGCGGGTGCAATATGGCAGGGCAGAGTGGGAAGAACACTCACAAGAAGGCACAAGGAAGTGGGTAAGAAGAAAATGCTTCTTCCAAGCAGATACAACACAGAAACAGAGGAGATCCTCTGCCAAGAAGTCTGGAACATGAAGGAGATACAGGGGAGATCATGTTAGTTTTTCCCCAGGAGCTGGGGAAGGAGAGAGCAGTAGTAATGGCTAATGGAGTGTCACTTCATATTTAGAAAATGACACTGGTGCTGTGAGTGGGCTTACAATGCCGGCATGCGGAGGCACAGCACTGGGATTATGGAGCAGGGACCTTGACTGCGGGCTCTGCACACTGCAAAAAGGCCCTCCCAGACAAGGGGCCACCAATAGAACATCACTGTCCCCCAGATTTTACCCTCTAAGAACTGCCCTTTCCTACCCTCCTTTACACTATCACATCACAAAGCCATCAGCAATCTGTCCTCAACCCTAAGGGTTAAGGGTTATTTGGTCTCAGAAAAGCTAAGTGAGTGAGATGTCCATGCCAGCCTGAATTTCCTATTCCTTATCCCTTATTATAAAGTTTAATCCTGCAAGACCCTGGGCTCTGTGCTGCTGGCCAGGTCTGGCCCTACCTCAATTGAGTTTTAGAGACGGAGAGAGAGCTTTTCCTCCAGAGGCCACAGAGGCCACAGAGAGAGGTTTTACTCAGTATAGCCGAGAGGAAACACAAGTTGCAGGAGGTCCAACCTGCAGTCTTATTTTTTTTATCTCAGGTGCTTAAAAGATACGCACCTAAATCCATATTTAGGTACTTACATGTCTCAGTGAAGTATTTTGGAGCACGACAGCGGAAAGCTTGACTCTGAGGAACTTCAAGTTAGATATGACTTTACACTTCTGATAGCTGTGATCTCGTATACTCACATGCAGGTCAGGGCGAACCTTGCCTGATGTCCACCACAGCATCCTCTGGAGAGAGGTCAGAATCAAGCTCAGACTGGGACTTAATGCCTTAATGGAAACTCTTCCACTGCATGTGTAATTCTTTGGCTCCATCTCACCTCTCAGAGGGCTGGGAGTTATTCCTCAGAGGTACTGCCCTGCATGGAAGCCCCTTCCATGCTATCGGCATGCACTATAACCACCAGCAACTCCTTTCGTATACACTGCTTGCATTTAAACTCAACCCTCCTCCAGCATTTTCCAATCAATACTACACCAGGATTTCTGAGACACCTTGGTATTTTCCAGTAACTATGACAGAAAATGCGAGGCATATTGCAAATACCACTAAAGCCACTAGATGACATATATTCCTGTGCCGAGCTCCAAATTCAGTGGGACAGATTGTGTTCTGAGCTGGAGGAGAAATGGATTTCACCCTCTGTGTCTCAGAGACGCTTTCATGGTGGTGACTGCTACATCCATGGTATGAAATATGTCATTGTAAAACCTTGCCTCTCACTCTATTTGCTCTATCGTTTCTCTAAAATCGGTAAGATACTGGGTATTAACTGTTAAATATTCTTGTCTATCTTCTATATCCAGAGGACAAGAAGTTTAGAAACATTGGTACTCTATGCACGAAAGTGAATCTCAGATCCCAGAACGTGCTTTGGGTTTTATGGGTTTCATTTCAGGAGTTGGTTGAATTTTTAACTCAAATCAATAAAATGCATGGGTGCATTTACACACTCATCCAGCCTTCCTGGACATGTTAGAAGATTACCAAGCTTGCCTGATTCTAATTAAAAACGGACCAGTGGGCAATCAATTTAACTTGTACCAACTTGTAATTACAATGTTTGCTCTACAGCTCTACAAAAAAAGGTGGCAAGAGAGGAGGGGCTTCTGCGGGATTTTTGTGGTGCTGCCCTGAAGCACCTCAGAGCAAATTACTTGTGATAAGTTTTAGTGTGAAAATTGCATTGTTTTAAAATCATCTCAGTACTACTTTATAAAACACTAAAATGGAAGATGCTGGAAAGTAAAACCTGTAATATTCTCTATGAATCGCCACTCATTGCACTCCTGCTGTCTGACCAGGTTACTTACGTGATGAGCTGCCTTTGTTTTTCAGCCTGGCTGTTCGTTTACGCGTGCTAGGTGTTTCTGTGGGCAGATCTCTCCTTACTGCTGCTGCTTGACCATTCTGAAGGGGAGTTTCCTCCTCTTCTGCCTTTCCTCTTTCTCCATCACTATTCAGGCTGTAAAGAGGACAAGAAATATGATCAAGTTCTTCAGTTCCATAATCACCTTTCCCTTCTGAACTGTTTTTTATTAAAAGGGTTCCTGCAGAGTTATCCTGCTGCTGTTTCACCAGTACCTCAACTTGCACAATCTGTGCCTGATTTAACCCAACAAATAGACCCTTTTCTTCCCCATCTTGGCACTTTATACAGCCAAGGAGTACTTGCGGCCTCAGCACAACATTATGGCAAGACAATGTTTCCTGTGCAATAGAGACAAGCTAAACTGCTTCTTTTTCCCTATCACCGTATGATGTTAAATTCCATGCCCCATCACCAGCAGTAGAAATCCATTGGCAATTTCTCCTAATTCAAGCTCTGTCAATTAAATGACAGCAAATAAATGACAACTTTAATGGCACTCCACAACCAAAATGACTCTGCAACAATTTTTGCTTTATTGCTCACTTGTGTCATATCAAGTACCACACAATTCTGAAAAATATCCCCAGAAGAAGGGAAAAAAAAAGAAGGAAAGAAATAATGGAGGAAGGAAGCAAAACTAGTGAAAGAAGAGATCAGATCTGCTTTCTGTTGATGCGTTTACACAAATCGTCTGTTCTCTAAGACATGACACAGTTCAATGGAGCTGATTAGATGACCGGTAGATGCTTAGAGTGAAGCTAGTCTTTCACAGCAAAACACATTTCCATCATTTATTTGTAATGCCAAGACACTCAGCTATTGCCAGACACTGAGTCAATGTTGGGTTTTCAGACAAAAAAATACACAGTTCAAGCCTGTGATTTAAGAATTTGAGGTACTGCGTTGCCCCCGCTCCCTTGGAGATATCTGATGCACAGGAGAACCAAATTACTTACTGTTGACACTAACTTGTTTCACTGAGGATTCTTATTTGTTCTGAATGATTTTCAAGCACTGGAGAGCATTAAATGCACACCACCACCAGGAAATGCTTATAATGATAGTTATTTGTCATACCTTCTCTCACCACTGGATTTCTGCAGGATGGATGTGGGACCAGGCAAGAAACAGAATCACTGAATAGCTTAGGTTGGAAGGGACCTCTGGAGGTCTTTAGGCCAACCTCCTGCTCAAAGCTGTCCCAACTAGATCAGATGGCCAAGGACCTTGTCTGTTTTAAATATCTCCACTGGTAGAGATCCCATAACTGTTCTGGTCCTCTGCTTGTGTCAGATCACTCTCATAATGAAATTGTTTTCTTTATATCTGGAAAGGTACACCCAAAAGGGTTATGTATCTGGAAATGTTTCCTTATCCCTTTTCCCTTACATCACTGCAATTCCCTGCACTGAACACTGTAATTGTTGTCTCTTCTCCTAACAGAGGGAAAGCAAGAATCAATCTGTGTGGAAACCTTTGACAGCATCAGTACTTTGGAATATTCTGTAACAAGCAGGTCCTGTGCTCACACCCAGAGATGTGTTAACTCTTACCCGGATCTAAGGTCTAACTCTGAAGTTACTAAAGTTAATGAGAGTTTTCCTGTTAGCGATACCTAACAGCCCTTGATGTCAGTGACAATTTGTGAATGCTCAACAACATTTTTAAATTATTAAATAAGGACTCAAGTGAAATCACTACTAGCTGGGATTTTGATGCGCTATTGTATATGCTGCAGTAACTTGCACTGTCAACCAAATTCATGTTTTCACAAAAATAACAGGATGAAGAAGGATCAGTGAATTTACTAGAATGCCTGAAGCATGTCAGCACAAGAGACGTGACAGTAAAAGAACCGCTACCACCAGCTGAAGCATTGAGCTCAGTGGTCTGAAAGCAGCTCTGGCTGGTACTTTGCTTATCATTAAGGAGGAAGTTGTTCGGTTTCTCTCCCAATATTTTCTGCCATAGACCTCAAATATAATTCTTTCTGAACAGGAAAGCACTCCACAGATGAATCAGTTCCATTTCCCACAAAGGCAAACTGCTCTGCTTCATAATTGATTTTCCACAGACAATTGATTTAAACTTTTCAAACCCCTCATGATGGTAGGATTAGATCTGAGTCTTTACAGTGCCCTACAGTTTGCAGGGAGAGCTCTGAGCTACATTTCTCTTTCACAGAGTTCTGCTTAATTGGACAAAGGGGACAGAGTTCAAGAGAGAGCCAACAGAAGGTGTTTTATTTAAACATAGCCCTAAAGTACCTGTAATGAGAAAGTGTGTCTCTCACTCCCATGTATAAATGACAGAAGCGATGTTTCAATCCCATTTACCTCTCTGGGCTAGGTGGTTAACACAGAAACCTGATGTATTTTGTCCTATAGCATTAGTTCAGGGAAATGTGTTTATTACGAGTTCCATGATAATATACTTAGCATAGTCCTTTCAAGTGATGACTAGAGGTTTATTTAGGAACAAATTCAGCACCAGCTACAGTTAAAAAGAAGCTTTCACATGTCAGTGGACACTGCATTGGATCTTTACTGGCTGTTACGGTAAAAAATAACCCGTAAGAGAGCTGAGGGAAAGCGATTAAACATTTTCACATGCAGCTTATTGGCATAAACAGCATTACTTCTCCCAGTGCATTACTGTTTCCAATAAGTTTTCTTATTAGGATCGATGGATTAACACCAAACCTCCATGGCTGCTGTGTGGATGTGTTTCCTTCCGACAAAAGTTGAGTCTGGCATCCCAGAGCCAGGAGTTCCCAACAGCCACTACAAACGTTTTCACTGACATTAGGATGGTCAAGCAGCAGCAGTAGTGAATCCTCTGCCCATAGGGCCACCTAGCACAGCCATCCTTACTTTGTGAGGGGATAAAAACCCTAAAGTTTATCTCAATTTACAGAATATTCTATTTTTCACAGTCCAGTTGAGCACTCATCAATTCTTCCTTCCTCCAGGGGAGAGAAGGTACCATCCCCACAGGCCTGGGAGCTTCCCCTGGGTGGTTTTTACTGGCTGGACCAGAAGGGAGTAACAGTTGACAGTGAAAATGTTTTAGATCCGTTAATAATGTCTGAGGTTCTCGGGCTAAGAAAAAAAAAGATTGGGATTTGGTACCTGGCAAGGGTGACCGTCAGGTATAGTAAACATAGAATGTATTTATAAGCTATTTATGTTCTGAATACCATGTACAATTTAAAATGACCTGTATTGGATGGAATTTTCTACATATACTGAAATTTTCTTAAAAATGGTATTGTAAACTAGCTGAGAAACAGTGCTATGACAGAAACCAAGGCAGTCAGATCTCTTAGGCAGATCTGCCCAGACCTACTCTTATCAGGACACCATGGAAGGGCTTTAACAGCCCAGTGAGGTTTTCTTTAAATAAGAAACAGAACAGCTTTGCTTTTTACAATACTCGGGACCGTGTGGATAAGATAAAGGTTCCTGCTGTGTTCCTGGGGGACAGATCCCTTTCCTTAAGGCTTGCTCTCAGTGTAGTGCTCAGCAACTTGCTGGCATGCAGATGGTCTGGATACCGAGGAAGTCTTTTTGCATGCCAGTGCCAAGGCCTGGCATTGTCCCTTATCCCGCGGTCACCAGCTCCCTGCTGCACTCTGGGCTCTCCCCATGCTCGGCTCTGCTCTGGATCTGGCCCAAAGGCCTCTCACAAACACCCCCAGCACGCTCCAGGAAGAAGTCGTCTTCTGTCCTTCCCAAGTGTTGTTTGGACCTGACCCAGTAGCTCCCTTTTTGAGGGCAGATCATGATGGTCAAGGATGTATAAACGCCATCTACCACAATCACACATTCCTCTTTTCCTACTACCCCCTTTCCTTTCTCTCAATAACTCAACACCATTTTCCCCTAGAAGTTTGACCCAGAAATAGGGCTTGACATTCAGAGAGGGAAAAAACCAGCAGGGATCTCCCCATAGCCCGTCTTGCTTTTCCATCTGCAAAAGGAGCCAGAGCTTGGTTTGTGAATGTTATCCCAGGGGTGCTGCAGTATCTGCTTCCAGATAAAGCAGTAATAAATTCACCAATGGTCTTACTTGACCTGACAGCCCAACTCCAAGAATTCCACTGGCTTTGCCCAATATGAAGGGTGTTCTGTGCAATGCCACAGGAGGGGTCCCTGCTTTGCAAGACGGTGGAAGCCCCCAGCAGCTCTGCATGGGTTTTCCACCACCATTTTTCATCTGAACATCCTGCAGTGCTCTGCAAAGGGGTGATCATCTGTGGCCTCCCTATGGATGAATAAGGCAATGCGGAAGGTTTGCCTGTGCTCACCCCAGGGGAAGACAGGGGCGTGGGCAGGGCAGGACAGCAGGTCTCCCTGTCCCTGATGTGGGACCACAGCACGTGGTCTTGCATTTCCAGGCCCACCAGGGAACATCTGCCATTGCACAGGCAGCCTGACCAGCGCTGGGTGGACAGCTGATCGGATGGTTTCACAAGTCCAGCGGTGACCCCAAGACATTAATTCCCACCCACTGCGTTCACATTCCTCCTTCCTAAAGCAGAAACTGCCCGAGCCAAACAGTCTAACAATACTGTCTGAGCCTAAGGCAATCAGCTCAGGACAAAGGCAAAGATAATTGCTATTGTCTTCCCTATCTTACAGCTGTGCCGGGAAGAAACAGGCTCCCACTGCCTCTCCTCGCCACATAAAATTGGGCTGTTTGATTTTCTTCACAGTGACACTATTAAATTATTCTGAATTAATAGATGAGCCAGTGAATAGAAAGGTTACTTCTTATGGCAGGCATGCAGGACACCCAGCTGACAAGGTGTTTTTCACATTAGAATGGCAAGGTTTTTAATAGAGTGTAAATGTCTTTAATCACGCAGGCTAAACAGCACTAAGCACAAGTTCAAGGTGACTCCAACGGCTCCTATTCAAAATCTGCATTTTCATCTTCCTTAGATTAATTCATATTTTAATTGCTCATATCACTGATTGAAGTGTTAGTGAAGGGAGCACTTTCCTTCCTTTGATCTCCTGCTTTCACTACACTCAGGCAAGGCTGGACGATAGGCAAACCTACAAAATTGCTCTGCTTCAGGGAGAGCATGTGGCACAAGTGCGGAATGGCTGAAATCACACAGCATGAGTGGCAGCAAGGCCTGGGGACAGGCTACTTCATGTTTCTTCTGTTATCCCATACACTTAATTGCTTACACCATTACCAAAACAAGAGAGACTTCACAGAATCACAGAATCCCAGAATCCCAGGTTGGGAGGGACCTCAGGGATCACCTAGTCCAACCTTTCTGGGAAGAGCACATTCTAAACAAGATGGCCCGGCACCCTGTCCAGACGACTCTTGAAGGTGTCCAACGTGGCCGAGCCAACCCCTTCCCTGGGGAGATTATTCCAATGGTGACTGTCCTCACTGTGAAAAATTTCCCTCTCGTGTCCCATCGGAATCTCCCCAAGGGCAACTTGTGTCCATCCCCCCTTGTCCTCTCCATGGGACTCCGTGTAAAAAGGGAGTCTCCGTCTTCTTTGTAGCTGCCCCTTAAGTACTGGTACACGGTGATGAGATCCCCTCTTCATTGATTTTATCAAAATTTGAACGAGGAAGATACTCAGAGGATGCTTTTTTTGCAGTGAGCTTGTGAATTTCCACCCCCGGATCAGAGCCCTGCACAACCTGCACCTTGCAATGGGTGGCTGTGCCCCTGAGTCTCCCATCCTTCACATGGACCTAAACCAACTTACAAAATACCACTTCCTATACAAAGACCAGTTGGTAAGCCTCTGCTTCGCAAACAGGACAAACAAGAATGGCTGCGATAAACGTAGATAACATCACAAGTAGGTTGGGGAAGGGACGATGAGACTTTTTGTTCTTGCCACAGCACACCAGTGAGGAGCTTTCAAAGCAGCTGAAAGAAGAAAATTTCAAAGCCAGCAAAAAGAAATATTTTTATACTGATTAGCCTAGAGCACTCATAGCCATGGGATGTTCCTGAAGGAAAAGCGAAAAAGATTTGAAAAGGCATTGTAAATACATATGCCTATCATGGCTGTCTCAAGTTGATGGCTGTCAAAATGGGGGAAGGGATCTTAATATTTTCTTTCAGCGTGGACTCCTGTGAGGCATTTGTTCCTTGTCTGTCCATCGGGGGTTTTAACACTTACAGTCTAAGGTATCTGCTTCTGATGCCTGTCAAAGAGACCCTGAGCTAGAGCTGCTGCTGGTGCACCCAGCCTGGATGGTCCTCTATTGCTGATGAGTACTGACACCGGTAGCAGCTCGTGTTGCTTAGCACAAGTACCAGCTGAACCATCAACATATTAAAAACCAAACAAAAACAAAAAAACTCCAACATTGCATTTTGCACTCAGAAAAGATAAGTACAACTTTTTTCTTCCTTTTTTTCTGGTTGCCCAGGAGTGTAGCAGCATGCCTGAGGGGCTTCCACTGGGGACACGAGCAGACGTCTTGGCAAGCAAAGCCTGATCATTTCTGAAAAATATATTCATGGTTCAAAACCCAGTGTTTCCGTATTAACAGAGGAGGTTCTGTACAAAGCGCTGTGTGTGCCAGCTATTTCTGCACATTTCAAAGCCACAGTGAAGTTGTGCACACCAGCAAAAGCATTCTCTCAGTCTGTAGACATGGGGTCTGCAGTGGTGCCACAGTCTGTCCCTGCACTGGGAGTGATTCTTTTCAAGAGGAGAGAGGAGCTGCTGATGCCCCTGGGAATTACCTGTGCCAGCAGCCCCCACCCTCCTTTCAGCTGGGATGAAGGTCTTTCACACCAGCCTGTCGCCTTCCTCCCTGCCAGACCAGTTTGCCCAACTTTAGATTTGCACTTCCTCCTTTAATTTGATTAGTGACAGCTGCTATTATCTGAGGAAATCTAAATTGCCTCTTCCTGTGCTAATGAATCACTGTACTATGTGTGTGGGGATTAGAGAACAAGATGGATTTATTAATACACTTCTAATTAAAGGGACAGTTCTGCTGTTGCAGTGGCTTTCAGTGAAGGGGTTTTAGCAGGTTTTGGAGGTGGAGAGGAGAGCCACGGGTTGTCACTTCTAATTACAACCCACACCTGTACCTATATGTCTTCACAGACTGCAACTAGTGAGTGGAGATACTAATTTACATGCATGGAGCAGGGCAGCCATATCAATGGGGATGTCAGGTTAAACTCTCTTGTCTGCAGGAACAAGTTCAGGTCCGGCATGGTGCTGCTGCGGCTGCATCTCCTCTTACAGCAGCCAGAATGGCTTTAAACCATTGATTGCCTGGAGGTCTGTGGATGTACCAGGGAAAGGGTCATCATAAATTGACTTCTCTCCCACACTCCTTCTTAAACATCCTTTATTATCTGTCAGATGATAAATCACAGCTATCTGTCTGATTAGATTTTTGGACCTGACTCAGGCTAACCTCACGTATCAGAGATTTTTAAGTTACAGTTGCTCAAGCCTCTAACATGAGAGACTTTAATGATTTTGTTTTCAAGGTAAGTGGAGACTTAAAAAATCACCAGCCAGTTTCTAAAATGCTAGTGAAGGATTTTGTAAACTAAGCCTAATTACAGCAACAACAGACCTGTTTGCAAGTAGATGTGATCTGCATACTGATGTCCCAAAGAGTTACTCTCATTTAGTCTGCTTGGGAGAGTAGAAATTAAAACAATGTGCTTGTATATACACTTCTTATCTGATATCCAATGCCAGGAACTCAGAGAGATGGCTCCCAGCCTCCCTTTACAAAATATAATGAGGCAACATGTTTCCTGCTGTACAGCAGAGGAATGGGACTGGTCAGGAATGGCACTGCACTGTCTTCACAACCATGGCCCAAGGCAGCATCATGAAATCCCACTGACAAAAAGCACAGGGAAAAAGAAAGTCCAAATGTACTCAATGTCTCATACTCCAAAAGAGGTTATGTTTTCAGAGAGGAGCGTGTCTAATCTGGTGGGGCCATTTTTATACAACTAATTTTATGCGGAGAATATTAACTTCTCCATGTGATGAGCCAGTAAGGACCTCTAACAGAGGTAATTGAGGAAGATCTTTCTTCTCAGACACACCTTTTATTCTAATTCTTTTGGCCCTGATCTACTTAAATATCTATGCAGTATCAGAAGGATTAAGGCAGAACATGTGAATAAAGCACGTCCATGAAGATGAGGTGCTCAGTTGTTCTAAGGTGTTCACTGCAGCCTTAACTCTTCAGAAGAGCAATCCTCATGCTTAAGGCAATACAGTTTGTGTGGGGAGGCTTTGGTGACTGAGCAATGTGAATTTATATACTAGTAATCTTGACCCACTGAAATCACCAGAAGTCTCTTCATGGACTTCATCTCTGGCTTTGGATCAGACCCTGAACCTCAGCCGATGTAAATCCCTACATCTCACTGAAGTCACCAGAGCTATGCCAGGTTAGGTCAGCTGATGCTTGTGCCCTTTCTCTCCGCAGTAATTCAACATGCATAATTACCTGCAAAAGCATTCTGCTGACAAGTCTTCTCTTCTCAAATGAACTATTTCCACTGCATTCCCAGGTTCTATATCTTCTCTAATAACATCGTACTCTAGGTGGATTATCTATCACCATAAAATCATTCATTCTTTCAGATACAGTTAATTTTAATGAGGCTGGCATGGACTAACAAGCCATTGATTCACATTTACGAATACAGTAAACAACTCTTGATTTCTTTCAATCTCTCCACTTGAGCATGCTAAATAGATTTAGCCAACGCTGCACACTGGACACACGCCCACCTTATTACTGGGAGACATCCAAACATTTCCTACAAGGTTATCACTGCACTTTGCCGCAGAGGAAGAGCAACTAAGAGCATATCGGTATGAACAGACCTGCAGGATAACTTGATTTCCTGGAGTCATTTCAAATAAATGAACAAGATTCGGGCTTCAGTTATCACTTTGTAAAGCTGACTCATAGCTCCAGGAAAAGCCTAAAGAAGCAGAAATGCTTTTCATTCTAGATTCCATTTTTCATTTGAGGTTAAAAGATTAGGGGTATCAAGACTGCTGCTATAATGGAGGAAGAGACAGTTCCCAGCTTGACCCCAGCTAATTTTGCTGTTGGGGAGCTCACTGCTGTGCTCAGTAGTAGCACACACTGATGGCAGCAGAACCAGATGGAAAATCTCAATCCCAAAATTGCTATTCAAAACATAAAAAGAAAAAAAATCTTCAAACACTTCTGAGCTACCTGGCCCAAACCACTGTGCAACATGCTCCTTTCATTTAGATGCCTGAACTTAACCTCTATGAATCACCCTATGATAAATCTCTACCCAGACTTTATATATAAATTACACATTTTTCAGCATGTGGAAAGGGCAAGTCCCAGGATTAGAAGCTAACCTGGGGCTCAAAGCATGAGTGGTCCAGTCAGTCTTCTATTACAGAGCCGGAAGGGTCTTCAAGATGACATATAATCTCTCCCCTTACTTATTTGCCTATCTCCCAGTGATATGTTTCAGAGACTCTCACTTGCCCTGGCTGCAGGGCTTCCCAAGGCCGTCTGTTCCAGTGCTCGTCATCTATTTCATGAAAAGCTTTTTGCAGCAGGCAAGATGACTCTCCTTGGCTGCAGTATAAAGCCTAAACATCCTTGTTCTATCTACCTTAGATAACAAGGACAAATTACTCTCTTCCCCTTCTTAAGTGTTTTAAAGATTCCTCCTCTCCCCTTAGCCCTGCTCTGTCTTAAGTACATGCTCTTCCACAGGCTTCTTTTGCTTCTGCTCTCCACTGGTAACGATGGGACGACAGCAATGTGCCTCCCTTCCTCAGAGGGACAAACACATTTAGAAGATTATGAGTTTCAGATACTACTGGAGGCAGTATGAGTTTTTTCAAAGTACTTTGAAGTGATGGATAGCATTGTCAAGTGTAAATTTAGCTCAAACACTGGAAAACAAGAGCATTTCCCTCACAACAAATTCAAGTGGTCTTCTGTATCACCCCAACGTCATCACAGAAAGCCACCCCGCGGTGTGCCGCTAAGTGACTACTGCAGTGTTCCATCACCTTCAGCTGAAGTCAGGAGGCCAGACTACGAAGCTAAGTAAAATGAAACTTCTGTGAGAACATGCCACTTGATTGGACATATTCTACTGGTTCTTAGCTGCTACACTGAGAGGACTGAGTGGCAGGTGTGCCCTGCGCACGAGGCTCGACTGGATGCAGAGCGACCACCAATACAAAAGGGGGCCTGAGGGGGCTCCCGCTGCATGGACAGCACAGCGCACGTGCTGAATCAGGCCCAGGTAACAGAGGAGCTACAGCTCCTGTGTTCTGTCAACTCATGTCTAATTCTGACATGCAATACAAACAACAATTTCTCCTTTGCCTAATTAAGAGATATTAATTTAATATGGTTTTCAGTGTTTGCTTAAAGAAGCACAATTACTTCTGCTTTCACAGCATAAAAAAATTCTCTGAAATAAGCTCCAAAGACAGGGCCTTGTGTTTGGGGTCACTAAACAAACAAACTGGGTTTGACTTCCTGGGATTCATAGATCATAAAAACCTACTGCTTGTTATGTTCTTAGAAGACAAATCCTTTTGTCTCAGGAGAACATCTACTAAACAGTACCTTAGCTCCTGCTCCTGCCTCCAACAGTAAGTGGATGTATGCACAGATCAGGCAAAACTGAGTTTTTAGGCATTTAAGTAATTTAGGTGTTTAAGTCTTCAGAAGGTGCAGAGCAAGAAAATGGATGCTCATCTTTTCTAAAGTGTTTAAGTTAGACACTTAAATTAGAGCAACATGGCTCCCCATACAACTTATGCAAGTAAGCAGTGCTTGCTAAGGTCTGGCCTGTCCTCCTCCTTCCCCAGGCTACAGAGGGGTCTCCATGGTAGCCATGAACCAGAACCGCTCCGGTTCTGAGTAGAATAAACCTGGTTGTAATTGTAGCCGAGTCTTGAAACAACCTGGGAGATGTGCCTCTCTTCCCCAAATCCATTCAGTTCCAAGGGAACAGGATTTACCACAAGGATTATTTCTTGCATTCAGCTTCAGAATATGTCTAGAAAAGGTGAGTAGCTGTCACGTGATAGATGGGTTTGCAAAACAAGGCTTAAAGAAGAAATGGGAAGCATTTGAAAGGACACAAGCCCAGAGAACGAGTCTCCAGATGTCGTTCCTTCTTCCTTACTCCTTTATGCTGCAAAGCATGCAGAGAAGAGGAGAAAATGAGGATCCTTCTATGTTCAATAAGGAGTGGACTTAAAAAGTAAATATGGAGTGCATACTCAACAGAGCTGTCACAAGAGCTACGGATGCACATAACCCCCATCACATCACAGCACTGCTGTGCCCAGGGCAGTTTGGAGGTACCCTAAATCCCGTGAGTACCAGTGGGGTGCTGAGCCCAAGGCTCCCTCCTGCCGTTTGCACAGGAGGGACCTGCCAGGGCAACATCCTGCAGCATTAAATAAGCTCCTTAATCAGCACAGAATTCCAGTCGATCATAAAATGATGAAAAACAGGATGAGAAATAGACTACTTTACATTCAGGGCTCCAGTAAACCAACACTGTAGGATATATCACTATCAGGGGGTAAGGAAAAGGAAAAAGAAGCTAAACCTTGGTATTATTAAATGCAAAATGTAAAAACATTTAAAGTGACACCTTCATGAAGAGAGCTTTTAAATTATTCACAGTCAATGCAATACAATCCACAGCTAATTACAGTCTATACATGCAAATGAAAGTAATGATAATCATAATTACTTTGCACTTATATACTGTAGCAATTTTCATCTGAAGACCTCAAAGTCTTTATAAACATTAATTAATCCTCCCATCACCCTGGCGTGCTAGGTAACTGTTACCATAATTTTCATTTTAGAGGCAGGTAAACTGGGGTTCAGAGAGGTTAAGTGATTTGTTCATTGTCACGTTTTGGTGCTGCAGGTGCGATCAGCATGGATGGCGATGTCTCGTCAGAGGGCAGCCATTACACACCACTGCCTGGTTACAGGTGTTGGGGCTAAGGGAGCAGAGGGGTGCGGTCTATGGAGACAGGGCGGGCGAAGGGAAGGTTCTTAAGCTGAGGAGCAAGAGTTTGACAAAAACACTTCACTTATACTACAAAGACAGCACTATATTTATAGTGCATTACACTGCAGTAGCTCCACTGTTGAGATCCATACATTGACCCTAAAAGCACTGACACTGATTTTAAGGTTTGATTTTGCCTTCTGTGGAGTTGTTTTATTTTGTTTTTTTATTTTGTTTCTTCAAAGAAAATAATATTGTAAAGCTTTTTCTAGGAGACAGATTTGCAGAGAAAACAGCAAATACCAGAACCACTGTTATTATCAGCTTTGGCGTTATCTAATAAAGACCTTTTATTTGGACTCTAAAAATGCAAAGTGAGAGGATACGGTGCATTGCTGAGAAACAGCGCTGAATTTACAAAAGTTTTTGGCACATGGGCTCACATTAAGGCAACAAAGTCCATCCTGTGCCTTCTGGTTTCTCTACATAAGCTTCAGGCTCTCAAGAAATCTTCACCACCAGGTAATACTAAGCATAGAAGTTAAGGCAATTTGTGCTGGATGCATCTGCCAAGCAGATACCTATGGGCTTCGCAAGTTAGGTATTTATCTCCCACTGACATCCCATTAAATTTTGAGACTCTGAAGGAAGAAACATTTATACTGTGGTTCTGCAGCACCTGCCGTAGGGCAGCAGGGAGGCAACCTGAGAGGTGCTACCACAATAAAAGCAATCGGTCTAACACAATACAGAACCCCCAGGACAGGTTGCTGGTTCTTTCTTGGGCTAATGATCTGAGTCGGAGGATACAAAAGATGAATGGACTTGAGAAATTCCCTCAGCAGAATATCTGACAGTCAAAGACAACAGAACATAACTTCAAACTCCTCTCACCTGTAATTACTTTTCTGTATTTGCATCCCGTGGCGCAGAAAAAGCACTCAGATTTTGTCCTCGCCCACATTTCTAAAGGCCGTTGTGTGTTAATCATTGTCTGGTACCATAAAATGCAACAGCCATCAATATCAAGCCTGCCAACTTAACAGACTCTTGTAATGGGTACATTTCTATAGATCTACACAATAAGACTAATTGCGTGGGCTTGCTGTAAAAGCCAGAGGTCGTTTGATTACTAGCTGTTTTGTACCATGAAAGTGCACATTATTTATTTAAAAGATGGACTTATAATTATTGTAAGCTCTAAGTAATTACCTATAATTTTGGCAAGTGTTAGAAAAACTGATAGTCTAGCAAATTCAGGTTTTAGTCATTAGTAAGCTCATAATTACATTTAAATTGCAAAATGAGAATTATGCAATTTATCTCCCCAATAATGCATAAACATTACAGTGATTGTAGGTTTTAATGGACTATATTATTACTATAAAAAGCAGAGCAGTGATGGGCAGTGAGGGGCAATTTGAGTTCATTGCTGTTATTTCACATTATAATTGCCTATCAGTAACTGTACCGTGATGGTTCTTCTCCTTGATTAACATGGGATAAGTCCATTCCACCCATCAAACTGTACTGGAAAATAACAAAACTTACTGAAGAGTTTCTGAAAAGATGTGATTAATCTTATATCAATACAGGACTAATTGCTGTAGGTAAACAATCCAGAAATCACATATTTACTCTTCCTCTACTCCTTAAGAAAAGCAGAATTCCCAAGTTGTGCTGTGTTGGGTAGAACTGCTTTTTCGTTCAGACTTTTCAGGATCTGTTCCCATGTACTCCACACCCATGCACAAGGCTACTCAATGCTACTCCACCACCTATAAATAACAGAAATGAATAAAAAATGCCAACAATACTTACACATGAGGATTCTTCAAATGCTGCTATTCCAAAGCAATCTGCGCCCATCTAATACCCCAGCATGCCCACGGCAAAATCCATTTCAACATGAGGAAACCAGTATAATGACTAGATATAGTTTATCAGACAACAGAACTGGTCCGGAACAGTAAATTGTTCAGCATCGTTCCAGAAGGAGGAACTTTATAATAATAATAAACGCAAACCATCAAATCTGATCAAGTAACTATGGATGCGTATGCTCTGATGCTCACAGATCACCACCCACCCCCTCTTCAGAAGCAGGTGCTGCAGGTGTTCACAAAAGAGTTAATCCCCGCTTAGCAAGATCCCCAAAGTCTTCTTAACAGTAGCAGCAGAGAGTAAGTAGGAGAAAAGGAGTGAGATCTGTCTGCGGCTGGGACACATTAAACTGGAGCATGGGACAGCAGTTTCCAAAGCATACAGTGACATCCTAACAACACTACCACTGAACTCAAAGGAAATTTTAACATATATAGCCACAAGGGCAGTAGATTTGTTGCAATTTAATAATGCCATCGTTCCTTTGGTTTCAGGTGATGGGTGAAGTGATTTCTATATGTGGACTTAGCACTTCATCTATCAGACAGAGGTGTCAGTCACACAAGATCTAGGAGCAATACTAGAGAACAGGTTAGGATAGAAATGTGGGATAATTTATCCAGCTGAAAATGACTGCAATTAATCCATGTTAGAAACTAGGTGAGGTAGATGGGCTTATACCCAGAACACAGCACTTTCAACCAGCTTTCAACAACACTTGTCTGTACAGCCACGCAGTGATATTGGAGTTCAATACTTCCTGAAAAGAAAAGGCAACACCAACCGCTGTGAATCACTCCTGAAATTTCCGAATGGATTTCCACCTTCCCTGTTACATGGACTTTTCAGAAAATTGACCAGAGATTGGTAGAGGTGAAGACTATCCCATTTACCTTGAAATCAGGACCTGCCCATGCAGTTAATAATTTTGTGATTTAAGTATGACTTTTGTCTACTACAGTCCCTCTTGCCCATAGAAAACTTGTTGCCTTATGGTATAAGGAGGAATGAAATGCTGAGACTGTACTTCCAGGCTTGTCTGCAGTGAGACACTTTCACGCTGTGTGTACCTTAGAAGCTGGAGTCATGCCAGTACAACTGGCTTGGTTTGACACCAGGGAAATTTAAGAGCTGCTTTGTATTGTTATTTTACAAGCCCTTATACAGTGCTTGTTTTAAATGATGTGCTGTGTGATTTAGCGGTGTTTGCTGAAATGATGAAAGCCAATGCTTGATGTGCTGTACTGTGTGACTGTTGTCTTCTCCTGGAGATGAGATATTACTTTTCACTGGTGTTTCCCAAAAGGCAGCAGCAGATTTTGCCCTTGGGGCACCGGCTCTGCTCAGAAATACCAAAACCAAAATCCAAGGGAAATGAACATGCCTTTAGCCCAGCTCTGCACGCCATTTAGCAGAGCAGCTCTTCTGGATGATGGATGGCCAGCAGGCATCTGCCCTGTGCAGTGATCGATGCAGGCAGGGACCCACAACAGCAGTGACGAAGCCCACACCTCGGTGACCAGCAGCACTGTAAGAGCTGGTCTGAGGGCACGCCCAGAGCTTCCCCCACCCCACTAATGTCAGCGAGGGTTTGGTTAATTGCTTCTGTGAGTGCAGGGTCACATTTGAAGGCCATGGTCAGATCATTTCTGCTGTCAATACTCAGGCTGACCCCTACTCCCCTTTCTGTGAGCTGGGGCATGAAGGGTCTTCTGCCTGGACAGCTTTGTTGAATCAGGCAGGTGTGGCTGGTGTATATTGCTGTAATGGTGAGAACCAAAGTCTCTGCCCCAGAGGGTAGACAGGAAAAGAAAGAATAACTTTTTGTCAAATGATAGGCTCTAGCTTCCTGAAGAGCAATACAGGATCATCCCTTGGAACTCAAAACCTGATGAAATTCCTGCCCTGTATAACATCCAGGGTGCTACAGGGGGAAAGAGCTGGAAATAACAGCACCCTGAGGACTTCCATGCTGCTGAAGATACCTTAACCTTCTCTGCCAATGCTCAGTATCAGGTGCTTCAGTGGAGATGCACTAAGCCTTGCAAAGGTAGGTAAGGAGGAAAACAAGGGTTAATGTTACCCCACAACAGCTACCCAAGGCTTCAGCCTAATCCTGTTTAGCAGAGTTTCACCTGTACTACTGAGCACGAGAATTGATACTACTTCCAAGCCTCTTTATTAAGTAGCTTAATTCTGCATTGAAACATTCAGTGCCCCTTTGCACCTCCCTAAATTCCAACCCTTTGTAGGAACAGCCAATTTATATCACAGACACATCAAGGCGGTGAAACAACTTCTTTTCTCTAGCAAGTGCTCTTTGCCCTCTGGTTCGAAGGTGCATCTGGTCACAGGTCAATGAGAAACCAGAAGGCATCTTAAGAGAAACAATTTTTCAGCCAGCGCACATTTCCTCTTGGATGACAAGAGCCATGGCTATGTGGAAGCACAGGATCGTTGGCCTGGCAGAGGCTGGATGGGTCACTGAGTCCTGTGCCCTGATAGCAGAGGCCGCTACATCACATAATCTTCATGCATGCTTCAAGCTGCATCTCTAAACAGACAGTATTTTTGCTCCTGTTATTTTGACATGAATGCTACTCTGTTCCACTCTTGTTGCTTTAATGGTAAAACGCTCTCTTACTTCCAGCCTAAGTTAATGCATGGTTAATGTATATGTTTTGCTCTAAGCTAGTGCATTCCCCTCTCTCACTCTGCTCTTTACTCCCCGATGATATTTTTAGACAGCAATCAGATCATCTCTTGGTCTGTGATTTGCTAGACTAAACAAGCCAAACTCTTTGAGCCCTCTCTCTTACAGTAGGTTCCACTTTCCCTTGATCGTTTTGTTCAAGTTCACCTTTCCTGGATATGACTCACTGGAGTAGTACTGCTTCAGACACAGGCAGCTTGCACGGATACTTCCTTTCCCTTTGAAGAAGACCTTTGTCTGACAAACCCCAACATCACACTACCATTTCCATAGCTGCAGCACACTGGTGCTTCCCATGATCAGCCAGCACAAAAGGAAATTTGCCTCATTTGTTTCTAACTGACATCTGTTAATCTAACAGGAAACATTCTTGCTGTTAGTCCAAGCACACAACCTCTCACTTCATATTTTTAAATTGTAGCAATTAACATTGTAAGATATTTAAGACTGTATCAGTGTGGTAAAGCTGCTTTTTCCAACAAAAAAATTGGGAGAAAAAGATAAAATTGTTTTGTTACAACTGCTATGAGTCTGCTTGCTCAAATTCTTCCCGCAGGCTTGGCTTACACAGCTGCAAGCTACCAGGACTCTGCCAACCTCTTCACTCTTGGTCTTGAATGAACGTAAAAGCTGCTCTCCAAAGACTAGTGATAGGAGAGGAAGAGATGTGTAGCCCTGGCTTGGCTCATCTCAAGTGAGCTCCTCACTATATAGCGCTCAAAACTCCATGGAGCATATAAAATACAGCAACAGAGCTACCCAACCCATTTTGCATGTGGCTTATAAAGGGAAAGGTCCAACCTTTGTCCTGCCAGCGCTCTGGAGTGTAACTGTCCATCAGGTAGGTCTGGAAGTCACTATGCCTCCTTTGCTGGGCAGTGAGCTCAGCTGGTCCAATCTCCTCAGAGTTCCTGAGCAGTTTGTGCCACCCCAATGCCTTCCAGATGCGACGTGTGTGGTACAGAAAGCCTCAGCAAGAGCATTCACAAGACAGGTATCACAGGTGCCAAGGGCTTGATAGGCCTAATGCCGGTCTTGGTAACTCTCAGTCTAGAAACCCCGATATATAATTACTTTGAACTTAGTTCTGTTCCTGCTGATGTCCAGGGAAATATTTTGCAAGTAGCATTTATATCCTGTGAACTAGCACAAAGGCCCTTTCTTTGGTTTTACAGGCACAGCAGCAGTAACCACTGGCAGTGCTCTGTATATTAGGATGTACTAACAACAGATGGGTTTTTAGGGACAGAGTCCCTGTCTGAACAGAGGAGTAATACCTGCTGGGAGTGCATGACGTGTATGCCTGTACAAAAGCTGCCAGTGATTCTGCTGCCAGAGAGACTGGGCTACCAGGGGACTAGAGGCAACAGTTCTGAAATCCCCATGACCAGGTTTTACAGATGCCTCTCCAGCCTGTCTGGGTCTGAGAAAAGGCAGCTGAGCCTCATTAGCGAATCAGCCAAGCAGGACAGGTAGCCTCAGGTTACAGTAACGAGCCAATTAAGCGGACTTATAAAGGAAGCCTGGCTGGGTGACAAGGGAGGAGAAAGCCTGGCAGCACTGGTTGTGGAGGCAGAGCTGTGCAGTTGAAGATGGGCTGCTGCATAATTACCAAAGCTTTTTGCATTGTGCCATTGGGGGAAGGGCAGCCTTAAAAGATTAAAGATGGCTGATTTGGGGCTGTGATGTTGTTAATTTGCCTCATCAGAGCTCAAGGTAAACCAAGTAGCAGTAAATAATGATGTTCTTGCTCTCCCTGTAGGCCTTACCTGACAAGATATCTTGGGGCATTTTGGAGGCTCTGCTTGACCTAACGCCCCTGTGCCCAGTGTCCCAGGATCCTGCCAACACCCCTGAGGCCTTCTGAGGTAGCTGGATGGGAAGGTTGCTCAGCATTTTGCTGAATGGTCTACTGCGGTGGTAGACTTGCCCCTATCTATCAGGTAGGGAACAGATGTTAATTACAAGGTTGTTGCTGTGTTGCACAGTTGGCTCAGGCACCTTCTCAGTTGTGTGCTGCACGAGCACTCTCCTCTTCTGCAGCTCGGCACATCTGATGTACATGACTGGCCTGCCCTATGGCTTGCAGGTTGGTGTCAGCAGTTGTGTTTGGAGTGATGGAGAAGTCAGAACTCACCACAGTAAGGTGGTGAGATCAGAATAAACACAATACCTCAAAGCAGCTGTTGTTTTCCTGCAGGGAAACACTCTTCAATAACCTCAGATCACCGGTGAAGTTTCAGCTATTTTAATTGTGTCAGAGATATGCAGCTCACAAGAAGACCTGTGGTGTCCTGACAGCCTAGTGGCTCATGGAGGAAAATTCCATCATACAGCCATTCACAGTCACCAGAGATCAAGCCCAAATACACCCAGGATTTTACAGAAAACAAATCCCAACCTAAATCTGGCCAAGTCCTCCTCTGAGGGTGGGAATTAAAATCATGACTCCAAGCAACCTTTTCAATTTAATCCAGTCACAAATCTGTCTAGGCAGTAGATCATAGACAACAATTCCAGGGGCAAAGGAGTGTTGGGTTTTTTGGTTTAGGCTTGAAGCAACTTAATGATTATACAAGCTGAACTCTTTGCCAACCCGTTTGCAACTCACACCTGAAGTTATTTTCAATGTCTTCAAGGATCCATTACAAACCAGAAAGCCCAAAGCAATCCACTGAGATTTAATACACTTTGGTTGGTGAATTTCCTACAAGTTCCCTCCAAATCTGTGCAGTGGATCTTTGGCCAAGAGTTAGGGCAAGTTTTATGCATCTAGGCCAATGTCCTGTTTCATCCATTGGGCAATATCCAGTGCTCCTGAGTAATTCCTTCTGAACAAGCACTACTGGAGTCTGGTAAGCAAAAACAGCCCATAACACTGCATGATCATTTTACATCCATATGAGAAGAACACAGAGAGTTCTGTCCTGAGTTAAGGTCCCCAGCACACTGCTAACATTAGACAAATAATAATAATAGCTGCTTGCACCAAAGCACCTCAACTGGAAAGAATCCCAGCCTAATCTGATGGAACAAAGCTGCCTACAGGAAAAGCAAACACAAATAGGTCCTGTGACACCTGACTGAGCATCAAAATGCATATTTCATCCAGATGGCTATCTTCTGAGACCACAACCTGGAATGGCAAACGGCAAAACCCGTGTTTGTGTTTAGCTCATCTGAATGATTGCATGACAGAGCGAAATCAGATCTACATGGCTGCATACGGCTTAGGATCTAGCCTTAGTATTCTTTTTGAATGAGGTTTTTTCAGAGAAATGGAGCAGTTTCACTTTTCAAGTGCAAGACAAGAAAACGATAAGCTCTCGCTTCATAGTTTTTTTTAATAAAGAACATAGTCTTTTCATATTTAAACAGATGGATACCACTCCTACCTTGGAAAGAACATGCAGCACCCTTTGTAGTTGAATCAAAGTAAAGCTGAATGGATGAAAGAAGACTTGGCAAGCACAAAATATTATGGGGCAAAGAAAACAAGTGGTTGTTCTGAGAGCCCTGAGTTTGGGTCTAGAACAGGAGAAAAAGCAGAAGACTTGTTCATATGAAACATTTCGAGGACCATCAGTTTGAAGGCTCCTTAATAATGCAAGGACGTTACCTTTAGTACATCTATCAGGATGTGGTCTCACTATTCAGCATCAAAATCTGCTAAAAGACTCACTGTTGCCCACAGGTCAATGAGCTTATTGCTTAATAAATGTTGCTATTCAACCAAATTACATGAAAGAATTTCAGAATTTTACTAGTCTAAGCATTTCACAGAGCCAGAATATGGCACGGTATTACAAAGGATCTGTGGAATGTTCATTAATATTCTGTCCTGTCCATCACTCAACTCCTACAAAAAGAAACATTCTATTACTATGTCATCCTGCAGATATGCTGAGATTATCAAAGCTGCCTACGGAATTTGGCATCCGAATTGCACCAAAGCTATTGAAATTAGGTGTTCAGATGTCCTAAGCAATTTTTTTTTAAACAAATAGTGCTTAAAATACTACCAGAAATACAAACACCAGAAGATGGCCTTGTGGCATCAGCCCTGAGATTCAGGCAATCCAGATGCAACTGCTGCCTCCCATACAAATTTCCTCAGTAAACAGCAAGGCCACTGCACTATAACTGTGTCCCAATATAAAATAGGTTATTAATTTTTCTCCATCTACTCTTAGTTAAAAATAAAAGAAATTAGTGAGGACTTGGACAGTGTCTTCTGATGTCAGTATGGAACATTTAACTACACACCCCAAGGATATTGTTAGGGTTTCCATGCATTAATCACAGAGAATTATAACCCAAGACATCCCAGGCTGCTTGGCATTATCTTTTGTTAGACCAGCACAGTAGCTGATAACTGAAAGGCACTAATTCTAAATCCTGCATCACTTATATCCCGAGATCATCACAGTGATAAGAACATTACTGCTACTAAGAACTACCTTTGCATGAAACCCTCCTGATAGAATTACAAGTGGAATAAGAAACTTTCAACTGTGTGGATATTGAAATAAACAGAAACAGATCTTAATACAAGATCTTCTATACTTGACAAGGAAAAAAATTCCGAAGACTTTTGAGACCTGCAATACTATTTCTTCTGTCTAACGTAGGTATAAAGGTTTTCCCTTTCACAGAGAGTTTTCAATGATTAAATCTCAGGGAGATCAAAAGAGACTTTGAATTTAACCAAAGAATTTTTTTCCCCACATGGAAATGTTTAATGAATCTTTTTTTAAACATGAATCTCTGAGAAGGTGAACAAGGAAAAGACAGTCATCTGCACAGGCTTTAAGTAAAGCAGAAACATACAGAAGCTAATGAAACATTAAGTGAAAATGTCCCTATCTTTGGCTACTTAATTCCTCGTATCTTGCTCTTTGGAAGCAAAATGTAAAGATAACAGGAATAAATCAACAGTTTTGAGAAGCTGACACTGGGGCAGCGTTTCATGTAGATTGGTTCATCACTAGCTCCTGTTCAGTCATGAAGATCTAATCTCAACATCTTCCGACCCTTTTCCATAGTTCATTACTTTCTAATCACTTATGGCCCTTATCGAAGAACGCTCTGAGCTTCTCGGACTGGAACAAATCCATAAATCAAAGACAATAGCTTTTTTGCTTTCTTTAGCAGCCTGTTTTTTTCTGTATAATCTCATCCATCTGTTGAATTTCAAATTCACTTTGTGTATGTGTATATATACTGCTAAAAAATAAAGAAATGAAGGAAAATATTTTTAGTACAGAATAAATTGTCCATTGACTTTCTGAGCTAATGTGAGGCACTAACCCTGGCACCAGTCCAGGGAACCATGGATACCTACTGAAATCTGTTATCTTGCTTGTCTTCAGCAGAGTTTCTCAGTATTCCTTTATTGATATATAGTTTCTTGCCCATGGGTAGACAATGGGAAAAAGGAAGGCTAACAAAATAATGAACTGACTATTTCGATGGTTGCCTGTAATTTTCACTGAAAATTTTGCAATGCAAATTAAGAACACATGCTCATTAACCATCAATCTTTGTGTCAACATCTGAAAGGATACAACAATCAATTTTGATATTTATTTTCTGGATTCCAAAAAGGGCTTTTTCTTCCTAATACTCTGCAGTAAAATCATCCCTATTGGGCCACATTAGTGACTTACAGATAGATTTCTGCTCTTTAAAGAAGATTACGTGTGTGACATTCATTCTAGTAATTATATCTCCTAGATCAGTAGAAAGTGATGCATTCAGACCCTTTAAAATGGCCCATCTCCTAGGGTTTAATGGATTTAACAAGGACTGAAACAACACCCAGGCAGAGAGGATGAGAGGGGCTAACGCAAGTTAAGAAGATGAGACGGGCTTCTTCATTTCAGCTAGACAAATAGAGACTGTGTTCTTCCACTTTCAATAACAAACTTGCAAGACTTGTCAATAAAAACAGCAGGAGCTAGAGCAGTGCAAAATGATGAGAAGATCTAATGTGCACTCTACTCACCTGGGGCTTGGAGGTGGCGCGGGGGTGGCTGCATCTTTTTTTACATATCACTGCAAGAAGAAAGTTTAGTTTTGATGGAAATAAGGCAGAACCTGTCTAGTGAAGTTAGTTGGGAGCCATTTTATAATTTTGCCTGCGTGGGACCAACTGCAAGAGAAGACAGTGGACAGGGCAGGGAAGAATATGCAGATTGGGACAGAGATGGAAAATCTGTTTTAAAAAAACAAAACAAGACAACAACAAAAAAACACACAAACCCCCCCCACGCTTGCAAAGGAGTGAGATAAAATGGGCTGTGAAAATCTCATCCTGCTCTACTTTTTTTGGACATGCTTTCCAAGCCTGGGCCGGTGAATGGATAAGACAGACAAACTTCCCAAAGCACACAGCAGCACAGGCCTAATGCAGCAAAAAATTCCACAGCATCTGCATACACCTCCTACTTTATAACTAATAATAACAGCTCTTCTGAAATGGATAAATCACTCTCTCTAATACAGGTATATAAACACTTCCAAACTGGCATTTTGCTTCACCCCAGCCTGGCTTTGAGCTGGGTATATTATCCTGGATACATGCCTGAAAAGAAACTCAGGCTCCAGTCCTGATTCAGAAGGAGCTGATTTGATATACCTAAGACAAAACATCCATCTGAGGTTGACTTTACAGACTAAAAGCACTGGAAAACAATAGGAACCCACAAAAATAAAGATAATGCAGTTCTGGAATATAGATAAATATAAGACACATACTGCAAATGAATTTAAAATTCCGAGGCAACACAAAATGTACTATACCTCACCTCTGTGTTCCCTTCACCCAGACAACTTATTGGGATTTATTTGAAGCTGTCTAACATTTTGATGACATTCAGACATCATCTATCTCCCGATGCACAGCCAAAGTTGGCAGTGTTACTTAGGAGCTGAACAACCAAGGGATACAAACCAAGTTGCTTCTTAAGATCAGTCTCATTTGGAAGTATTTAGATAATTAATAGATGAGTTTACTCTTCCTTCTAAGTTCTTTGTTATAAGTAAAACCAAAAATTATATTTTCTTGTAGTATTACTTGTAGTAGTAGCAAAATAATAACTATTAATACTGTTGCATACCCTTGGCACATTTCAGTTGCTGCCCCAGTGTGTGAACCTAAATACTCATCTAGTGCAAGTTAGTTTGGCTGGACAGCTGCCCTGTGCCACCCCTGAAGAGGCTGCATTTCTCCACTGGGCTGGGCAAGATAATATACAGCTCAAATACTTTATAGTTTTGAGACCTCTTTGGACAAACAGTGCTATCAGAGATGTGCCATGTGTTGTCCTCAGTAATTCAGCTCACTGTCAACTCGTTACCCTGAAAGAAGACCCCAGAGCAAGTGAGGAGTGAGGTAAAGGAGTCCTGCTTAATAAAGGAGTGATGCTGAAAGTATGGCTTGCCATCACCAGTGCTGGGTTATTTGTAAAAGTTCTGTCCTCAATAAGGACCTGGAGCTAGAACAGATATATCCTGAAATAAATCAAACTCCTATATTTTCCATCATATCTTCTGACTATATATATGACTCTGTCATCTTTTCCATCTTATCTTTTGTTATACTTTTCCATGGAAAGTCAATAAATAAGCTTTTCTTTCTTTGCTTGTCAGCTGCACGTCTGGAACAGTTAAAAAAAAAAAAACAAACAACCAACTTCAAGAAGACTATTTCATAGACTATAACATCATACACAGTCTGTCTCAGGCACAAGAGCAAAAGACTGTCATGTCCAGCTTCTAAGAGGTGTATGAAGGACAACTTCCTTTACATGCTTTGGCTGACTCTCTTTTCCTGCTTTAAAGACGGTTTTCAGGTTTACTTGGGGAAAAAACATTTTCCTCAGCTGGAGGTAAAAAGCACAGACTGTCCTGACCTGTCACCATTGCTCACAGCTCACCATCAGAGTGCCAACCTAAGCACATGCTGAAAGGACACGACGTTAGTGCGCAGTCTAAATCAAATGAGAGACTCCCATGTCTGGGATGAGAATTTAGATGAGGTAAACAAAAGTACTAAGAAGGAAGAGATCACTTTTTAGACTGTTCCTGAATGGCTTTCCCAAGCCGCACCTCCACAGAGGGACCAAGGGGTAAAGCAGTCATATCCATCTATTTTCTGTCAACCCCAATGCCCAAAGCACCTTCTATTGTTCGAAGATGCGGTATGTTTGGTGTGTCTGTCAGTGCAGGAGAGGGAAAGAAAAGGAAGGTTATTTAAAAAAGCAGTTTGGCTAAATAAGGGAGCTCATTATGTGTGCTATTTTTGTTCCTCAAATGTCTGCCTTCCTCTTTTTCCCTTGAGGTTTCTAGAGAAATCTGACAATCAGGGCTGAGGTTTACTGTCAGCTTCCATTAGGCAAATCAACCAGGCTGGGGATGGGGGAAGGACAAAGGCAAAATTGCCCTAAAAGTAAGTTGATTTAGCACCAGTAATGTCTTTGTGCATGTACCCACTACTAAAAATTACTCAACTGAGGTGCTGTCCCGTAAACGAGGCCTTTCAGAGCCGCCTGCGGTCCCCCATACCACGGTGTGAAACACCGTTTTCTGTCAGATCTGCAGACACAGGCACAGCTAACAGCAACCGCTTTCAATGCTCTGACAAAGCAAATGACCTTCAGCGTGTTCACCTGTCATGGAACTCATTTCCGTGTTGTAATTGATGAGTAAAAGTGATCTTCATTACTTGAACTAAAGACACACAAGCCTGCAAAACAGAAGACTTTCCCAAGAATAAGAACAGACCCTCTGGACATGAAGCATTAGATTTGGCATTTCAAAATCTCAGTATAAAACAAACAAAACAAAACAAAACCAAACAAAACAAACCACAACTCAACCAAAAAGGGGGAATTTTCTTAATCTGTTTTTCACTTTTCCTTAAGAAAATACTGATTTTTCATCAATGATTTTATATGCATTTCATTATAGATGAAGGAGTGTAAACTGTTCTCCACAGAACAGAGGTCCAGTTTTAAGCAGAAAAGGTTTCCACCTCTTATTTTTCTTTTTAACTGCCATGCTCACACAACAGGCCATTATTTCAAGGAGAGGTCAGTCTCCAATGCATTGCCATTCATCCTGGTTGCACCTCATATGTTTTCCAGGATCAGTCACTACACACAGATATAGAATGGAAAAGAAAAATTAGCGTCATCTGCTATAGAAAATACAGATCTTTCCCTGGTTAGAAATAGTGGGGTTTTACTGCAGAACACAGCTATTTGCAAAACTGCAGCCATGAGGGCAGGAAGGCAGCTTGTACATTACGGTTTCCACAGTAATATCACTAAGAAAAAAATATTCTCTTCTCCAGCTGTGAGATATCTATGAAGTGTAATCATGCATGTCTTCTTTGTCATCAAGCAGTTGTGAGGCATCATCAAATCAAACTCACTGTAAACAGGGGATTACATAAAATTATATATCTCCTCACAATCATGGAGTCATTTAAATAAGCCCTTGGCCCACAGAAAACATCACCAGTGTAGCCACAAACAAAAAATGAGATTTAGGAGCTTCCACAGCACCTGTGGCTTGAGGACTTTTATGTGATATAAATGCCAGTTACCCTGGCAGTACCGTACCTCCTTGTGGGTATTACCGTTTCAAGGAATCATTGCATCCTTCACAGAAATGGAGAGACCTGCCCAAAGTTTTGAACAAACTGGTGGAAATGGGATCTGAATAGCCTGGAGTCCGCCCGTCCTCATCTGGCCACGAAGGCAGGCACCCCTCCCTCTCCCCGTGTGCTGCAGGAGATGCCAGCAGAAACCTCTCTGGGGGAAAATCCTGCTCATTTCTGAGGGCTTCAGCCAGGGTTTAAGTTTCCAGACTCAGGAGCATTTCTCCCCTCTGGTGCACTGCCATCCACTTCCCTACGAGACTCCAGAGCAATACCAGGCCCAGAGAGCTACTGGCGAGATGGTGGCACAAAGAAGAGGCGGGGGGTGAACCCTGTGTTCAGGGTGGGGCCATATGTCCTCTGCAGGCCAGTAACAGAGCCTCAGACTATTTTTCAGGCTCCCAGACAAGCTCCGGGGCAGATATGCCACAGGCAAAGAAAGTCCGTACAAAACCCCAGTTTCTCCTCAGCCAGACACTCTCGCACTCCAGAGCCTCAGGGCTCGTCTCCATTCCTGTGCTCAGGTCCCCCTCAGCACTTCTTATCTCCAGGTCCCCAAGTCACCAATGCCACCTCCTCCTCCACTAAAGCCGCAGCTTGTGCAGTGGTAACAGCTGGCTGAAAAGCCCAAGCCAAACCACTTAAGAGTCCACTGCTAAAAATTAACAGATGCTGTTTCCAGTTCCTAAAGACCACTTGAGACTAAGCAGGAGGGACTTAGTAATTGTCTGAAGCTGGATCTATACTGAGAAAAGCCAAAGTTTGGAGAATAAAGACTGTGGTTTGCCTCTCAATATGTTTTTCTTTCCTGCAAAGCCCACCATATGCACGAGACAAGTTTTGTACATGTGTTTAATCAACTAAAACAAAAAATGGACAAAATTTTGCTAGGATGGTTCATCATGATCCTCTTCCACTCAAGGATTTCTGAATTAATATTTTAAAGCTTAGAATAAAAGCTTTCCAATATATCTAAGTGCATTGAGCTCCTAAGTCCCAAACCTAAGGATTTCAGTGGAAAAGAAGTAATTTTAAAAACTAGGTTCTTCCCATTAAGGATTCCAAAATTTCAGTCTCCTGGGCCTGGATTTTTTATTTTTCAGAAAAAGCACTGCTTTCTCTTGGCAACTGCTGCACAAAACATTGAAGAAATAAAAACTGCGGCATTTGTTTTTCTTTAGCATAGCAGTGAAAAAACAACCTTGCCGAACCCTTCATCTATTTCTGACAGGGCTCCCGTACCCTGCACATTACTCCCAAGGAACAGTCACATCCACCCAAGCGAGCAGGTCGGGGAGGGGGAGGGTCTGCGCCAGGGCAGCTCCCAGCCTGAGCTGCCGCAGCGGGGGCTCAGCGTGGCCCAGTGGGGCAGAGCTTCCTCACCAGAGATGCGAGAGCTCTGACGGCCCCAGAAATCCCAGGAAAGGCCTTTCTGAGATGGTCCCACACCACAGAAGGAAAAAAATAATTTCTCCCACATGAGAGAACACCCCTGCTGCACACTCTTGCTAGGTGTCCATTTCAGAGCTGAAGCTTACAGAATAAACCATTCAACCCACAAGGAATTGTCAAAAAATGCAGCTAAACAGCAAACACATGTAAGTCCCAGGCATTTCCCTGAGCCCCACTTGTTCTTTTTTTAGCCTCAGGAGAAAAGCACATTCTTCTGCATAATTTATTTCTTCAACAGAATTATGCAGAAAACTGCAACTAAATTGCTTTTCCTGATTAAAACCAGAGTATTTTATATACTTCCCCTCCCTGCCATTTCTGGATTATTTGCTTTTTATCATAGAGCCCCTTCGCCCTAGGTGTAACTCTCTAACTTTGCCTAGAAAGAAGGCAAAGCCTTGTCTGCTCCTACCCTTCAGAGCACAGCCCCAGGCACGGGCAGGGAGGTCTCCCTCCCCCTACCCCAGCCTCGCCGCTATATATAGGGGTCATGGCAGCCCACAGGCTGGTTCTGCGGTGGGACTTTCTGTTTTGGGGTGGGCTTGCTTAGGGGAAGGAAGTTTTTTGATGAAAGCGGGGAGGTATTTTATCGCAGACAGTGACATAACTTTCTAAAAGGGCTTATGCTTTTGCAACGATGTTGGGAGGTCTACAGGTAGGTGTTTGCAGGGCTGAAAAAAGCAGTTCTGTACCAGGATCTGAACGGCACAGGTGTGTTAGCACAGGTGCTTACACATAGCAGAGCCAGGTTCAACTGCTCACAAATCACAAGGCCCAAAATCAGTGCAAGATTGACCTGCATTTGGATCAAGCTACTTGCTGTTGTTCAGGTTTTCTGCCAATGAGTGTGAGAGACTAATTTTAGCAAACCTGGAAAAGCGATAGGCGTCAGTGGTTTGCGGGACAGCAGTTCCACCTCTCCGTGAATTAATTTCCTTGTGCGCAGTAGTGATGTAGGGCTTGTAGTTGCATTTAGCTCTGGACAGCTCAGCCCTTGAAAAACTTTCCTTTGGAGACCAGTTCCAGTCCAGGGGCTGGTTATAAACCTTTGTGTGCCCATGCTCTTAGCAGAAATAAAACATGGATGGATTTTCACTTTTATTTAACATCCTTGCCTGGTGTGAGGAATCTGATGTGATGAGTCAGTGCTGAGCCATGCTTTATGGTGTCTGCCTACATCTAAGAAATTAGGGCTATGACACTTAAATACAGGCACACTCAGTATTATTTGACAGGCTTTATTTTCAGAATGGCAGGGCTGTAGTCTTCTGGTTGTCTGTGCTTCTTCCACTGTGGGGTGTTTAGCAGCATCAGTGGAAATGAAAATGCGATTGGTGCAGCTCTGTGGGGATCTCTGAGTTTTCATTATAGTAGTATGGCCATCTCCCTCCTCATTCTTGCCTTTACTAATCAGGAGTGTAGTAAGTGGCAACAAGCTCTAGGTCACACTCCCAGGTGAAGAAGGCCAGAAGACACTGGATGGGGGGCAGGTGAGGGCTGTTGCTTAGCCATTAAAACCTCCTTGTCAGCTGATGTAGGTTGTTTGGGGGGTTTTTCATTAGTGGAAAAAGATATCACTAGTGGTCTCCTCTGCATCTCTCTCCAAGCCTATCCTTTTCCATAAACGAGGGAAAGCAGACTGTATAGCTGCCATGTCTGTACTGGTCGCTGGTTTATCCAGATTTAAGCAGTGTCCCTCATTTTGGGGTTATGGAGTTACAATACACACCAAAATATCTAAAAACCACTCTAAGAGCACTGTGACTCCCTTTCCTAAAGGCCGACCAGGTGCCAGCAAATGGAAAGCTAGACAGTGAGTTCAGGCAAGTAGCACACCTTAAAAAAATCCTTGTTTAAATACAGAAATACATGCCACAACCATTCAACTCTCAAAGTTCTCTCAACAAGTCTAGGAGAAAAGACAGGTTTGGAAGCATGTAGTGAACACTTGTTCAAGCCCTTGTTCTGGTAAAGGGAAAAAGATGTACTGCCAGGAACCCGCCCTTGGAAAACACACGCCCAGGAGTCACTTATATACCAACTCAAATGCCACTGCAGCAACAGAGCTGACCCCTCACCTGTCTCTCTGCTCTACAAAGGACCTAATACCCCTCAACACTGACCTGGGCTTATGGGTACTCTTGGGGCTTATTCCTCTGCCTTGCACTGACTGAGCACGACCAAGTGCTTGGATAAATGTGCCAGGGGCCAGAATCCATGATCCTCATTCCTTAGCTGGGTCGAACCATTAGAACTGTGTCAATTGTCGTCTGCGTACAGCAAGTGACAACTTCACAGACTTCTGTATATTCAGGTTGTGCTAATTTTATCAGTGCTGGTTAAAGTATGCACTTGGTATCATTCTGTTTACTGTTCATGTCTCTACAAATAGGAAACATCAGTTGTTACAAACACATCACTGCAGAGGCTATTGACACACCTAATGGGTCAGAAACATACTTCTCTTTCCGAGTAACAGATCATTACTGCACTGATGCTGCCTTCCTTGCTTGAATCCATTAATCATTGATCTTCAGCTTAAAACCTCAAATGAACTGTTTTCTCTAATTTGGCCTACTTTTTGCTCACTATTAACTTTGCTAATGATAGCATTATGTGGCCTTCTAGGGTTGTCAGAAGCTCCTGGTAGGAAGGGAATCCCTTTAACAGGAGAAAAGTATATTAATGGGGCAACATTTGACTGATATTTTGAATGAATTACAAATGGAGCAGAATTCCCAAATTTCTCCAAATTAGTGACCTTTTTTGTTAGTTCCTAAGTTAATACATATGATGGCTCCCCAACAGTAACTAAAACAGTAACTACAGATAAACAGTATTTAGTGCTTTTAGTTGCACATTAGTCTGCACTATTAGGCCAGCTTTATTTCTGATGATACTTCTCCAAGGTGTTCTGTGAAAACAGGGAACCAAAATCATCTAAGGAGCTTCTGCAACGTTTACTTGGGAAATAATGGTTTTATTCCCCATTTTAGACTTGGCATTGCATTATTGCAAGTAATAGCCTTTTGAGAGCAGTGATTAAATGCACAGGTTGAACAAGGCTGTACATATTGTGCTTTACATTCCAGCTGATTACATTAAATATTCCAGATTCACAGGGTCCTCTCAGTATATGCAATGCTCCGCTGAGCAGACTCATCATCAATATTTAAATGTTCTTTCATATCAAGCTGCTAATAGCCCTATTTGATACATAGCAATGGAAATGATGTATCAGATTGCAATAGGTTTTACCCTTTCACCAACATCTGTAACTACAATCCCATCTTCCTTCCCTTCCTGAGCCCACCTCGCTAAGGAACTTGGTGTTACAGTCCACACACCTACTCTAATCCCAGAGGCCTGCTGTCCTGATAACAGAAGGCAAATGGCCCTTCGCTGTGATGTCAAGAAACTACGCATCCATTTGGCCCCTCGCCTTAGGGCTTCTCTGCTTCAATCACACGCTCCAAAACTCCTCCTGGGCTAAGCGCTTCTGGAGGCCTTCTCCTTCCTGCTGGAGGAGATGTGAAGCTTTGGGTCTCATGTCTTCTAACCTGTATACTGGCTCGTGGGGAAGAGGCATCCCGGACCCCCTTTTCCGAGCAAGTTTTCCAGAACCTTTTAAAAGGAGAGGCTGCGCAGTCTGTGCTGGATGGTACATTCGACCGGAGCCCATGTGCATCTTTTCCTGTGCCCTGAGCCGAGCTCCAGTCCTGTAACTCGCATGGAGACAGGGAAGGATGCCTCTCCACAGATACTAATAACTGAACTTACACTAATAATAAAACATGATATGCTCTGTTAGATCTTTCATTTGAAATAAAATCCTGTGACACAGAGATATCATTATCATTTTTATCTCGTCAGAAGTAAATATCACATTTGTGGGTAAATATAATAGATCAAAATGGATGCTTCTTAGCAAAGGAATCTGTATAAATACAAACAGTGGAGACTAAAGGGCTAACAACAATGGTCTTTGCTGCTGAGGCTCCAGCAGCACCCTGTGTGCATCCCCAGCAATACATTTACATGGATGATTTTAAAACTAAACCTATGATATAACTTCTTCTCCCCTGTCAATAATCTGGTAGCCCTAGGCACACATGCCAATGGAAAAGCAGGCTGGAGTTCAAAGATGTGGCACACGAGAAAGTAGCAGGGATAATTTTCACCTGATATCACATCATCAGAAACTGCTACACGAAATTATTGTGAATTATGGGGGCCTGCTGTGCATTTGATTTCCCACAGCTGCTACCACAGCAGTCACTTTCCTGAAAATTAAGTGCATGTTTCATCTGCTCACAGGAAGGGAAGAGGGGAAAAAGGTAAAGAAAGAAAAATTTATGATGGAAAACCCACTGAAAGCTCCTGTGCCGTACTGTGAAGCCACAGCCTGCTTCATGGCTGTACTCTGGGACAAGAGGTAGGGGCACGTGTGGCACTGTGCGAGATGGGCTGCGTCAATCAATCAGAAGCAGAGCCAGAGCAGACCTACCAGAGCTGTGTCCAGCAACTGCAATATGTTCATTCAATTTACATTCCTTGCAACTCACTTCTGTCTCTTATCTCTAGCAAGGGACACTACACAAAGCAGATTATTCCAGTTTCTCTCCTCCAAAGCAACCAGCACCATTAAAAGCCCCTGCAATTGCCAGGAGCTGCGCAATAGTGTAATTAGAGTCTCCAAGCCTGTCGGAAATGAGGGGCCATGGGGGAGCGAGGGGAGGGGGTTTCCTACGTTCCTACATGTGAAACTGCAACACAAAGCTCCTTCCTAAGCGCTTACTGTGTGATCACCACGCCTGATTTGAATGCCCCCGCTTGTCCGGTTGGTACCGCTTCCCCGTTGTGAAGCTGACAGGGCACGGCGCTAGGCTGACAGCCCTGAGCCTGAGCAGAAAGGGAACAGCACAAATGTATTTCCCTCCTCCACCCATTAGCATTCTGCTCCAACAAATGTTGACCGGAAAAACCATGCGGTTATTTCATTTTCTGGCAGATTTTACTAGGATGGAAACACAGGTACTTCAATCGCACTTTTGTGTCCCAAGATCACCAAGTGCTTCTTCGAGTGCTAATTAAATTTCACAACCTCCTCAAACAGTAGGTCAATCCAATCCGACATTGCTGTAGCTTTGTTTCCTATGGAAATGAAGCAGAGGTGCCCGTGCTCGCTGTCTGGGTGTGCATCTGCGAGCTCTCCCCCTAACATGTGCTGGAACCACTGACCTATTTAAAGAAGATTTGACAGAGAGTTGGAACCCCCAGAGAAAATTAATCTCCCAAATTCTTGTGGCCCTGACCAAATCACTTCAGGGTACAGAAGGGAAAGGCTGTTGTGTGAGTTCATCAAGGAATGCAGGAAGAAAATGCCTCAGCCATGCAAAAGCTTCAGCCAAAGCTTGTACTTTCTTGGACAGTGAACTGAGAGAGAGATATCCAGAGGAAACTGTTCTTGGGACATTCTGGCTCACAAAACAAGTCGTTTATGGCCTAGAGGACTATGGATTATGCTAGTGAAGGGCCTTCCATGAGCTCATGCAAACCAAGCCCAAATCCAGGACCCCAGTCCAGAAGCCCTGACATTTCCTTGGGCAGAGTGATGCCTTGAACCTCATCCTCTGTGGTGCTCACAGACGTGATCACTATTTTGATTCTTCCATTGCTCCCAGCAACATAGGACTGACCACATGTGAAATCAGAAGCAATAAAATGGTCCTCACTAGGCTTCTTTTTGTGTCTGGACACTGTCTTTTAAGAAGCTGATTTTGACCCTAGGCCTTGAATTTGTAGCCTTTTCTTTTGAAAAGGAGATTGGTACGGGTCCTTAGAGTAAAAAGAGATAACAGTGTTTCTCTCAAAGAGGGCTTTTTATAAGGTAGAATGAATATGGATCCTGACAAAAAGTGAGGAAAAGCTGCTGTGATTCCTGGGGCAATTTCATCCACACAGATGGCCCTCTTCAGAAATGCCCAGAAACTCCTCTGGGTTTTTGGGGTCTTCATCTTCATGCAGGAGGCCTGAGAGGACGCGGTTCATCTGAGATAAGACAGGACACTTACAGCAGTCACCTGATTTCCATCAGCACTTGTTTTGCAAAGAGCCAGATCCTCCTTCACTATGAAGCTGAGGCAAAGAACTTACAGGAACTCATTCTAATGGTAAATTTACTTTGGTGTCAAACTGGTGTTTAAGACAGATATGAAGTTATTCTCTGGGAGTCGACTGAACAGGGATTGGATTCTTATATAATATGGAAAAAGAATTGAAATGTGGGGTTAATTAGGAGCATTAAGTACAGCTAAAGAAAAATGGAAAACCGGAAATGTGCAAACATGTGGTAGTACCTCTTCAATACAGTATGCAGTCAAGTGTGACATTTTTTGCCTATCTGAAAGAAAAAAATTAGTTTGAGAGGCAGTGGTGGGTATTTCTGCGATCTGGATTGCAACTTGGGGAGAGATGGAGTGGGATGAGAAAAGGGAAGGAGAGGGCTTTTGCTTTAATTCAAAGCATCTTGAGCTGTTAAAATTTTGGCCCTGCCTAGATAATAATAGCAGAAGAAACACCCCTTGGTGATAAGTATCTCTTTTCTTTAGAAATTTCCATTCCCAAAAGCCATTCTCTGTCACTAATGTGTCTGACCCCTAATAGAATAAAAATAAATACACCTCAACAGGTTTTGCCACTTGCTTTGTTCTCTGTAACCTGCTGGTTAACTTCCTGCCCCTAGAAGTGGCTGTCATTGCTCATTTGTGCAGAGATCTTTGGGCAAGACATGGCCTTCCATCAGCTGGAACCGTTCAGTGGGAACAGCCATATTAGTCCCAGCATTGTTCGAAATGCAGCAGAAGCAAACACAGAAATAACACTGAGTAGAAAGGCACAGGATCATTAAGGGAGGAGAAGGGGGGTTGCATTTCTCTGGCTGCTAAGACGGTATTTCCAACAATAGAGGAAAAGGGATTATCTTTTTTCTTCCAAGGTTGGGAGTCCTGCTTCAGGTTTCGTATAATAAGAATGGTACAGTGCAGACAGCAATAATAACCTGCTCTGAAAGCTGCTTGCTGCACAATGGCAAATTGCTCATGGGCAGTGATGGCAAAATTTAATCCCTGCTCTGCTTAGAATGCAACCCGCATAGCCACTCAAGACAACATAATAGCACTTTTGTAGCTCTCTGCTACAAACATCACTTTGAAAAGGATACAGCTGTGGAGGGGGGTCTCCACATGCGTCATTTTTGGCTGGCTACCAAGCTAGCAGAGCCTCAGACACACTGTGCTCCCTCATACAGCTCTGCCAGCTACTGCATAGTCACACTTGGGGAAGGAAGAGGAAATGGATGGAGTGGTGTGAACAGTAAATTCAAGATAAAATTAAGTTGCTTGGCCAGGTGAACAGGGTAGGAATTCATTTACTGAGGAACTAGAATGAGAGAAAACTTGGAGACAGCTCCAGTCTGGGATTTCATTTACAATCTGTAAGGCACTGTATGGACTTACCCAAGTCTCTAAAGCCGCAGATGTACCAAACATCAGCTATTCCTTCATCAAATGCTGACCCTGTGACATGGCCATGCATAGAGGACTCCAGACAGGACTAGAGGCAGTGCCAGCTATTTCCCTCCACCATTTTCCTGAGCTACAGTCACACTGTTTCCAACTGCCAAATAAATCAACTAAGCAACCAAAGGACGCCAAAGCACACACGGTTTCCCCTCACCACTGCGCTGTTTCTGCACAGCCACAGAAATGCCCGTGTGTCCTGCTCAGCAGCCAGAGCTGTGAGGGCAGTAATCTCTAAAGAGGACCAGCCTTTCCACAGTAGCACTTGTCCAAGGCCTTGAGTGCTGAGGCCATGGGCTGAGCTTTGCTTGACGTGCTGCTGCACTGCTGGGAGACGCCACGGCTCCCGTGGGAGCTCCCTGGTCCCCCTCCACTGCAGGTCCTGCCCTCCAAGCCCTGCTAGCAAAACCGCCGATGCAGCATTGCCTTGCTGACATGCCGCAGAGCCAGCCGGGGAGCCTGCCTTTGCCCGCAGCAGGCTGGAAGCACTCGCACAAGTGCTGCTGGCACAGATGTGTGCGTGGGAGGAACAGGGCTGATGTTCTCCAACTGGGGAGGCAGGATGAGCAGCTGAAAGCAGTGGAGTATCCAGCTGACCCAACCAGATTCAGAAAGAGGGTATCTGAGTCAATTCCACTCTGGGAGCACAGTTGTTGCTGGAGGGTTGCAGGAGACAAGGGAGGAAGAGCCTGGGCCTTTACAGTCAGCTGTGGACCAGAAGGAGCAAGAATCCCCACCAGAACAGACCAAGACAGCTTGTGCTTTGAATCTCTACCAACCTGCTGTTGACTGTTTCTGAAAGCACCGAGAAGTATCAGCCAGAATTAGTTAGAATAACAAATCCAAGAAAACTGTAAGCTTCTTATGGATCACTCAAAGAGAGATAAGGTGGCAGTGTTTGTCGCATGATACCACTTGGGCCTCTGCATCCAAATAATTGTAGAAAGGATTTCCTTAGGATGGTCTGTTTCTCACAGCAAACCTTGGGGTCCGCTATCCCTTCCTGGCACAAAGAAAGATGCAGGATTTTGAGTGAATTGCCTGGTAATTCTGTCATGAACCGAACTGCCTTCTCCTTCCTCCCCACCTCACCGTATTACTGATGGTAACAAGGGAGCTATTATCAATCAAGGCAAGCTACATTGTGATCTGTGCCAAGGAAATCCATTTCAGATCAGAGGATAAAATGTGATTATATTTACACTTCCTTGACACAATTCAGGCAGCAAAATAACAGCCTTCTAGAGACATTTTTCTGCTTCGTGTTTAGATTTGTCAGTATTGCCGAGCTCTGTGAGAAGGGAGGGAATTATTATAGCAGCTGGGATTCAGAGATACATTTTAGTTGCCTTACAAATGAAGATGTTCAGTTTATTGTGTCGTCTTCCTATCTTTCTCATCTCCAAGTTCCTTGAATACTGTCCAGAACATCCTCCAGATTGATGAGATTGCATTTCAATCAATACAGCTCTATGTAAATCTATTTTTGCTTTTGACACATCCCATAAATTATTTCTACTTATAACCTTAATTGGTCTGTATTCATCACAGGAGATGGAATTTCTAACTCATGCAGCTGTTTATAAATTAAATTTGCAATTAATGAAGAAAGTATGAGATTAAGCACTTCATACTTCCCTGATCTGAATTTGAAAAGGATATAATCATGTTTTATATGGTCAGACTATGCCTGGACATTTTTATGTTAAAGGTGGAAGCTCCAAAAAAATCCCAGAAACGCAGAAACTGGCTTGACCAATGTAGCCTTAGTCAGCCTAAGGTTGGACTTGACCTGCTGGTGGGAACAAACACTATTCCTCATAACCAAAGTCTCATATCCAGTAGACAACCAGACATTCTTTTCTCCTTCCAGTGCCTGGAATGATTTTGAGCCCATCCATCCTACCCAGAACACCCTGGAAGGTCCCTTCTCATTTTACAATACTGCCTCCTACTGAGCGTGCTAGGCACAGTCAGAAAAGTCCCCAAAGCTTTGCTCTACAGCGGAAAACAACCCACTCTTAGAATTTTACATCTTCTTCCTCTTTGAGGAATTGTATTACAACTTCTAATGTATTTCCTGGGTCTCTACAAAGTATTTCAGGGAAGTGTCATCTCTTGTCACCTCTTCAGATTCACAGAGACAGTTTTCAGATCAGTAGCCATCATGAGAACGATTCAGTATCCTCCACACAGCCACACGCTACGTAGCAGGAGAGCTGTGAAAAGGTGAGTTAACCAAAAGCATCAATAGCAATTTTTAACCACCATGTAGAATTACTATTCAAACTTGATAATGTACCGTAATACAGAGTTCGTCTGCAGGTTAGCACACTGAAACTGGGAAAGAATGAAAACCCGTTCCTTTCTTTTAGAACTGGAATTCAAGACCTCTTCCTTGGCTAATTTTGTAATACCTGCAATTTTTATTTTCTTTTATTCAGTGCCTCTTTCTTCCCCATCTTCAGCAGACTGCCTTAGGCACAGCTGTGCTCCTCTCCGTTTCAGTTTTTCCCTCTTTTACCTTCACCACAAACATGAATTTGAAACTACAGCGTGCAATTAAGAACATACCCTTGCCCTGCCATTTAGTACAGGCACAGAAAACTCAGGAGAAAACATAAATATATAAAAAAATCAGTAGTTGAATTCTAGTGTAGTCACTGCTCATAGACCCCGGTGACCAAGGCCTTCCGTAAAGTCTTTCATACACATAAGAATAAGGATCTTGAGTCTGTGGTACACCAGCTGCTAATGGACATTTATAATATCAGTTATTAAAAATGCTGTAAATTTCTCTATGTATTCATCCAGTAAAAAATCAGATATAGTGCTGCAAGCTTCCTCAAGTAACTCAGCTAATACAATTCAAGCGTGCCTGTGTGCGTAACCTTGCATTTAAAAAGGGCTCCATAGCTAATAATAGATTGGAAACTAGTTGGACTTGGGTCTCGGGAATCACATCAACAGCTCTAGAAATGCGTCCTTATACAATACGAAAACCTGCTCAACTGAGCAACTGCTCTTTGCTTTTGGAAAGGAATGGGGTTCTGGTGCAGGAAGAAGAAAGGTTTAATAAAGAACAGTGATTGCTGAAGGGAATACTGAAGGCAAGAAGCTAGGAGTCAGTAAAGAAGCAGATGGTTAAAGAGGAAGATTAAGTGGAGGTTAAATAAAACATTAGAAAGGAGGTGAATCTGAGGCTGAATCTTGGAGGAAACAGAAGCTAAGCAGTAACAGTGTGTGTATGCACGTGGATGTCTTGAGGGAAGCCTCTCCACTGCATTCTTTCTCCCTTTATTCCTTGTGTATCTACAGAAAGGCCCCGCACACTTCATGCTGCACACATTCGTGACATCCATGGAATAGTACTGCAGGCTTTTGTAAGTGCATGAGAAAGAAAGTGCCAGGGCAGGCTTATGGGAGAGGTGAAAAGTAGCTGAAAAAAATTTAGAAGCTCCTTGTCTTGAACAGGTTACCTAAAAGGCTGGCGATATGGTCATGAGCACTTTCTTGCTGGATTGGCTCAAGCCAAGGAAGCCTGCTGATGCCAATGGAGGGAAGATGAAGCTTCTTCACGTTATCCACTCCAACAGACCCTCCCCTCTTCAGGGCAGCTGACCAGCAACACCAATGAGCCAGCACACACAGAAGTGCAATATTGACCATTTGGATAAAGCTAATACTCCTTATCTCACCCTGCTTCGTGTGCAGCCCACGCCAGGCACCCGCAGAGCGCCATGCTGAATGAGGACCACCGAGCAGGCTGCCCAGGGCTGCCCACTGCCTCCCCTTGCCGCCCCCTTCCCATCAGGGAATCTGCAGTTATCACCTCCTTTTCAATCTCAGCTATTGACCTGTTTTCTAACTTTATCAAACCATCTATGAGAGGAATTACTTTCTCCCCAAGGTCAGTCTTGGAGGTGAGTGTGTTTTGGAAGAGCAGTAACTTTGATAATGAAATACTTTGCAAGCCAGAGCATGCTCACTCCATGCTTTACCACCATACGGTTAAATTTTCCCCTCCATCAGATTTAATAAATAGTGTTTACAAATTCTTAGGCATGCCTCCCTAGTAAAATCCACTAAACCCACAACAAATATACTTATCATGGCATTAATTTGGTTAGAGATTTTCTCAGAGTATTGACAGCCATATCTAATTTCTAAGGATTTATTTTTATTTTAAAATATATTAGATATATTTTTTCTTTACCCACTACAATTCCTTTATAATCATGTTTCCTCTAAAGGCATGGGGCAGCTGCTTTACAACCATAAACTCTTAGACTACATCTCCTCAAAAATATCCTTCAATAATTAATATTTTATATTTATTCACACGTAAGAACTTAAACTTTCCAATACAGATCTGCAAAGCCCTAGGTTCATTCTTCCTACAACTGAACACTGACATTTCATGGTTCAAACACCATTCCCTGCTGGGAGATTATCTGGTACCATGGTCTAGGTATTAATATCCACAGCCTGTGAAGTAGGCTTTAATAATCTTTAATATAAATTTTAATATGAATTTTCTCTCTCATAGCTGTTTCTTCTTAAAAATGAAACCAAGCAGACACCTAAAAAGCAGGGGCTTCAATTTCTATTCAGTACCAGTTCTTGATGCATTTCCTTTCCCGGTCAATCAACTGGCCTCTGTTAGCAGCAAAATATCTGGACTAGTAGTGAACTAAGTGTCCTGCTGATAGATTCAGATGCCTGCATTCCCCCTGAAATATGGATGTTATCTACCATACATATGGGAGATTCTCTTCCACCCCAGTAGTTTTAGCATCAGTATAGACATGTCATGGCAAATGAATGCTAACACGGCAAGGATGTAATCCACTGCAAGTACCAGCATCTCTCTATGTTCCCTACTTAAAGCCATGGATTCATCCTCACCTCTTTTTCTGTGGAGAAATACTGCAGTAGAAGACTGCGATCAGTGAGCAGCTGCTCAGTTCCACAATACAAATGCCCACATGTCAGCAACGAGCAAAAGATTCCCACCGTGTTTCCACTGTTAGAGAGCTTCAAGAGCCCAGGGAAGTGTGAAGTGTTTATGATGATGAGTGAACTTGGGAACGGAGTTTCCTTCTGTTTGTATTTCTCTTGATGGGACTTATTTCCTCAGTTACGACAAACTCCATTCTGAAGATGTGTGAATTGTTACAATTGAGTTAAAATGTGTGCAGCACTAAGTGGGAGAAAAATAACTACCCCAGACAGCAAGCACCCTCTGACATCTGGTCTTACCCGAGCTGCTCTCAGGTTGCGTTGTGCTTCCTGCATCAGACTCTGTTCTTGTCCCACAAATCCATAAATAAACTTTGGAGGGAGAGAGAGACAGAATCTAATTCCCTAATTGCAATGACAGACTGTCAGATAAAACAGAACAGCACCTGAATTCATCCTCACACCCCCTTCACCCTCCTCTAACAGCATGACAGCAAACTGAGACCAATACATCTTCCACAAATAAATCTAACCACATCTGTGGTAGGAATTTTCCTGAAAAGGACAGAGGTTTTATCTGAGCAAATGGATAGTTCCTGGTCATCTGCTCAGTCCATTAGCAGCCAGGCTGTGCTGTATCAGTTAGCTGACCTGGGTGCATGCCTGGAATATTATAAAAAATTGATGTCTATCCAAAGATGATGTCAAGTGTTTCTAAGTACGGGGAGGAGTCTCTGCAGAAGAGTGTGAACAAAGAGGTGCTAATTTTTCATACGGTCCTCATGAGGAAAACGTCCTTTCTTCACTTCCAATATTGAGTCATTAAGTTTCCAAGGTCAAATATTCAGGGTCAGAATTGCAGCTCACATGAAAGATCATTGCTGTGTTGGTTTAAACCACTTCAAAATTATGACCTTAGGCTTGATTTTTCTAAAGTCATGCTGTCTTTCCAGTTGCTTTGGACAAGGGTTTCCCATAGAATCGGTGCTTCCCAGTGACAGGAAATGCTTTTGATGTGGTTAAAAAGCTTGACATTCCAAATATGTTATTAACCAAACCACAGTGCAAACTGCAACCTCAAAACAACTGGCACAAGCTTTTCTTCTGTGTTTGCACAATGGCTAGCACTGTGGAGGCCTGGTCAGTGCCACAGCCCATGGGATAGTCCTGAAATAATAATTAATAACAACAGCTTGACAAACAACAAGAAAAAATGTACAAACAGTGGCACTTTGATTCTGGTGACAACACTCTTCTGAACATACCCAACTCACAGCACAGCTACCCCACAGGCTCTGCTCTATAACCCACCCTGTTTCAGTCTGCAAGGGGCCGCTGATGGAAGGAATTCAATATTGTTCTATATTTGGATAATGCAATAATCAGTAAAGGTGATGCACCCTTTGCTAATGTGCTCAGTGTTATGTTTGGAAAAGAAGTCAGTGAAACATCCTGGATGTAAACACGTGCTATCTTCCCAGCCATGGAAATGTATTTTTCCCTTCCCTTATATTCTCTCTGTGACTTATCTATTTGCATCTGCTAAATACAATATACCCTTGATTCGTTCCACAGCCTCAAAGCTTTTATGTGGCTTCTGCTCCACTCCAGGAATTTTGCAAATAAATTGCTGTACTGGATTTGTTTTAAAGAAAGCATTTATTTGTTTTCAAATCATATACTTGGCTAAATGAAAAGAATTTAGCTCTATATTTTCTCCCAGGCTGTTTGGGTTCCAGTAATTGTTTGCTACTGTATGTTTGAAGGGGATATCAAGGGGACAAGGGACAGGGAGAACTGCAGAGTGAGCCCTGCGTCCAGTTCTACATGACCTGTGCTTATGGGCAACGCTGACCCTCTCCTCAGACCAGGGCAGAGGGAGGCTCTCTCCTCTAACAACACCTCCCGTGTGCATGTCGAGATCTCATCATGGTTTCAGCCAGAGAAGTACATGCACTCCCAGAGCAGCTAACTTGTCCTGCCTTTAGACACCCACTTTGAAAGAGGAATTGTGCCTTAAAAGTGTCCATTTTTCTCTGTGGACTACAATGGGAATTCAAATAGTTAGCTCACATGAAGATGACAATGTTGGAGTATTTTGGACTGCTTAGTCCTTTTCCCAGTACTTTTCTTTATTATTTTAGTTTGTAGAAATCAGAGGGATCTGATTTGTATTTGCTATATAGATACCCACCCAACCCAGAATCTCCAAAACTGGTACTGACTGGAGAGACGATCAGAAAGGCACCCAGATATTTCAAGTCTTTCAAAAGGTGTCTATACCACAGATGCCCATTAATATCTTAAGCAAGTTTCTTCTTTATACATCAGTTTACCCAACACAAAATGGGGATAACACAGAAACTGACATCTGATTTAAAGATCTTGCACTCTGCAAGACCCAGGGCTTATTAGGAGCAGTAACATAACGGGCACAAGTAGCAGAACGAGATTTGAAATAAATGGTTTCAAATGACCGATCAGAAGTTGTTGTTCAGACAGTAGATGAGAAAGAATGAGAGCTTCTAAAATATTAAAGCTTAGACCTCAGGACCTTTGAGGACAAAGATATTGCCTGCTACAGGGAAGAAAGTCATGCGAAGAATAACCTTGTAAATAGCACTATCATAATCAAAAAGATGTTTGTGAAAAGACACAGAACAAAACCGCTGGAGTCAATAGATATGGGTCACATGTGGTGACAGGGGTATTTGCTTCTGTAAGCCCAAGTCACGTCAGGGTCAGGAAATAAAGTTCACAGTCTGAGCACACTCTGGTTGTATCACACCTTGATCACACACAGGGGAAACTGCTCCAGAAAGGAAGCACAGTTTTGTTTTATGCTATGATAACAGTAACCAGCACCGCTCATAATTTCCCCTGTGCTTCAGAAATGGAACTGGCTCCCTCCAGGTGAACAGCAGGGCAACAATTATTTTTAGTGGCTAAAAATTAATCTGATGCTCTCTTCTTGATGTCTTCCCATCTACCTCAGACTTAGTCTCCATCAGGGCTACAACTTCTATTTCCCTGGAATATCTTCAGCATAGGCAGTTTCGTTCTGACAGAAAGACACTCACCAGCAAGGTCCTTAAAGTAGTATTTACTTCTATCATTAGGCTGACAAAATCAAGGTGACAGATAGTCCAAGCTTGGTAGAAAATGATGCTGCTACTTCATACCCATGACATAACACTGCTACGATAACAATAACGTGTACATTATGTATTATCAATCTTGGAAGAGCAGAACTGGCATCTCTCTTAATCAGCTGCTAAATTATTCTTAGCTAGTCCCTAAATTAAACATTTAAACAGACAACCCTATGAAGAATGCTTCAGAAGTTGTTTTATTAGATCTTAAAGCCCTGATGTGCAGCACTCTGGAGAACCAAGGGTTTCTGCTTGGCTTTGGCTAAGACTGGGCAGTTCAGCTCTTCTGGAGACTGAGCCCAGGCCACTACCTGAAAGGATGCAGCTCTCCTGAGCTCCCCTGAATGAGGCAGATACTCCTCACTGGGGAAGGGGAAGGGGAAGGGAGGGGAAGGGGAAGGGAAAGGGGAAGGGGAAGGGGAAGGGGAAGGGGAAGGGGAAGGGGAAGGGGAAGGGAAGGGAAGGGAAGGGAAGGGAAGGGAAGGGAAGGGAAGGGAAGGGAAGGGAAGGGAAGGGAAGGGAACTGCTGATCTGCTGGATGCCACCGGGAAAACCTGACCATTTTCAGCCATATCTGTTTAAGGCAGGGCTGGGAACTAATAAGGATGCTGGTCTGAACATATTCTCTTAGCCACTTAACTTCATGACCTTGTGCAAACTGCCTGACTAAGCACCATCTATAGCTATAGAAGTGGACGCAAAACACAGCCTGGATGATATATTTGAAAGCATTATGCATGATGGGTGTCTGAATGCTGCTCCTAAGCCATTTCAATACAGAAGTAAGCCATACCGTATAAAACCCTGCTAGTGGCAGCCAGAGTAATTCTCTGCACCTGGAAGTTTCCAAAGGCACCTCACATTGACCTACAACGCACTGTTCTCTGAAAGAATAAACACACAGCTAAATAAGAAGAAAAATGCACGTATACTGAGGTATATAAATCTCCCCTGGAGGATGAAGTATAGTGACCTTTTACTGAACCACATGTGTATTAGCTCTGCTATATTACTCAGGTGTCTTGAATGAATCCCCTTCTGGAAGATCACTGCATATAAAACAAATAAAAGTGAAGATATTTAGCTGTTGGAATATTGCTTCACCTTTCCCAAAATTATTCTGTGCACATCTACTTGTGCCAGACTGTACTGAAAAGATATGAATTGATCTCGCCTCATCCCTTTTTTTGTTGCTGTCAAGGTATTTTTAATCACTTGTCTAGTATAGACTTTGTATTTTCTCTTGTAAGCCCCATTCAAAGTCAAGGCTTCCTTGTGCTCCATGTCTGTGCATGGGCCAGTTCCCTCCTCAGCCACCCCTCAGGTCATCTTTGCTCTGTGCATGGCACATCCACAGACTAGTCACTGCCTTCTGTGGTCAGCAGCTCCTGGCCTTATTCATGCTTGTCACTGATTTGGCTTTCAGGCCACGCTTCCCTGTGGGCTCCTACCTTTGTTGTTGTTCTACACTTAGGTCTGCCCTTTTCTCCTCCTTTTCTATCAGGCAGGACATAAAAAGTACATCTCAGGGGTATATACACTGCCCTGAAGAGTTTGGTGTCCAGCTGGTCACTGCAGGCAAAGCTTGAGAGAAAGGGATATTTCAATCCCTTTTTAGCAACTGGGAGACAGGAGCATAAGAGATAGACCTGCACCGCATCAAACAGGAAGGTGGAAGGTGAACCCAGATTTGAACCCTACCTGAGAAACTACAGCCACAGAAATATCCTCCTGTCTTACTGCGTCTCTTTTAATCTGAATGCCGTTATCTTTGCCTTTTTTTTTTTACTTGTAGATAATAGCTCTAATTATTAAATACACTTTGAACAAGAGGTAAGTAACAAATCATTAATCTATTGCCTTCATTCACCCTGCCAGTGCACAGGAATTCCTAATTTCACAATGATCACAAAAGTGCTGCATCTAGTGTTGCAGACAATACCAAGTATTGCCAGTAAACACTTTAAAGCAAAATGTGACTTCATAAAATCTTTATACTATTGATATAGAAAAAGTTACCCTTAAAAAAAAGAAAAAAACTGACTCAATCCCCCAGTGTTCATGCACCTGTGGAGTGGAAACTTTTCTGGATTGCTCTTGAGCGTCAGGAATTTTTTTACCCCCTTATATTTTGGCGCCTTTCATCTCAACTTCTTTCTGAAGTTGATCATCCCTGTGGTGCCTAAATGAGAGATGACAGTGAACCCATGGGGAAAATAAGGCTGATGAAATGCAAAGTAGTGTTATTTATGCTAGGTCTGTGTGGAAAGTGCATTTCAAACTTCCTTGATTTTTCAGTAATAACCAATGTTGGGGGGGATGGGGCAAGCCAATATTTGCATTTGATATTTCTGAGTATTTCATATTTCTCTTTCTCCCTTGGTTCAGTGAAGCACAATTTTTTTTTTCCATTTGACTTGAGGAACTCAGTGACAACTAAAACTCTGCAGGAAACAACTAACATCTTTGGGATCCACAGATGGGAGAGGAAAATAGGCTAGAGAGGGTGGGTTTGGGCAACCCCTCCTTTCAGCCTATAGGAGATGAATGTCAGCTGCTCAGATTTTGAGGCATATTGCTGTGGTTGCTGTGAGAGTCTCACATTGATGCTGTCAGGGTCATATTCCTGTTCCCCATTGAAACGACTTACTTGACTTTGAAGTATTATCATGGTTGCTCCTCTTTAAACAAATATCCTGTCTTCCTGAACAAAAGACATCAGCTGTAAAGTGCTGCTCCAGGGTTGGCCACCTCCAGGCAGGGTTGGGGAACAGCCAGCAAACCCCTCTGCCGTACGCTGAGTCCATCATGCATTTGGCCAGGATTGTGACAGTAAAGAGCCAAATACTGATTTGTCCGGAGCACCTACCATCCCCAGGACTTCACTGGCCTGAATCAGCACTATGTAAAAAATTATCCAAAGGAGGTAGGATCAATGAGATCCAGAGATAAGTCACTCAATATTTCACCTTGGAAGTACAACTGGAGGACCCATCTGACCTATAATGCAAACCCAGATAGACCAAACCCTCTCTGATCTAAATCTGTGACACCAGTGAAATGCATTAAGTCAGGCAGGAAAGTACAAGGAAACCCTGTCCTCTTGATAATCTGACATTCTGCCTTTGCTTTTCATATTGCATAAATCAGGAGGGTCAGAATTCCTCCCACCGTTTGCACGAAGGGAGTCTTGCTAATTTTTCCACATCTAGTGTTACGAACACAGCAGTAAAAGAGAGGGTGAGACAGCCATCAGGCGCACACAATAACAGGTTTGCAGCTCTCAGGCTCAAGGCTTCCCCACAGCGGTGGCTCCGTGCTTATGAACACTTGAAGTGCATCCCTAATGATCTCACCCAGCCAGAGCAGACAGTTGGAGGTTTGCTGCTGGTTATCAGGCACGATGGTGGACTAGCTGCCCTGCTGTGCCACTGAGAATTGCCAGAAACTTGTGAATGGAGCCTCTGTTTGGGATCTTCATTGTCTTCACCATGATTATTATACCTTTGTAATAAGCAGAAAGAAATCCAAAGGACTGGTCTATAGCTCCTTTGGCCACAGGAATAGAGAGTAATGAAACCAGTGTGTCCCCAGCACTCCCATGGCTCTGTGTCTGCTCCCACTCAGGCTCCCCTATCCTCTGTTTAAGGCCCTGCAGATAACAGGGTCCCAAGAGAGGCAGAACTTGCAAAAAGAAAGAGGCAGTTCCAAATTTAGAAGGTAGTTCTGTCCACTTGTGTCGTGGTTTAACCCCAGCCAGCAGCTCAGCCCTGCATAGCCACTCACTCACTCACTCTTCTCTGGTGGGATGGTGGAGAGAATCAGAAGGGCAAAAGTGAGAAAACTCATGGGTTGAGATAAGGACAGTTTAATCGGGAAAAGAAAAGCCACACACACAAGCAAAGCAAAACCAGGAATTCATTCACTCCTTCCCACGGGCAGGAGGTGCTCAGCCATCCCCAGGAAAAAAGGGCTCTATCACATGTAATGGTGGCTTGGAAAGACAAACGCCATCACTCCAAATGTCCCCCCCTTCCTCCTCCTTCCCCCAGCTTTATGTGCTGAGCATGACGCCATATGGTGTGGGACATCCCTGGGGTCAGTTGGGGACAGCTGCCCCAGCCGTGTCCCCTCCCAACACTTGTGCACCCCCAGCTACTCACTGTTAGAGGGGGGTGAGAGGCAGAGAAGGCCTTGACTCTGTGTAAGCCCTGCTCAGCAGGAACAAAAACATCCCTGAGTTATCAACACTTTTTTTAGCACAAATCCAAAAAAGAGCCCCATACACGCTACTATGAAGAAAACTAACTCTATCCCAGCCAAAACCAGCACACCCTGGGGCAATTTTTGCTTGTTTCTAGTGGCACAGCAAAGGCATTTCTTATTTCTCCCCAAGCTAGGCTAAGCAGCTAGTCCTCACCAAGATCTATTTCCATATTTATTCTGTTTGTGTCACAGCCAGGCACTATAAGGGTGTCTATATGAGCATGGTAGCTCCAGGATCCCTGTTGTCTAAATATCCCCAGAGCCAGGCAAGCTGTATCAGCTGGCAGGGAAACCGGTGCTCAGCAGTGAGAACAGGCCTGAACTGAAGCCCAATACTACAGGAATTACTGACATTAACACCCCAGGCTGTGGAGTGCAGACAACTACACCCAGACACAGCCAAGAAAAGTAGTATAGCCATAGCCTAATTGTCATATTTGCATGAAGCTGAAAAAGAATGCTACATTAATATCCTGGTGCACTTTGCTGGTCTAAGTCCCATCCAAAATAAGGGCCCCGTTTTGCTTCAAACCATGAAGGCAATTATTTGCTTGCAACACAAACTGAATAGACTCTGCTTTAACTTTCCAGATTAACAACTCATTGATCATCAACCAGGCATGAGAAATATCAGCTCAAACTATAAATACTCGTGAAATTTATGGTCACAAAATGGTACAGAGAAAACCGTACGGCAGCCTTCCCTTGAGGGTTCATGTAACGCCTGCCGCCTCCAGCTGACTCCGGCAGTGCAGCACAGATGGCTGCTCCTCGACAGAAAAGGCAACCCCCATCACTGACGGGTGGTGTAGGCTGTTTTCTCCCACTGGAACAGGCACCAGAGGGGAAGACCACACTTCCTCAGTTTGTTGCACTGACTTCCAAATATATAGCTGTAAAAACAAACTACGGCCCTAAAGTTTTGTGTGTTTGAATGTAAATCATTACTGCAAGCATGCAAACAGCAAACCTGCTTATGAGATTTATTATTGTCAAGCTGGGCAATTACAGCATGAAGTCAAGTTTGTGTTTTAATAAATGAAGTACCAAAGCTCTTGCCAAAAGAAGAGGAAAAAGAATTAAGTCAAACTTAATCTGATCCAGATGGGCTGCACCAGGTTTTCCCCAGCATGGCACTGGTTTGATAAGAAAGCCGGGTCTTCCACCCAAAACCGGGAAAGGCTGCCCCCCTGCCTCAGGAAATTACACTTTTTAGAATCCAACTGTAAGAACATGCAATGGATCTTTAAATGACACAAATTAAAAATTAATTAGCTCTTTGGGTTCTTTGTTGTGTGATTGGTTTTGTGCTCAGGCGATTAACTGCCAGCAGGGTGGCGACCAGCAGAAATAAGCTCTGCTGCAGCCCCACGAAATGGCAGGGGTGGGTAACAATACGGAAACAGCTGGTGGCGAGAAGCTCCAGCACAGCTTGAAGAAAGGTGAGACTATCCTCCCTGACTTGCTTCATTTGTACAAGAAAACCAATGAGACCTTCTGCCAAAGTAACTGAACTGTGTGGGAGAGAGATACTATATTCTGTTCTCTTTTTCCCTTCCAAACAAGTGCAAAAGTAATATAGTAAGCACCTTCATCCGTCAGATGCTGCCCACTGAGGAACACAGCTTAGTTTACTTCATTTCACTGCTTCTCTTCCATGGACATTCACGATCATGTCCTGACAATAAGGTGCTGTTAAATGCTGTTTTGGTCCTTTGCCTGCGCCCACAGACCTGGTATCTCTGCCGGCGGCTGCTGTGTCAGCCTTCCCCCAGGGATCGGGCAGGCTGCTGCTATCCCACTGCTCACGTACCAAACAGACCAAGACGGGAACCGGGACTCCCACACATCGACAAGGCGAATCAGCTGCGTTGCACTTTGCGCTGGGCCAGAGGATGAGGACAGGTGGTATCCAAAACCTGGCAATTCTTTGCCCGTTACCACCAACGAAAAATCTACTTTCTAAGAACCTAACAAACAGGTAAACTGTGTCCTGACTTGGCAACTTCTGTCTGAGTTCTGTCATTGCCTACATTTTTTTTTCTGAAGTGCCCCATATTCTGCCATCATTTTCTTGCCTTGCTACTAGTCTCAGCGTTCAGGGTCACAAGCAAATGAGACACATCTGCTTTCTATTTAAACTGGTGAGGAAATATTTATTCTGGAGGAGAACCTGTGGTTTTGCTTGCAGTGTCAGAGGAGGCCATTCAGCGTACAGCAGGAGGCTCCAGGGCACCTGCCGATAGCTAGCTGGGCTAGATCAACGTCTTTGTATTTAAGTGGCTGGCAGCAAGCCATTAATTGTGTTTGAGTTTTTGCCTTCAGTAGGTGGTTTCACTCCACTGGAGCCCAGCATCATGGGGGGGGAGAGGGAAGGAAAACAGAAAGGCATCACCAGTGTATACCCAGTGTTCTGACATGCTAGTTAAGTTCTAAATTATGTTTTTAATTACTTGGCATGATTTATTGAGACAGTGTCTCAAGGTCATAAAGCACCACAAAGTGACACAACTTGCCTGCCAGCTTGAATCTCTGCCACTGAAGCACTCTCTTCTCTTCTGCTCTGTCATGCTCCCTGTGCCTCCCCCCACAGCACCCAGCATCTCTGTGGTTGGATGGGATCAATCTTAACACTTTAGGTGCCTTTTGGGGCTAATTTAGTAGCTCTGAGCCAAGGCTGGAAAGGGAAAAATTTGGGGATAGTAAAGCTGGACTGAAGGGTTGGCTTCCAAGGCATATGTAAAACATGTCTGCCAAAGGATTAGTTAAAAAAACCAGTCCCATTGTTGATCTGGTGATAAAGAAACAAGAAACCTAGAAAGCAATCAGGTAGGAGTAAACAGGGAGAAAAATTTTGCTGCTGTAATGCCTGTCATGCAGCCAGTTCATGCAGCATGACACAGCCTGTCTGTGTGGATGAGAGAACAGACCTGAAATCCACTGAATCCACTGAATCCACTTGTCTTGCACCAGCCTAAAATAAGCAAGAGGATGGCCAAGGCTCTGCTCCATGTTATTTGGCCCCAAAGAGCTGTAAAGGAAGATTCACTGATCTTAAGTGTATAGCAGGAACTCCCTTGCTTTGCACCCAGTGCATAACGATGTGTTACTGCACTGCCAATTAAAGCTGCTAACGCTCTTCGTGCCTTTGGGAAGGAATTTGTGCCCTTCCTGTGGCAAAATAGTGCAATGTGGCAACGAATAGACTGTGGAATCCGACCCTGATGCATTTTAAGGCTTCTATAAATAATTAAGGAAGCTCATTAATTAGTAAAAGAAAGTGAAATTGAAAAAGCAGGAGGAGGGGGGCAATGAATACCCACTGGGGGATACTAAGTATGTCCTACACTGCAGCTTACACAGACTGAAGTCTTTTAGGGAGAGTTAAAGTGGCTTTGTGGTTTGAGCTAGAGAAACAAATCTTAGCTGGAAGAAAAATCTTCTGGGAATAACAAAGCTACTTCCTAAATCCAAGTTACACTTGGGAAGATTTTTCAAGATTTACACACTCAAGTGACAACAACATGGGATATATACAGATGTATCTGTGTATTTCTCAAATACATGAGAAAAAAAAACCAAGAAGAACCACCTGGTGCCTGAGGTTGGCTTGTACCAAGTCTTTGGGGAAGAGGTAAAATACAGCAACGCAGAGAAAAACATCTTTCATTAATTAGATCATTATTAGTCTCCTCTGGCTCAAATGTGGGCAGGTTTGAAAGCCTAGCTGCTATCAAAGAAAAGATTTACAGAAGTTCCACAAAGACAGAAAGAAACAATAAAGTCTGGTAATATCCCAGTGGGCTAAGAATCGGTAGAGTACACTGACTGCAAGTTACTAATTACAGCAGCTTTGAAATCAGAAGCTTAAATCTGTGCTAAACAGCAACGCGGTGCTTTGGGCCAGAGTTTCAAGCACAGAGAAGAAACATGCCAAACACACGCACCCAGGCACAGACAAGCCATTGCAAAAGGAAACCAGGACACTGCAGGTGCAGCTGAATGCTTGTGAGCGCACAGTTACCCAGTGGGTGCTTGCAACTGCATATTTCATAAACGCGCAATTACCTCTTTGCACCCCGGCCTGCATATTTTTGTATGCAATTTAAATGCTTATCTTTAAGAATATGACCTTGGTATCTGAAAATACAAAACTTGCCTGGAGAGCTGATCTGAATGTCTGGTAGGCATCAGGGTTTTAACCAGGTGAAAGGGCTATTTTATCTCATATTACTGACACACTGCCTGACATGAAATTGGTACTTTGCTGATGATGACTTCTCATCTCCTAAATATTTCCCTTGGAAGTTTTGGCATGCAGCTGGTGAGCCGTGCAGCACAAGTGAAGGGAGAGTAGATGTATGTCTACCCTACAGGAAGGAAATGCAGAGAAAAGGTATTAAATGAGGTTGAAGCCTGCGATCTTGCCAAATCAAGAAAATGGAAGGTAATACAGGTGGCTGTGCTAAAGGGCTATCTTTTGCTGTCAAGCAGTCTGACATTTGCTCTGGTTTCAAATACTTATAATCTGTTGTGAAATATCCTTTGGATTTTACTGCCAGCATCTCTGCAGAGATGCAGGATCTGTGGCTGGGAGGGCGAAAGAAGGATGTACGAGTACATTCATCCTCTGCTGCCCGCCCCACAGACCCTGCCCAGTGTGGCAGCTGGCCAGCAGGGTCCAGCACACAGCTCCCATGGGTACCCTTATTTTTTCAAACTCTGCTAGAAAAGCTTCCACCATGAAACAATCATGATGCACGTTTGATGCAAAATGTATTTAAGTAGAGGAGAAGGCAGTCAATAATAAGACAATATCCTAAATAGAACTTTTACTTCCTACTTTAGAGCCTGCATGGCTCTACAACATGATACATGTTTAATAACACCCAGCAAGCTATTTGCAAGTAGTAAAGAAATCTTTCCCAGTGCAGAGCCAGCACAACCCTTATTTCTAAATTTTCCTCCCCCAGTGTAAAAGACTCAAAGCTAGGGTAACTTTCAAATCTGCTACACCATCAGGTTTTAGTGCTCTAACCCCACTGTACTGGCATCCCACAGTCCCAGAAAATTATACTAATCCTAAAATATATCTGATGAAATGACTGTAACTAAAATGTTGGGGGAAGGGGTTGGGGCTTATTTGTGCTACCTCGCTTGTACTGCTAGCAGTCTGCCATGCCTTCCAAGAAAAAGCAAAAGAAAGGAATAGAACTTGAAGAAATCATGCTAAAAAATGGATATTAGTTGCAGAAAAGTTACACAGTTATTCATTACTACTCAATAGTAGTTTTAAAAGACTGCATAAACATAAGAATTGATGGATGAAATAAAAAAAAATATTGCCACCTGGTACGGGGAAAAAATCTCTGTCCAAGGCTGTAATGATTTATTAATATAAGCAATCAATAACAATAGGTCTGTATCAGTTTTACATCTAATTTAAACTTTCAGGTCTCAATGTACTCATTAAATAATATAATAGATTTACATATTCTAATTATATTTTATGGATTCTGAACATAATGTAATTAAAAGGGTTTTTCAGCAGAAATGATTAATGAACAGGGCAGCCAGACATTCTGTACAGTCATTGTGTGGAAGGACTTCAATGGTATGAGCTCAACCCCTGAGCTGAGCAGCAGTGGATTCACCTACACACATAACGGCGTGCATTAAACAGCAGCATGCACTGAAACGAGGCACTGAAATGAGGCAACCAGAAGCCAGAGCGAACGGGCAAAGCCTTTTGACTTTAAGCTCCTCCCTAAGCAATCAGTTACACCAGGCACTTATCAAGACATGGGCTTAGAAAAGCATCGCCCAGAGAGCAGGACTGTGTCAAATACAGAAAAGATATTTCAGGTCTTGTGCCAAGGACCTGTCAAGGTGATATTCCCTAGACCAAGCACCGCTCCTGCACACGTTCAGCTGTCTTATGTGGTTTACAAGTGGGAAACTGAGCCCTGGAAGAGGGGGAATGAACTCGACCCAGGTCCCAGCACAGGCAGGGACAAAGCCAGGGTGAGGGACAGGGCTCCCCGTGTCTACCTTTCTTACCCAGCTGTTAGGCTGAATGAATGATTTGACACCAGGTTGGTGTGCCCAGAACTGCTTTTCCAACCATATCAGACCAGCTAATAAAAGATACTAAATCTTTCTGCAAACTTGCGTCTTTCATATCCTTAAATAGTCACAACTATAACACCATCGCTATTACTTCTACATTCAAGTATTACCTATCAGTAAAATACAGCTCCCTTGAACCAAGGTCAAAACCTACTGAACTACATCCCCAAGAGCTTCAGCAACCAAAGTGACTGCTGAAGACAGGAAGTAAAGATGATCTGAAATAAAAACTGAAATGAAAACACAGAGGAAAGGAGGTCAGCATTGCCAGCTCTCTTGTCTTCACTAAAGGTCTTTGATACTTCACGGTTCCTCTACAGCTTCAGCTATTTGGTCTTGTGAGCAAAGAAATAAAGTTTCTAGTCCTCATGGCTATGAAGGAAAAGCTAAAAATACAACTTCAGGGCAATCAAACAAGAAAACCTAGAAGGCAAAGAGAAAGACCCCCAAAATTCATACTTAATGCAGCCCAGGGAGGTTCTAGTCTTAGTTGAAGCCTCCTGGTGCTACTAAGGTATAAAATACTATTACAGCGCATAACAACAAAAGAGCAAGCAGTCGGTTGTCTTGTGATTTGTTGGCCCCTAGCATTTGAAAGCCTATGTATGTTTATTTAGTAGTCAATCCTCAATTACTCTCCAGGTTTCTTTTCTCCTTGTATAAAACCATTCTCTAGCATCTATACCAATAATACGTCAATAGAGCTCTATAATAGCCATAAAAATCCATGATGTAGGACGTTTTGTGGTTTTGAGATCCCTTCACTGATTTAGGGAAAGAATTCATTGTTCTCTTTTCCTTTCTACTTCATTTAAAACAGCTGTGCCCTCTGTGCCCTTCACTGCAGTGAACTGCACCATCTTCCCGCCTCGGTCACTCTTCCCTTCACAGCAGCCCCTGCAGAGGCTGGCTCAGGCATGACTGACCGCAAGGCCTCGGGAGGGCAAGATCTGGGGAGGGCAAAATTTGGGTCAGGTAAAGTTTGACTTTTACATTGTGGGGTAGAGAGGCCAGGTAGCCAAAGCATTTATCTGACTGTCAGGAGTGCTTAGGAGACCTGGTGAGGAGAGAGCAACACTCCCTCAGCCCTCTATCCATCCTGATCTTGTTACATATTCAGGGTTATTCAAAACACTTAGAGTTTCTTGCAAGACAGATCGCATAAATTGCCCATGTCCAGGATGAAACCCAGATTTCCTGATTTGCCATCATTTTCAGTGGCTTCCACATTTTTTTTCCATTGTATTTTTCCCTTACTGTGAACTTGTGAGACTTCTGACATGCAGGAAGGGGACAATTTTGGCTTGGCCTGGCACAGGGGCAGAAAGCAGCAGTAAAAACACCCCTGGCATTTCTGTTTCCATCTGAGCCTACCTTCAGCATCTGGAATTTGATTCAGTTTTCTGTGCAGTCAGGTCCAGGGAGACTCTCAGTACGTGTTATATCTTAACAACCCATAGACCTTTCCAAGCTGAGGCTGAGTTTAAACAAATCTGAGCTGGGCTTCAGACAAGCCAGCTGGGACAACTGGGCAAACTATAAACTATGAATAGCATCTGTCGACTGCTTTGGACTGTTTCATAGCAAATGTTCGCATATAGTGAGATTTTTTCTACCGTTACTCAAGTTGAATTAGACCTTATTCTGCAGAAAACATCACTGTAATAAGCTGTGCAACATGAAGTTGGCAAATCTTGTAAATGTTTCCTTTGATTTTCATGTATTATCAGTTCACCATACTAGTCACAGAATGCTGTTTTGGGAGTAGCAACTAGTGATTTAATTTATCTCTGTTATCTTCTACCCTCATGAACTCTTTCTCTATCACATAACACATTTATTTCCGTGTTTAAATAATTCCTTGTTACTGGTCTTAAAACCACTTCCCCTGAATATGCACACAGATGACATTTCAGTTTCACTGGTTTTTCTGAAAAAAATGGATTTTAAATGGAGTGTAAAATACAACTACATCACAACAAGGTTAGGAATTCCCCCCAAAAATCAACCTGTGGTGGCTGAAACAGATACCCACTATGAGATATTCTGAAAGGGGCCACTCCCTAAGAGAACAGCGCAAAATTTGGACAGATTTACATGGTGCTTCTGTTCCAGCTCTCTGCTTGAGCAACCTCACTTTCACGCTATTTCTACAACACGAGAAAACATTAATGCCTTCTAACACACACATTGGTTAATCAAGGTCAGTCTTAGGGTTACAACTGTATCCACTGGCAGATCAGTCGTGCTTAAACATCCTACTAGTTGAGATTGTGTCAGTCTTGACCTCTAGACAAGGTCTTTCCTCTTCTTGCTCAGCTCTACCTTCAAATCATAAAGCAAGTTTTATTATCTTCTCTGAAGAACCTGAATGCATCACTTTCCCGTTATTGTCCATGCTGTTACCATCAGAAACTTGTCCCCAGGGTCTCATCTCTCAGATGGCATGCCTGTTCCCTTCAGCCTTGGCTCCAATTCCAGCTCTCACTGATGTTTCTGCATTTGCTCAGTAAACACACCATGCTCTGTATAATGTAAAACATGAGCATCTCATACACTGATAAAATTACTTCTGTGCTTACACAGCTACTTAATTTCATTTTGCCATTGATTTGTCATTTTAAAGTTAAATAGTAAACATGGATTGTAGCCAGGATACTGAGTGCTGCTTTCTCCCCCTCTAGTTTTTGATTTATGTGTTTGTTTATTTACTGATATATTTAAGTACTCCCTATTGCATTTCACACATAATCTGACAAATCCTGAGGATTTACTTTCACAATTGATTACAAAAGTCAATGTTTTACAGATAGGATTAAAATGGAAAATATCTGGAAGCCTTGACGGAATCTACTTATGACAACTACTATCTCCAGTAGGCTCTCCAGCCCTCAAAAATCTATGTTGTGTGTTGTCAAACACTGGGAAAATATAACCATTTCCTGCCACAGGTATTACGTTAATTAAAGAAATATACTTGCTCATTTGTCCATTGTGGGAGCGCCTCCTAGGCTTTTCATTTAATCAGCACATGGGAAAAGATCATTGTTTTCCATTTGCTGGTAGTTCTCTCCAAAATTAAATCAGACAGGCTAGTAGGCAATGCTGAGGCAAGCAGTGCATCTTCAATATTGTCACTTCAGTAATCTAAATTTAAAAATTCTAAAGATATTAACATGTGACATTCTGGGTTTTTTTTTTTGTTTTTTTTTTTAGCTCCAAACCATGTACTGCTTCTTCAGTTTATTTATTTTCGAATCAAGTGTTTAGAATATTTTTAATGCTTTATGACAGGGCAAACTGCTTTTTAGCTTTTTGAGTCTCTGTCAAATGGTGAACCTGGCTTCCTTTTGATCCACTCTCACAAACAAAAATAAACCAGTTATTCGCACACAGCTTGCTCCACAGTGGAATAATTTTCCAGATCATGAAATTTCAGTGCAGAGTGATAAAAAGATTAGGCTGGTGTCAGAAAGCAGATTACAGGGCAGCCTGGAGAAAAGAATTTGATCTACTCCTAATCCCATTCTCCTGGGGCTCGGGTCATCTTGCTGGCCTTCACTGGTGCTCCTCAATGGTAAAGTTCAGTTCTGTTGCGCAGTGCCATCGGTGGTTTTTACTTCTAACAGGGCCTTTGTTTTGCTGTTCTTAGTGAATTTAATGCCAAAATGTGAAGGGAAAGGAAGGAGATCGTGTACTGGGACTGAGAAATTCCTAAAGAGAGCAAGGCATCGCTACATTATTAGCTGACCACTGGAATTTGTAGAACAGTCAATATTGATTGACCTTGCCTGTTACATAAAGGTCAAGTGAGCAGACAGGATAAGATGATGGGAAAGCACTGTTAGTGTATCTCATTGCTAAAAAGTCATATAAAGCCAGAGACAGACAATGCTCAGAGACCCACACAAATGTAAGGCACTGGAAAACACCCCAATTAAGTGAAAATTACAATCCCCATTAAGTGGCAGCCATCATTGCTTAATTGCTACCCAGGGAGGTATCCTGATTAAGAGCAGATGAAGTTCAGCACATCTTATGCGGTGGGTTATTGCTCAGATATAAAGGAAAGGGAAGAAAAGGAAAACAAGAAATACAAGACTAAGGCACTTTGGTCCAAAACTGAAGGTGTTAATTTTTGCTAGATAAAACCAGAGCAGGGCTGGGGACCCACTGAATTGGGGTGTCTTTGTCTCCTTGTGCGTAATGTCAGGGTCTTGCAGGGACTGGGGCTCCTATGTCCCTGTTTTGCCATTTCTTTGCTCCCAAGTGGGGAAGGAGCAGGAGACGAGTCTGCCTGCTCCAGTCGGACACTTAGCCCAGCCTGGGCTGGACTGCTGGCCCGTGCAGTCCTGCTCTGGCTCTGCTTCCTCTGCAGAGCTCAGAACAGCCCAAAAGCACCTTTTATTCAGCTAGAATCAGGCCAACTGTTCGCACTCTAAATCCCCTGGCCTGAGTGAAGAGCATGGCTTTGTCAAGGTAATGTGACCACTTTTTTTTTCCTAACCCAGCAATTCCTCTTTCTTTGGAAGAGCTTTGACCTTTAAATGAAGGTGCATGCCAAGAAAAATCCAGAGCTTGTTATCAAGACAATCTGTGGCACAGGCTGTGTGGTAATGTCCTCCCGAGGTGATGAATCAGATCTATCAGCGTGTAGATACTAAGGCCTTTTTTATCCTTGCAAACTCAGGGCTTTCCAAATCTTTAAGCCTGATCAGAGATAGAGCACTACAAGAGCTTACTTAAATCTCAGCAAGCAGAAAAGAGGGCGAGGGGGAGAGAGCTCACATAAAATAAAGGACACCACTTTTTAAAGATAAAACATAACTCTAGGTACAATAAAAGCCTTTAGAGAACAGAAGAGATCTTTGTCAGGAATGTATCTCATTTAGTCCCATTGTTTCACTTCGTGCTTTTCAGAAAGCCAGCCATTTATCTTGCCTTTTTTTTTCCCCAGGTTCTTTTTTTTTCTCCTTTCCTGATGCCAGTTTCCATTTCATTAGGAAATGAATCACTGATGAGGTGCTAGTGCTGTCTCCCTGCAAGCACACCTCAAAAACAGACCAGTCAGGAAAAAGAAAATACACAGTCTTATGACCTAAAACCTGAATGCTTTTACAAGTCCAGTATTATTTATGTTGTGCTGTGTTACGGATAGCTGTTGTTTAGTGTTTATGGCATGCAGGCTAATAATTCCAAGTCAGAGTACCTATGGTTAGATACCTTCAACATGTTTCTAGGTTCTAAAGAAAGAAATTTTCAAAGGGAAAAGCAACGGGCAGAAGAATTCCTAAACTTCCACACAATTTCCCGTGTGGGTGCTGTGAGCCAAACCTTCCTGGTTCACAGCACATTGCTGGAACACTGTACCCGTGTCCCTGAAAGCCTCAGAGGGATCTCTCATTTTCACAGTTGGTGTACTGCGCACATATTTGTTCATGGAGTTATATGCCCAGACAAGGAGACAATCACATTTCTGTAGCTTGAGTACCCCTGTGATGAGGCATAATGCTGTCGTGGTTTTTTGTACAGAGAAGGAAACTCCCAGGAAAGCCATGTCAGCTTGAGTCTGACCTTTCATTCAACAATGATGCAGATCAGGATATTTTCTATACAACATGACTGCATACTGAGCACACACAAGTTGTCAGATACGGTACAGTCTACACCCAAACATCCTTAATCTGATGCTCCCTGAAAAGCAAAGTCCTGACCCACACAGCACTTCATTTTGGCTACTTCAGGAATTCCATGGTGAGAGAGGAAGGGAGGGGACATTGCTTTCCTATCCTCTGCACAAACTCATCCAACTCAGACTGAATTGCTGTAACGCACAAACAGGACCATTGCCAGAAATGTCCATCTTGGAGCTTGAAAATGTGTTTGTTTTTCCCAGCAACATCAGTCTAATAAAATACATTTCTCCCTACCAGCCTAGTCTCTTTTATACCCTGTGACAATACACCTGCATGACTATCGTGATGCTGCATGAGTCTTTACAGCTTCCAGCTACATTTTTGTTAATTTTGGCTGGATAACAACAAAAGAAAACAAATGCATTTAGCATTTGCAGAATGTTCTCCCTCAGCTTTATAAGGTTAAGATACATAATGCACACACTCATTTTATACAGCTTCTAAGTGACTAATCTAATGTGTCCTCCATTTAGAGAGCACATAGCATTTTGCAAAAATGTATTGGATTGACCCACTCAGAAGATGGGCATGAATGACACACATTTTCACTCGCACCATCAAAAAGCTTTGAAAATTGTTGTACTGGGAGGTTGATCAAACTCCTGCACAGCAACAAACCCCACAAGGGCTTCTGCTTTTGAAGATCCAGATTTACTAACCAGCAGCCTGATCTTCAGATTTTCATAAGAGCAAAAAACCCAGCAGCCTTCTGAGTTTCCTTGCCCCCTTTTTTTCCAAAAGCAATGCATGTGCTGCATGACTTCTATTCATTCCTGCATGGGTGGCATGTGATGCCTAACTCCACCTGTTCCTACAAACTGCTTATAATCTTAACAGAGAATACATAAAGAGATCAGGAACAACACCAGAAACTTGATGGGCACAGGCTGAAGTGCATCTCAGGTGCTTGCAGTCAAAGACATGAATTCAGGGATGACAACACCAGTAGTCAGCAGCTTGCTTAAGAACATGCAGTCTGGAAGAATGAGCAAGTGATAACCACCATCAAACCCAGAGCAGGGTAGCCTAGCAATGCTGAACTTAGTTGTAAGTCTTTGGCCAAATTGCTTTGTTTCTCCCAATGCCTCCTGTCAGATTTGGCTCATCACCTCTATGAGAAAGCCTTCTTCACATGACGTAGGTAAAAAACCTAAGGTCATGGGGCAACCCCGATTATCTATAGCCTATCAGGCCACAAAAGAAAACCAACCAAGTCACCCTTAAAACTAAATACTTCTACTTCTCCTGGAAAGTGCTTTAGCTTTGCAAATTGGGTTGCTTTCTTGCTTATTCTACAGTGAATTGGTTTGTATCTCAAACCTGCTTGTAACTAAGTAAGCCTATTATACTGATTTTGATGTTGCATTGCTTCTTTGCACTCTGTTTCTCTCTACCTACCTGCTGATACTTGTTTTCTGTTCTTATTAAAGCATTTCCAGGTCAGTCCTTTTTGTATTCTTTCTTGTGTTGGAGGTTTTTTCCCCTCTGTATTTTCAGTACTTTTTGCATTTGTGTAACTCATAGTGCAGAGTTTTCAGTAACGAGTTTGAATGTTTTTCCTCGTGGCCAGTTTTGCTTCCTCTGTTTCTGTTTTCTCTCCTTTATGCTGGAGCAAAGGAGGAAATCTCAAATGAGCTGTACATCAGCCCATTGATTAAGTAGAGTACCTTTCCATGCAGTAATTACCATGCCTAATCTATACCCAAGCACAGCAAATCATTTTTATTTCTGTATGCTCTGCAACTCAGAGAGAGAAGCCCCAGTCATAGACAGACAGCGTATGAATTGCCAGAAAAATCCCAGGTTGTGTACAGATCATTTATAACCTAGCCAGCCCAGTGTTTGCAGAGGTTTTTGCCCACTAAACATCTCATAAATCACTGACTTCCTTTAAAAAGATAACAATAATTTCAAAGAGGTAAGTGGGATTGGTCTGGATCATTATGTTCTCCCTCTAGGGCAGGGAGTTGAAAGTTTTAATTTTCTTTCATCAATCTAAGTCATCACCCAGGGCTGGAGTGTGATGTTTGACTTCCACTACTGGAAACCTTAGATAAGACGAGATCTGAGCACCCTCCACAGAGGTCTCGAGTGGTGCTACTGCACTTGCTCAGAGATTTGTACCATAAGATGACTGCCTGTGAGCAGGGTGTTCTAACTCTGCCCCCGTGGGATCAAGGCCTAAAGCCACCAGCAGCAGGGCTGATTCGTTCTTCTTGTCATGGGTTTACAAGAGAAGGGGCAGGGAGATGTCATGTTTGTGACCAGGCCTTCCCACAGAGGTCTCTGTCTACAGGCATTAAAGAGCCCAGCCATAGTGAGTTCAGCATGGTTTTGGCAGCATTGAATTCACTGCGCATGTTCTGCAGAGTTGATTTGTGCACGGAATATATCTGGGGTTTCCAATGTCTGGCAACCCAAGTTATTCCTCCAAGCTAGCTCACTGACATTCAGGAGCCTGAATAATTGTTCTAAATCCTTCAAATCTAGGCAGAAAAAGAAAATATGGCCCCATAAACTCAGATGTACAGTACTCAGGGAGGGAGGATTACTCCTCTGTAACAGCAGCTGAAAGCTACGCTGACTCTCCCACCACGCGACACGTTTGTGGAGGTGTACAGCTGTCTCCCCCACCAGTCGAGGACGGTATCTCTTTCTGCATCTGAATCCCCCTTTCTGTTTGCTGCTCCCTTTGGCTCTGGAGCAGCAATGGGCTTTTTTGTTACATTTGGGTAACAGAGGACTCTAGAATCCTTGTTTACGGTTTATGGCTGATGCTTTGATGTGCCACCGATTCTAGCCGTGACAACCAAAACCGAAACAAGCGCAACCCTGAGCTAAGCATTAGGTTTTTTAAAATTAATCTAGTGGTTTTTCTTTTTGCAAAAACTGTACATCTATTTAATAATTTTACAAAATGTGCTAATTATTTTAAATAATTTGCTGAATAATTTATATGACTAGTTTTCAGAATGTGCGTTGTTTCTTTGTTTGTTTTTTTTATTGGAATCAACTTGGTTTTAGCCCATTGTAATAATTCTTTGTATTCCTGTCAAAAACAGAGGATCTTTCTGATAGGATCTGTACAGAAAATGAGATACTGAACACCCCTGTAGTCCATAACCATGTAAAAAATACCACAAAAGATTGAGACAAGCAGAAGGCAGTAAACAGGAAAGCTCATAAGGCACAAGTGGGAAAGAAAAGTTTTACAGAGCCACCACTGCTCAATCGTGGCTTACCCGCGTTCCTGAGTGTTTTAGAGGAATCCTGGCAGGAGGAAGTTCAGCACAGTCACACATGTGGGATGCTCCAAGCCTGAAGGATGTCAGCTTTGAGCTTTCTTGCAGTATGCTTCATATCTTCAACCTGGAAAAGAAGATGCCATGTTAATACATCAAAGGACAAAGCAACTCAGAGCAGACAATGTTAGAAACCTATTACTAACAATCTGACATTCTGGCAACAGCTTGTTGATGGCACATTGTAGCAGCTATGCGAAGAACTGCTTCTGCAGGCAAGAGGAATATCAGGGCACCAAGTTCATTGCTTCCTTAATCCATCTACTGACACTGCCAACACAGACAGTCCTGCTTTTAGTACCAGATTTAGTGAGCTTTTCCAAACAACATATTTCCTATGGGCCATAGATGGCAACTGGAGTGACGTACTGCAGATGAGTGCAAGCAAGAAGCAAATCTGTCAGGTCCAAATCACCTTTCCCACCCTTGAAACAAGATCCACCTTTTCTGAATCCTTGCAGATATTGGACTCACTGGCAACGTGCCTGAGAACACAAATACAGATGTGACAGAAGGAAACTTCTGCGATGCAGAATCACAACCATGCACCAACTACTGCAGGAGTGCAGGGCTTGGAGGAGGGACTGAACTGCAATGGACTAATCTTCCCCAGCTACTGCTTAATTAAAATTTTCATCACCCTGTTCAGGATACAGAATTAAGTTATAGTTCGATAGGAGTGTCACAGAGTATTTAAATAAAATATATTTTAAAAAAAGGACATTCAATCTAAAGAAGAGATTTTAAAAGGTATGGATGTATTTCCCAGAACCATTGTTTCTACCCTTACAAAGAGATGATGTGCTCACTAAAATCTAATACCTACCTATAATGTTTTAAGAGGAGTATATTACATTTAGCTGCTTACCTAGACTTCCTTGTAAATTAAACTGAAGCCCTCAGTGAGACTTATCTTCCTTTTGTTCTTTCCTCTCTAATTATACTGTGGCACTAATTATCTTATGGGCAGAAACAGTAGATTGCTGCTGCTTCAAAAATTCAACCACTGCTCCTGCTACTCACTCATACCTTATGAATATTTTCATTCAGTCAAAAACAACAACAAAAAAAACCCAACCAAAAAATCCAACAGAAAACCAAGACTCTGCTCCAAGTTTTCTCCTTTCCTACACATTCTTCTGTCTCCCTGGTTCTTACCTGCTTGCTATCTCTACTGATTCCCAAAGTCTGATTCATGTTTACCCTTGATCTATAGCACTTCTCTAGACTATAAATGGTACCTGTGCTCTAAAAAGCATGACTGTTTCCTTAGTAACACGACTAAAATTGTCAGGATCTTTTCCTGTAGCCTTTATGTGGATGAGTAGTCTACCTCTAGTGTAATCCCATCTGGAGCAATTTAACAGCAGCTGTCAATAGCATAACCATGAATTTTTTCATCTGAGAAAATGATTGTAAAATTGGATCATCATAGGGCACATTTCAGTGAAAACACCAGCTCTTTTTTTTTTTTTTAAGTATAAGCTCAATAAATGGTGTTTCTAGTGTTAAATCATGCAATGTTAACTTCTTGCTAATGGCACAAACGTATGCTCACTTCACAAAATCTACCACATTAAGACCCTCTAAAGAGAGACAAAAAGGGATCTTAACAAATTTTTCAACTCATCAACTCACCATGGAGTCAACTTAAAGCATTGATTAATAGGACCCTTGCTATTCTAGCTGAACCCATAAGTAGCTTAATAAGACATAAAATATTCTGCTCAGGGTTTTTAGTTTAATACTTTTTTTATTGATTTTTTACAGGAAAATACAATAACATTGTGCATATAAAGCAGTCTGTGCAAGGCCTTAATTTTGCACAGGCACATCAAAAGAAACATTCACTCATTTTGCATGTGTCACCAATCCACATGACCTTTAAACTGTTATTCAGCAAGAAAATTAAATATCTAGCAAAAAGCTTTGAAAGAATGATCCATTAGAGAGTACCTAGCATGTGCTACACATTGCATCAAGTCACACACGCACACACACATCTAATGGGAAGCTGTTGACATCTTTTAATGCCAGCGGTGAGCATGACAGTCTTTTTTGTGGTGAGGAGGAGATATTGCCGCACACGCATAGGATGTATTTGGGCATTTATGAGCCTCATGAGAAAAGAAAGATGTCAAGCTACTTCACCAAGGTCATCCACTCCTTTTAACAACCTATACGGTGTTCACAGCTGCAGCGCCTCCATACTTTGTACGGATTTCACTCCTCCTTTCACTGCAGCCCTGTGCTACCCAGAAGAGCCATCAGAGCTGTCACCCTCCCCAGGCCTCCTCACTTGTACCCCACTCCAGACCCACTACATCATCTTCCCACCACCAGCCCTTTCTCCCCCACCCAGGCAGTATGACACCCCTACTCCTAACCTGTGTTTTAACCACAAGGCTTTCTTTTTCCCCTGCTGAACTCCTTGGAGCTTGTTCTCCCAATCTGGCACAATGAAATAGCTGTGTGTTTTCCCCAGCTTGAATCAAAGTCTTAAAGTGCTTCTGTTTGCTTGATTTCTGCTGGCAAGGACAAACTGCTCCATTGACCTCAAAGCCATTCACGGCTTCCGACTACCCTCACAGCTAGGAGGTTTCTACCTCCATTTGTCATGGTGCCCACCCTACATGGCTCTGAAGTCATTACACAGGGCAAGAGAGGCAGCTGCCTAGAGCACAGGACTAATAATGGGCAACCAGGTTATTTTGGTTCTCTATTTTATCTCACTTTGTTTTTAAATGTCTTGCCTAGAGCAAAAGGCCTGGAGTCACCGCCATTGGGAAGCCCCATCATCACACAGGGATCTTCTCCATGAGTCAGAGCATAAGGCAGGTTTCAGACACGCTTATAACATCTTCAACAAAACTGTCTTCCCCCGTCCAACAGTGACCCCTTTGTGACATTGCTCAATAACAAGCATAGACTTTGGGGGGAAGGGGGATTGTAATCATTAAATTGTAAATCCCTTTAAATGCAAAGATCAAAGGGAAAGTTTCAATCCAATGACACATAATTAAAAATGCAGACGTGAACGGCTTTGATTCATGAATGCTTATGCACTTTTAAATTGTTGCCAGGGAGATCAGGGCATGAGAAAATTAAAAACCATTACACTTCAAAAGGATAAATGATTTTCACAGCTTTCTAACATTATTTCCTGTTGCGCAGATTTTTGTGTGTTTTAACATTTCCCCCGCCCTGCCTGGGCAGATTAGTTCTGAAAAATGTTTTCCAGAAAATGTTCAGGACTCAATGAGATTAAAAGGAGATTAGTGAACCTGTTGGATGGAGAGTTCCCATTGGTACTTAATGGTAAATGCTCGGGGCAGTTAAAGAGGAACACACACACACACATTTTACCCTTTTACCTGCATTTTAATTTTAAGAGCTGTGACCTTTTAATTCATTATTCTTTTTCTAATTGAGCCACTACAATACAATGGCCATAAACCTAATCTCCCCGAAGTTAAAGGAAATATTCCCATGACTGTAGTGGTTTCAATTTGTTTGTTTAACATTTCTCACTTGTCAAAGCACTTAAAGGAAAAGGCTGCTTCCTATTTCACAAATAAAAAAATTGACGCATACAAAGTGGACATGATTCTCAAACATCATATCACAGATGTTACACTAAATCTAGGGTTGTCAACTACGGCAAATGCTCCCACTTCTGATCCGTGCCATCTCAGATCTTCCCTGCTTCAACATGTAACTGTAACACTCCCAAATGGCACCTAAGACCTAAGGGCTTTAAAATTATCCCAGTCTTACCAGAGACAAGCAGTGTTGCTTCATATTTGTAAGTGTTTACAAGTTAATTTCTTGGACAGAAACATATTGCTGAAATTCACCTGTGAGTTGATGGTTTGCAATGAACTCATGGGCAGCATTTGCGTTAGTGGCCTGAAAGTACATGTGAAAACAACACGTGCTGAACTCACACTACTACTTCACCACTGCCCACATGAAGGGTGAGGATGACCAGATAAAATCTTGAAGCCTATACTTTACACAGATATTAGCTGTCCATTTGATGGAATACAGGACAATCCACCTCATCTGCACACACCTACATACGTAACTTCAGACGTCTTTGTATCATGTAGGTGTTTTTGGTTTATATGTCTAAAGTTACACAGGATGAATCCCACTGTTCAAAAGGTGAACCTTTGGGGTGAAGGAGTAGATACAGACCCAGAGGCACAGCAGCTCTAAATACACCAGAAATCCCATTACGTTTGCGTGTCTTGGAAATTCAGGACTCTACTTTTTTTTAATAAAGTAAGGTGCAGTTGAAATAAGGTCTGCATCAGGCTGACTTGCTCCTCACTCTACTGTGGCATTTTTCAGCTGCCAGTCAAGCCGACCTTCACAAAATTTTCCCTGAGGGGGAAAAGCCAGACACAAGTAGCAGCAGACTAACAGAGTACTGAACAGTTCAGCAGGCATTTGATGGTGAAAGCAAAAAGCTTTTGTATTTACTTTTGAACATATGAATCAGACATTGTTTCTGTTTGAGACTGGGCTACTTCTGAAAATTGTCTCCACAGTGGCAGCCGCCTGAGATTCGGCATAAGGGGCCATCCCAAAAATGCACGGATGGCTGCCTTTGTTATGCCCTGCATTCAGTGAGATAGCTCCAGGAATAAGATGCCCCACATTAAGATATTTAACATATCAGTCCTTTTTGTTATTTATTATTTCTAATACCTGAGTAGCAAATAAGACATGATAAATTTATTTTTTTTTCAGCTGGGGGTTGTTCAAGAACATGTTAATATTATTCTTTGTTTGCTGTTATTGGATCAATAATGTTGCTACATAATTCTTATTCTGCAGATTTCAGTCCAAAGGAGACTTTCTAGTTTCAGTTTCTTTGTAGCACAGACCATAACACTTAATCCATTTACTGCAAGGCTTGGATCAGTAGCTTGCATTTGACTTACACAAAAGCATCTGGTGTTGACTTGAGGACTTCAAGAAGCAGAGAAGGAGTTTATTCTATTTTTTTAACTGCCTTTTCTGTTATGTGAATTTGGGCCTTTCTCCACTGATGCTGATGTCCCCATCAGCATTTTCTATGTGCAAAACCAAAGCCCTCTTCATGTTTAAGCATCTGGATCCTCTCCTAAACCTGGCTGTTTAACACAATCTTCTTCCACGTACATGCCTGCAGAATGACTGGCCTCTCTTAAGGGAGCAAGAGACAAACAGACCACCTCCTCTGCAGGTTTAAATGAACTCTGATTCATTACTGTCATCAATTTACATTAACTGTTTAGCCCTAAGCCAGGCAGTATTATAAGAGCAGGCTGACAACTACTGGATGGTGGAGACTGACTGAGTTGAGACATGCCCCTCCATTGATGTGAATACTTGGACTTCTCCGAACACCCCCAGGGAAGGAGCTGATGATACTCCATTCCAGGAGGGTTGTCTGGCCCAGTTCAGGGCTCCTCAGAGGTTCCTGGGCCCATATGCACTCAGTCTTTGGTTTAAAGGAATTCACTGAGCCAAAGATGAGGCACTCAATTTCATCACTCTTTCCTCAAGCTTTTTGGCAAATATTTGTACTGTTCTGCTGGGCAGTTCTTGCCTTCAAAAGCAACATGCTTCCTTGTAAAATAAGGGACAGGGGCATATTTACTGCACCCCAGAGGTGCCTCAGGCAGTCCAAGAATCTCCTCTGTGGCTGTGTATTGAGTTTCTGCAGCAGCACACCAAGCATAAGGTTTGTTCTCCTTATAGTCAACCATCATGGCAGAGAGGGATTTGCTATAATTATGTCCAATCTCATGTCCAGTTGGGACACTGCGTAAATATCAATAATTCCTCCCACTCTATTTTCTGCAGCAAAACCTGTGATTTTTCTCTGGTTATATTTGTCAACTGCTCAATTACGAGATCATGTCTGGGATTCTCTGCTATTCACTGCATTTCTTTATCCCACTTGTCAAAACAGAATCAGTCTTTCAGTATCACAATGACACCTTAATATACTGTAGATCAGGTTATGACTGACCTACAGACACACAGAGGAGATGGAGTAAGAAGCTGTCTTCTGCATCAGTAGGACACTGCCCTGAACTGTGCAGATGTCATTTGACTCTCCCTCTCAGACATAATGTACACGAGGGAGAAGGTGAACAGCAAAGAATGACTTTGCCCCTCAGTACACATCTAAAATACACAGCTGAAGCTGGGGAAAGTGTGAAGGGAGGGAGAGGAGTCACAACAATCCTAATTCTCTCCAGCGTGGTACTCCTGCAATTCCCATTTCTGTTGATATCGGCTCTGAGCAGCAATGTACCAAAAGCATGTGTGCTGTTTGCACATTAGCTGGCAAAACCAGGGGAGACAGGTTCTGATAAAACCAATGTGAAGGCAGTTTCCTACATCATGGATCTCTGCTCAGCCACCATGCCAAATACTGAACTATTCTGTTTCATCCCCAGGGTCAGGGTTTGACTCTTACCAGGACTAATGGCAGGAGCTAGGCGAGAACAGCTGTTCTGATTCCCAGCATGCTTGAAAGCAAGGGCAACAGGAAATCTCACAGCTGAACAAAATCTTTTGCTCTTTGTTTTTATTTGTGTTCTTTCATTTCAGTAATGAGACAGTGTGAACTGGCATTCAGACATTTAGGCCCGTTTCAGGAACTGGTGGCGTGACTTTCTTGCTCAATTCACATTCATTCAGGGCCTAATAATGATTACCTTTGTCCCAGGCTCATCACAAGTCTAAGCTCACTGCAAGTCCAGGAAGAGGAAGAGAACAAAACTAATGAGTCCAAATGGTGTTTATCAGTAATAAATTGTATAAACTTCTTGGCTGTTTGCAGCAGCTCCAATTTACCCTGCTTAATTTGCTATGTAGGGCAAAGACCACCATAGGTTCTGACAATCTCAGTGGTTTATCCACATACTGTGGAAGAGATTATTTTAAGACGGATAGGTAGCCAGATGGCTAGCGTTCTCTTTAAGACACCTGCATATCTGGAGCAATTCTCTTCCTTAACACTCTCAACCTCACCATAGATAGGACCATTAGAAAGGGGAAGATGAAGAGGAAATCCTCATCCAGAGATAAAAGCTGCCAACTGCCTTTTCTGCCCTATTAGAAATTATATTAAGAGTTGAGAATATCTCTTCTCACCTACAGAGTGGTTGGCAACTGAGTGCTATCTATGTCACGAAAGACTCCCAGTCCACTCTTCTGTGCACTTTGCAAAAGAAATCAGTGTTCCTCATGTTCTGCAGGTTCTTTTACTGAACAGCTACTTAAGCAATATGCTTCCTCTGTTCAGCTTGTCCTTGAGTTGGAGTGGTTGTTTTATACTAGGACAGAGCATATGTTATAGACATGTTTTTCAGAACAGCTGAGTTCCTAGAAGTACATCATCACTGTACTGGGACTCAAGAGACTTGCATTCATCTTCTGACTCCATCACTGACTGACCGGATGACCTCAGCTTCACCACCCAAAAGGTAGTGATGAGAATCAGCAAACAGCTACTTGAGTCTTGAACACACAAAAGCTGGGGCTAAGCAGAGCTGAAGAACAGTGAAGCATGATTACTAATAGCTTGCATGATTATTCCCAAACATATGCAATCTCATAATATTGCCTTCATTTGGCATAACACTGCCTGAAAACACCAAGAGGAAAACACTGGTTTGCTCTAGTGTTTTATTGATAACTGGAAGGGGATATACAAGCAAAATATCTTCATTGCCCCTGCAGACAAACAAAATCCCCACATCCCGCAGGTAATTACCATCTCCTAATTGGGTTTGAAAACAGGAGATTTGAGTTTGAATGCATGGAATTTGCACCAAAATTAACAATTACTTGTCTGAGGAATTCAGTGGTTTCAAAACACAACAGGAAGAGACTGAAACTGAGGATGAGTTGAGGCTTTACCTGGGAGTTGGCAGATAGCCCTTACAGACCTCCTGTAACAAGCTGGTTACTTTTACTAGTTGGAATCAGAATACATACTCACCCCTATTGTCATTTTTATCTGCCACTCTAGGCTCATTACATCAGTTTAACTAATGGCAATTAATATGAAAATTAAAATCGATAGCAAAATTAAGTACTTGGAAGACAGGCACTGTTCCTGCGTAACTCTAGCATGTCTAATTACTGTTGTAACAAAACCCCAGTAACAACCTGTGCTTTCCCGGCCAGCCCTAACCCAGCCCCAGACACCTCTTCCTGCTGCACTCCCCGACCCAGCCCCTGTGTCCACGAGACAGAGCTCCCATTCCTCCCCGCTAGGTTCACTCATCACACTCCTGTGCAGCAGCCAAACTTGAGAACTTTTAAGATGTTGTCACAGGCTGGTCCCCTTTCTTCCTGTTGATGCATGCAAAGATTTATAGCACGACTTACAAGGCAGAGATCAAAAATAGACACAGCCTTGTTCGATACCAATCAGACCTCTTCAAAAAGTCAGGTTTTCTGCCAACAGACTGTCAAAGTCCTATACCTGATACGGGAGGAAAGGAAGCCCTCTAAACCTGTCCATGACCTTGGGGTTTCGTTTCTCTGAGGCTTGGTTCACAAAACATCTACTTTGCCAACCCAGATGCTTAATTATTCAGAGTTTGTATAACACTTTGAAGGCACAAGCTGTACCCCAGAGTTAAAATATTATTACAAACAGGTTTCTGATATCTTCCAGCCTTCACTCAGCAGCACTTTAAATGTTATTTGCACCAACATTATTGTGACAATAGCCTCTCAAGCAGATCATCAGCAATGTCCAAGCTTTCCACCCATGGCATGCAGCATAAAATTCATCTCTTGAAATGAGCTGGCAGAATTAGAACTATCCCCTATATTTTCCATTACCAAGATACCAGACATGCATTTTACAAACATCCTTTCAGCAAGGGAATATGTCAGTTTACTGATACAATAATCAACATAAATCTGCAAAACTCTTTTGCTGACATTGTTGATAGGGAACAAAACACAGTGTTAAACACACTCAGCCCTCGTTCCCCCAGTACAGCTTATCTGGAGTTGCTTTGTAGAGAGGATGGTGTGATTTTATGCTGGCGTATCCAATTTTATATTGATACCTGCTGTGTGTGAGTGGAGCTATAACTGTGTTCTGCCCAAGAGCTATCCTTACTATGCACCGACTATGCTGTAACTACCTTCATCTTGTATTTATAAATGGTTCCAAGCAGCAAAATAACATCTGTATTGATCTAAAGAACATTTTATTTATTAAACAGTGCGGAAGAAACCATATGAAACGCAGGCCCATTATTTAACAATGTCTTTCCGGTACCTGTGTTGGAAATATAAGAACATGAGGCTGTTAAATTTTTTATCAAATGGCTCCCACTGAGATTGCTGTAATGATGTAAAGTCAAATTGCTAAGCTTTGGGTTTGTTTTGGGTTTCCCCCCCTTCTATTCTCTTCTACAGGGGGAAGGGAAAGATCTACAGATGAAAAACTCTTCTGGATATTGACATTAAAAGGATAAGACAGGACAAAAGTGCATCCCCATACCTCTTATGGCAAGATGGCGCACAGGTCTAGGACAGGAGATTGGTGTGGTTCAGCAACCTTTTGGGAAGGACAGCTTACACAGATCCCCACTGGCCTGCACTTTAACAGCTTTAACTGTGTTTAATGTCAGATGAAAAAGCTACTGTGTCAACAATAAGCAACACGGTGAGGCGCACCCAATCCAGGAGGCTCCTGCAGAGCATCAAGGATAAATTTTTGACACAGGTGGTGGAGGAGCCAATGAGGTGAGATGTGCTGCTGACCTTGTACTAACAAACAAAGAAGGTCTGGTTGAGGATGTGAAGGTTGCGGGTAGCCTTGGCTGCAGTGACCATGAGGTGGTGGAGTTCAGGATCCTGTGGAGTAGAAGCAGGGCAACAAGTAGGATTAGAACCCTGGACATCAGGAGAGCTAACTTTGGCCTCTTCAAAGACCTGCTTGGAGAAATCCCATGGGTCAGGGCTCCAGAAGGTAGAGGGGTCCAAGAGAGCTGGTCAATATTCAAGTACCACTTTCTCCAAGCTCAAGATCAGTGCATCCCTGTGAAGAAGTAGTCAAGCAGAGGAGCCAGGAGACCCATAAGGATGAGCAAAGAGCTTCCAGAAAAACTCAAATGGAAGAAGGAGGTTTACAGTATGTGGAAAAAGGGACTGGCCACTTGGGAGGAATATGAGAATATAGTCAGGGTATGCAGAGATGCAACGAGGAAGGCCAAGGCCCACTTGGAACTAAATCTGGCAAGGGATGTCAAGGATAACAAGAAGGGCTTCTTCTAATACATCAGCAGTAAAAGAAAGACTGGGGAAACTGTGGGGTGCTGCTGAACAAGGTGGGTGCCCTGGAGATGCAGGATGCAGAGAAGGCGGAGTTACTGAATGCCTTCTTTGCTTCAGTCTTTACTGCTAAGGCTGGCCCTCAAACATCCCAGACCCAGAGGTGTGACAAAAAAAATCTGGAGAAAGGAGGACGTCCCCTTGGTTGAGGAGGATTAGGTTTGAGATCATTTAGGCAAACTAGATCCTCACAAATCCATGGGCCCCGATGGGATGCACCCGCAAGTGCTGAAGGAGCTGGCGGATGTTCTCGCCAAGCCACTCTCCATCATCTTTGAAAGGTCGTGGAGGACAGGAAAGGTGCCCAAGGTCTGGAGGGATCCAGCATCACACCAGTCTTCAAAAAGGGCAAGGAGGAGGACCCAGGAAACTGTAGGCCAGTCAGCCTCACCTTGATCCCTGGAAATGTTACTGAGCAGTTTATCCTGGCGGTCATCTCCGGGCATGTAGAGGAAAAGAAGGTTAGAAATAATCAATATGGATTCACCAAGGGAAGATCATGCTTGACCAATCTGACAGCCTTCTATGATGGCATGACTAGCTGGGTCAACAAAGGGAGAGCAGTGGGTGTTGTTTTCCCCGACTTCAACAAGGCTTTTGACACTGTCTCCCAAACCATCCTCACAGGCAAGCTTAGGAAGTGTGGGTTAGATAAATGGACAGTGAGGCGGATTGAGAGCTGGCTGAACAGCAGAGCTCAGAGGGTTGTGATCAATGGGTCAGAGGTCTGTGATCAATAGGCCTGTAACTAGTGGTGTTCCCCAGGCGTCTGTACCTGGTCCAGTCCTGTTCAAGATAGTCATCAGTGACCTGGATGAAGATACAGAGCGCACCCTCAGTAAGTTTGCAGATGACACCAAGCTGGGAGGAGCGGCTGATACAGCAGAGGCTGTGCTGCCACCCAGCGAGACCTGGGCAAGGTGGAGAGCTGGGCCCAGGGGAACCTCAGGGAATTCAACAGGAGCAAGTACAAGGTCCTGCCCCTGGGGAGGAACAAACCCCTGCACCAGTACAGATTAGGGGTTGACCTGCTAGAAAGCTGCTCTGCTGAGAAGGGCCTGGGGGTGCTGGGGGGCAGCGAGGTGACCCTGAGCCAGCACCGGGCCCTTGGGGCCAAGGGGGCCAATGGTATCCTGAGCTGCATAAAAGGAGTGTGGCCAGCAGGGTGAGGGAGGTTATCCTCCCCTTCTACTCTCCCCTAGTGAGGCCACATCTGGAGTGCTGTGTCTAGTTCTGGGCTTCCCAGTTCAAAGAGGACAGGGAGCTATAGGAGAGAGTCCAGTGGAGAGCTACCAAGATGATCAGGGGACTGGATCATCTCCCGTATGAGGAAAGGTTGAGATACTTGGGTTTGTTCAGCCTGGAAAAGAGAAGGCTGAGGGGGGATCTCATCAATGCTTATAATTATCTAAGGGGGAGACGTCAAGAAGATGGGCCCAGACTCTTTTCAGTAGTGTTCAACAACAGACCAAGGGGCAACGGGCACAAACTGGAGCACAGGAAGTTCCACTTAAACATGAGAAAAAACTTCTTTCCTGTGCGGGTGCCAGAGCAGTGGCACAGGCTGCCCAGAGAGGCTGTGGAATCTCCTTCTCTGGAAATATTCAAAACCCACCTGGATGCAGTCCTTTGTCCCCTGCTTTGGGTGTCCCTGCTCAAGCAGGGGGTTGGACGAGATGATCTGTAAAGGTCTCTTCCAACACCTACCATTCTGTGATTCTGTGATTTTATGTGGAAGGGCCATCCATCTTCAAGGCTTTGTATTTACTCTTGCAGGTAGAGGAGGGGGATTTGGAAGAGAGCTTTAGGAATTACATGAGGGGCAATTATCTGATTTTAAAGAAACCTCAGCCAAGTGTTTTCAGGCATAGCACGGAGCAGGAGAAGTTTGGCATACAGGCACAGGGGATCAGCACAAGGCTGCCTCCTGGCAGTAGATGACAATTTACTGTACCTTTTAGTTCACATCTTACATCCCTGTTTTTCTCCTGAAGAGAAATTCAGAAAACACCAACTGACATCTCTGCCAGGTAACAGGAAATGTAAATAAAACCCAACATCCTCTTGGGAAATCCAAACTCAAAGGCTTTCAGACTCACTCTCCACACAGCTCTGAACTCCCCAAGATTGTGGGAGTCTGTTCTTGTATGAGAAATCCAGTATCAATTGTTTTACCATTGACATTGTGTTGTAAGGGGAAAGATACCACAAGAAGGTGATGAAAATCTAAGTCAGGAAATTGGATGGAATCAAAGCTTGGGGGACAGAAAGGAAAGAATGTGATATGATGCACAACTGTGACACTGTTCAAGGAAGGTTTTCAAGCTATTATGTTATGGACATATTTTAATATTTCTAGTTGTATTTATTGTAAGCAGAGAAAAACCTAATGACTTTGATATCACAGGAATGCTAGTATAGATTTTTATGTGGATCAGTTGGAAGAGAAACCCAGTCATTGTACAGGAACCTGAGGAAGGAAAGCCGCGTTAAAACTGGTAAAGTCAACTCCGTGAGGATCACTTCCCTTTTTGGGTTTGGGGCTTTTTTGTTGATATTGTTTATTTTTTCCTATCTCCCTTCTATACTCTTTAAAACTTTTCTCTGTGGAATAGATTAAGATGAATTATGCTGGACTGAGTGAACCCAAGCTAGACAGTCAACTGAGGAAACTATTTTCTCTTCTGGCATTTTTCTACACCAGAAATCATTACCATCTGCCAAATGATATCTTCTAAAATACTTCTCGCCAGGTTGAGACAGTGGAAGCCAGTGCCGGAGCACACAGCAGGTAAAAGAAAAGGATCTGAACTTCAGCACCTCTGCCTCCAAAGACTCATTATGGTCTTTGGTAAGTCTTTTCACATGTCTTTCCATACCAGCATTGTGGATTTAATTGAGAGTGGGAGACCCTGCCCTAGCTTTTTAAGGAGGCTTCTTTTGAAGATTAAAAGTATTACAGAAATATTATTACCAGGGCTGCAGAGGAATTTGTTTTCCCAGGCTGTACATTGTCATTTTAAATCTTATCCCAAAACACAGAAAAACTGTTGGTGATTTTTTTTTTTTTTACACACACACACACATACATATATATACTTATTTAGCCTTTCTTGCACACACCCTTCCCGGTTTTGGTTTGCATTAATAACCATATTGAACATTTAAAAAAAGCCCACCAAATTTTTCAGGCACTGCTTTTGAGAGTTATGTAATTTAAATTCTTTTCATAATAGTTTCATATTGGTATTTTCAGGAAATAAAAACACTTAATAAAAATTACTTCCCCAACAGTACTTACAAATTAATGTATTCTTGCAACTACCAGAAGAAAAACCCAACTTTTTCAGGATATTAAATAATGGGGAACATTTTTAGAAGGGATTTTGTCCTTTATAAATAATAGCATATGAAATTGGAAATTTAAGAACACTTCGTTCTATGTGTGAAAAAATGTTTGGTGATTTGTAAGGATAAGCACAGTTTGAGCATTCTCTCAAGTGACAGGTTGAGCAAACGGCCTGGATTCAATCTGAACTTCTCCTCAGGGGAAGCTGGAGACCCTCTACTGATTGAGGCACCGAACTGGGACCCAGTTCTGTTGGGTGTAGTTCCTAACTAGACCACGGACACCCTAAGTCATTTTGAACAAATCATTTCCCACCTCCTTTCTCTATGTATGATGGAGGGATAACAATGCATCTGCCTCTACTTTATCTTCTATAATGGAATTAGGTCCTTAGAGATTCTTGGTTTCTGGGGTACACACCCAGCATAAGAAGTACTCAGCATAAGAAGTTATACCTAGATTAAATATGGGGCAAGTCCAACGGATAATGAATGCAGACTGAACGTGGGATCTGTAAACTCTGAAAGAAGTCTGAAGGACAGTGAGTAATTTAACCTCAGCAATTTTGCCCCAGAAAGCGCGTTGCTCAACCCCAGTTATGGCCTGAGCTGCTTCTGCAATGGCTGAATCAAACCAGAGGAGTCAGTGGGAAGAACCTGTAGACCAAAATCTTTTGGTGGCATGCAGCCACTAGGGGACGCCTGAGTCTGGTAGAGAAAATACAATAAAACTGCAGAGGTTCACCTCAGTAAAATAGAGCAGAGGTATATTTACAGCCAGACATGAGGTCTTCCGCCTTGTGGCTCTCCCTGTAATGTTTCAAGGACCTGGAAATTAACGTCAGAGTCAAGGACAGTGCTGAAATGCACTCCAGCTATGCAGCCTGGCAACTATGCAGGCAAGCCCCTTAGGGATGTTTAGACAATTTAATGGTGGAGAGTAATGCAAATGGTGTGTTCAGAGCATTTACAAAACTAACTGATTCTCCCTTACTGTTTTGCTACTGGAAAGAGACTTTTTTCAGTTAGTTACAGTTCATCAACTGCTACCATCGAGTGGTTCTTATTTTAATTTCTTTGATCTAATTCAGACAGTTTTTTTCTTTTTCAGCAGTCAGCCAGAGCGTAAGTTTTGGCTTAGTTAGTGAAATATATAGCTAATTTACATTAATAACTATTACAGAACACCTAGAAGCATTCAGACAGTCCAATCACTCAATAGACTGAACATTTTAATTTCATCCCTTAGAAGAGAAATGCTGCCTCATGCAATGGGAAAGGTAATGGCCCACTTTGGAATGAGCTTTGAAACACCTGAATCAAAAAACACAAACGTGTAGGTTTGGAAGAGGAACTATGGGGACACTTAACGAACATGCAGAGCCACGTAAAGGGAGACTCTACAGTGGTCTGAGATGGGAAAGGCAATTTCCAGTCTGGCCTCAGGCCCTGTGAGAGCTTCCAGTAGTTGCGACCCAAAGGCCCACATCTAGAAATCTCAACAAAGGGACCCAAGTGTTTCCAAGTCTGAGATCTGTGGTATCAAATCTTTTAGGCTGAAGTGAAGACAACTTTGGAAAAATTCCGAGTCCTTCCCTAACTTAGATTTAATTCAGTGTTTTATGACAAAGATATTATCTATGCCGTATATGTTCTCACAGGATCCAGAGAGACCTTGTGCCATTTCCCTGTCTTCTTCAGAGTTGAACAGTCTGCAGGAAAAATTAGCAGCATTACCAAAGCAAGCAGACTCCAGAGTGGAATAAAATGTTCACACATTTGAGGAGCAAACATATTAGTGATTGTCGGTCTTGTACCACACTACATACCAATATGGCCCTACACAGAGCTGAATGGGGGATGGAAGTCCTCTGGCTGTGACAGTGATCACCGTGTAAGAATCACAGCCATGCCTGCGTTTTTCTTCTTTTTCATTTTAAGCATCAAAATCTCTAAACCAAACTTAGACCAGTGGTGCCATGTGTGAGATGTAACAAATTGAGGGCTTCTATTAACTAAACAGAAGTTAGCTGCATAAAAAAGTAAGTAACAGCTTGTTTTATCTTTAGCATCTTCTGATGCATCTTCATGATTGAAAGGCAACTTTAAAAACATCGTATTAGAAAACATGGAGAATGTAATACTCAGTTCTCCTGACTCAGGAGAAGGACTTAGGTTACTACAGGGAAGCAAACACACAGAAAACCCCAGGAGTCCCAAGGTCAGCTTGTTGCTTTCCCATTCTTCATCGCAGGAGGGTCACAGTTACACAGCAGAACAAAGACGAAACCAGCAAAACTGACCAGGAAAAAACATGTGCCATTGCAAAGACTGAAAAAACCAACATTCCTATTCAAGTTTTATGGCACAAGCCTGACACCACTTTGGTTCAATTTTCTATAATAGAGGCAGACGGTCTCTGAAAGGGCAACAGTAATAAATATTGACAGACAAAATCTGTCCATTGAAACTTTTTCCTAACAAGATCTCAGATCTTGGCACCAGGCATAATTCCAGGGTGAGGGATCATGCTGCAGCATAGAGCATTATACCATATGCTGATACAGCCACAATAAAGAAAAATATCAAGAATACAAAAAGCCTTTGGAATCCAAATTTTTAGGGGCACAGTTTATTTATAGAGCCATAAATGCTTCCAGTAAAATTTCTGTTGGTTTATATATGAATAGGGGAAAGTAAAGTAATTGTGGGAAAAGTAGAGTCTAAGGCAGAACAATTGTTTTGATTATTTCAACAGCAACCACTCCAAACCAGTTTCCAGCTAATTTTATTGCAGCTAAGTACCTGGGATTTTATTGACATCATTTTTAGTAGTCAAAACCACTTTCTATCCCACTGAAGCTTCTCCTCTGCCTCTTGATCTCCCAGAGCATTGCAAATGTGGGGCAGTGTAACATAAGCTTCTAAACAGGCCATTACTTAAACAAACGGATGGGGTCATTTTCATTTATTTCATGGCAGCCATCCTCCACCCTTTGCTTTCCTTTGAGGTCATTTTTTGATTGTCTCATTTTGAAGCCAGGCAATTTGTCCTACACTCACTGCTGGTCATGGGCTAATTAGAATTTTAAAAGTAATTTAAAGACCCTTTGCAGAGTGCTGTTAATTCCCTCCAGATTGCTGGGAACATTAGCTTCAGTGTTTGTTTATTTTAACTGACTCTAAAATATCAAACACACTAGAGGTCGTACCAGATTTGGGATAACTCGCATTTAACAATGAATGTGTTACAAAAGTAAGCATCCTACTAAATTAGCATTGGCTTGTGCTCACAGAAGGCTCCACACCCCAAGAAGACTGTGTGGCTGAATCACAGGGTGGCAGATCTCAGTGCCGCAAGAGGCCAAGCTGGGAAGACATGGCCTCCGCACCCTGTAGCGACCGGCACAGGGTCGCTCAGGCATCTGCAGAGTTTACCTCATCACTAGCACAGGCTGGAGTCACAGCTTCTGGGACAGCCCTGCTGCTGGCATCTGTGCTGGCTGGACTGTCACTAGCACATGTGGGCCACCTCAGATACCAGGCACACCTTGGTCTTTCCTCTCATTTCTTCCAAGCAGCTGGAACTAGGTGCTGGTTTCATATGAGAACCTTCTCTGGCAGAAGTCAAACCCTGACCTGAGCCCACAGACACAGCCAGAAGAACCACAGCCCCCAGCACATCAAGCCTAAGTTACATTTGCTCTCCTGTGCTGTGACTTGGCGGGGACCCCAGAAGGGCCGTCCCCCTCCCTGTGTGGCTGTCTGGGCTGCTGCGGTGCCAGCAGGCACGTGGAGCTCTGAGCACTCCTCCAGGCTCCAGCGAGGCTGCTGCTGATCACCACGGCTCAGCCGGCCTGCGCCTGTAACAGGTACTGCCAGGGACAGCGGAACATGGTACAAGAAGCCTTGAATCAAATCAAACATGGAAATGTTCTAACCACCTTTACATTGATATTTTTAACTGAAGATTACTGTATGCAAATTGTGTAAACAGAATTAACTGTATAAGAAATAATTATGATACAGCAGGAACCAGCACCAGGAATTTGGGAAAGAAGTGGAAAAAAAAATTAGCAACAGTTCACAGAAAAGAATTAATACTATAATACATTCACTATCTGCAGAGTCATTTCATTTATCTTCTTCTACATCTCTGTCTGAAAAAAGAAACAGTTTTATGGAAAAAATAATCCCTACTACACAGTCCTGCACTTTGAAAATACCCTATTACTTGCACAAACAAAAAGTTAGTGTAAAATTCTCAGTAAAGATTTGACACCACTTTCCACAATGAGCAATATTATAAGCAATTAAAGCTGAACTACACTTGTCAGAGAAGTGCCTACAATATACGTTGGTGAGCATTAACAACCACTTCTATCTGGCATGTTTGCTTACGCATTAATACCCTGATTAAGCCAGCTAAGAACATGAAAGCAGCTGTACCTGGGTTCATCTAGCCAAGGAGCCTCTCTTCGGCAAGGGCCATAAGTTGACACCTAGAGATGAGTAAGAACTGTGCAAATGTATATGGCACTCCCCAAGTACTCTCGCAGCCTCTGACAGTTTTAAATTCAATGAATTTCTTGAATCTAACATGACTTGTCTATCTAGTAACACTCAACAAATGTTGAGAGCCAAATGCTGTGCAGGCTCTCTGGGTCCCACATACCCTTTTCCAAATACAACAGTCTTTGACAAGGAGTTTCTGAGACCTAATAACACTTCTTTTTGTCTTGAACACAGTTGCTACAATTTATAATGACATGACTATATTTTCCATCTATTCCTTTCCTAAAACTCTCAAATTTTTTTTTTTTTTTATTTGCTTTTCTGGTAGCTATGGAGTATTGAGCTGATGTTTTCATGGAATTCAAATGTGCTCTGAATTGTGGCACACACTTTTTGTACAGCTATATCACTTCAGAAATCAACAGCTTGACTTCCTAATGTGGTTACCAGTACATCACTGTAGCTTGAAAGAGACCAAATACTTTTATAGCCGTGTAACCGTGCCGGTACTTGAGGCTGCTCTAGCTGGATCACATGTTAGTATATTAGTTTTAAACTGAAATACTTAGCAAGGCACAAGCTGGTGCAGAGACCACCCAAAACCAGACTATCGTTTTACTGTCTAAGAAACACTGGCTTGGAGCAGCAGCACGAGTCAATCAGCACTGTTTCATCGGAGCCCGGCTCTGCTGACACAAAAACCACTCCCTTACTTCTCCTCTATTATTAATACTCTGTGCTTTTGTTTACCCCCAAAAGAGTTTGTATACAGTGCTCAGACCCTAACACATCAAAGTATTAATGAAGATTTAAACCGCCAGGCTGGCATTGAAAGTTGAGAAACAGTTTCTCCCTTCGGTTTCCATGGTTACTGCATCCCCAAAGTGCAATTCAAGTCACTTATGTCATAATTTGCTCCAGGTAGCTTCCCGAGCTGTCACTGAGGTATCATCCCCCTTTGGATTAATAAGCGTATGGCAGGGACAGCCGGTGTAACTCTGATCCTTCTCACTGGCGTTCCCAGGGAAGCGTAAGGTGTACTGAGCGAGGGTAGCTGCCGCCTCCTGGGGTACGGCCAGCAATGGCTCTTGCCGTTGAGTTCACAGGACCCACGCAGGCTATTGCAGATTTTAGGCTAGGTGCTCAAGACTCAAACCTGGCCTTGTGGGAGGCAATGAGATTTTGTCTATGGCTGAATCAGCTTTCAACAAAGCCATATTTACTGATGGCTTTTATAAATCTGGCATTTTCCAGAGAACATGAGGCAGTGGATAGCACCACCACAGGCCCGGGTCAGTGACCTCCCAGGGCCCTATTTGACTTGCTCAAATGCCTTCAGGGCATCACTGTACTTCTACAAACCCAATGCTAAAGCTCCAGAGATCCTGACAGACTAAAGTCAATCAGAACTCACTTAAAAAGCAGCATAAAGGAATGTAAGAAACACACATACCAGCCTGTAAAATGCAAACTTGGCAGATAACAGGATAAGTGAAGAAAACAATAACTATATATAAAAGAAGTCCTTAGAACAGCTGAGATTACAGGTCTAACATATTTTCCAGCTACCCAGTCCCACAGATAATCCTGCAGTAATAGAAATCACCAAGGAGACAATTGAGGCCCACAGGTCAGGAGCCTGTGTAGCAGAGACGCAGAAGGCAGTGCATTACATACTAAAGCTTATAGGAACCAGGTAATTTAAATACTGTGTGGGCAGCAGGGCACCGTGGCTCAACATGCGCAACATGTTTGAGGCTCAGTCATGGGATGAAAAGCAAGAACTTCAGCAGAGCAGTCTACAACAAGCAGATCTAAACACCGATGCTCGAGAGCACAAAAATTCTGTCACATTCAAGGCTATAGTCCGCCATCCTTTCCCTCCCGGAATGGGGTGTCTTGTCCCAGGAACGGAAGGGCACTATCCAAAGGGGATGATCTCCTTATGAAGAACACTCATGCACAATCAAGCCAGACATTCCTTAAGTGAGATGCAATTTTAAATTTCCTAGATTCAGGTATCATGAAAAACCAATTGCTAAGATGCTGTCAGCTGAAAACAAGCCCTGCTCAAGCATCTGAAAGTCTGGAGGCTGAGACAGTCTTCACTCATTCTTAAGGGTCATGGCTTAAGGAATTATTTCAGACTGAAGGAAAGTACGCTACCAAAGAAAAAATACAGACAGGTGAAAACTATCACGATTAATAAATACAGAAAATAAAATGAAATTCACTCCTAAGCATGTTACTACACTCAGTTAAAAATGTTTTAATTTCTGATCAGTCTAGCTATGTTTATCTGCAAACATATAAAATGACATTATATGTCCCTTCTGGTGGATAAAATGGTAAATAGTTAACAGCATGCAAAAATAATCAGGGCAGCAAGCGGAAAAAAGCACTTTTCTACTAGAATTTACACATGGAACCTAGAAAGAGACTAATTGCTCCCTGGGACCCTCTGATTAGCTAAATCTGACTTGTAAACAGCTGCAAGATCATGATATCAAGGAGTGGGTACCTCTGTTTTCTGTCTCACTGGCTGCTTGTGACACATTTTTTCCCCTGATTTGAGCTGATTGGGCCTCTCATTTACCAATTAGGGGATGAGACTGAACAGGGAGGAAAGGAGGATGATTAAAAAACCTGCTCTTTACTATTTCTGCAACAACTGTGGACCATTCCCTTCCAAATTAAATCTGGCTTCTGGCGGGTAAGCTAACTGGCAAATGCAATCTCATTCCCTGAGTGCCAGAGCGCATCAGCTGTACATGTGCCATTTGTGGTCCATCTGCAGGAAACATGACATGCCAATTGCTCTTGGGTGGGCCGGGAGGGGGATGCAGTGCTGTCAGGAAGCATGTCGCTGAGCTTTCCTACTCCTCCCACCAAGGGTGCAAGGTTTGGGAATCCTGTGAGACTGTGCTTTAAAACAACTTTGGCAATTCACTCTGTTTCCAAAACACCTGCTTTTGTCAACAGGTCTGGTTATTAAAGTATCATTCTTTAAACGGGAAGACAGTGGCTATGAAACCTTTTTATTGTTTAAAAATAATTACAATACTATCTTGGAGTTCTGGCAGGTGATGTAGTGGGAAACGTGTTTGGTTTCTTTGTCCACTCTACTTCTTGAACTATGGTCGGGTGCAACTGAACTGAACCCACACTCAGGAAAAAAGTTCAAACTCAGCTATTTAAAATTCACTCTGAGCCAGAAGAGAAGTAAAACACACATCTATAGGAAACCCGCATTCTCCATAGGATTATCCTTGGGCACAGGCGCCCCACAGAAGGCTTTAGGCCTGTTTCATAATCTTTATAGTTTTATAATCACTATCTTGGGAGGGAAGTGGTGCTCTGAGGAGAGGAGGAGCTCTCTTTAGAATAACATTGGGGTTTTTTTCTGAATAATTGTGCTATATTCTTTTTTTTTTTGTTTTAAATCATTTTCTGGAGAGCAAAATGTCATATTATATTTTATGATGTCACAGATTGTTTTTCAGCATGAGAGACTACTTTAGATGTATAACAACACAGAGGTAGCAAGGCCAACCCAAATTACAGCTCGCTTCTCTAGCTCCCATTCAGTGAATAGATAAACTGAGCTGAACAGCCTTACCACAGTAACTGAGGCCCATTTGTCCGTCTCTAATTTGTCCTAACTAATTTGTCCCAATAATTGTCATAACTGGCAAATTCAGCTCAGGAGAGATTCAGGAGGAAAACTGTTCATCGTTACCAGAGCAGATTAAAGTGAGCTGCCAGAGTTGCAAGGGGAAGCTAACAAGGCACCTGACTGTATTATGCTTGGAGTAAGACAGAGCTGTCAGTCTTCCACTGTTGAGTACTCTCATTTGAGAAAAGCACAAGATCTTGAGTGCCTCTTGTCCTCGGTGATTGCATCTGCACTCTAGTGCTGCCATCCTCTTGGAGTTTGACTAAGCCCCATGATCACTGAGGGCTTGTTTGCTGTTTTCGCAGCATACATGGGGACAATCCATTTCTTTTTTGGTTTTGTTTTTGGTCTGGGTTTCTTTTTTTAGCTCTTGTTTGCCTTGTCATGGCTGAAAGCAGATGCACACAGATACTGCCTGATATTGTCAATGGGGAAATAATGTCAAACACTAGTACCCTTATTGTTGACTGCAGCTTAACCCAAAAAACTGCGGCAAGTGGCCTGGTGGCACAGCACTGAATTAAAATGTTGCGCTTATTCATAAGCTTCCTTGACATTAATATGAATAAAATAGCAATAAGCCTATATTTTATATTCTGTCATTTCACTCTGCATGACTAGTACTGTAACTTTGTATGCTCCCACTACACTCATACAGATTACACTTACAAATTGCCCCTCTGAATAAAGAGCACTGCGCAGGGATGACACGTATTGATTTTCAATCTCCTTCCAAAATGACTCTATCATTGCAAGTAAGTCAGGCAATTTGCCTCACTTTACACTTCAGGCTATAGGGCCTCAGATCACATTGACAGGCCTGATCCTTCAGGAGATGTTTAATTAGAAAAGAAATGAAAGGAATTACTGTAAATCAGCACTTAGTCAGTGGTGCTACAGAATTTGTAAAGATCCTCCCTCCCCCCCGCCTCTCACGTACGAACTGCCTAATTTATTCTCTTATCCTCACCGGGAAGTTTGAGGTGGTTGTTTCATATAATTAGAATTGCCGCCATTTCTGCAGGCAACACCTCAGCATGGCGTAGCCCGCATTTTGCTCTTCACTGACAGCTCCTCCTAGACTGGCGCTGCAATAACGAAGGGACTCACCAGGGCTGACACAGGCTCACCTTCCCCGTCAGCGAGAGGCTGACAATGACGTGCAGTTGCTCGGCATTTTTGCTTGCAGAGCTATGTTTGAACCTAATTACGAGCAACACACAGTAAAAACACACCTTACTGGGAGGGAATTATAATACTCTGAAGTGCTGTGCGCAGTGAGAAAGCCTCTGCACGCTCCTCTTGTATTCCCACTAAAAGGCATACCCTCAGCGCTGCTCTGGGATGAAGGCTCCCTCCAGCCCCAGGACCCAGACGAAGCTGTTAAATTTCTTCCACAAACAACTGAAGTTTTTGACACTTTATATCATGGTGCTTTCGAGTTTTTGTGAGGTGGGGTTTTTTTTCTTTGTCTTTTTTTAAATGAACCTTAGATTTATAGGCTTCCTTCCTCTGCCCCACGCTTACATCTTTCTCTGTCACACACGAACTCGCACGTTTGCCCTGCTGGAGAAGGCAGCGCTCCCAGTTCCCCGCATTTCTCCTCACACCCCATGGCAGACCAGAGAGCGCAGCTCCCGCCGTTAGCCTGACAAGGGCGACTTAGCTGCAGACGGCAGCACACGGCCGTGCGAGCCGGGCCCTTCCCGCCTGCCGCCACCTGGAGGTGGCAGAAATGCAGGGGGTTCCGGCCCACCCGAGCCCGCTCTGCTGGAGCCCTCTCTGCCCTCAGCCGGCCCTGGCAGGGGCTGACTGGAGGGGGGAAAAGGGCGTTAAAAGGCCCGAATGCTTCTAGCGGCAGAAGAGGAGGGGAGCGGTGAGTACTGCTGAGCCACCAAGGGCTGCCCCACGCTGCTGAGGGGAGAGCGCGGCTGTGGAGGAAACGGGCTCACCTCCACCCCCGACCTTCCCGAGGCGCGGCGGCCGTTGCAGCCCTCCTGCTCCCAGCTCCGCTGGTGACAGCAGGGTGTGACGCTGCCTGGCCGGACCCTGAGGAGAGCCGCAAGGCCTTGAGGCTCGGTTCGGTATCGCGTTAACCCGGTCCCTGAGGAGGCCTTTAAGGCCAAATACCTGCTGTGAGGCCTCTGCGCCGGTAACCACGGGCTTTAACAGGGCACACGTAACCCCACGGCGCTTGTGGCACAGGTGCCCAACTGTGAGCAGCGCCTCTGCCCCCTCAAAAACCACAGGAGAGACTTTCACTTGGACTCTGTGAAGGCTCCATCCCCTATTGAGATAATTTAATAGCACGAACTGAGTTGTGTCCCTGTTGTGCATGGACCTCACGCATCCTAACGCAGCCCCAGTACAGGTGAATGCAACTGATATATTGACTTAAGCTGTGTAGCTCTGGTTTCCCGTGACTAGCACTGCTGCGCATCCATCCCATGCAAACGTGTGCAGATGCCCTGGTCATACATCTACCAGAGACCAGGTACCTCCTGGAAACCATAATCCTCCCACACAGCAGCACGCAAGGAGTGCACTCTGTCCTGGGGTCGCAGGGCTTGCTTCTGCCTCTCCACTGAGGTCCAGCCACACGCCAGGCTCTCACAAAAACAGCAACAACTAGGCAGCCACCAGTCGAAATATTCCCCAAAGCACAGTGCAAGTTCTTAAAATATGCCCATGCAGGTGTCTGCAGGGCAACAGATGGCACAGTACGAGTAATCCTGGATGTGTGGCAGGTTTGCTGTAGTTTCTTTCATAGCAAGTCAGTTCGTAGTTGTGTGAATGACATACCAACCTTACCATCTGCATAACCTCTGTGACTTTTCAGTACTTGTTAAAAAAGGAATATCTCTAAGCTAAGGAGAAGGATGCAATAACTGTGACTCTGAAAGAGCTTTTAAAAAATTACCTGCTGTGGGAATGTAGTAGGGAGGAAAACCCCTCCTACAATTTTATTAAAACTTGTTACAAATGGTAAGTACAATCATCCACCACCTTGTACAGATTACTTTTTCTTCTCTTTAATGTGAGAAATGAAACCACTTGTTCACTGTAGCAGTAATACATGGAGAACTACTTTCAAAGCTCCCAGCTGTGCCCCATCTACCACTCACTAGAGAAGTGACAAAAAAAAAACAAACCAAAAAAAAAGCCAGCCAACAGGTTTAGATGCCAACGGTCTGATAGTAGGCTGCACATGGCTGGTCTTGCTCGTGCGGTACAGAAGTACTTGAAGGAGGAGAGTTTTGTACGAGTGGTTTTTGGCATGGCTGATGCAGGTTCCTCGGCAGCCTTGGGGTGGATGGGGCAGTGGAGCACCACGGGGCTCCTCCGTGAGTGGTGTTAGAGACCGTTCTGTGACATGAAGGGGAAACATGCTTCCCCTGAGTCAAGGACAGCAAAACCCTACAAAACACTTGAGATTAATTTCTATTTTTGCTGTAAAAAGTCAGGAAAAGTTAGTTTTATTTTTATAAATGCATAGAAAATTTGAAACATCTGGAACCTTCAGTGTATCTTTGAACACAGTGCTGTTAGTGTAAGCTCAGTTGAGCCTATGAACTTTAACTAGTGCTTTGCTGTTAATTGGGGTCACCGAGGTCACTGAGATGACTTGGACTTCTTTTGGTGTTGTGAGGAATTCTGGCTGTAGAACAGCCTACTTGCTATTGACGGACATGGCTTGCCAGCTTGACTATGTACAAAGGCTTTTAATAAATAGATTGAGTCTCATTCTAAAGCATGTTCTAATTCAGCCCTGATTTGTTGGAGTCAGTAGACAAAATACTAGGTGGATTCCCGCCCCCCGCCCCCCCCCCCCCCCAAATGATTCAGGAGTTTAGAGAATAGGAATCATTGTACTAAATAATAAAAATACAATACTATGAACTAATTTAAAAATACTTCATGATTAAAATATACTTTTCTACCCAGAAATCATTAGAACAAGAACCAAACACACAGAGTGAACCTTCTGTGCTTTATTACTACCACCATTAATATTTTCAGATATTTCCACTGCTTCAACTATTTGTTCTGGCTCTAAAAAGATAACCTTTGATTTCTGGTGGTCTCAGCTAAAAACACCGAGTTGTTCTGTGAACAACAGAGATAACAGAGTCGAGCTTCCTATGAAGTTGAACTTTTTGTTCCTTTTTTTTCTTCTCCTTCCAATCAGAGTAACTGCAGCCTCCTTGTGTGTCTTTTGTGAAAGCCACACTGAGCAAGACAGGCCAGACAGTGACCCCCAAGCAGAATATGTAACAAGTGAGATCCGCTTGCCTTTTCCCTGGTGGAGGTGCTCATTTGCGTCCATACTCTAGCTAGGTACTAATTGCCATAAAATTTTTAGGAATGTAATTATCTTTGAACTGCCTATTCCTATGTAAAATTTTGTTCAAGTAGGCTCATAAGTTTCTGGGGGTTGGTTTGGTTTGGTTGTTTTGGAGGTAGACTGACAATGTGGTTGCAAAGGCCTGTTTTCCTCCAGGAGATTAGGTCACTGGATTTAAATGGCTCAAGTTTCTAGTCTTTATCCTGGGAACTTCAGTTATATTTTCAGGACATTTAGGAATGAATAATGCTTCCTCACTATCAAACTGCAACTTTACACATGGGGTTTAAAGAAGTGCAATGAACCGAAGGGAGCCCATAGTGTAGCATAACTGAACGATCAAGCATACACAAGAATTTTACAGCCTGGGGTAAGAGGACAATGTACTTGATCTAAGTCTCTTTCCACAGCTGTGGAGGGCTGCTGAGATTGCTAGTACTCACCATCTACTTCTAAAGGGATTTGAAGTCTCTAGGACTGCACTGTCTCTCCCACTGGTATCATGGCTTTGTGCTGGGTAAGAGAGCTCCTGCACTCAGCATCATCTGCAGCCCCACCTTGCTGGGGATTTTTACTGCTGCAGAAGCTATGATAGCATCAAGCTTGCAACTGATGGAGGGGATGTTTCTTGCTGCGGCTTCTGCGTATGTTTTAGCTCTTTTGGAAAAGTAACAGCAGCCTCAAAGTTCCTTCAGAAGTCCCTATAATGAAAACAAACTAGTTGTCTAAGTGTTTCTTTCACAGTCTGTCGGCAGTTTGCTCTCTCTGTCAAAGTGGCCACGCTAGCCAGATAGTATAAACTTAGTTCTCCTGTCCAGACATTCCCAAGGACCAGTGCAAACACTATTTTAAAGTTGCAGAAAACATACAATTTTAATAAAATATCACAGCTTCTTTCATGCAGATGAGACCTAAGTGGTCCAGCCATGTGCCCTTCCTCACTTGCACTCCCTCCCCTGCTGGGCTGCTGCCATAGCACAGCTGTCCTCCCCATCCACGGGCAAGTACAACCAAGAGCTCCCCTTCTGCTCCCTGTTCTCAGGGCTTTGGCTTTCCAACATTACAAGAAAGTGCAAGGAATAAAAGAATAACAAAATCTGACACCTCCTTAGGATTGCTTTTCAACAGGTCTCTGCTGCATTACATGCAGCCTGTGATTGTAAAGTTATTTTGTGCTTACAAATATTTTCTGTTAGAAAACAGAATGCTTATTTTCAAGTGTTCCGTAATGTTTTGTACTTTTTTATTAAAAATAAAAAATCTATTGATCTAAATACGCCAGAATACAGGCCTGAATTTTCAGTGCAGGAGTTATTTATATATGCTGCAAAAGAGATTAGAATCATGCTTAATATAAATCCCTTTTTCCTTTTAAAGCTCTTATGATGTAGGTACAAGTTGTACTATACAAATCGGGAAAATGAGGACATGGGGAAAGTAAATTACAGAAGACCATGCAAAATTAGCAATGGTACTGATTATCACTAAGTATTCTGTTGCTGTTATCTCAGGAAGGAGGGAGAAATAGAAAGCGCAAATTCATTTCAAAAGCTTCAGATCACTGAAAAAGGAAAATGCTTTCTGATTGCCTGGCAGGAATAACTGTTGGAGGGCATCACTGCGACTCCTTTGTTGAGCGAGGTTTCTTAAATTCCATTACTCATACTGCTATTTTGCTCATTTCTTGCCTAAATGCAGGCCTTAGCCCTCAATACGCTTTGGTGGATCACTAAGACATGGGCTGTTGTGGGGCACTGTCTGCCCAGGGGCCTCCTGACTACACAGGATGGTTTTTGGGGCTGAGGCATTTGGAGCAAGGACAGCCTATTTTATTTCCCTGTACAGCACCTTGCACAGTCCTGTCTGCACTCGGCAGCCAGCACCTTCGCTCTCTCTGCTTTATACTGGGAGGACAAAAATGGCCCAACCATTCCCCGCCACTTACTCCCCATCTCTGTCCCTTCTGCACTGAAATAACTGCTAATCACCAGCCCCATTTCAAAGGGATATACACCTCTTGCACTACTGCCTTACTTGCTGAGATAACTTCTGAAGGAAACCTTTTCATTAAACCAATTTCCGCATGTTCTATTTAGTTTTTCAGAGATACTGTGAGAGAGAGGGAGATAAGTGACACAGGCTATTTATTGAACCAGTCCAAAATACTGCACTTTACTTAGAATTAAGTACCGAAAAATGTTAACTTAATTGAAAGGATTAATTAGGTCTTTGTAACTCTGCTCCTACCAAAAAGTGCGTGTGACATGAGGGGGAAGAGGCAAGTACTTGGATGATGGAAGAATAGCTGGTTACTAGTTGTACACCATCTGGTCAGAGTAATGCTGACCTTGACTTATACTAGTTCCCTTCCCCCAGAAATACCCTACTTCTTGTTTTGAGTTGTTTTCCTCATTAGTTTTGCAGTTTTCCTTTACACTTCTTCCCTGTCTTGAAGAGTTTCAACAGATATCCTTGCCGAAGCACACCAGCCCTCTCCCATCACTCCAATATGTTTCTAAAGAGGAGATGGAAAATTTTTCTTGAGGGGACTCTTCAGTCACAGGTTCTACTGGAAATCCCTTTTCCCTTCAGTAGCTTATTGCTCTGCTGCTTTAGCCCACATTCCTGCTCACCTTAGCCTATATATTTGGGATTCTCCCTCCTGCCTGGAAAAAAGGCTTGCTATCATTCCAGCTGCACTTGAGCCTGTGTGGTCTGAAGCAATCATTTTATTTAAGCTGCAGTTTAAAAATAAAATCCTCTCCACAGTAATTATAGCGTTGCATTAGAAAATACTGGATGTCTACATATTGCATACAAATACTGTACTCTCTGCACTGAGATAACTGCACCATCTGCTCTCCTGCTCCCTGTTCTTACTCCTGCAGACATTAGATAAACATGTTGAGAGAGCAGCAGGCTGTTTTCAATCATGACATATCTGAGCTGTGTTTAAAGTCACAACCTAAAGTGCCAAAGACCATGGTACTTTAGACTGGACCTATTCTTCAGTCAAGCTGAGCAGAGTTGCTTCACTCTGCTTCAGGAACTTATCCAAAGCTGTTCCCAGCTGATTTCTGCTCTCTGCAGGTCTACCAGTGGCTCTGTTTGTAGGAATTTTCTACTCTCTTGAGCTTCATCCAGGGAACCTGTCTGCCACTAGTATATTCCCTGCAGTCCCAAAGTCCACATCTGATCATTAAAACAGGGTGGGGGGGAAGGCCACAAAAAGCCTCTCATTGCAGTTTCAGAACAGCACAGATATTTTTCTTCCTAAGCTCTACGTACTATCTGTATTATTATATGGCGTTCTTTGCCTGCTCAGGCCAGGCAGTGTCAGCATCTGCCAGGAGGTCCTGCATTGTGGCACTGTAGGGGATACAGGCTCCTGCCATGGGTTCATTTGTAGCCAATGCACAGAAAGGAATAAAGGAACGCTTTCGCGTTCATCCATCAGTATACTGATGATTTCTGTTCCTGGTGTCACTAGCTGAGAAGGCGGGACTCTCCCAACGTCATGCCCGTCAACTGTGTTCTGAGCTCTGACGTGGAGGGAGCCATGGGTTAGGTGGCACATTCGGGACATGCACCATGCCCCCTAGACTTACAGCCTTGGTTGTCCATATTAATCCCACAAGAGAGGTGAAATCATCTTTGCCTGCAGAGGAAGAAGTGTAATGCCCTGTGTCCAATTTTCTTTTCATTGCTGTTTTTATTATGGAAACAAAATATTCACTGATTCTAAAATGAAAATGGAAAAAGCTAATTTTTGTAGTTCTTGCCAATAAAATTCTTAATGTGCTCTTCTCCCATTATCATAAAGATTGTTATGGTTTACTTTATCTCTGGAATCTTATTATTTTTCCCAGAATTCATGGGCATTCCTTATCTTCAAAACTATTTTCATCTATTGAGACATTCCTCCTTTATCTTATCTTTACCCTCATAGCTAGTATGAACATATCTTTATTATCCTACTTCTGTTTTCATAAACAATAAGTGGCTATTGATCACAAAAGCTTTAGGGTCTTCAAGAAGATGAGGCAGCAAAACTACTGGAAGCACTGGGTAAGAGTCTAAAGAAGAAATTCTAGGTTTACAAGTAACCAAAAAGTCTGATAGGCAGCAAGGTAATAGAAAGCCATTTAAAAATGGGTAATTCCGGTAGTACTGAGAAGCATCAGCTTAATTTGCTATATTGCAAATGCAGCAGATAATACACTGAGCCGAGGCCCTGTTCACACTGTAGCTTGTGGCCCAACCTTTGCAGGCGTGCAGTGGTCCCAGTGACCACCTGCCGAGCCAAGGTGTACGTAGAACCTGTTATACTCGTCACAGGCATCCTATCGCTCACTCACACTTTCATTCACAGGCTTCTGCCACTGCCTTTGTTTGAGCTGGTCTAAACATCCAGGCTGGTTACTGAAACCTGTCTGACCATGTCTAATAAAAGGAGAGAATTGGAATTGTCAAGGAATTCTGTGAATTTGACTTCCGAAATCCTGAAACTCTTATCTATCCTTTCCTGGGATGGCAGTAGGAGCCTAGTAGTAAGCATGTCATGAAGAGAGACTGAAACACCTCTAAGCTGTGCACCCCACCACCGGAATTCACCTTGTGCTTCCTTTTGACACCCGGCCAAGTGAGTTGCCTTCTCCTGGAATATCCTGAAAGCTGGCAGCTAGGTGGGAGCCAGAGCATCGACAGATTGCCCAGGCAGCCACAGCGACTCCAGTGTCAGCAGGTAACGAGGCAGCTGGAATCCTTCATTTTCAGAATGTCCCCTCCATCTCCTTTGAGCCATCAGGACAGGCAAAGCATGTAAGTACAGCATGAATCAGGCCAGCTTTGCTGACAGCACGTGCTGACAGCAGGTTCTCTGGTTCAGACCCTCTCTCCTGCCATTAATCAACCCTGCACTGAGCCAAATGCTCACAGTGGCTTTTTCTCACCCCCTCTCTGTTGAAAGCAAACTGTTACAATTGCTGCTGAGGTGAGAAGGAGAGGACAGGGCAGCCTGTGCGTCAGAGGATCGAGTCTCTAGCGGAAGGGAGAACATGCAGCCCTTGTCCTGCTTGAGCAAGGCTGGCCTCTGCGCACACTGCTATGGCAGCCTCAAGCTCTTGGGTAACTTGATGCCATCAGCGAAACCTGTAAGTTGCACTGGCTGCAAGGAAAGTATTTTGAGGCCCTCATCGCTATTCCTTTTCCCCCCACCATTGAACCTGGACCACCACTGAACTTGCCAGCTGCTGTGGAGCAGAGGCTGTAAGATTCCTGGAGACATAAGCTTTTCTGTTTTTTTCATTATAGCAGTTTCTGCTACAATGTCCACACATTGCTAGTACAAAAAAGACAACAGAAGGATAAAAGCTAATTATAGCTGTTGGCAAAAATGGTGGAGGCTCTCTCCATGCTGTCAGTAGTTCACTTGACATGTGATTAATGGTGGTTAGTGTGGGCACAGCCAAAGCTTGTACAACCCTAGATAAATAATAATGAAGTTTAAAAAGATATATGCTCCTTGAGTTAATAATTTTAACAGGCTGTGAGAAATGTTGCTGTTCTCATGGTAACAGGAAAGCTATAATTCCATCTCTAATTTCAGAATGCTTGTATAATGTGTGCAGATAGCTTTCGGATGGGAACTTTTTACTTTCTTCTTTAATTGAAGCCTTTTTAATGAAATGATATTATTGTGTAGTTTGGGCAAACAATTAAAAATGGTCTAATTAGCAGTAAATACACCATTGAAAAGTGTATCCAGAATTATTTGGAACTGGTATTCCTGCTTGCAACCCCTGGTTTCTGTACCAATAGGTGCCTGATACTGATGTAGGTGGGCATCTCTCAGGGCTCTTCAGGAGGCTCTGAATGCATTTGCATCTCACCAGAGGTTGCACTTGTGGAGTTATATTCATTAGATAAGAAAGCAATGCATCTACTGGTCCTCATCTCTGTACTATAAACATGTGGTCACCATTGGAATAAATACCTCAGGAACAAAGACACTGAAAACCCAAGGATTTGGACAATCATTTTCTTCTATCATGGCTTTGACCATGTATCTGACCACGTATCTGGATATCGAGATACACAAAGATATCAAGAGTCTCATCCTTTCTGTAATAATTCTAAAAAAACCCATACAAATAAGGCACCCTCATATGTGCTGCAGGTGCAGGACTGAGAATGAGACTTTCTTGGAAAACCAGCAAGAATTAGGCCTGTGATTCTTTAGCACTTTCAAAAGTGCTATCTGTGGTCCTTTTCAGTTTATTACAATGGCTTAGTCATGGAAACCAAATGACAGCATGCATAATGAAAGCATTTCTGCTAGTTGTGCAAAAGCGTCTCCATTGACTACTGATCTTAAACCATCTCCACTGCTCATTTTTCCTATTAAAGCTCTCGATTCAGGTTTATTATTCTGTGTCTGTTCAAGAACATTTAACTGCCTGATACTGGGACTGTGCCAAAGCAGTTTTAAGTCCTTAAAAATATGAATTAGTACTTTGCTTATAGGAAAACAAAATGTGACCTTGCCCCAAATGGATGCATACAGGGATTGACCTGGGACCTCAGTTACCCAGGGGTCGGAGTGGATGTGTAGGTGGTTTGATGAGCCTCGCTCACCAGAGGGAGCTGGAGCTGAGCATGGAGGAGGAGAAAATTGCCATTTGCAGCTTCTTTTTATCTTTCAGCATAGACAGATTGACATGTGATGAAACATACACATTTTCACAGTTAGCTTTTCAAAGGCTGTGTTACTTCAGAATCATTAACCTGGCTGAGATCTTTGCATTCTTATCTGCTTTGTTGAATATTTTCATAGCAGCATTTGGTGGTGGCTTGCGTATCCTTAAAGCTGCAAAGGTAACATTTTAATTTATCCTAATTCAGAACCTAATTGTCTTGCACTGTTGGCTAATTAAATGTTCAAAGAAGTGATAAATTAAACAGGTTGATCACTACAACACAAATAATTAGTCAGTCCAACTGAATCTGAGCCTTGAAATCCACATTCTCCGAGATGACAAGAATTCTGGGGATGTTCAGGGAAGTTAAGTATGTGTCAAGGTTCAGGAGGAAAAAACGTCCTTGAATATTTTACAAAAAGTGTCCAAAGCTCACATCAGTTTGAGGATTTTCAGGCTATTTAATTTGTGCATAAATAATTCTTTTTCTGCTGGCCACTAAAAGAAAATGAAGGCCCATGTAGCAACTTAAGCTGCTGAGATTTGCAGCTAGTTTCCCACAGGATCTGACATCTTCCTGTATTAGACACAGAGTGTGCTTTGTGAAAACAGGTATGAGTGGGGTTTTAAAAAAAAAAAAAAAGCACAAAACCCCCAAACCTCTCAACATTGGTTAAATACCTAAATAGGCAGTTATGAATGTAATATTCCCTGGTAGGAAGCTTTCCATTCACAAAGGTTTTCATACAGCTTTTTACTAAAAATTCTCCCTGGGGCCAAATTAGTTAAGATCTAAGACCAAAATGTATGTTTTGAAAATCTCGGTCTATCTGTGCACCTGTTCAAATCCTCAAGACAACTTTCTGCCAGAAAAAAAAATTAAAAATCTGTGCAATGCATCATGATAGCAGCGCGATAGTCTTCCTGCTCATCTACCCAAGTGCTCTTCAACCTCCCATGCAGCCGACCCTGTATGAAGGTGCATGTCTAGGGAAGGGGCACGCTGGCAGACTGTCCGGCAGCACCACCTCATTGGGGACTGGCTGGAATGAGAAGCTGGGGAGGGCGTGCCTGGGACAGGACACCCTATCTTGCAGCTGAAAACACGGATGAAGAATAGTCAGCAGAGGTACTGAGGTGGTTTAATTAAAGCATGTGGGGGACCTTATCTGGGAGTTCACCTCATTAGTTAGCAAGAGTGGTGCTTGGCTCCTGCTGCAAGAGAGAAGGATGCCTCAGAAGCAATACTTGGTGTTATCCTGGGGAGTGCTGCATCCTTCCCAGCTCCTCTCTGCTCTGCACAGCATCTGGCTCTTACTAGTCAAACTCCTCCACCCTGCCTTGCTTCCATACCGCTGATCCTCTCTGTGGGTTCAAGTCTCAGTATGTTTTTTACCAAAATCAAATTAAGCAACTGTTTGCACCATCTCCACACACAGCTGTCTCACTTTATTTGCAATCCTATCACTCACTATTCGGTTCATTAGCAGAGCTTTCTTCTCTCTTCCTTTTCATTTAGGACAGCAAGGTTTGAGGTTTCCAGTCTTCTGCATTGGAAATAACAAATAATTGCTCACAGTGTCTCTTAAGGGTAAATTTCAAATGCAGGCTTCCCACAGGCTGTGTTTTTCTCACCCATCCACAGTGGCTGTGGTGTGGGACCAGCATTCAGATCACTCTCTCAGTGCTGCTGCAACAGCCAGACTACTCTGTCTTCTGCCTGCCTCTTCTAGAGGTGATAATAAGTTTTAAAGGTTTTCTGCTTGTCTTCTCACTGCCACGAGGAAAATGTCCTGTCACAGCTTTTCAGTTTATCTACTATTTCCTTGTGTAGTGGGTTATAACTCATTTCCTAAACTCAAAACTCCTGCTTGCTTTGCCGAATCAGCTGGTATTTCATATTGCAAATGATATTGTTAAAATTAAAGCTCCTAAAAAGTTCTAATTTCTTTTTTTCCCCCTGTGCTTTAATTGGTCTAGCTGGATTACGTTAACTATTCCTGATCAAAACTGCTTAATTAGCATGTCAGGTCAGTAAGTGATGGCCTCTGGGGTTTCAGGTAGTTATTTTTAGTTATAGTGTAGGCAATCCATTGTTATACACTTATGTTTCTAGAACGATCCCTGAATTAATGGAAAGTTAACAGACTGGGATATAAGCAAATGCTTCATAAGCCTCCACCGAGATCTTGCACTGGGGATCGCTGGTACCTAAAATGCTTCTTTAATGCTTCATCACTGAAATCAGTCTTGAATGCAGAGTTCATGGCCTTGCAGCTGGCCCACAAGGGGACAAGCACCAGGAGAGCCAAGTACTACCCTGAGCCTGGGGGATGAGGGTTAGAACAGGGAAAGCTGCAACCACAAGTGCTCTCCCTTCCTGTTCATAAAGCGCAGGGATAGCAGTAATTTCCCATCTGTGATATCCATTTGAGGAACTTCTTGTAAAATACTAAAAGGCTGCTAAATGTTGTTATGTTTGCTTCTTGCAATACCCATTCATAATCAGAGAAGCCTTTAGATTACATTGGCATAGAGGGTGTCAAAGAAGAGCTGTCCACAAATTTAAGTCTCTTTTTTAATATTCTAAATACTTGATTTATTTCTGTGAGTGTAGGTTTTCATCAAACCATCTTTCTCCTTAATTGAGCTAATAACTTTACTCCTGTCCTCTTCTTTGTTCAGCCTGGCAAGCAATTTCCCAGCCTCATCTCCCATCTCACATATCCACTTTTGATCTGATTATTAGCATTTAATCTTCTACAACATTCAGTGTACGATATTCAAACCCAGCCTTATTTAAGGAAGTAATACCTTTTGGTGTGCTAGGTGTCACACGTTTCCTTTGTAAGGTAACAATTTTATCTTACGTTATTGCAAGTTATTTGCTCTCCATTTTCATTTCCCCCCTCCCCTTTCTTAACTGGCACATGACTCCTCATAAGAAGATATAAATGGAAATGCAACTGCAGAATGAAAATTGAGGTAGACATAGTTTTGTGTGTGAAAAATGACCAAGGAACAAACATTGAAGGATTTAACTCAGAAAAAAAACAATTTACCCCCTTCTAAAGAAGCTTTTACCCCCAGGCAACTTGTGGATCCTTCTAGAAAGACTGGATACCCACCCATCCCCTAGCCTTTCCTTACTCCATATACAGCTCCCCAAAATGATTCCCAGAGGCCAACTGTTCAAAGCGAGATCTGGATAGAAATTGTGTGATGCTGTTGCTGTGCATCTGGATTCATCTGTCAGGCAGACCAGTCTTCATGCTAATCAGCCCAGATCACCTTGGGTACCTACTCTGCCTGTTCAGGTGGGTGACCAGCTGTCTCAGCAATCCCTGTGCATGCACCAATGCCAGGTGGGTGTAGTTACACAGTTTCTGTGCTAATTTTTTTTCATTCTGTTCCATGGGTGGCCCTTCAGCTTGAAGCGTGATGCATGTACTCAGCAGAAGAGGCAAGCAGGAGAATTGAAGCATTGTGGTTTGCTCTGAACACTTCTGACAGCAAATACTTAATTTCTGGGCCAGCACAAACACTTTGGTGCACACATACAAATGACTTTTTGCTCAGAAACCTAACTGGGAGTACAGATCACTGAGACAGACCGCTCAGAGTTCAAGAACATTTAAGCATAAAAAAAAAAAAGAAATCTCAAGAAATGGCAAGTGATCGTATAGCCAGGTAGCTGTCTCTAATTCAGGAGTCTAGTGTAACTGTTAGCACTGGGTCGGTCTACTGAGAGGACTGATCAGCTGAAGTTACCACAGCACGCTCACCATAATGCTGCTCCTTCACTTATCACAGAGTAGCAGGGGTTGGAAGGGCCCTCTGGAGCTTATCCCGTCCCACCCCCTGCTGGAGCAGGCACCCCCAGAGCAGGGGCACAGGGCCGCGTCCAGGCGGGGTGTGAATGTCTCCAGGGAAGGGACCCCACAGCCTCTCTGGGCAGCCTGTGCCCCTGCTCTGGCACCCGCACAGGGAAGGGGTTTGTCCCCATGTTCAGGTGGAACTTCCCATGTTCCAGCTTGTGCCCGTGGCCCCTTGGCCTGGCGTTGGGCACCACTGGAAAGAGCCCAGTCCCATCGTCCTGACACCCCACCCTTCAGATATTTATAAGCATTGATGAGATCCCCCCTCAGGCTTCTCTTCTCCAGGCTGAAAAAACCCAGGCGTCTCAGCCTTTCCTCATAAGGGAGATGCTCCAGCCCCCTGATCATCTTGGCAGTTCTCCGCTGGACTTGCTCAAGCAGTTCCCTGTCCTTCTTGGACTGGGGGCCCAGAACTGAACACAGTACTCCAGATGTGGCCTCACTAGGGCAGATTAGAAGGGGAAGACAACCTCCTTCAAGGTTCACTTATGCACATCTTTCCTTCAGCTATTTCCAGCTAAATTCCTAGGGATCTGTTCTAAGCTTTTTCCCAGATTCAATTTGACATTGTATTTATTTGCAGCTATAAACAGACATGAGAAATAGTGATGAACAACAGGTGCATAGTCATATTGTAATGGCTGCTGCACTTACCCTTCCTCAGGTGATGACCTCCCTGCTGCACACTTTCATGCTTGCAGCTATCAGAAGAGATCCAAGAAAGAACCTTTTAGCAAAAAAAATAACAAAAAATATTTGGTACAAAGGGAACAAAAAGCTATAAAATACATAGCCTTCCTGCACTTCTAGTACAGTTACCTTTCCACAGGTCTTGCTCAGCCGTCTGCCCCCCAGCATTCACCCCAGACACATCCATTGCCCACTTCAGGAATCAAGGAACCAGATTATCAGGAACAACCCCCCATTCAAACAGTCAACAGCCTAGAGTAAGCATTCCTCGTTTTGATAAATCAAGACTTAAAACTTGCTTGAAAACAATTCTCAAAGTTAATGATTTGCTGCTGTATATTTTGATTGCGTGCCTAGTGTCCTTATCTGTGAAGCCACTGAATGGTCTTTCGTTTTGTTTCTAACTACAATCCTATCCCTATCCTACGTTAAAACAGTCTGTTTGAAATACTAGATTATTTATCATTAATCCTAGGCTCTACATGTATGTCACATAATTAACCTCCCAAATTAACAGGGAAGAGGAATTGAAAGCCATGATACACTGAGCTCAGAGTCTTCTCAAAGTAGCACGAAAATGGAACGTTTAGGTCTTCTTAGTTCAAACATTTCCTGCAGTTACATTAAGAAAATAGGTTTCCTTCAGATCTCATTTATGGCAATATTTTAAACAGAAGATATTTTTGTTCTATGCTAATATATTTAAGGGACATCGATGATCGAACCCTAAAAAACACAGTACTGTTATGTGCTTCAGGGACTAGTGTAGCATAGCTAGAAATTCAATAATCATGCAACAAATCAAGACTTACTTTATTTTCTTTCATTCTTTAAATTCATTCATATTACAGCACTCTCCTGATGTCCAAAGAGATAAAACAACAAATCAGCAGTTCACCAACAATGATTCACACACCAGATGAGCCATTGGTTTCCTTAAAAAAATTTAGCAACAAACCCTGTCACTCTACTTATTGTCTTCACACTGGATGTGTTGGAGAGTGTGGTGTAGGGTGTTTTGTCGGTTTTTGCAAATAGTGTTTTTAGTCTTGCTTCTGATGGAGGGGATGTTGTATGTGTGTGTGGGGGGGTGTTTTTTAATTTCAGAACTGATTAGGATTGTGAAGTGGTAATTTTGGGACTTGATTGCTAACAGCTGAGACATTACAGGATATTCTGCAGTGGAAGATTCGAAATGGCTGAGGGAAAAACTGCTGCTAGTGATTAATAACACCTTTACTGTACAGTTCCTCCAGGCAACATGCCCTGGAAATAGCATGTGGGAGGCTTGGGCTATGCAACCAGGCGGAGCTGAGAGCAAGGGGTTTGTGTGCTTTTCAAGCATCTACTGAATAGGGGGAAAATCTTTGCCAAAGGTGCAGGAAATGCATGCTTCACTTCTGACCTTGAAGGTCTTTGTGAATGACCATCTAAGTACTGATTTATTCCAGTACCTGGAACGGAAATGCTTTCACTCTGCCTGTCTAATCACGCTGTAAGCTTCTCAAGGCATCGCTTCTTGTTTATTTCTGGAGCAATCAACATGCTAAGGCTGTGGCTTTACGGCTTGCATACCACTGTAGTGGTTATCCTTGTACTCACAAATTCTAGTCATTCACTCGCAAGTGGCCTCCCCTGGGTGACCAGCTCCACAGCAGAACTTGTAAATAACCATGCGCGATCAATTATTTTTTTTTTAAATGCAAGGAACTAAACTGGATCTTTTTCAAGCATAGCTCCAGCGTTTACTCCTCCAGTTATTCTGAGGGAAATGCAGGAAAATGAACTCAGAAAGCTGGATGCATTTGGCTCTTATACCTGGTAACGCAGGTGTAGTGGCTGGGCTTTTTCTTATTTAACATGCTAACACATCACAGTGTCGCAGTATGTGTTTCAGTGGGATTCCAGCACCTCATGGATGCTGATGAAAGGTAGCTCCCCTTTGTCCTCTAGCAAATCCTGGTGCTAGACTTCCCCACCCCGCATCAAGACACCCCAGCTGGTAATTTAGCTTATCATCCATCTACCTACATGCATATGCACAAAAGTGTCCTGATAATGCTTTTGAAGTTTCTTTCTAATGGTCCTTGCTCTCTAGTCTAACTACAAGCAGTTGTATAAAAAAATAGCAGAAATAAGCAAAAATATCCAGAAATAAATGAATCTGTAACTGATAAGAAAACCACTAGTATGAAATACTTACCATGGAAATATCCTGCCATTGTGCTGGTCCTCTTGTGACTCTACACTGCTGATGTGCGCTAGAAACAGTCTCTTTCCATGAACAAATGCACCCTTCAGTCAGAGGCGAGTCCAAACCTGCTTGTGAGAGGCACGAGAGAGCTTTAATGCTGTGCACATGTTGTTATCATTACCCTATGTGCTAATTGCAAGGTATTGGTGAAGCACAAGTGATCACAGGTGATGGCAACCAGTGAGGAAGTCACCAAACGATCTTACAAAGGCTATTTCTGTCCTCAGTTGAAACCATTTAGAGCAAAGCCCAGCCCTTTTGACTAGCTTGGAAGAATTTTCTGTAGCCAAAACTTAAATAGAAGCAGGACCAACACAAACCTGGAGAGGCAGATCAGGAAAAGTCCAGGCAATCCATTAGGAAATGGAGATCTTTCTAATTATAGAGCTTGGTATAACCATCTGCTTGGTACAGCAGGGAGGGAATAGTTCGAAAAGGCAAAAGTATTAAGCTCCAAGAATTTAAGAATCTGACAGGCATGCGATGGCTCACCACTTCTGGGTTTTTGCACGCTAACAAAGCTATATTCAAGCATAATGAAAACGTCTTTTCTCCTTGAAAAAAATGTAATGAGAATGCAGGACTGTAGATTTTTGTTTGTGGTTTTGGTGGTTTTTTTTTCCTCTAAATGTGTTTGTATAAAGTTTCAGGCACAGATTCTCTAACTTTTTATTGAACTCTTCACAAGTACTCTTCAACAATGTATCTAAAGACATTTTGATGTGTAAAAGCTCATGAAGAGTGGTTAATGTGATAAAAGCAGAAGCTTGAAGCAATGACATCTAAAGAGAGTCTGTCAGAAGATCTAGAAATCAGATAGAATAAAGAGAAGGCTAAAATGACAAACATGTTTGATCTTATGTACTTAAACAGAAAATCATTTCTGAGCCCCGTCTTAGCCTATAAAAGCGCTGATGAATGTCTTGGATTTAGATACATGTAGCTATATTTGCTACTGAGAAAATTGCGCACTTGCTCCTTTGCACTAGTACTGTATTTTGGGAGCTTTGAGTTTATTGATTTAAAAACCCAAATCACCCACTTCATTCCTCTGCCGCTCTCTCCCTAAAGAAGTATTCAAAGGGAAAGCAGAAGTCACCTTTCTTATAGAAGGAACAAATTAATTTCCTTAAGGAAAAACAATTAAATGCCTCCAGAAATGAAGTACTGTCATGATTTTTAGGTCAAGCAGGGAAGAGCAATGCACACAGAAGGTAGCTGTTGAGTCAAGTGCAGTCACTGCAATGCAACTACACCATTTACAGGGGGAAGGCAGGTAATTAGGGTGAAAAAAGACAATTTCTATGGCATTAAACCTATAAATGAAGGGAGAATATGGAGGAATAATATGGCGTGAGCCCTAAACCTGTCATTTCTGTATTCAAGTCTGGAGCTCACAGATCAAGACAAGCAGAGAGCTTGGTAACAAGGAGGTAATGGTGATCATTTCACTGACAAATTTATCGCTGGACTTGTATAGGCACAGACAAGCTTAGACCTAGACCCTTTCCGTTAAAAACATAGGCTCCATTCTTGCAGAATTAAAGGAAACTTGCTTTGAAATACTTCTTTACCCAAGCAGCCCTTTTTACACAAGAAAACTTTTTCTTGTCTGCATTCAGAATGTTCCTAGTTCAACCCTTCCAGCTACAGAAAGCTTTTAGTATACCATGGCCCTGCTTCAGTAAAGCATTTGAGTAGTTGCTGTATTATGAAAGTAGTATTACGCATACAACTCTGAGCTCCAAGTTAAGGGGCAAGAAGACCTTGAAACTAAATAATGGTGCATCAGAAAAATTAATCTCTATTAAATGCTGCCCCATTCCTTAATCCTGCAAGGAGGTGCAAAGCGAAGCATGGAAAGCTAAGACTGCAGGCTCTAGTTACTGATCCAGCTGGCCAACAAAGCAGCCTAGTTTGTGCTTACTAGCACACCCCCTTTCTCACACATCTGCTTTTCTTCCCCTCACTGCTCTCTAAAGGACCTATATGTTATTCTTGGTTAGTTACTGCTGTCTCTGTCCAAAGCCAAGACGTGTCAACCTCCACATGTTCTTCTAGGCAAGCCACTGTCCCAAATGCAAAGTATCTGCATAAACAAAATCTTTAGTTTCATGCAATAAAAACTGCTAAAGAAGAGTAAGGAGAAAGCATCAGCTCTAGGTCAATGGCAGCTGGGGCCACCTAAGCCGCTGTGCATGGGCTCCAGTCAGTGGAGAGCAGCGGCTTTAGAGACTTTAGAGACTCTCCAATTCCTTGTGCACCCACATCTCTGGTATTCCGCTGAAGTTATACTTGAATGTACAATATTTGCATTCCACTTGCTAATTCATGTTGCTTGTTCTCTCTAATCTCGACATCACAGCACAAATCATTTTCATGCTCTATTTCCTATGCAGTGCAGCTCCCTGGTTTTGTAAGCAGCATTATTCTTCCCATTGAAGCTAATTTCTATAGCAGACTACGGACTGGCTCTAACTTTCTCTCACGTTACACACTTTTCAGTAGGAGCTACATAAAAAAAAGTTGAAGGAATTTTTTTCTATTAACTTTTTAATCTCCTTATGGACTACCAAAAAGTTGCTGGTAACTTCTGTTTGTCCTCTTCTAGGGCCTGTTTCAAAGCCTTAGAGCTGTTACATTTTCAGGGTTGTGGATGAAGCTATTTCTGAGCAGTAGTTAAAGTAGATGTAAGGCATCACTGTGAACACACTAAGGAGTCAGTTGAGGAAGATGAGCGAGACAGTCTGCTGAAGGCAGGCTTACACCTTCATGGATAGAATCAATGCAGAGGAGGTAAACGTGAATCCTGAAGGTCGTAGGGGGGTAGAAGGAAGGTCCATGAGCAAAATAGAATGGGTCTATGGAAGGTCGTGAAGGGTGGCACGGATTTTGCAAGGTACTTCTCAATATGTGTGCTGTCCCAAGATAAAACCCTTTAACTCCTTTGGCTTTGCTGGCTAGGTGACACTTTCTCTGCAGCTGACATGCAGGCCCATTTTTTTTGAAACAAAGCCACAGCTAAATGTCTTTGTAAGAAGTTGTCAGCTGACCCTGATGAACACTGACCAAAATACCCATTCATTCAGTTTTTGTTTGTTTTCTGTCGTGTCTGCAATGTCACGTCTGAACTGGTAGGTCTTAGCCTGACCTGGTTTAAGGTCTGCTTTGGCACCCAGAGAAAGTCATGTTGAGTCAAGGTTCATTCATTAGTTTTATAGCTGCTGACTTTATACTGAGAAATTATTTCAGGATCCATTTCCTAGTTCTGTAGCAGGGAATATAGGATTTCTTACATACACATCCTGCTAAATGCTCTAGGAGAAAACACAGTCTGTGCTGTGCAGTATAATTTAGACCATCTGTAATGACAAATCTTTCCAAGCCATATTTTTGCTGGAGCTCTCCGACATTTCTGTGTGCTGGGGCATGAGTTATATAACAGCGATTCTCAACAGACATCAACAAAAGCGTCCCCAGCTTCAGCAACACCGTAGCTCTTGAAATTATGCCTTGTCCGTGTGCATGGACATTTGCAATGCAAGTTCTGATATATCCATTTTATTCCCTCAATGTTTGCTTTCCACTCGTACAGGAAATGGTGTGGTTTTTCCTTTTGGCTGTGGGGCAACAAGGTTATTTCTCTTTCATTTCCGTATGAAGGTATCCTTCCTAAGCATGTCAGGAGACAGCAGCAATGCATTTTTGTGTGGTTTGTAATGAAAAACTCTTCATGAACTTTCCTTTTTGCAGCATGCAGGGACAAGGCAAGACCCAGTATTATTGTTCAAGTCCACTTTATACTGTATGCGTAATAGTAGCTTCATGGGTGAAGTGGAGTTAGTGAGCGTTAATAGCAGCCCATGATTTAAATGGCTGCTCATTTCTTCTGTCTTGACTCCTGTGTGCTCACACATGGCTTAAAGTATGGCACAATAGAAATCAGCTCTCTTTTGTGTCTAAATTCCTGCAGATTTTTTTTCTGTGTCCAGTGAAGGTGCAGAACAATTGTATTAGTCCTACAGGAATAGAGATTGCATCTGTAGCTTGTCAACACATGAAGTCAATTTTGAAAGTATCTCCCTGTTGCTGTCCATCTGCTGAGGGACAAGTAAAAGGCCAAAATGCAAGGCTGGGACTCAGCTGCACAGATGTCACTCTAGATGCCCCTCCGCTTGCCACTTCAGACCAGCATAGCTCTTTTGCAAGTCCTTTGCTACATCTACTGGCCTGTTTTAGATGTCTGTGGTTTTTAGGCAACAGAAGTTTGATTTTTAGGCCTTCAGATTGAGTTCCTGGCTCTGCAACACGTTCATCAGAGACTTAAAGCAAATCTCTTGATTCCTCTGCAAGACACAGATAACGATCCTTTCTATTTAAACAGTTGGAGGCTCAGAGAAGAACAATAGTTACTACATGTACGTCTAGATCCTAACACAGCAGGACCTCAGTCTTAGCTGATCCTCATGCTCTAGACCGTTGGTATTTGTTTCCTCTCTCTCTCCGTCTCCAAGCTGCCAGCATACTCTAGCCAAGAGAACAGCCTGGGGGCATTTCAGGGGTGGAGACTGGATATTTTAAAATGTTGTTTCTGCTTTAGGCTAAGAAACTCAACCATTCTGGGACAAATTATTTGCTGCTTCTGTGCCGAGATCATTGCCACCCCACGGTAGGAAGGCTGGATTCATTCATAGCTTATACAGACGCTTTGCTTGAAATTGCTGACCCTTCCACTTGTTCATCTCCTGTTCTCTGAAGTACCACCATCTGCGTACTGACTGGTAGAGAGTACACAGCCGTATTTTTATTCTCTTCTAGGAAAAAAATTATGGGCTCAGATGTCCTATCCCCTAGGCTAAAATGCTTTCTACATAATAGTGAGCCGCATATGGTTTTTGCCTAAACTGTAGGAGAGTTTAACATTTTATACTGACTCATGGGAGAACATTGACAGAATACCTGTTTCTACCTCTAAATTAAAGGCTAGGTCAAATCTCATCAGTGCCCTTAAATTATAACTACACTAATTTTCCCTTTTTACCTTTCTGTCACTAATTCACAATTATAAAATAATTATACAGCACAGATTTTCATTCCCTCTTGTACAGCACTTAAAATATTTTGTTCACTTACCAAATGTTTTGTTTCAATATTTATGGTCTGGACGCTTTACATATGTCTTAGACTACTAGAGATGCTCAAAACACTCCTTTCAAAAGTCCTTATTTCTGAAACCAACTTTGTGTGGTTTTTCTTTTCTCACTGCTCTCCAGACTACATCTTCACAAAGTCATCTGCATTTATTTTTTTTTTTTTTAAAAAATGAACAGCAGTGCTTAGAGTGTAAAAATAACAGATTGTATTTTACTTGGGAGCGCATAGCATGAGCTTCAACCAAGCATTAGAACAGTTTGGACAAACTGCCTTTTCACTGACAGACATTTTTCCAGACTTCATCAGAGGGGAAGAGGGTGAGTGCAACGCAAGCATGCAGAGGTGCGGCAAGGAGGGCGGTTTGGGGGTTAGAGTCTGCAGGACGCAGAATTTTGTGCTTCGCAAGTCACTGGGCTGTAGCCAATGCAGGACAGGAGATCTCAGCCACAGCCTGATCTTTTGGAGAGCACTGCATTTAAAAAATGAGCTGGAAAAGTATGGTCTAGTGTAAGGTTAAACTGTTCTATTGAAAATGGGCAAACAAAAACTCACTTGCCAGGTTTGGTTGACAATACTGAGTAATAAGCCAGGGATTTGAATGCCTTTTCTACACAAAAAAAGACTTTTTAGTGTTGTACTGTTGAGCAGATAAAAACAGAGGGTTATTCTCTATTGCTTTTTCCTGTCAAAAAAACCAAGATGGGAGAGGAGTCACCTCCTTAATCTCGTTGTATGGGCAAATTCCAGTTCAGGAAATGAGTCTCTTCCCTCAGAGAGGACAACACTGCTGGGCTGCTCCTCCCAGCCTGGCTGTGAGCTGCGGCACTTCCATGGAGGATGAAGCAACCGACTGTCACAAATGTGATCACTTTGTTGACGATCAAGAAGGATGATGTGCCATTTACAAGCAGCGTGCTGGAAAAAAGAATTTTTCATAGTATCATTTGTAGTTTATAATTTAAATTTTTGTGTTAACGCACAAAAGCAGTCTGTTATAGTCCAGAAACACTGTGCGCAGCAACTTTTGGTGTTTGTTTATGAAAACAATACAGTGTGGTTCCAGTGGGAACTGATCAAGTTGCATAAAAGATTTAAGAGTCCATTCTGTATCTAATAATGCTTTTAGCACTTTCTTAGATCCTTCTCTACATTCCAACATAGTGGCTTATTTATCTTTTGGACCATAAACCATTTTATGCCTTCAGTATTTTAGAAGTGGCATCATGATAAAAAATTTAAGCCACAAAATAATACACAAATTTTCTGTTTGGAAATGTGTTAAATCTGTTTTTGAGAAACTGACTGCCTATGAAACTATTAGCATGGTATTGGTAATACCCTAGAATATCACTCTAAAAGCGATGTCAGGTTCTTGTATTAAAACAGGATTACTTGTTCACAACTATTGAAAAATGCATCATTGAAAAATCATGTTCAAGAAAAAAATATGATTCCGCTCTGAGACTTTAAACAATTTGTTTTCTGTTTTAATAATTTAATCAAGAGTTCTTGAAGACTTTTATGGAATTAAGACTAAGGGGTTTTGGGTTTTTCAATTCTTCTTTAAAATGTAACAGCTTTTTGATCCATATCCAGGCTTTTCTAAATGTTCAGCAGGTAAACATGCTAAACTTAACAACTCCAGCATCTAAAACAATAACAATGGAGGTGGGGCGATACTCTTTTCAGTTAAAGTTAGCAGTTTGCATCATAAGGGAACATGGCCTCAGACAGAGCCGTTTCGATGTATTATTCCCGTGAAGAGCATTCAGGTATTGTAGCTGGAGTGAAGCATTAGCATTGACAGCCATGCTTTAACAGGTACCTGAGAAATAACTCCCTCTGCAGTGCTTAGGAGAAAGTAATTCCGTTTAGGACTGCATAAATTTTCAGTTTGTTAATTAGGTTAAGAGGAAAAATAACATTAGGAACTTTCACTGGAGTTGTATTAGCTGCAAAATCGCAAAGAAATTTAAAGAAAATTTATGTTATCCAGTTACTTTGGCAATCAGCTCTACTTCAAACCAGAGCCCCAAAACACTAAAATCTTCACTTAGACATGTGTTCCCATTTCATTCCAGCACCATTAACCTCTTTCTTTTTTCTCATTTTTTTAATGATTTGCTTTTCATTATCATTTCTCAAAGACAAGCAGCCTGTGAAGCAGCTATCCAAATGTATAACACAGAATTATTCTGAAATCTGTCATTTCAGGAAGCATTAGCCAGAGTAGATGTACTCAGCCCAGGTATGCCAGGTGATATGTAGGAATTACCCCAGAGAAATGGCAAGTAGCTTAAGCCTCTTTTGAAAGTGTCAGGTCCCCCTTCAAAAATGATTCAGCATGCTGAGATCGTGACCCGCCATCGCGTTCGCTTTGGCTGGGACTCTGGGAACTGCTGCTAACAGGATCACCAATTGCCAATAACTGATGCAATTAACTGAAAATCTTAAGGAGTGTGGAGGAATGGTCAGGAATATGTTTGATAATGCAGACAGGAGTTAAGTCTAAATCAGAAATCGGCTTTCTATCAGCAAAGTTTTATCAGGTTCAATAAATGGAGGCTCATCCACTCCAAAAACTTGCAAACTGGTGCTTTAGACACATACATGAGAGGAAAGCCTTGACCAGAGGCCTTTGAATTCGCAGCTGAGGATCCTGATCGAGAGGGCGAGAGAATGTGAATGTATGTGTGCGTTGCTGAAGAACCCTTCTTAGCCTTTAACTGCTCACAAGTGAAAACACTTTTGTTCATCTGAATAGATTCCAGGTGGAATATGAAGGACTTGGATCACTTCTGAAAGTAGCCATGAATTTCTAGCTCAATACTTATGTTGGGGAAAAAAGGACCCTACCCTTTAATTCTAATCCACTGAAGCAATAAAACTGGCAAGTGGCTCAGACCTAGCCCTTGCTTACAAATAGTTACACCTCCTTTTAAAAATGCTACTTTCAGACCCGGGTAGTTGAGCTCATCCAATGTATTCACCACATGCTAATTAAACAGAAGTTTGGATGAGGCATCAATGGCCTCATATATGGCTCTGATCAATCCTAGAGATGGTGCCTGAATTTCACCTCTCAGCATGTTTCTGTAGGCGTTCACCCTCTTTCTGAGGTTTCTACTTCCAGAAACCCAACTTGAGGGTTTTAAGTGTTTGTAGTAGATAAGGAAAGCAATAGTTTGCCTCAAGTGTAGGCCAACACACAAGAAATAACATCAGCCTTGGTGTAATCCCTGTCCAGTCTGCCTTTGCTGGCAGTTGAAAGCTAGCAGCTCTCAGATTTGCTATCGAGCTCACAATCACAGGCAGGTTTTGGAGCTTTTGAACCAATTCCAGTCTATGATAAGCAATCTCAAACCAGAGGTAGCATTTATCGGGGGCAGGCATGAGTAGTCCCCTTCAGAAGACCCTCCATCAGGCTTTTTGTAGCCAAGGTTCCTTGTGGGCTGGGCTTGATAACACATAGGGACCATCATGGGGAAAGTGGTCCAATGCCATTGTACTTGCCACCTTCTGTAGGAGGCAGAAGAGGGGGAAATTTGGGGAAAAGTTTGCGAACCACTGCTCTGATCTCAGGATACAACCTCCCTTTTCTGTAGCTCAGCAGAGTGGGCGCTGAGCCATATAACGGGGGGTCACTGGTGCAGAGAGTGTCCTGGCATGAATAATCGGCCTCACTTACAACACAAGGCAGTCACAATTGCAGGATGTGCAACACAAGTACAAAGTATATACCTCAACACAATTCAGGAGTCAGCTCCATGGTGGGTACAACAGCCTTCAGCTATACTTAGTTTTCCTTTTGGTTTTTGGTCCCTGCTTGTCATCTGCAGCACGTACTGAAGGGAACAGCGGGCACCTCATTATTTAGATTTACCGTTCTATTTGTAGCACTTCAGAGCAAAGCAGAAGGGTTTAGTAATCCTCCCTCCACCAGCTAAGGGCTGGGGAAATCAGTGGGAAACCACAGCCCCACTGTTTGCTTCCCCTCGTGGCGGGGTCTTCTTTTAGCTGCTGCCTGCCTGATGCTGCTTTGTGTTCTGAGAGGCGTTTGCTGCAGTCACTTGATGATTTTCCGTGTACAGCAGGCATATGATCAGACTTTTAACCTGGGGGAGGGAAGCAAAGCAAAATTCTGGTGAGTTAAATTACCTTCTGCTGCATACAATCATCTGGCATAACACAGCTCAGCAATAACATTCATGTTACCATTAATAGAAAACGTTTGGCATTGCACTCCAGAGATTTTTTTTTCTTTTGGTATGGAAGAGATCCATTCAGATTGGAGCTGCCTGAACAAAGCCTAGGGGCTCAGACACCACCAGCAGCATCTCTCTAAATATCTCTGTCTTATTGTGTAATCTCTACATTGACTGGAAGGAAATGTGCCAATTGCTGAAGCTATAGGGCTCTGTGTATATAAAACACACGCTTAGCTGAGTGGCCCTATGGGACAACACGAGTTATTTGCTGATTTATCTCAAGTAAATCATGATAATACTTCAACAGAGTTCTCTTGGCCTCAACAAAATGTGTCAAAGCATTTTTAAATAGAACACTTACTCTGTGCCTCACTCCCTTGTGTTGTGAAGTAAAGAAACAAAAACGTGACTATGCACTATGCTGGTAAAAGCCTGAAAATTCTGATGAAGCACTCAGAGGGAGGGAGGTGGGCATTTTCTAGCATGCTTAAAGATATCTTAAGTTTTCTGAATAGAGAAATGAAAGCTTGTCTTGGAAACTTCTGGTTATCCTGAAAAATAAATCAAAATATAAACAAATAGAATTATAATAATGATATCAGAAGACCAGAATCAACATTTAATCCTATATCATAGAACAATAGAGTCATCGAGGTTGGAAAAGACCTCTAGGATCATCAAGTCCAGTCCATACATGCACTGTTCCATCAAGCTGACAGGTGCCTGTATACCTCAGAGGTAAAGATGGCTGAAGCGCTGACAGCAGGACAGTGATACTTGACTGAAAGACAATCAAGGTGTCAGGCAGCCTGGATCCAGCTGGAGGAGTGAGTGGGGCTTGCAGAGGCTGGAGACTGGTGGATGTGGAATCCCATTACCTGAGATGTTACACTATTTTGGCCCCTAAAATGTTCAAGGGATAGTTATACTCCTGGCTAAAGGACACCACTCCCTGAGTTATTTTATTAATATTTCTTTAACGTTTGATGATGGCTTGCATAGCTTAAGGCTGTCTACTCTGTTAAAATTAGTGCTTTGTGATGGAAAAAGTCATCCTGTTTTCTGAACGGAGGTAAATCATTCACAAACCAAGAAGGGACGCTGCAGCCAGCCCTTAATTGAATTTTGTGGCATTCTGAATGATAATGCATGAGTCTCCTCTCCAAATCAGGAAAGAGGAATTATTACACAGAAGGATAAACAGGATAAAAATGAAAATTAATGCTCCTGGAAAACAAATCAAATATTCCTGCAAATCTGTTTACTGGCATTTCTGCTCATAGACTCGTAAGTTAAAAGTCTCTGTTATTGAACCCAGACTCATCAAAGATGATCGTTCCCTAATTCCATGCCTTTGTACTCCTGGTAAAAGACCATGAAGTTGCATAGAGCATTAAAAACATTACTTTAAGTAGTATGGTAAATAGACTGAGCTTATTAACCTCTGTACAAACAAGTACGGTAGGAACTGGATTATGGAGGGTAAGGCTCATGTTTACACACATTTATCTAATGTAATTACGCATCTGGGTGGGGATGGGGTGTAAACCACAAACACAGGAGCAGAAAATTGATTTATTCTCTGAAATTGTCTGCCTTTTACACTGCAATCTAAAAGTAGACCCTATCAAGCAATAATTTGCTATGTCATTTACAACATTTAGAAATGAAAGTGGAAATTACCAGCCCTCTTTATATGTCAAAGGTTGCTAGACAAGGTTGGCTCAGCATTTTCACAGCAAAGAGCGTTCAGGTCTTTCAAATGCAGATCTCTGTCTTAATCGGACATCAGAGGAGTCCATCATAAAATAAGTAGAAACAGCACAGGCAATCTAGTTTATGGACAGCTCTTCCTGTGGCAATGTTATGGAAATTAAGCCTGGGAGACTTGCTTATTTCTCATTGCAGAAATCCTCCCTAAGGTTGTTAGCGATTTGGAAATATTACTCTTTTTTGGTTTTACTGGGAGGAGAAATGAAGACCTTTAATGCAGAAATTTTCTGATGTAGATTTACTCCACCATGTACTTAACATTCTGTATGTTACAGTGAGTTAATATTAGTTCACTACCACTACTGATGAGATTCTATGAGATATCACAAGCTATTCAGGATTTATCTTAGTCTGTTTTCAGAATAACTTGTTCTTAAAAATGGATTTTTTTTTTCAAGTAGTTGTCTCCTCTATTAAGATCATGATATGTATATATTTAAAAAAAAATTTAGTTCATAGAGTTTGTGGAAGGCGTAGGACAAGGGCGTTCAGGTGACCTGAGGAAGTATTTTCTTTTTGCTTGGTCTCACTGTCGCTTGCCACATCAACTGTCTACTCTGAAGCTGAGCTAACAAGTCAATACTTTGAAAATCTTAGCTTGTAGTTTCTTGTAATAGTAAATTTTACCAGAGTTTAACAGACTTCCCAAGTGGTTTTTCTCCTAGCTGAAAACAAACACAAGAAAAACATCAGAAACCAAAACTACAATTAACACTAGAAGAACTACAATAAGAAAGCAATTTAATGTCTGCAAATTAAAAAAGTTTTGCCTCAATAAAACACATACTGAACTAGTTGAAGCTTGGGGGATCACCTCTGCTAAGAGAAAGGTATGTCTGTGAAGTGTTAAAAAAAAAAATAGTTGGTGAGGCTTTTGCTTTTCCTGTGAAAGATATGTTTGCACACATCTGATGCCTTGAGAGTCTGTGGTGATGCAGGAGCAGCTGATTCCTTCCTGGGTGCCAAAGATCATGTCTGTGGGGTGGCATTTTTTTTTATCATTTCCAGCCCTTCGGATGTGTCTAGCGTTATCGTGTCTGAGACCACTTAAGTGGGAAGAGCTGTTTTACCATACGCCATAGTCTACTTTACATATGAGAGTCTGGCATGTTTGCATAAGTGAAGATGATGTCAAAATACGAGTTTCTCTTGTGTAAAGTAGAATTTGAAGCCAAATGCTTGGGTAGATGGCAACTGACTTGTGCTGTTGCAATTTCATCTAACAGGGGACTCGTCCTGACTAAGGTTTAGTCCTTTCCTGGTGTTTGTTAACTATCTGTGTGGTTTTTCATTAGCAAACCACACCATCTAAAACCTTGTACTTTGTCAACAGTTCTCTCTTATTAGGAATTAATTCAAGACAAGACAAGGCAAGGGGTAAGTCTGAGCTGCACAAGTCACTGAGTAAAGTTCATGGACATACGTTCCTATGTATCTCACTGTTCGACGTGGGAAGCATTTTCTGTATTAAGCCTATCTGAAAACCAGGCTGTGAACTAAATTAAGTAACTTTAAAAGTGCTAGTACTGGTGACTCCACTTGCTCTAAGAAATGCGACCACTTTTTTTTGAAGAGGGAAATCCAACTCTTGCGAATCTTAACTGCAGTAGTGCGGAGATCTCCTTCCCTTAATTCTGGGGAAAGTGGGAGATTCTTTCTAGTCTGGTACAAGGATGAAGGAGTTGGTTTGAAGGCTAAGCCATCAGCCTGAATCTCTGATCACAGCTCCTGACATTCAGGAAGTTCAGAGCACTCATTTTCTCCTATTACTTATTATTGTGTACAGCTCTAAACTACAGGATAAAGTAGGGTCAAAAAAAGGACTTCTGAATCCCCAAGGGGTTACAATAAATCCTCTTGTTGGCTCCTGTTTGCATTGATTTCTTTTCCCTTTATCTAAATATTCTTGCTGAATGTCACCTTTTCAAGATTAATAAGACGAAGTTTGTTCAGGCCCTAAGAAGGGCAACTGCCTCTTACTCCGCACTTGCTGTGTGGAAATACCTACAATCAGTAATGATTGTCGGTAAAAGGCCTTTCTTAGGTATGGTCCAATACCCAGATGATTTACTGCATCAGTACTTTTTACTTGAGAGCTTTTAAAATTGAGACCTGAATCCAAGTTTTCAGTATCCCTACATCATGCCCAGCTTGAGAGCAAACGGAGCATTCAGTATTCCCAGATTTGACATTCGGCAACTTTACACTTCACAGCAACTTCATTCTTCTGTACATGGGCTTAAATATTTAAGGATTAATAAAAGGAGCTCACCCTGTGAGTTCACACTCACACAGTGAGTGCAGATCAGCATCCAGAAGCTCAGAAAACAGCCTTCATATACTGTTTTTCTTAGGACTCTGGAATAGCTTCTTTCTGGCCACAGTGGAAAGAAAGAGCGAGCCTGCCAGACTGCCTTCTGCATGAAGGGAGTGCTCTCAGCCCAGGTGAGGACCGGGACCGCTCATCTGTAAATAGCGTGTGAGCATTTCCCAGGTTGGTCCCTGACTTCTGTGTCAGAAGGCTCCGTAAGCCGGAGTCAGGGACTGTTTGTAACGGTGCTTCCCCTGCGTGCGCTTGTACAGGGAGCTTCTGATTCAGGACAGGTTTGCGCCTACTTGATAATTTTTTTTTCCCCTCCCTCTCTTGTCAGCTTATTCTTAGGCATGATAAAATGAGGATGAGAATGGTCCTATAATTAGTTTCATTACAAAAGTATTTAAGAGTTCACTAGAGAGTTTATCTTTCTTTTTCCTCCCTTAAAAAAACCACTGCCAAGAGCTCACTGCATGTAAAAGATGTTTGACTCTCTTCATGTAAATAGAGAAAATCACTTTTGCTAATCAGTAGAGTATCAGCTTTACATTAGCAAGTGGGAGTGAACACAAAATGACCTTTTTACATTCATATGTATCCATGACTCTAGAATTAATCATCCATTCAGCTGGTAGTTTGTTTAAACATAAACACACAAAAAAGGTGCAGTAAGAGTGTTTTCAGAATCCAAATATTTGCTTTCTACTTCTTTAACCACCTACCCACCACAAGGGTGAAAGCTGCCAACTGGCAGCTGAAAGCAATATTTTGTCTTCGATTAGTCATATTTGAATTTTTTTTTTTTTCTTTTTTCCCCCCTGTGAAATAGTGCTGCAGGGACAAATGTATAACAACAGAGGGCAAACTAGGTCACTAGAAAACCAACTCCAGGGGCACGCGTGGATTGTGAATGAGTTCACGGCTTCTGTTAGGAGCTCCCATTCTCCCATCGAGATTATGTTTCCTGCCTTAGACAGATCGCGTTCGCTGAGCCAACAACTGCCTCTAGGCAACCGGGATATAGCGCTGTGCCCTGAGCAGCACAACACTTAACCTTGTGAGATATTGTAACACGGGGTTTGTGTGTGTGTGTGCAGGGAGGAGGGGGAGCCCTCTTAACATTACTTACTAATATTGACACCACAGAGTGCTTTTGCAGTAGCGTGTGCTCTCAGCTGTCTGCTCCAAGGGAAAGGATTGCCTGAAACGTTTCATCTCCCTCACGGCATGAGAAATGTATTTTATAGCTAATAATGTTAATCATGTGTGTTGGGGTTGGGCCAAGGATGCCCAGTGATAGACCAGGATCACATTACGTAGTTTATGGACACCAAAGGAAAAGACTGCTTATTGAGATAGAGGCCGATTTATTAGCTAAGTATTTATGCTACAGCTCTTCGTGAGCTCCAGGAGGAGTGGGGAGCTGACAAAAGAAATATGTAGGCACGTGTTAATCCTGTTTTGGGAGGGGGTAGGTTTGCACGTGGTTGAGCATGAGGGTCATTCCAAACTGGGCCTGCTGAGCCCTGATTTCACATTTATCTTTATGAAGTGTGGAACACTTACCTGGAAAGATTCCCAGTAAAAGGAGCTGGAGGTGACCGAATTCCCCAGCTTATTTTTCAAGGTGGCAAATTCTCATGGGGTTATGTTACAAAAATGGCCTGGGCAAGGGAGGAGAGCACATACCCTTCAAAGGTGTGCTCAGAATTAAAAAGAACCTTGAGTATTAGGGTTGTGATCGATTCCTCTAGCACTCAGATAATTTCTATGACTTAATAAAAGTATGGGCTATTTCTGAAAGGCAAAAACCAAGGTAAAGTGTCCTCAAATGCCTACTACAGGTTTGCTTTCCTGTGTTATAGCAGTGGCTTGCATCTGGTGTAGGGTTAAACAACTAAAAGGCTTTATACTGTGCTGTGGCTGTTGTTTCGGGGGTGGGGGTGGGGAGGCGGAGGCAGGGCAGAGGTTTAAGGCCAGAATGACTTAGAACTGTAGCAGATTTGCTAATCTATAACTACTACTTGGAAAGCTTCCTTGAATGTCCAGAACCAGAATCTGGAAGGTGAGAGTTGCTCAGCATTACGTAGCATAGGCCTACCCAAATTTGTGAACCATTTATTGTGACTTCATCTGACAACAAAGAAAGGTGGTCACAAACTCCACTTTGTTTATGACCTCAGAATGAAACCAAATGAATCAGCACAAAATCCACAGGTATTTCTGCTGGGTTTGCTTTCAGGACTCTCCTGAAATCCTGCAACGCTATTCATATTCTTTTGGCAAACAAAAAAGACCGTTGCCCCAAAATGGAAGGCTTTACTACTTTATTACTGGGTACAAGAGCTTCCTATTTGTGGCCACGGGCCACAACAGCTAGGAGAGCAGTTCAGACGCAGCTGGCCACAGGCGGATAAGCCATGGACATGCAAAAGCTGTAGGTTAGACACCACAGCCTAACTGGAACCCTAATTAACACCATTAACACAGTAAGAAAGGGTTATCATAGAAATAAGCATTTATCTTTAGGCCCAAATCTGCCAAATCTAAGTATACTCAAAGCCAGATTTTCTTTTCTTCAGGTCCTCACATGAGCTTGTGTTAGACTGATGTGTGCATAACCGACATTTCTAGAAAATGTTACAAACTCCTAAAACAGCACTGCAGTACAAAAAGAGATTAGAATAGGACAGTACAGTTCCTGTTGGAAGGGACCTACAGTGACCACCTAGTCCAAATGCCTGACCACTTCAGGAGAAAAGTTAAAGCATAGAGAAAACAAACCTCTTTTCCTTGCATCGCCTGCACACCTGAGGGCTCCCACTGTCTGCAGCACCAGGTCCTGTCCCGCTTCAAACCTCAGGCTTGCGTGGGCTGCTTCGGTGACCTCCTCCGATAACTTGGTTCCCTCAGGTTGGCTCATCTCAATAGCATCGTTAGAGGTATAGCAGCTTCTGTATGAGCAAAGGAATGAATTTTAATTCTGCTTTCCAGGCCTCTTCTCTGCCCTCAGTTTTGAGAACTCAAACAGTCAGATATATTCAGCTTCTACTTCTCAGTTCATGCACGTTGCTAAATACTTGGATAGTTTCTCCGAGGAAAGCTTAAGAAAGCTCTAGAACAACTCAAATAGTCTTATTCATTGAAAACTCCCCAAAGGACATCAAATTTAAACTGAAGTCCTGCTTGGAGAGGAAATGAAAACAGAGAAGAAGGGGTTTGGGAGAATCAGAGGTTTTTTAATTAGTTTGTGGTTGAGGCAGTGGAATTATGTGCTGTAATACCCCAGTGCCTGTACGTATGTTGTTCTCTCCAGGGTCAGCTCTGTGAATTTGCTGAGTGACAAAAGGAAAAGGTAATCTTATTACTTCCTCCTCCCACTTTCTAGTCTCAAATGAGCCCAGCGCTGTTGAATTCTACTTTTACCTCTACCTCTCCTTGGCTTTACGAGAGTTATCCCAATGCAGAAGTGAGGAGAAATGACAGGTCATGTACATATCTCGCTTCTGGACTCTTCAATCAGTATCGCGGCTGCAAGGCCAGGTTGCTTTGTTTTGTTAAGTATTTAATTCAGCAATGACCTACTCTATCTTTTGTATAAGAGAAACCACCTAGATCATAACATCTCTTTTGTGTTGTGCCCCTGACAGACAGCTGAACGTCGCTCGTGCAGCACTGGCTGCATGGATGAACAAAGCAGCTGCTGATGCTCTAATTTTCCCCAAATGAAACACAGCACAGATAGTTTTCAGCACTTGCTCTCCAGACACTGCTTTTTCATAGAGAATGGGATAAGGAAATATACAGCGATGGCAAACTTTGCATCAGTATAATGCCAGGCATTTAGAAAACTGACTTGACCTAGTTTTTGATTTGTAGAACCAAGTGACATGCAGTTTATTATGTGAAAAAAAAACCCAACCAAACCCATAATAAAAAAAATTATGTAGCGCACATAGTCCTTCCGTACAACCTAATATTTCTATCATGCTGTGCATGCTGCTAATTCAAAAGGCTGACATGGTCACAGACAGCCCAGCTTCTAGGATTTACCATTCAAACATACTTGAACTGGCATGAAAAATGCAATAAAATAATTCTTTCAGACAAGTTTAGAGAGAGGTATTCCCAAAAGACAGAATTCTGGCTTCCAGTCACATAAAGCTTACACTTTGTCAATAACACAGTGAAGGAAGGCATGAATGAATTTTATTTCATTGGACAAGTGACTTGGAATACAGATAAGGCAGGGTGAGCATATAAACCTTTAAATAAATGTTTTAGCACTATCTGGAAGGGAGGAATGCAATTGATTCCAATCATTTCTGACAGAAAATCAGTTCCTCTAAAGCTCTTGGGGCAACAAACACTAACTAAAAGCGTCTGTTACTAATAAAATCTTTAAGTACAACAAAACAAAATGTTGTCATTTGCAACTAACAGGCTACAATTAATGCAAATTATTACTCTGTAGTTTAATTGAAATGTTAAACTATGAAGTCTTTGGTTTACTATGACTTTAAGAGCCATGTGACTTTGAAGAGGGACCTTTAAAGAGCTCAAGAAAAACCCAGCAGAGAAATAGGTGACAAAGCCCCAGACAAAACACAGTGTAACCAGCAGCATTAGGAATACAAAATACCCTTGTCGCTCATACACTGGGTTTTTTCTCTAACAAGCATAGCTGTGTTACCTTGAATTGCTACAAACAGTTAATAGAAAGCACTGATCTATGATTACGCCCAATAACATTCTTTGTTCTGCTTTGCAGGTGTTACTTCATACAAAGTTGTTTTCTGGAAAATCTTGACCTTTTCTTCCCTCTCTGCCTGTTCAACATGAGGCGTGTTGTTCTCTGCAGTGATTCTACAAGCTGGAGCAGTAAAAACTGCTGTTGTAATTCTGGTTTTGCTTTGCAAACACATGTTACGCTTCAGAATGAAGGGGAGCATTTAGTGTTTTAGGAGAGCCACGTTTGCAACGCCTACAAGAGAAATCCACCGCAAGTGGCAAGTCCTCCTTCATTACAAATCTAACTCAAACCAGTGTACTGAGCTGCAGTTTTATTTGCAAAACCACAGGTTGTTAAAATTCACAAATCAAACTCAACATTATTATCCGGGGGGCCCCGAGGATGAATGGTGTTGCTAGAAAAGGGATTGTACTCAGTCACAGCCTGAATTTCCAATAAAACAGTACGTCACTGACGCTGCCCATCTCATACCAGTTCAAAGGAGTCGCTGTATTTTTAGTATTAAATATTCGTTTCCTGATGCCTTCCATAATGGGAGCAAAAATTGTGGTATGAAAAATAAAATCTGGTGCTTGCACAAAGTACATTCAGTGGCTGTGTTAATGCTTTTAGTCTAAAATATGGAGCAGTAGTAGAAGTACTACAGCAGTAAGCTCTTTGTTAGTTGGTAGAAAACACTTTTTGCATTGGATTTGTTTTCTGGTTACTGCTTACTGAAATAGGCATTTTCAGATTAAGTTAGTTATTATAGCTAACATGTTTAAAAAAGAAAAAAGTCACACAACTTCAGGTACATGTGCTTGCAATTGTTATTATCTAATAAAGAGCACTCCTGGTCTGCTTGCCCACCTCCCCAGCCCATGCACCACAGAATTTCAGGATCCTGCTTTCTGCCTTCCCACCACAGCTGTTCTCTTCATTTTTATAGATAAAACCTTTAGATTTCAGTGTGAACAGGCTTTGGCACCATACAGATGAAAAATACAAGTGGTAAGCTCAATATTTAGAAATAGAAAATTGTATTTCTACAGTGAGAGAGGCAATAGAATCTATTCCACTATCTTATTACAAAACCAAACTTCCAGCACACAGGGTGGCTATTTCTTAAGGGGCTGTTTTTCAGTTTTGCCAAAGAAAGCATTCAGCAACTGCATGGGGGAAAAAAAAGTCAAGTATTAAACAATGGCCAACATTTTACTTACAGCTTATGGATGAGTCTATACGGTAATCTATCCTTCTGCACTGTTGAACCCAGAATAATTACATAAAATCTCCAAGGCTCAATACTCATCTCAGAAACCTCTAAGAAATACAGCCTAGAACTCTTAACACCAGCAAAGGTTGGAATCTCCTCTCTGGGTTGCTCATTTCTGGCAACAGGCACCATGTGTATATGTGTTTTAAATAAATTTGCGGTTTTGAATGACACAAAAAAGTACAGTGCAGTGAGATGTCCTGATAGTTAAATCTGTGAAAGGAACACTCTTGTACTTAGGGAGCATTTTAAATCATTAATTTTAACATTCCATCAACGTGAACACAATTTCCTGCCCTGTGAGAGAATACCTCAAATTTGAAGTTTTGAAAATGTTTCTAGACAATTTCTTCACGTTTTCTGCTTATATGGAAACGTTTCAAAAATTCTTCTTGATTTCAAGCGGAGACAAGTATCAAACTTTGGCAACTCTAATTTTCATCCAGCTCAAATGACTACCGTTTTCATCAGTGATGGTAGGGTCAGTCTTTTGTTTCATACAAAAGCTGCTCAACTAACTAATGATTCTATAGGCAGTGCTGACGCTGTAAATCTTAAAAATCTCTTAGCTTCTAGTAAATTGCTTAATTAACGAGAACTTACTGAAGATGGTTGATAAACCATGGAAAACTTTCATTGGAGTAATTTGCCAAGTATTTCCAAGTTCGGCTGAAGGATGCTTTTCTTTCCTTAAATATAGTTTTTAAATAATATTTTCCTTAATGCTGAAGAGAGGTAGTCGTGCTTCTGTAAAAAGCTGGCTGCAACAAGCGACTGGATGAAGCAGTGATCTAAAAGATGACTTGGATACACAATTAAATAAAAGATAATAAACACTGTAGGTTATAAAACCAGAAAGCTAGTCTGACTTTCTCCATATTTCAGACAATATAACTCTTCAAAAGAGTTACAGAAACCTCTTTCGAAGCACTCCCCGTTTAGTAGGACAACACGCAACTTGGAACTGCACACGAGGGGAGGTGGGCTTGGAAATTTAAATTAGCTCCTGTGCATCCGAAGGCTGTGTGTACTCCTTACCAGCTGCACCGGGGAGAAAACATGGGCCTCACACGTAAATCGCCCAGAACTAGCAGCAGTTAGGAAAGGCTGACCACATCCACACCGCACGGCTTTTGGCCTTCGTGCTCTCTAAGGGCCCTACAGCCATGAAACATTCATTTCCCTTTTGGTTTTGGTTCAGAATAACGGTGACACCCAGCAGGGTGTGTTTACAGCATGATACGGGGAGCACGTTCCTGATAGCACGTGGTGACCTTTCAGCGCACAACTGAACAGTGAGCACCTACCTGGTATACCGTCAAAGAACTCTCCTGGGTGGAAAAGCCAGATTAGTGTTGGATACACCCATACTGTCTGGGCAGAGTTCACAACAAACTAGCTTTAAAAACAGGTTTATATTTTCCTCTAGGTCTAGCTGGGGCTCACCCTAGAAGGCAGGATGGAAGTGAACTCATGCCTAGAGCACAGAAAACTGCCCAAGAGCAAAGCAGGGAGATGAGGAAGACTTTGTCGTGTGTTCTTCCACTGGAAGCATCCTCCTTAACTTGCTGTACCATCCCTTTCATTTCATGTCCCTGCAGTGCTTCCTCTGATTCCCTGTCTTCCTCCTGTTCTGCTGAGCTCCTTTACCAGCAAGGAACTTGCGATAATGATTTTTCCAAATATAGCTAGTTGAAAATATTAAATGAATGCAAATCAATCATTTGTACATACACAGGGGAAAGAATCTGGTTTTGATCAGCTGAAGCTTTCTTCAGAATGCTAAGTCTTGAGACATTTCTGCTGACTTCATAAAATAATTAAATCTTGTGGAGAGGGATTTTTATTGTTTGGGGTTTTCTTACTGCCTGTATCAAATAGTGAGGAAAAGCATCATTAAGATTTCAACATACCCAATTGTGCATGCTCTTCTAACAACTAACCCAAACTGTTAAATTTCTTGTCAACAGCAGGCAATGATTTACTTGGATGACCCTGACTTGCTGCACCTGTAAGTCTTTAAACAGCTACACTTTCAGCTGCAACAGCTTCCAGGAGTAAGTAATCAATCTTGAACATGTTGTTTCACAAAAATAACTAGGTGATTTTAAAGCTTGTTTTCCCCATAGTGAAAATACCAGGCCACTGCCAAATCTAGCTAGCTGTCATCCCCATCTGCCTTTGTGAAGCCAGTGGGAGGCACAACTGAAGTCTGCAAGGAGATCACTTTGTGACCCTTCAGGATGGGGAGCTGTGGTGAATCAGAAGGCCCAGTGGCACTAGAAGGAAGGATTCCCAGAACATACTGTTACCAGGCAGATCAGCGGTGATGATTTTGCTGTATAATCCACACTGACATCCCTCCAGTGCGTAAAATGCCAGGCTAGTACCAGTGTCACACAGAGCACTAATGGCACACTTGGCTCCTGCTGCTCTCACTCCCTGCTGAGCAGATGAGGCTCAGGCTGAATTCCCCCCTCTTCAGGAGGGCAGATCCACTCTGAAATCATTCTTCTTCAATTTACTCCAACGCAGAGAGTGAAGTAAAATCCATGTGCGTTTTCACCGTGTATAGAACTACGTTACACATCCCTCTAACACAGCCTTGGGCAGGTAAACGGTGTTACACAAACTGCGCTGCTCTCAGCACGTGTAAATCAATTGTACTTTGGCGGCACGGCTCTCATCGTCCTTCTAGGTCCACAAAGTAGCCATGGCTGGTGCAGACATGTAGCCTGGCTGTGCTGGCCTCTTCCTCTGTGTGCTGCTTCCCACCTGGGGGTAAGGCCAAGCCTCTTCCACTCCTGCTCTCCAAGGCAGATGGACCCATTTACTGTTATTCTGCACATTCAAGAAAAAAAGAGGCAAATTAATATGATATAAAGATGGAATAGCAAGGGAAAGAAAGTTTGCTGAGTGATCTTAAGAAAACTGTTTCTGTCGTGCTTCTAACTCTCTTCCTTCTCTGCAGCACCACTAGGAGTGGGTACTTCTCTCTGATGTGGTTCCCCTCGAAGGATGCCGTGGGAGGTTGTCATCCCAGAGAAATACTACTCACTGGGCAGCTTGATATGAGTCAGGTTTTTTTAGCATTTGGAATGAGTGAGGGAAGCCAGTTTCTATTCCTGACTCTGACACTGACTCAGCTCATTTTGATGTGTTCCCAAACTATAAAAACAAAAGTTCTTCCTCATTCTCTCTCCTAAGAGTATCACAGCTCTTGGTAGGTAGCAGTTACTGCAATCATATTCTCAATTTGAAATGTTGCTAATAGTACGAAAAACAAAATATGAAACATATAGCACTGCACTATGGGTCAAATACAGCCTTCAACTGAAATATTTTTTTGTGATTTGCTTTACTTGGCTTTTCTTTCACATATAAGAAACTGAAACAATTCACCAGAATCAAGCAATGAATACAGCGTAACTTTAAATCCTGATTAGATTTTCTTTTATGGAGGGTGGGTGTGTGAGGAAGGAAACACATACATCACACTAACTGGTTAACACATTTGAGGCACTATATACTAAATCAGTGAGGCCTCGTTTACTTCTAGTCTTAATTCCAGCATCCCCCCAAGGACCAAATAAATGTAAAACCTAACTTTGATGCAGTAACTTGTTCTAATTGTTGCAAAGTCTTACAACAGAGTGTAAGTGTGATTCCAAATTTCCCATTACCAATACCGACAGCCAAAAGTAATTATATACATTAGGAATGAAAATTTCCTGTGCTTTGGAAGCATTTCTCTTTGACTAGTATTTCTCTTATGAGTAACTCTTAGAGCTAAGGGAAGAGCTTATATTGATAAATCTAGCTTTATATAGAGCAAGGGCAATATGTCAAAGCCATTTTAAAAATAAAATAATATTGACAAAAGCCTATCAGCAGATTGAACCGGGGTTGGGACATCCCAAGTGAAATCAAAGCATTAATAAAAGGCACTGCTGACTAACAGAAATTCACCTAAAAAATGAGGATACAGACAAGAAATCTGTCATGGTTTCCACACCATGGGTTTTTTTAACTTTTCCTGTTCAGCTGAACTGACTATCTGAATAGGTTACCTGTTTTAACCCTCATCACATCAACAAGTTTAACTAAGAAATATAATGAGATCTTGTTTTCAAAGCCATGCTTACTGGCTGATACTAGAATATTTTGGTTTGTAATAGCTTTACAGTAAAGGCTAGGGTATTAGCATACAGCTACTTTAATTTACAGAAGGAACTCGAAAGGATCCTGGCACAACATTCGACAGGGCTTTCGGGACATTACTCTGCATCTGCAACACAGCTCTGACCAAGGACAGGCTATTGTGTGATTAAAATTGAAGCCTCAAAACCCAGAAGCCATATCTGTTACCACAGGAACAAAATCCTAGCAAGTGTCGGGTGTTTTGTAAGAAGTCATAATTTTTGTTTACTGTATCTGTTAAATTATTTAGGAAACCTCTGCATAATTTATTTCTTTCAACAAGATACTACCATGCCTTGATGTTCTTATTTTTTACAAAACAACCTGTATTCAAAGCTAAAATGCAAGCATGTGTAGGTTTAAATATGGACTTGGGGATTTTGTTTGGTTTGGTTTTTTAATAGAAAATCTTTCAGTATTTTGGAATAGGCAATTCTGAAGAAACCAATACTAAGCCATGGTAATGCTCAAAGCAGATAGTGTTGCTTGTTTTTCAAAAGGGCTTTTTTCATAATCTGAGCGTTATTGTAACTACTTACCTTTTAAAATCGGACCTGGTAGCTCTCAAGGCTTCAGCGTCCTTTGAGGCAGACAGCAGAGAGCATACAAAATTTCCCTAAATCCATTTCTACATTTATTTATAGGTGCCATTAATATTAGACACAGGCATCAGTCCCAGAATCAAACTGCTTACCAGTCCTGCCCTGGTCCTGAACTCAGGTGAATATAGTTTTTCTCCTTCCCTGATTATATCACAGGAAACCACACAATTACTTTAAAATAGAACATATTCCTTGTTACCTCCAGTTAAAGACTGTAATATGTTCTTCTTCATAAATCAGTTGACTGCTTTACCGCATAGCCAACAATTACAGGTGGTTATAACTCACCACCAGTTTACCTAGAATGAAATGAAATTCTCATTAAATTGCAAGACGAAGGCAAATAGCCAACATCTGAGTGCTGGGTTGGTTTGGTTTTTTTTTAACTGAGCAGATCTAATTTCAGATTTCTCCAAAGTTCAGTCCTTAATGTTCTCTCCACAGGAGTAAACTGTCGTCCCTTGTAAAGATGCTGTTCTCCTTCATAATTCCCGTGTTAAGTGGCCTCTCCGTCCCTAGTACCTGCAAATGACCCAGTTATCAGAGTTTAAAACTGAATTCTGCTCATTGGAGTAAAGTGCAGCCCTTACTCCTGGCTTCCATTCAGGCACCACTATCACCTACACAAATACTCCCTGAGCCAGCTCCGAGAGCTAATTCAGCTGAAACTGAATATAGAAAAAACCGTTCTAACTCTGCCGTGCAGAGTAGCGCCAGAGCACGCAGGAGCAGGCTGGGAGGGTAGGGCAGGACAACAGCAGCCTGGATTTAGATCAGCTTAACCTGTAACAGGATTATATCCTACAGTCAGAGGCACAACCTGATAGGACTTAAAAGAGGATGACACTTGCTGTGTGCAATTCTGGGGATGACTCTACCATGCCCCTTCTCTTTTCTGCATGAACAGCCCTCTCATATCTCTGTCACTTCTTGTCAGGGCTTGGGAATTAGTGCCTTATTGAAAAGCAAGTCGGTGCCAATCAGCTGAATCAGCGAGCCCTACCCAATCCAGGCGCAGGGCACTACTCCTGTGTCTTACTGTTAACGTACAGACAAACAAAAGCCTGCGATCGTGGGCTGGAGCCTGACCGTCCTTTCCCCATCCTTTAGTCAATACAGTGCTATCTTTTTATCTAATAACCCAGGCTCTCCATATCCTCCAGCTCCATATCCTCCAGCCTAGACAACCTCACTGACACAGGAAACACCTCCCCAGTTCAAATTAACTTTGACACAGGACCTGAGTGACAAGAGATCATCTGAGCTGTTTGGATCAGTCAAGACAGGAGGTTTTTTTGCTTGTGGTTGGACTTGAAACTTTATAGAGAATTTTCTCCAAGGAAGTCAAGTGAAGAAATGTAGCTGAAATGTAAAACACACCCAAGCTAGGCAGCAGCTGGGAGAGGGAGAGGCTGGAGATCACGGTTCTGAACAAGCTATGTCTATAGGTACCAGTTTAAACTCAGTTCTGATTTGGATCTGGCCCGAGCACTTTAGCTGATACACCTGTGTTTGAGCCAGCGAGTATCAGAAGACAAGGGTTTCAACACAAGTTCACATAATTTCAACTCAGTTGGACTCCTGCCTTTCCAACACATCAACGACTGCACACACTAGCAAAAAAAGACCCAAGGACTGTGGTAGATGTAGTGAAAATTGCGTGTGGGCAGCTATAACAAAAGATGAAGTTCCGAACACTGACGACAGCCCTTCAAGAGAAAATACTTAAACCACGCAGCAATTTACAGTTAAACACACGCAGTTTAAAAGCTATACTTTCATTGTCAAATTACTTCAGATCTCCCATTTTAATTAGTTACTGATCTTTCCTCTTTACGTATGAAACTTGGACGAATGACAGAGGAATAAAATGGGTTCTCTTTAAAAAGAGCCATTTTGAGTGCTGAATTTGCAGTTGTCTTTCCTCAGGTTGCCACTAAAACTTTTTTATCCTCCTAAACCTTTGCTTACCCTCTTCTGCGAGCAGACCTGATGGAAGGAAAGGCAACACTCCTTCTCTGGTGATCTGTTGCTCCAGCCAGCTACTGAAAATTCATTAATGCACAGGTTACACAACATCCCTCTCCCACTCACAGGTACCCTCAGCCCTCTCATTTATGAAGTTAATTTACTGAGGTTAAATGATACAGTATATTTGACTGCATTTTCTCACCTCCAGTTCGAGCCCTGTCAGGCTTCCTAGGTAAGAAAAGGAACGCTCTCCCTGCCTTGTTTTCATACACGCTACGAAAAGGATTGCGTTACCCTCCCCCCCAACCCCAATTACCAGGCTGTGGAAAGAACTCCAATTAAGTGGTTAGCCATAATAGCATGGCAGCCCTTTAGGAAACTGCTTATCTAAATAGAGATGTACAGAAGGCAGTTTTCTCTCTAATAGTGATGCATTTTCAATTTATGCAATACAAAGTGCATTGGTCTGCAGTGTCCCTGGCTACTGATGATTAATAGCCCATACACTGCAAGGGTCTACAAAGAAAAGTGCCAAGGGAAGCAGATGCAGCGGGTTTTATATTATCATGACTGCAACAAACTCATTCAGTGGTGTCAGCTCTGACTGTAGGATTCTGATTATGAAATATGATGCGTGTTGAATTTAATGGCTTTCTCTGCCCTTCTGGTGAGTTCACTGCTTTCCAATGTCATTTTGTGTTCTCATCTGAGTGGTAATAAAAGGAATATCATTGACTGTGCTAGCTCTGTAACCACTGTGTGTTTTACAATAAATTGTGTTTCAGGACCTTTCTACCCAGGAGAGTATGCAGGGCCAGAAAGTAATATTCCCCAGTTTTCCAATATGAAGGCTTTCTGTGAGGGGATAGGAAATTATGCAGGACTGCCCTTCTCTTGAGGCATTCCTTATGTGAGCAGGACATCTCTTTTTCAACCGGTTATGTAGTTAAAAAGGTCAGTTCGGATTGCAAATAATTAAAAAAAAAAAGATAAAAACATCAGAATAAACAGCTACTGCTACAGAGCAGAAATTATGATACCTCAATGACAGGAGGATAAAAGTTGTTCAAAATGAAGTTATTTTAAATAAGGAACCTGGGCATAATATGGTGGTACCCATGTAGGAATGTGAATTCAGGGCAGAGTTCTGAAGAGGGGTTTCTTTATCCAGTAAACTGTTACTTCATCCAAGCTGTCAGCGGGCTGTGGTCTGCACTACTGAGCTGAGATCTCACCTTCCAGAGAGCTGCTTTGCTAGATATCTACAGGTGTTCCTGCAAATCCCTCTAATGTCCGCAAAGTCACTATATTGGTTTCTCAAACAAAATAAGCCTCGCTACAAATGCACGGTGCCAATATCAGCGTGGAAGAGCGTACACACGAGACTCCTTCACGCTGCTAACCAGCACTGCCCCAGGCTGGAGCGGTTTTACCCCAGGAGGGGCTACGCAGGTCTATGCAGAGAGAAAAGGTGCAGACTCAAAGCTGAGATTTTTGCAACACTTGAAGGGATTCCAGTATTTTTACCCTGTTTTCTCACAGTTCCCTGTGTTAGCAACTTCAGGGGCTAGTCGCTCACACAGCTGGATCGATCAGGGGAAAGCAACATAACAGATGAATAGAAAGAAACATTTTTTGAGATCCTCTGATAAATCAATCTGTCTGAACTTTCCCCTTGGCTTCTGCTGCAGGCTACAGCCAACTCGAAGCACTGCAGCCACAGCCTGGTCAGAGACTATGTGAGCTAGAATGCAAGCCCCTCTACGTAGACAGGAAGAGAAGCAAGAGGATTCTTCTCCTTCCACCCAGGAAAAGGCACAAACCAAAGTACTACTCACTTCTGCACTTCATAATTTCATGACTGGTCAAGTCTAGAGAGCAGCAACGGAACAGCAAGAGGCGCTTCTCACACAGCACAAAACCATATCCGCAGAGGCAGGAGGTACCTGAAAACACAAATGGTGTTTTTCTCTTTGTAAATGCACGTTCCAAAGTTTACCTGTGCTGTTTGCTTAAGTACAGCCCCCTCCGACAGAGGGTTGCTGCTTCTAGAAATATAAGAAATATTTTTCAAGCAGGAGGACAGGAAGTCATACAGTTACATTTCAGTTCACTACACTCTGAACCCAGGGCTGGTGCTTTATTTTTTCTGCGATGAAACTAAACTACAAAGGTTGTTCCTGAGAATTTTCAGTTAAGGTGGAAGCTCGCCGGATTAGTAAGTCTGTACAAAGACCACCAACAAACGAGGACACAGTCCCATTAACACCACCAGCAGATGCACGTTTCACAGCCGGCACTGCCCTGAATTCTCTCTTCAACTGTGTAAGTTTGCATTCAGCACTTCAGCTGTATCCCGCACCGCTTTGTTTATATCGTTCTCACAAAGAACGTAGGAACGAAGCCTCTACTTTTAGGACAATCCAGAACATTTTTAACCTTGTTTTTGTCTCTAGTTGAAATGCCACTGGTATCCTCAATCATATTTTATGTATGAACACTTAAAAAGCCTTGCCTAAAGGACAAATGAGAATTTTCTTATGTTTTTTCAGACTATACTTCGTATGTTTTCACATAAAAATGTATTGAAACAAGATTTAAAACTGTTATACATTTTACTGAGATCTACCTCCAGAGGGAAAAGAAAAGCGCATTAACATTTAACATGGTGGCTTTGTCTTTTTCCCTTTCCTTCACTGTTTGCTGAAGAACTTGCAACAGTTGAAAGGTAGGAATGTCAGACAAAAATCTGTGATCTGCCTCAAAATGAAGTTATGCATTGCCATAATAAAACAGAGCACTTGTCCTCTCTGGGATTCTCAGTCTCAGTAAAGAATCATCAAAGGTTCTATGAATATTCCCAGATGAAGGGATCACAGAGAACGAGGATCCTAAGAGTAACACGATTAGCTTGGCAATCCAACGGCCGTGTTCCCTGCCACTCTGCACGACCTTGTCTTTTGATTTATTCTGGTGTGTTGGTAGAAGAAGGTGCACATCTCAGCGCACGTCTGTGCACACAACACAGCGCAGTGCGGCAGCGCTGGAACCAGCCACTGCGAAGATGGGACTTGCACCAACAGAGAGGCATCGGCTTCTGAATTCTGCCTGCCATTAACTGAGAAACAAAAGCAAAGCCTCAGGTGAGATGTAGGCCACTTTACCTCCTGGTGTTTTCAGAGTGCGGTGTCTGCTGTTTGCAAGCAGAGAAATTGCAGGCTGCTTGGAACAGACACAGAAATAGCTAGCACCGAAACATCAAACCTGAAAGAAACTGCATCCTTGAGCCTCCTCTGCGCAACAGCCCTTGAAGCACTGCTCTTAAATTTAGATGTCTTCATGGACAGTTAGACTGATTCAGCACTAGGAGGGCCAGAGTATGCCAAACGCCTTCACGATGTTCTTCCCAGGCCAGCAGAGACTCTGCACAGTGAAAATGAGCTCAGAAGGCCAAGGCATGAGAGTTTCGAGCAGGTAAAGAAAGGTTCAGCATGACTAAGATAGAAGTGTCCTTAGCAGCTGGGTTATGCTGAATAGATAGGGGTGGAGGGAAGGAAGACATGCCGTTCCCTATGATGTCCAGTATCAGGCACGTTTCTTACTCTGAATGTGTTTCTTAATGTTTGAAGTTGCAAACCTGGCCCTCAGGTTCAACAAAGTCTTTAAGTACCTGCTTTATTGTATTAACTTCAGTGAGGCCTCACAGCAGCGGATCTGTCTTAAACAGGTAAGCCAGCATGTTTAAAGCCAACTTGCTGACCCCTCGCCCCGACATAACCACCAGGCACACTCCACGTTTACACCAATCCCTAGGATTCTCCCAGTGGAAGCCCTGGTGTTCCTGCATTGTACATCCCTCAGTCTGGAGATCTTTTGCCTCAGATAGATACAGTTAACCAGGTTTCTTAACAGGCTCCGCATTTCGGGAGCTCCTGTACTTCCCCATTAGAATCATGAAGCAGGGCTTGATTTCACCTAGAACAGCTGATTGGCAACACGTGCTCATTAGTAAGATCCAAAGCCTCCACAGTCTTGCTGTTTATTTATGAGCGCCCTGTGATTATGATAGACATGAGACGTTAGATCACTAGGGATGGTTTTGTTAGTTTGGGCTGGGCAGAATTATGTCCCAATTATGCCTATACCAGGGCATATGCCAAGAATTGTTATTTTTTTTCCTTAAAGGCCTTACCTGAAGTGCTCTGATAGGGAAGCAGGGAAATCTGTCAATTTTCCTGCAATTCTTTAAAGCAAATGAATAACAAAACCAACACAGTTTCTTCCCTTTCTCTTCGTTAACATTAGAGTTTTCTCCTGAAAATTTATTACAATATTGTTTAGCAAACTGCAGCTATGAAGCCTGGCATGCTTCAAGAGCGGTTATGTGGTGCGCTTTTTACTTACAGCATTCTGACATATTTAGATCTATCAGTAGACTCTTTATAAAGATACCCAGAGAACACAGTGTCAAATGTAATGGTGGGGGAGAGGATCCCCATATCCAAGGAAGCCCCCACCTTCACCGTGTCCCTGGGGCAGCGGGGAACAGAGCACATATTTCCTTCTTATTTCACCTCCACCTAGTCATGGCTATTGGAAACCAGTCAGGCACCTCCATGCTTCTGAAACCTAACTAGCAGGACAGGCTGGTTCGGCCATAAGCGAATAGATGTTCAGGACAGGGAGGATTAATATTCTTGGAGGTTTTCCTTAGTATGCAGGAAGCCAGCACAAAGGCACTAATAACCTCTTCAAGCAGAGTACATTTTCTCATGGGGATAATAGCTCAAGGATAGAAAGAGAGAGCTTTTATGCTCTAAAGGAACATTATCTTTCCTGTATGAAAACTAACCGTTTTGGCTCTTCAGCGCAGAACTAAGGTACCTCGATTTTACCTGTGCCTTTGCACCTGTGTAAGGACTATTTTGAAATGTCAACAAAATACATTTTAAGGAGTCTATCTTATGCCTCCCTGTTTGCACTTAATTCGTTTCATCACACAGGGATAGGAATTAAAGGCCTTCGCTACAGTTTAGGCAGCTTGCCAATACCTATTTTATAGCAATAAAATATGTACAAATTAAGGAATCTCATGTGGAAAATTCATTCAACAGCCTCAAAAGCCAAATGAATGGTAATTACTTCAAACACAATGTGGTGGCAATCAGGCAAGATTGGATCATGCTTTTAAATGTATGTCTAAATTTTTAAGAACCAAGATAATTATGAATTATGAAAATAACTCAGACAATGCCACATCAAAGACAGTGTTTGTGGAATAAGAAAGAGATCATCTTTAAGGAACAGAGAAGACTTAATTCCAACACCTGCATGGGAATAATGAGCAAATGTGGGGCTGATATTTTGTTTTATTTCCTTAATTCTAGCCATCATTTTATGCTTTATGATGGCTAAAATACAAGTAAAAGGATTTATCCTGCTTACTAAAAGCAATGGAAGTTCTTTCTGGTTTGCATTCACATATATTGCAATGTAAAAATAAACTTGCCATCTTAGTTCTCTGTGCAAGTTTTCTTCAATATAGAAAACAAGCTTAATGCTCATCCACTTACACCATGTCAACCGAATAAACACAAAGTGGGTTCATGGGTAAAGCTGAACAGATTTAGATCAATACATACACGCCTTTTAAAAGAAGACTGGCAGACACAACCGTTCCTCTGTTGGCTTTTTGAGAAGTCTCTAGGAAACCTTTCCATTCAAGAAAAAGCGCAAGAGAACAGGTCTAGATTATCATTAAATAATTCCATCAGCGAGTAACAAAAATACAGGTGTAAACCAAAACATATACCAAATATCATATTTATTTTTCCATTGAAAAAATCGCCAAAACTCTGCACTGGCTTTCTTGTAGATCTATAATATTGTAAATTAGTAATATCACAGAATACTTTCAAGCTGGTAAGGACCTCTGGAGTTCTCTTGGCCAAGCCCCTGCTCAAAACAGAGGCGACTTTAAACAGTCCGCTCATGGCCTTCTACAGCTGGACAGTATTGTGAGTAGATGCCATGCTGGAGGACTGCATCCAGTACTTAGGTCTGTACTTAAAAAGGGCCGTTGACACACCAGAACATGTGAAAAAGGCCACAAGAATTATGTGAAGTCTGGAAAACCTCTGCCTCACGATGCATTTAGAGATAGGTCTACACTGCACCACAAGTGAGTATTACACGGCACCAAAGCTCGTAGGGTCAGCACAGCTGCTTTAGTGTGGAACTCCTCGCAGGCTAGTTTAGGGTTCTGGCAAATCCGCCTATGTGGGGTCAGCCAGCCACCAACCCTCCTGCCCCAGGATCTACTGCTCCCCAAAGAGAGGTGGCAGAAGGTAACGTGCATCGTGCTTCAGCTGCTCCTTCACAGCCTGGCATCAGGGCTTAACTCTTCTTCTAAGTGGAAGCTATATTGGATGAAGCACCCATTTCCTTCTGCTGCCTGTGACAGGAGCACTGCCTCCCGCTAAGGACGGGGTAGCACAGAGAGAGGGAGCAAAACTTACTGAACACAAGGCAAAACCCTCCCACTGCTGAGGACCTGCACCAGTCCTGCCTCAGGTGTCTGTGCTGGCATGGCACCGAATTGTGACAGACCCTGAAGTAAGAAGCTCAGTCTACTTAGCTTATCAAAAAGAGCATCAAGAGGTCACTTGACCAACGTCTAGAATACATTATGTAGGCGGAGACCCTTACGGTATAGTGTGTTTTAATCTGAGAGGCAAAAAGTTTAGTGTGATCCAATGCCTGGGAGCTGAAACCAGGCACGCTTGAACAGAAAATAAGGCATACACGTTTGGGATAATTAACCACCGGAACAGTGTACCTAAGGGTAATGTTGAAATTCCATCTGTGAAATCTTTAGGATTATAATTTTGGCCAAGAATTTGGCAAGCCACAACCAGCTGTGAGGAACTAGAAAACCTCTTGGACAATGCAGAGCGTCAAACTGGGTGACAACAGTAATTCTGTAGGTGAGCATCAAATCAAGCATAGTAAGTGTTGGGGGAGAAGGGGTAGAAAAGGGAAGTTTTCAAAGGACAGCTGGACATCTGTCTCCCTTGGAAGAAAAATTAGGCCCAAGACTTTGAAAATCTCTCCATAAGCATCCAGCACACTGGACCCAACTGTGTATTCGTTACGTGCTGCACGATTTGAGCTATATTTTGTTGTGGATTATGTAGGAACATTTACAGGTTTGCCTTAGGTTTTCTCTGCCAAAAGACATGCACAAGGACTGAAAAGAGAATCTGCTACACTAGAAGCCTGTGAAATTACAAATGGCACAAAAAGAGTGAATAAGGAAGAAAAAAGTCTGTTTCATACTACAGGAGCTCTGGGACAGCAGTGACATTTTCTGGCAGAACAACTCAAATTTTGGAACTCATTACCACAAGATGCTGTGGGTGTAAAAAAAAAAACAAAAAACACCACACTCAAAGAGGGATTGGGCTCATATCACAGAGAAGAAATTGCTATAAAACATACCAGTGCAGATATAGCTTCTGGCTCAGGGAAGCTGTACCCCTCTCCTTGCTGGGAGCTGCAGGGGCATTTCTGGGGAAAGCTCACTCGGTTCCAGCTCTCAGTCGGTGCTTGCACATGCATTTCTGCGGTGTCAGCGCTGCAGGTCAAGTAATTTCTAAGGTAACTCCAATCAAGTCAGTTCACTCCAGAGAGGGATTTGTCCCATGAAATCGTCTCTAGCTGCAAGAACTCTAAGCCAGCACTCAATTAATTTAGCCAACTGTTGCACACCGTAACTCAGTTCTAGCGGATGCAACCTATAGTGCACAAGGTGGCAAATACAGCTCAGCCAGGAGCCCTAACATCTCTGGATAGTACACCAACATCCAAAGCTGCTTTGAAAACCACAGTGAAAAAATTACCTTTAAGGTTAGGAACCGTGTATCCTGTCTGTAACGAAAGACCAGCCCAACTACTTCACAGGCAGCTCTGCTGTTTGTTTTGTCTTGCTACAAGTTAAACAGGATAACAGAATTGCTCAGTGTAACTTGAGAGTGAGTCATTGTTTTCTGGGGAGTTGTTATAATTATTTCCCAGGGAACCTTTGTTAACACCAGCAACAGCATGGCAAGGTCTGACATCAATTAGAAAAAGATAACACTTTGAGCTCTCATTGATCCCCAAACCCCCCTATCTCCTACTGCTGTAAACCAGCTGACATAATCCTGGCTTGCCGTGTCGCAAAACGGTGCCCTCAGGACACCGCCCTGGGCCGACGCAGCCGTCCGCTATAAGGGACTTAAAGAGGGCGAGCCAGATCGCCCGGCGCCAGAGGGGAGAAGGGAAAGACGGAGGTCCCCGCCCCTCCTTCCTACCCTCCCACCAACTCCCGAGGAGGCCGTCCACCAGCTCCCGCTTCATATGCATACGGATGTGCTGGCCTTAATTAAAGCTATCAATAAGCCATATCTGCGAGGCCTCCCCCTGTGGGAAGGTCTAGTCCTACGCTCAGATCCACAGCGACTATTGTGCCAGCTTGATGCAGGGGTGAACATAAGCTCCCTCCAGGCTAAGCGCGGATGGAGTGCCACCACTGGGGTTAGAGGTGGCCATGACTGACATCGAACGGTCTCCCGGTGACAAACCTGGCCCGCTCAGTGCACCTCGGTTTCTCTGATGAGAGAACGTGACCTTACAGGCAGCTCAGCAGGGGCAGTACCTGGGTGCCCAACTTGTGCGGATTTTATTTTTTAAGCTCACCAAAGTTTTTCATCAAGGATCTTTTCGTTTCAAATGCTCTTCCTCCTCTCAAGGCTATGCCATGCAATGAACGTATCTTATAATGTCAAGAAAAAAAGAGAGAAAAGTTAAAAACAAGTATTTAAAAACTATTTGAATGCTTGAGGAAGGAATTACTTGTTCATATTTTTTAATTGTAATTGCCTCCCTTTAAACCTGTTAGCGGAAGATGAATATAGGTCATGTGTGGGAACTAAGACTCTCCTCCATTCCTGCCTTTACCCTGTAGCAATGACACCTATTGTATAACAGGAAAGAAATTACAGCTCTGGCATTTCATAAACTTCAAAACTAAAAAAAAAAAAGTTAGAAATCATAGTAGCAAAAGAAGAAATATGACAGAAAGGTAGCAGTGAGGAAACACTGGCTATAGTGAATGTATCCCATTTTAATTTTAAGTAAAAAAATTTCCAAGAATATTTCACAGAGTATTTAAAAAGAGTGGAATTATGCTGTCTCAACAATGAAAATGAGAGAATATGATTAAGTGATGTTTTGCGGCTTCAAACATGAAACATACATTTTTTGTTTCTCACCTACCCCCTCTTACCTGTACCTTCACACCTGGGCTATACACAGCTCCTACCTGCATCCTGTATCTTGTCCTACCGAGAAATAAAAATAAAAATAATACATTTCCATCCTTGAAATCCTGATAATTTGTAACAAGAAACTTAAACCAACTCTTTTTTTTTTTTTTTAAAAAGGTTCTAAGCCCATCATGAGCGACATTATTAAATTCACTTCCCTCCAGTATTCAGTTGCAGCTTGAATCCTTTTGCAGAGCCGGCAACGGCAAATTCAACAAGATGTCTCCTTGCTTAAGGATTTCCATTGCGTACACAGTTATTGCTGAACCTTAGTTTCTGAAGGTGCCAAGTAAGTGTTCTGTAAAGTAACACGAAGACAAATAGAATGTTCAAGGCGTTACCTGAAAATGACCACAAAATACCGCTTCACAGATATTGGAGGTGGCAGGTGATGGCTTGACTGTGGAGGGAAAAAACCCAAGGAGCTTGCAAGGGTAATTCTTGTTTCATTGCTAATAGATGAAGATCCAATACAAGTCCTGATTTTCTAGGGGCTTGTGCATATGTGTGCGCAGCTTAATTTAAACAGCTTGGCATTCCACAAAATAGATACCAAAATTGATTCTGCCTACTTGAGGCTAAACATGTGAAAATGCTGACTGACAGAATCACCTAAGGGTAATAAATCTGCCAAGTGTTTTGTTAAACAGCTATTCAGTTTGAAATGTATCCCGGCATTCTAGAATAACAATGGGCTACTGTAATGTATGGTGCATTAATTATATAGTTGACAAGAAAATTACCCTTCAAGCCAAGATTACTAAAAACTTTACTAGGCTTTTTTTTTTTTTTACCCTCTCCTGTTAAATACAGTGTTCATGTAGCCCTCTCGGAGGTTTTGCCCACCTCCTCCTGCAGAGGCAACCAGCACGGCAATAAAGTTCCAGGGAGATTTGCACTGACGTTTCACAGAGAACATGGGTTGCTTCCCCAACTTTTATTATAGCTGTTAAACACTAAATGATGACTATCAACACAAAAAATGGCCTCAGCTTTCCGCAGTATAAATTTTTCTGATAAACATAATAAAACGTTGCTTCAGTTTGTGACTGCATTTACATCCTACAACAGGTACGCTTGCAGACCTCTGACAATCTGTCTGGAAAACAAGCCGCATCAGCTTTCAACCACTCGCTCACATATTGGCGAAAGAGCAGGAACTCTGGTCTCGGAGGCAATGCAAAGATGTTGTAAATTAGTATAAGAATACAACAGAAATGTAAATACACTGTTACGAATGGAGCATAATTTGTATTTTCCAGCAGATACTCCTCTCTGATCCCTCTGAGAGTTCCTGAAACCTTTGCAGCGCTGGGCTGAACCTGGATGTCCTCAGTAAAGCGGTGCGACGGTGCTTCTGCGTACAGACACCTCACCCCTATGCTGCCACGTGCACTCACATGCCAACGGGCCATTTTAGAAACTACAGGTTAAAACCAGTAAATCCTTCTCTAATGGCATCCTGACTACAGGATGTAGAAACAGAAACAGATTCAAAGGTCGAAAGAGTGCTGTAAGAGTCATGGGAGGACTTTGTTATCTACGAATTTCTTCTAGTATGTACTTCTGTTCAGAAATTTTGGGATGTGAAAAATTCTGTGTATAGGACTTAAATTCTGCATCAAAGATGACTTATTCTTAATTTTTCTACAGTAAGTTTCTAAATACAATTACCAGTTATACATTTGCTTTTTTGAGTTAGACTCTCTCTCAACACACAGCACAATTCTCTAGTGAGTTTTCAGCATTCACGCACTGCTGCTGATACGGAAAAGCACTTCTAGTATTGCCAAGACAGAAGTGCTTACTGGCAAAGAAATGTTTCAAAACTGTACTGAAATATACTCCATAGAGTTGACAACGACGTGTTAGGAGTAAAGAAAATATTACACGTGCTGTAAGTTGAATTAAAATTCAAAGACCTCTTATAAGCATAAACCTGAACGCTCAATTTCCTATAATTTGAGGTGCAAGCGTGGCTTACAGTCAAACACATCTGAAAAATGACACCGCTGAGATTTGCCACCCTGAGGAACAGTCTGTAAGGACGTATGTTTTTAGCATAATGCCACGCTTCCTTCTAACTGGGTACAGAGAAATTCTTTGGTTTTAAAGCATAATTTAAGTAAGTTACATCTTTTACAGTCTGCTTTACAGTAGGTTTTGCAAACTCACTATGAAAAGAATGGGCATCATGGATTAAAAGACCACTCCAAGTTTCAACTGTTATAAACTCCACTTTACCGCATCACATTACTTTGTAATTTATTCTAATATAGTATGTTTTTCCCTTTAAAGACAATTTCTATTCCTTAGGCATATGTCTAAATGCCTTTCTGATTAACCCCTCTGATCGAAAGCCCACACAGCTCAAGCGAAATCTTTCCATTTACCTCAACAAGCTGTTTATTATTCTCCTCTTCAGAGGTTGTGATGAGCTTGGTACTGTAACAGTGTTTTCTTTCAAGGAAATCTTCAGACGAAACAATGGTGTGGGCTAGATGCTTAAAGAAATCTATTCAAATTAATGGATTGTGCTCTCATGATGGCCAAAAGGGGCTGAAGCACCAAAGAGGAGAGATTTCTGAATAGTAAGGTTGGTTACTATTGACATATGTGTCCTTTGAAAATTGCTGTTAATAATCCGATGTGGGCCCAAGTTATAACCTAGTTCTAAAAGCCTCTGATCTCAGGGCGAGAACAGTCTAGATGTTATAGCTTCGGTCCTATTTTTTTTTGTTCCAGCAGAAGTCAAGTCTGTCTGGTTTCACTCAAAACCAGCAAAGAGCTTAAGACTCTTCTGTATAGGAAAAGTTACAAAATTTCCCAGATGAAAGTGTACTGAGCAGAGAACCGACGTAGGACGAAGTCTGGTTGATGGGAAGGAAGTCTAAGAAGAGGCAGAACGCAGAGGATGATGCATTGTGGTAATAAAAACGGCACAGAGATAAAGAAGGCTTTGTCAGGAGAAATTAGTACCTGCCAAACATTGAAATACAAAACTTGAAGCCTCTCATTTCCAACATTTTGAACCCTTTTCCTGTCCCCATCCCATCTCCCCCACCACCACTGTCAAAAGCGTATATACGCAGGCTGCAACGGTGTCCACAAGGTAGCCCCAATTCATCAGAGTTCTCAGGTAGAACTTAACATCGAAGAGTTCTAACCCAAGGGTTCTGTGCTGGTTTAAATGTATGTCCATAATCCATAGGCTTCCCTCTCCCCAGATATGTTACACACTTTAGAGAAGGGATCATGTTTCTTTTAGTCTCTGTAACATCACCTCAACATTTAATAATGCATCAAGAGAATCAACAGAGAATGGATCAAAAAAATAGGCCTGAAGCCATCCTCAAATTTTTCAGCTTCCCAGTTCTTGCTTTCTTGCCGTCATCTTGATGACTGAGTATCTGCCACAGATATCAGAGGCAGTCACATCTCCCAGCTACCTTCCCAAACTTGTCAAATTTCATCTGAAAATTAGGTACATTGGTTTTCCTGTGCTCCATTATGATTACCTGACTTGTCTAATACGAACCAGAACACTTCTTTTGCAACTCCATCAGATCTACAGCTTTGAAGATTCAGCCTTGGCCACAGATTTCAAGCAGCAGACAACGCCCGACACTCTGAAGCTGCTCGAGTTTTCAGTTATGCCCACAGTCGAAACTGTATAGCTTAACCGTGTCTAGCTACGGCTGCCCAACATTGCTCTTGTGCTTTCTAACTTAAGATTAAAAAGTCATCGTTATCACAGATCTCTTCCTCAAGTAATTGTTTATTCTTCTTTTCAAACAAGATAAAGAGATTAAGAGTCTAAGTCTCTCTTTAGATGGCACGATTTTCAAATCTTTCCTGGAACACTTTTCCAAATCCTTTCCAATTTGCCAACATCCTTTTTGAAGTTCATGCATCAAAATTGGACACACAGTTCTCACAGTCAAATAAGAGCACTCTGAAGCTAATTAGTGCAGTTCTATTTAGCAGATTTCCATTTTACAGCTATGCTTTCACCACTCATTGCCTTTGGGCTGCACACGCTCTGTTTGTCTATGCTTCATTTAAACTGGGCTTTCTTTGGTGGGAAGGAAAAAAGATATAAATGCTTGCTTGCTTTCAAACACCATTTAATTTGTGCTTGTAGTAGATCCTACACAATTCCATTACATCTGCTTCCAAAATGAGGGGTTCTTAAAAGCTTCGTACTGGGGGACAGAGGGGCCACGGGGAGACATCAACATAAAACAAAAAAAAAAAAATAATTGCCTGATCTGTGAAAAGCAATTAATGCCATGTGGCCCTTTGCAACCCAGACCACTGATGGCATAGCTTTGCAACTGGCAAAAGTCCCCATGAACTCCATGCTCAGGAGCAGAGGGCGCTGCATATGCTGAAGAGGAATCTTGGCTGTGATGACTTTGAAGACATCAGGTTACAAAATGGAAAATCCCTTCCCAACAGGCAGTACAGTTCCAGTTGGCCATTACATTGCACAACTTCCAGAGACTACTGGCAACTTTTGTAGGCAACTGTGCAGCTATAAAACATCTGGCCATATTTCACGGAGTGATTGCATACTTCCTAGGCCCCACTCGATAGTTCTCTAAGAGCAGCAGTGGTTACTGACGAATACTGCTGAGTCTCCAGAGCCCACACGATACTGTCCCAAATCAGAAATGCCACAGCAATCAAATCACAAGAGGCATCTGCGCCAGGAATCGCATGATTCATATTTTTCTTTCCCACAAAGTACATTTTCTAGATATCCTTCATGAGAATGCCCTCTGCACCGTCACTGCCAGAAACAACCAGACTCACTGTGACTAAATACAACACAGGCCAGTCTTGCAGGCTGCGTTTTCATGAGCTTGAAACACTTTAATTGCATTAAATACTTAACTCCACTCACTATGGTGTTAAAAAGGCTCCCAAAAATGCAAAGCTTGCAGGAGAGAAAGCACAAGAGGAGTTTAAAACCAAGCTATAACTTTAAAGAGACGTAGCGATGGGTGGCAGCGGGAGATTCCAGGTACCCATGTGGCAAGTGTTAAAATCTCCATTCTCCCCTGACTTAGACACAGTCGTTTTCATACTCTCTGACTGAAGGCAGTAAAACAGCATTAAAAGAAAAGAAAAAAAAAAAAAAATCAACAACTTTCCTACATTTACATGAGCTGAACAGTGAAAAGCAATGAAAGCAGCCTGGCATTTTTGTAAGACAGTTCAAATAAAAATTAATGGCACATGTAATAATAATTCTAAGCGTATTTTGTTTCCATTTATATCCAACTAAGAGACAATTTTTGGTGCATTTGGTTTTATAGCTCTGTGTATGTGCAGCAAAGTAAAAATTCTGCACATGGGAAAATAAATAAGTGGCTATATGACTGGTTGACAGCAAGATTTGTAGAGCTAATTAGTTCAATGAATAGGAAAGACACTCAAAACTAACAGCTCATCAAACAGTTCTTCCTACAAGAGATATCTGTCACCCTGCCTATGCTGAATAAATATTTTTACCGTCTTCCAGAGATCAATGCCAACAGAAGCAGACAGAAACAGAACAAAACTAAACAACAATAAAACCACCACCAAACCCCCAAAAACCTGTGCAGTGGCCCAGGCTGACCTCACGGACTGCAGCCCACTGGGACAAGAGGTTGCTGGAAATACCAAGCCAGGAACCACCTTCTGCCCTAGCCAAAACCAGCTTCCTGTGACCCCAGATCGGGGTCAGAGTCAAAGCTATCAATGCACCTTAAATGCTGTAACAAGCCGAAATACCGATCTCTGTTTTAGTCTGGGGCCAAAGGCCACCATTTTGGCTAGTCACACTGTGTCCGGTGGGGATTATATCACACTGTGTTATTACAGCCCTGAACAAAACAACAGGTAGGGAAGAAAAGAATTAGCTCAGCCCCTCTGCTCTTGGTCTGGCCTGAAGGGCTCAAGCTGTGGTTCAGCTTTTGGATTTGCTGTAACTAAAGATGTTCGCAGGAGGCCCTGGATGCATTTCAGCAGAAGACACACGCTGAACTACAACAGCATCTACCTTTCGTCTTGCTTATCCCTGCGCAGGCAGCTGTGACTGCAAGACAAAGTAGAACTCGGTGCAATTCAACCGCCCCTCGCAGCTGGCCAACATTGCCGACAGCCTGGGAGGACTGTGGGGAGCTGAACAGAGCGAGCGCCTCAGCACCGGGAACCTAGGGGCCCTTGCAGAAGCTCCCAGGCACCCGTGTGCAAGACCTCTTTTAAGACTCAGCATCTTGAAACAAAGCATAGCCCCTTAACAGAAGATGTGAGCCTACGATGAATTAGGCTCCAACCACTACCGTTAGAGAGGTGACAGGAGGTGGTTCCTTAAAGGGGCTGGAAAAACTTCTCCCCTGCTTCTGCATTAAAAATCTGCGCTTCCACAACCTGAGCAGCTGCCACTGAAATAAAACTGCAAATACACAATGAAAAACCTTGAAACGGTTTCAGGGATCACGGAACCTCCTGTCCTGTTCCAGCAACACGGGGCCTGGCAGCAGCGGGGTTGCCCTCAGTACGCTATCCCGATTCAGGTCTCGGCGTTTGTTTCCTGTACGCAAAGCTAGGCCCAATTCAAGTACCTCAATCTATTTCAGATCCCACTGGAGGGAACAAAGACAGTATTTATTTATCTGTTTGCAAATTTTCTCGTGCATCAACATGTAAATTGACCCCAGCACTTCATTGCTCTGAAAGAGCCAGGAGGCTGTAGCTCAACCCTCCACAAGCCAGCCGCCAGGCAGCCTGCAATTAGAGGTTCTCAAATGTCCATAAAACATGCCTTGTCTTGCAGTGTAAGAGCTGCACGTACTCCTGTTGTGCGTTAAGTCCTTGCTTGCGTGGTTCTCTGTTACCGATGTATTGTGTTGAAAAGGATGATTAATTAGAAAGACAGAACACATTCCCAAAGGGCTCACGGCCTAGCAGAAATGGGAAACACCTTGTGTAGACATTTGAGGTCAACTAATCTCCGTGAGAGTTAGCTACAGAAGTGTTGCTTCACCAAACAGAAACAGGTTTGAGCAGGTCCTTTTGTGTCAGGGGGACCCAATGGGGCAACATACCACAGATTTAGGAAACGATTATGTTTTGAACTAATAGCAGATTACATGACAAAAATCACCAGTGTTCTAGGAAGGATACTGATACTCTATGTCACCTGGGTTTTTAAAACCCACATATATCACCTTTTTCAATCCCCTTCTCTGAAAAATGAGATTCTCAGGGGTAGTTCTATTCCCTAAGGAGAACTTGTATGAAATACATAATTATGAGAGACAAACCAGGTTACAAGAAATGGCTCCGGGCAGAACGGTTAGTTACTGTTACCAAAATAAAAGAAAGCCCTCATCTGTCCATATCTCACACTTCTTGTTACAGAAGAGAAAATAACATACTAAGTTAACAACAAATACCAAAAAAAAGAGGAAAAATAAAGCAGCAATGAGCATGCACTGAAGGCAGCTTAGTGAAGCCAAAAGCAAGGACCTTACATCTGTCCTCCTTCCAGCAGCGAATGCTGAGCAGGACAGAGAGGAGGAAAAGGATAAAGCTTAGAAGCAGCTGACGGGAGGGAATGACTCACACAAGCACCAAGAGACAAAGAAATTATCTCAAAAGGACCCTGAGAGCTACTTTAGATCTGGTTGTAAATAAGCCTGCCCCATCTCTAGCAGCTCCTGCCAACTAATATCAGCAGAACTGTCCCTGTTACAGAGAAATGTAATAATGTTAAATAGTCCAAAGTAATTCATGGCTTATACAGTTTTATTATTGACATTCAATTAAACCATCAGCTCCTCTGGTGAGTGATATTTCTAATTGATTTGAAATTGCGATATACCTATTATTCAATCAACTCAGTTTTGCAAAATAAATTGACATCTGAAACCATTCCAAGAGATATCAGGAGACTGTAGTAGCTACATAGTTAGGAGAAAAAGTAAACAATTTGTTTGCTTTTGTATAGGAATATAAAACATATCCTTGCCATCCCCTTTGATTTTGCCACTGTACTCCTTTGAAGAACTACACAGAGGAAAAATGCTTAGGCTGTAGCTGGCTTTCATCGTACTCCCCAAAACTTAGTCCTCTTTTACAGCAAATCATTGCAATTCTATTCATCTTTTTATGCCTGTAATCCAGAGTTTCAAGTACACTCTTGGATATAAAGGCCATTTGGGACAAACAGAAATTGATGAAACATTGGCCTTGTCTCTAAGCATTTCAACCTGATGACACACATTTCAGTATTCAGATTCTTCTAAAACTGAGGCACAGTAGTGAATGAAAGCAGAACTGAGTAAACTGAAATCTGAACATTCATTTGCGATTGAACTTTTTAACACCACTTTGTCAAATCTCCCCGAGCTTCCGTAATAACAAAGCAGTACAAGAGGCATTTCCACCAAGATATTGAACCTGACTCTTGAAAACACAGTACAAAAAAGGTTAATTGTCGTTTCTATTTTACTCTCCTAGTGCTGACACGGCTCCCACTGAGTTCAATAACTTTTCTCACGTGTAAGACAGGTGGCCAGGGTGAAGAAAGTCCACGTTCACAACTAATATTATGCGTGACAAATTGTTCCTACCATGCTCACCCTCTCATACTGAATTCTTCTTGTGTGCGGAAAGGTAGGCCATGGCCAGTGCTGCAACTGTAATTAAGGTTCACTGCGTTGCTATTTCCATTATCAGGCCCGATCTCCAAGGTTTAGTAAGTCAGCAGTTCCAATTGTACGAGGCTGAAATTTGACATTCAAGTTATCAGCAGAGACACAGTTTGTGGTTATCTGTTTATCAAAAGCACAATTTAAATCCACTCAGCTGTTGTTGGATCAGAGATCTAAAAAGCATGGCCTGCATCTTCCTCCTCATCTGTTTAGGACTTACATGCTCTGAACACCAAATTTTCCTCTGGGGAAAGCAATCACAGGTGTGTTTCAGTGAAGGCATTAGAAATGCCTCCTCTCCAACAAACGTGAGGTTTATTCCCATTGCTCCCTGTTCATTCACACAGCCTCCAGGGAACAGAATGAGTTGTTTACTTAGTTTTGACACAAGCAATGGCAAAATTAAGTGACCTGCTAATTCAGGGTACACAACCTTCATGACCTGATTGTGCCAAGAACCTAAAACAGGCAAGACCTATAAGACACATTGTACAGCTTTCCAGGGAGCTCGCGGGCTAAGCTGGGAGAGAAGGTCCCTGTGTCCTACTGCTGCACGGGTTGTGCCTGAGCCAGGCTCAAGGCTGGGTCCCAGAGTCAGAGGCCAGCGGCAGCAGCCTCTGTCAACTCCTTCCCCCCCCCCCCCCGAGGGATTTAGCTCACTTGTCAACCCAGCACCAGCTCGGCCCTGCCGCCCATCACGCAGCGTAGCCCTGGCACGAGAGGGGCATACGGAGCTGTGCCAAAGACGCCTACCTACGTTGGAAACCATTGAGTTGCTACAGCCTGGGGGAACAAGCCTCGGGTAGGTGGGAAACTGCGTACCACTCTCCCCAAAATGAATAATCCCCCTGGAAACTCTGCAGTCTCCTCCGTAGTGCAAAGTCCAAGTTTGTATCTAGTCTTCCAGGGGACAGCATTCTTAGGGTGAACACAGCCAGATTTCTATCGCTTTTCCCCTTAATCCCCTTAAAGTTAGGAGAAAATTACATTATGAATAAGAAAAGGTGTAACTTGTAAGTTTGGCAAGTGATACGCATAAAAATAGGTAAAACGTTAAACGTAACACGTCTATGTGCAAAAACGGAAGAGACATCTGCAAAATGGTAGAAGATGGTATCCCAAGTATCAATCTGTTATCCGGGCACAAAATACGCCAGGATCCCACAGCAGTGAGGTTATCGCACAGGTAAGATTGAAACCATAAATGACAAGCTGGCCAGTTTGATTGACCACACCATCCAGATCCAGCTTGGGTTTAGCTTCACAGTCTGCTCTTAGTACAGAAAGGGGGTGAATTTCATCCCGTATAAAAAACAGCACAAGTAACCGAAATGAAACACTGGGGGAAATATGTCCTGATTTTTTTCACCAAAACTATTCATATAGAATATAGAGAAAAAAAAATAAAGGAAAACCTAATGTCTTTTTTGCATCATAAAGCAACACTGAATTCAACCTTAGTTGGTAAGAACTGGGATTTTCAAAGCTCTGTATGTAGGTCAGGCACGCAAGCCCCACAGAAATGCAACAACTTCGCTAGGTTATTTCTGAAACATCTACTCTGAAAGAACACAGATATGGACAAATTCTTAGATAGTTAAAGTCAACAAAGGCCTTTCCACTTGGGATGAAACACCAGCTGAGAGCTGACAGCTTTCATCTTTTCAGGTGTCAGAGTTTCGGCCTCTGCAAAAAGGTGAAGTACAGAATCTTCCTGCACAAAAGAGAAAATGAATTCGTTTCTCAGTCACGATAATGAAACCTCTAGCCCTGAAAATGCTTCCTTCTCTGCTAGTCCAAACATTCAGTGACTCCATCTTGTCTCAGTGGCATCTTAGTGGCAGGAAAGGCAGGCACAATATGGTCCATGGGTAGCCCTAGAAGCCAGCAGGCTTGGGATGTCTTGATAAAATATCCAGGGGTGGTTTTACACAGGCTTGGTATACGTTGCTTTAAAGGAAAAGGGCAGCACGAGAGCCCAGCAACGTAACTGACTGAACCTTTCCGCACTGGAGCAGCTGGATACAGATCAGGAGTAAAGCTAAGCCTGGGCAAATGAGTAACGTGTGTAAAAGGCGGCAGCGGCATGGCTTGTACACGAGTGGAACGGAAGCAAGTCTGACGTACACATTTCAGAGCTGTGAGCAAGGCAATCACAGCAGTTACTCTGCATTTTTTTGTCAGGAAGTCACCATAAAAAGCGTACAAGGCCACATGGCAACAGAGAGCGCTGCTGCCTAGATTCTGCTCCCTGTGAGATAGGGGAAGAAAGAAAAATAACCTGATCAAAATTCTGCACCCTGTATCTTTCTATAGCTTACTTACAGAGGCAGAATTTACTGTTTCAGGGTAAGTTCCTTTGTTTAATACTATTCTGGTCTTAAGATTCCTTTAGTCTGGAGTAATTCCCCGGAAATGTTGCAGCCCAAAGTATTCACAAGGGATTGAGGAAAGATGTCTGCAATATAAAAAAAAAAAAAAAGAGTAAAAAATGGTTAGTGAAACATTTCAAGAAAAAAAAAAAAAGTCCAGCTTTGGTCATAACAATCTTAATGTGACGACAACAGCAATAATACTGCTGGTATAAGCAGCATATAGGTCCATCATCTACTTATAATGTGACTTTCAAACTTCAGTTTTTCTTCCATACTAGTGAGAATTCAGAGCATCTTCTCTCAAGCCAATCTAATTATAACAGTAAAAAAGAGAATGAAATACCCAAATCCATGACTTTGGTTCTCCTTCCTGCATTTTCTTTTTTTCTTTCCACAGAATCCCAGGCTGGGAGGGACCCCAGGGACCATCTAGTCCAACCTTTCTAGGAAAAGCGCAGTCTAGACAAGGTGGCCCAGCACAATGAGGATGGCCCAGCATTACGATACCTTCTTTTGGTTTAGTTATGATTGTGAACGCTAACAATGATGAAGCGCACCAGAACTGAGAGGATGAGCACATATAACTTGCTAAACTATCTTCAGTGTGTTATGTAATGTTCAATATTGATTTTGATTCAACTAGACTTCTATTAGAGTTATCTGTTCTAGCCAGCTGCCAAATATACCTGCTCAGTAATGTGTCCAAATTCATTAACAGTTTTGTTTTAATAAAATTTCATTTTAAAGTTTAATTTTACCCACATATTAGCTTCATATTACTTATGCAAATAAAAGCTTTATGGCTATATTAGCAATAATTCATTATCATTCCCTACTGGCTTAGTGAAGGAATTTGTAACTTTGGAGTACATCCAGAGCTTTTAATTGAAGATACTAAGGGAAGCCTACAGTTAGTTAGAATCATTTGCACATACAAATTAAATATGATTAGCATAAGTCTCTCAAACTCTTTCCAGGCTCACAGATAGATTTTCTAGGATAGGACTTTTCCCTGAGTCCTGTCTGAAGGGTACCGTATTAAGGTGGAACCCAATGAGCATCCTGGGCGAAGGAGGCTGTGACTTGCAGCTGGGATCCAAGACAAGAAGATTATCTGTTTGTTGAAAGTTACTTCCCACGCTGCTCCGTCTTCACTGCTCTGGCAGCGGTAACACTTGTCCCTTCCTCACCTGACTACCCCACATCATCCCTAAACAGAGGGAGAGAGGAAAGCAGTGGCTCTACCCAGTGTGATTTCCCTTCCAGAGACACAGACCAGGTGATAAGTGGCAGCAGAGAAGGAAGGAAACATCAAGATTGTATGGTCACGTTGCAAAACCAGGAATGTTTTAGTTGCTGGGACAGAGGGAGTATGTTTTGGTGCAACTTCACTATTTTCTGTTGCTTTACATCTTCACAACTAGCCCCAGGTAGGGAACTTACAGTGACTAAACATATAGAATACTTCAAGTATATGGAATTGAGAACAGTTACCTACCTGTTAGGTATTGCCGCAGAAGTCCTACAGGGCTGGGTCTTCTACGTTCCAGTGTTTCTATCTCTGCTTCATAGGTGGAGGACTGGACACTAAATTATCTCAAAAACTTACTATGAAGATTGTATTGAGGATACTCTTCAATGAGCTCTTGTTGGATTAGGAACTGACTCGTGTTTACTTTATTATGTCCCAAGTCACATAAGGACTGTGGGTATCTTCCCCATCTCCTGCAGAAGACGCTTTAATTAGCCAATTATATTAGTAAAAAGCAATCTAATTTCTAGGCCAAACAATAGCATGGCACAGATATTAAAATCAAATTAGCAAGACATACCAGTGTTTTCCTTTAGCATGCAAAAACGACCTCCTGCACAGATAATGAGCATTATGTCTGTGTGGTGATCTGCAGCAGTGACAAAACAAAACCGGTGGTGAGTAATGAACACAATAACAGGTATAAGAATTTCCCTCTACTGTCTCTCTCCAGCTTTTGCCCTTTTAATTTAGTTTATTAGTAATCATGGTGTGTCCTTTAAACATATACTTTAGAAAACAAACAGCAGTATTTGCAAACAAGCAGCAATGCTGCTTCCAGCAGACAAGAATGACATGCAATCCCAGGAGATTCACTTCCCCCTTCAGCAGAGACTTCCTGCATGACACCTGCGAAGCCACACAATTCTCTGCATCTCTGTGGCATAAGGACAAGCATTTTCCCCACCTCTTGGCTCCCTCCATTCCAAGCAAGTGCTGGGAGACAGGAGATGCCTCACCACGTACTTGCGTGCAAGCCGGAGCCGGGAACCCCCAGGTACTTGCAGCTTGGTATGGTGAGGTGCAATTGTAATGGGTTTTCTTCAAAAAGAAACTCCTGCAATGTGACCTTTAACTCGAGTGGGAGAAATGAACCTTTCCTCATAAAATACACATATTAAAAAAAAAAAACAAAGGGGAGAGAGGAAATAGATCTTGCAGCCTTGACTCCATATGTACTCTTTTCTTTACTCACAACTACAAGTTGAAGCCAAGGCAGAGAATTAAACTGTTTGATCCAGGATGATGGGTGCTTTTGATTGCCAATGAGTGAAAGCTGAAAGCAACCTTTAGGTTGTACCTAGAATCCACCTTCTGAGGTGAAAACAGACTGAAAACATGTTTATTTGGGAATTTAAAACAGACATTTACAAAACAACTAGCTCCTTTGAAATTGTGCATTTCCACCTTCCCCCCAAAAGGGAACAGAAGCCTGCTCTTCCCTGCCTTAGCCAGCGATCTGGGCAGCAGTCGCGCTCCCCGACAACAGCTGTGCAGCAAACCGAGCCTCTCTGAAAAGCAACGTGGATTTGTCTGAATAAGACATTTATCCTTCAAAGGCCAGGGCAGCAGAGCGCCCATCTTGGAAAAGCTAACAGATCAATTCTGCTTAACCCCTGAACTCTGAATCCTTATTACAACCTTTCACAGGTTCTGAGGTGTAAAACCACCTCTAAACAAAACAATAACAGAGTCTGCCATACAGGAAAAGGATGAAATGGAAGAAATATGTTAACGTAACAGCTGTAAGGGGCTGCTGCCTGACCTCCTGGGACGCCGAGCCCCTCTTACTGCTGCGCGCCATGTCCTGCGTTAGCTTCAGCCCCGAAGTAAGGTTGGACTTGGACTGGGAATAATTGCTGCCCTAACGGCATGTGACAGCCCAGAAATGCCCAGCATCGGTATGGACACATTTCTGTTCTGCTCTAATGTATAAACTGAATAATTTCCCTACGTAAAATGGTAGCTCTTAAAGGTGCAGTACATTCACGTAGCTGAACCAAAATTTAATCCGTTATAAATTTGCGTAAGGGAGGGATTAGAGGATGGCAGGGATAATTTCTGCTTCCCTGGCTGTTGGTGTATCGTGTGTTTTGGGCTGTATTTACTGTACTGCCAAATGGAAATTCAGAGAGGATTTACAACCAAGAAGGCAAATGAAATACAAAGATTTCAGTGTTGTTCTGATGTAACTGCTCTCAGCGTTGCTAGTTCTGAAGTAAATAGCATTGTACATATTTTATTTTGTCTGAAGGAGGATAAGGTCCTTTTACAATTTTTCAATACAGAATTCCTTCCACTTACCTCACCTGGTGCCACTTACCTGCTACCTGCGACAGAAACAGTAGGATCATGCGCTGGATTAAACCACATGTTCCACCAGCTAAACAAAAGGGTTGATAAAAACTCAATTCTCTACTTGCCTGCTGAACAAAATACATACAGGAGTGTCTAAGAAGTTTTTGAACTACTGATATTCAAACCTATGACCCCAGGGGCTTGCTGCACTCGCTCCTGTTAAACAGTTAGCATCAATATTTTCTTAATTGATTGTATTTAAAGAGGCACTAACATTAGTTTCATACTAAGACCATGATATGTCTTGTATCTATTGGAGAGCACTTAGGTATGTCATTTCTTTTGCCATGTGCTAGTTACGGTAAATAAAATATTCTGAAATTACAGCTCAGAACTTCTGCAGAATTTCCTGCAGGTGCCCTGCTTGTCACCTTCCCTTCAATCGCGTGATGTTATTTCTGCAATCACTCACCCAGAATCCTCCTCCACAAGGTGACCCTGTGTTTTGCCGCATTTTTATTCCTGCCATCTTTGCCCCTACTTCAAATCAAAATGGAGTCACAGATATCAAGACTGGGCTTTACAATCACCTCAGCTAATGCTTACGCCCAGGAAACGCTGACAGAAGCACACGGGGGAGGCAATGATTCCTGATTGCGTTAGCGGCTCGTTTCAGATGTAATGGAATAGCTTTCACTAGCACTACAGGTGGGTATTTCCAACATTTTGATGCATGCAGATTTCCCAGCCCAGCAGCTGGAAAGCATTCGCTCAGCAATCCTCACACACGTTTCCCCACACAGGGGTTTGACCACCAGCATAACTTCGTTACCAGCACCTGCAGCACCAGTAGCCCTCGGTCAGGCAGGTTAGCTCAGGAGACAGCACACCGTTACGGGGTCTCGCCACCGCTTTCACCACGGCCAGCAACAGGCAGGCCTCAAGCAGCACTGCTGCGCTCTGGGGAAGAGCCACCCGACCACCCTTAAGGTGAGGACTCCCGAGGTGACCTGAGCACCTGGCTCGCGCCGCGCTTGGCAGCGTGTCTGCAGCAAGCGGGACCGTCCCCATCACCTCGGGCTCACGAGCCCGGGCGAACATCACGGCGAGGGCTCTAACACGGGTTGCAAAAGTATGTCCGCGGCACTGGGCGATTACTTGGGCGGCTCATGGTTGTCTTTAGTGATTGCACTTCTCACTGCAGTGTGACCTGGCCTTAACAGTGGCGAGGAGGTAAGGAAAAAATTCGTTGGGTAACCTTGGCTTCTGCAATACAGGGTGTAAATAGCACGGGGATATCGAGACAAACCGTGTACTGAGAGCACACCGTGCAGGATCCAGCCGTGAATGCTCCGTAATCTAAGTTCTAGTGCCATGATTTTGGCATGAACTTCCCTCCCCCGGTGTTTAGCTACAAAGTGTTTGAGTAAAGAATGCTAAATTACATGCAAGTCACATTAAGAACAATCAGTCTCATGTAATAGGGAACCTAATAGTTCATAAATGAGATGCAAATTCATTTTTACGGGTGCACTATAATAAGCCAATTATTTCAGAGCTCTTCAATTATGCAGTTTCAAAAAGCTGAATTGCTTTAATTTTTTTTTTTTTAAGAAGCTTTAGGTTTTTCCATAGCTTACAAGGAAAATGTATCTGCTTTGCAAGCCACATAAAAAAAAAACAAACCCCCCACACACAAAACCCCACCCTCCCAAAACACCACGCCAAGTTGCAAACCAGAGAAATACAAACATAAAAGAATAAGCCAGCTGGCAAACCGCAAACGCAGCAGACACGCAGACAACGGGCCTCTGTGTTCCCACCAATTACAGACATTCAGGAGCCCGTCCTACAGCACGCTGCGAGGAGAGCCGGAGGGTGCGGGATGCGTGTTAGGGAGCCTCCAGAGCAGCACTGCTTTACCATGCCTGCAGGCAGAAATGGCAGTACAGCTTGACGGCAATGCCTTGCCACCATCAGAACGGCCCTTCGTGACTTTTGGCACTCAAGTCACGAGAATAGATGTTTTTCCTTTGGAAAAAGAGTCAACGCTGAGGTGTCCTTCCTGAACGCCCCTACGCTGCTGTTGTTCTAAGAAACTGGGGACAGGAGAATGTAGGTCTCATTTTGGTTTAAAAACGAAACAAAACACCACTCACTGAAAAGATTATGCAAAGGCAGAACCGTTCTCATTTGTGCAAGAACGTAGCCAGATTCTTTCTGACCTGTAGGGTAACACAAAATGCAACTCACACCAATTCAGCCCTAAGTTTGATTTATATTTTTTCCAAAGTCTAGCCCCATTTAGAGAAATTTTGCAAAATGGGGGCAAACCCACTTCCTTCCAATGGTGACACAATATCACAGAAATCTTCCTTTCCTCAATTTTATTGCTCATTATTACTTACAGAGAAACAAAACCAGTCCAGAACTAAAGATCTCATGAAGAAGCAAACCTCTGTTTAGTGTTTTGTGCCTTTTTAAGGCTTTTGCTGCACTGATTGCTGTATTCAGCGTTGTTCTCCAGGGCAGCACCTCTCTACTGAATCTTGGCAGCTGGTGAGACGTGGCCTGCTTTTGGTCTGTGATTTTCAACTGGGACAAAATAGAATACTATGCGGGCAATTCCTATCTCTAATACAATCCTTTTTAACTCACAGAGCCACAGAACACTTCACAGGGGCAGATCACAAAGAAACTGAAAAAACACAGTGGTTCAGGTCTTGGCCACACAACAATAATGAACTTAGTCTTAACATGATCGTAAAGCCCAGTGCCGGCCTCCATTTCTGCTACTTGCCCTCCTTCTTTATGCTGTTATTATTACTCATATTATGGCCTCAAGAACAAGAACAAGGAATTTAGAAGAACTGTTAATACAGGACCCAGGCACTGTCCCAGCAAGGCTCTAAAGTGCTGGACTCCTGCCCGATCTTTCTCGTTACCACTTAACCTTTTTCCACACAGCAAATGCACATACATTAACTGGGGAAAGGACTTCTCTTTCTGGATAATGAATAGTTGTATTTTTCATCCTTTGCTTGCAAACTGTTTGGACCAAATGAAATGTGCAGGCAGAAGTAAAAGCACTATGAGAAATGGTAATTGCAACGTGATATAATCTGCCCCGCTCCCCCGAAGGCTGCCAGCTGCTGCTGCGTGGGCTACAAGGGCAGCTGGTGTTTAGGTATGCTCAGCACTGTTTATCTGCCCTGGACTGCTAAGGCTCACCTTCAGGCCCTGAACTCTTGCCCGTTGCCTTCTTGTAGCAAGTGCAACACTGCTATCCACTGGCCTGAGCGACTTGGTCCCTCGGAAACGCCGCCTTCCGCACCACAGGTATTCAGAGCTTCTAGTGTAGCCTCTCTCAGGGATGCCACAACTAGAAAGCAAGAAACACATCCAGAAAAGATGGCCTCTGCATATGAATCCTGGCTTAAATCTTAGACTAAACCAATTCTTACTGCTGGAAAATTTACACGTAGGCACATAGGCTCTTCTTTTCAGATTTGAAACAGAAGTAGCAGACTCGAAATCTGCACTGTGTGATTGCTCTACAGTTGTATTGAGATAGAAGTAGCATGCTTCAAAACTCAGAATTCAGGTAGGCTTCCATGTCTTAAGCATATCAGCCAGTCTAGTAAAAGATAGTCTCTACTTGGATATCTTGTCTTAGTGCAATTTCACCACCAAAACCATTACGTGGTTTTTCCTACCATCACACAAATGTCTGTCTAAAGCCCTACAGAGTGTCAGGATGCTGAAAAGCAGGAAAAATTCTAACTTTTTCCCCTTCCTCTCCACGCCCATTATAAGCCTCTCTCAGGTTTGCTACCAGGCCTGGCTGAGCAAGGCTTGGTCTGACGCCTCTGACAGCTCTTCCCGGACAGAACATCCTGACAGATCAAGTTTCTGAGTAGCAGCAAAAGAGGCAATAAAAACAAATTATATCATAGCTTTCTCCACAGTTTCATTTTTCTAGATGTAATACATCAATTACATCAAATACATCAATTGACAATCAGATTTAGAATTAGTTGTTTAGTTTTGAAAATGCTTTCTGACCAAGGCCTAGAACAATGTACATCACAGTCTGAACACATTCTTATCTAAATCTATGTGTACTGTTTGCAGTTGGAAAATGGTCCAAATTCAAAAAGATATGGAAAGTAGTCCATATTCAAAAAGATATTAAAAATGTTGTGAAGCATCTAACATCTGTGTCAGGACTTCAGTGACTAGAGACTGCGAAAGGCTCAGAGGCAGCTTTTGAGAAGGCCATCACTTAGAAGAGCTGTCTTAAAAGCACAGTGTCTGAATCTGTAGCCAGTTGACATTCTGGGACTTATAATGCTGTAAACTATTGCGAATACATACAGTAGTCTTGGGTAAGAAGCTTAATAATGAATTAGTTAATTTTTTTCCTTTAGCCAAAAGGCAGTGAGAGCCATAGCTTTATTTACAAAAGGTTAAACATTCCTTTAATTGGATTGCTGGCATTTAAGTGTGCAGCAGAATATCCTTCAGCAGTGTCCCTTTTATTTGTGACTGGAGAAGCGCCTAGAGAAATGCCAAGGGAAGATTTCATTTTAATAAAAAAGAGAAGCTTAAGATCCCTTTGGAGGCTTGTGTTACATCTCAAAACTACCATGAACTAATGAATTTAATCTAAAAGGTCCCCAACCACGGGACCGAAGAGAAATTGCAACACTGGCGCAGCTTGACCAAGCTGACTTTCTGTGTGTGTTAGCAGTTGTATCTCTGTGCTTACCTTCAGTTTTGAATACAAACACACACATCTAAAGTTTTTAGTCATGTAAAAGATATTTTTAAATGAGAAATATGGCTGCCCTACAGCATCCTACAGACACTTCAAAGAACCATTCGTGTCAGAGACTTGCACATAAATAGAGCAAAAGGAAAATCCACAGCTCCTCCTCCCCTGAGTCAGTGCTTTGGAAAAAGTTACATGCCAAAAGTTGTACCGCCTGGAAGAAAAATAGCCCCTTGTTGGCTCATATTGGGGTCAAGCTGAGGACCCAGTTCTGCATGGTGCTGGAAGCTGAGTGCACTTAGCACTACTAGGCTGAGTTGTTATCTCACAGTTATTCTATGCGCAGTTTGGAAGTCTCCTGGGAGAGTGGCTAGCATACGCTTTGCCTCCCTGGAAAGTAGGGTGGGAATTTATGAGGAAAGAAAGTACGGTCTATAAATTACACAAAGGACCTTTAAATAGAGGTATAGGTTTCATTACTGGAGCATGTTACTGGATGGTCAAAATTAAAAACAGCTTCTAGAAAGTGGATTGCATTTAACTTTCCATTTGGGGGAAAAAAAAAAAAAGAAACGCTTCCAAACACAGCCACAATTAACTGGGCAAGTTAAAGTACGATGCCAAGTTTGCATCGACAAAATGACCAACGTGTTATCATCCATCAGGTACCTCTACTTTAACATTTCATTTTGCTTTCTAAAATGTGATAATTAGAACACTGCCTTAATGCTACAATGGATTTGAGAGCCAGAATTTACCTATTTTACTAATACCTTAGAGAGTATGAGTCTCCAGTGCTTGTGCAATGGTTGAGCTCCAATATGCTGCAGCTGAAGAGAAATGAGAGAGAAGAGGTACTGCTGGAGAATGCGAGCAAGGAAAATCCTACTCCAAGACTTTCCTAACTCTGCTAGGATAGAGCGCAGCAGCCAAGCTTCCCCACCTACACACCATCCCAAAGTCTTGCACGCATCAAACCTCTAATCCCATCACACCCAGCTCGCGAGGCAACACTACCGGAGACAAAGTTTTGCCCCTTACTGTACCTAGAGTCTTAAGTATTTCACCATAAAGAACAGCAGGAGTTTGGGGCACGCCAGCTCTTTTCTCACCAGATACCTGTATTCCCAGCAAGCACCAAACAATACAGGAGAAACTTTCCTATCTTATAGATTTCCAATGTTGCTTTTTTATTTAAGGTCACAGCTCCCAGTGCTTAGCTGTGGCACTCCTATTTAATGAAAAAGGGAGTATTATGCCTTTGTCGTGGTACAGAAAAAATAACTATGAATACTCTAGCAATCCAGAAACCAGAAGGCGTATCAAAAGAACCCACAATTGCATTAAAGCAATAGTTCATTATTTTCAAGTCACTAATACAATTTTTAGAAATTTGCATGTGGCAACCCTGACCTTTCCAGTTCTATCACCACCCTTGAAGAAAGGAAGTCTCACCAGTCCCAAAAATCAAGGTGCAGGTTTCTTTTTGCCACGGACCTTCAAATAGAGCTGGTGGCACTCAGACCTTCTTGGAGTGGAAGAACCCAACTTTGAACAGAGCACTTCAGATTCGTGTGCCTATTCCACCACACTGCTGTTTAAAAGATATCCAGAGAAAGGAAAAAAAATATTTCTATTTTAAAAAATTTGGAATGGTGTTTCACTCCAAAATGTCATTTGTTTTTAATCATGGATACAATCTTCAAAACTACTCAAGACAAAAATAAAATGTCTCATTTGAGGTTAGGCAGAGCATTCATTCAGCCTCAAAAATATTTTTTTCCCTTAATTATTCTTTCTCAATCATTCTAAATCAACACTTCTGGTTTGATCTGAAATGAAAACAAATCTTTAACAAAACACTTATTCGTGCAGGTTTATCCTCCTGTCCAACTGTAATTCCACACCACCCAACTCATGGAATTGGCAGCTTCCTTCCTGAGGGATAAGTCAGTGAGAAAAATCACCCTGGCAATATCAGTTCAGTTTCTTCTATACTGTAGCCACACGTGTGTCCTGTAAGTCATGATTATTTGACTCTAGTCACCACACTCCGTACTGGATTTTTACATTTAACAAGGTTGCAGGCTGCTGATTTTCACTGTTATCCTTAATCAAGTTTTATTGATTACTGGGATGCAACATCAATGGAGAGAACATTACGAACAAATGGAAAAGCTGCCCAGAAGCTACTGGTAAGCTTTCTGTGTTCTAGGAGAAAAACCACCCAGCGTTAAAAAATAACGTCTTTGCCTCACGCATTCAACCCTGCGTACTCCTTGCTGTGCACTCCCTGCAAGATATTCTGATGATTTTGCATCATATTGTAACCCTGTAATCCTGACACTCCCTTGCTGAAAATCTGCTTAATGTGGAGAGACTGAACGCGCGTTCATGCAGGTGCAGTCCCGTGACGTTCCCACTGGCTGGAAAAGGGAAAAAAGCGAGACCTGGGGAACTACAGGCCAGTCAGTCTCACCTCTGTGCCCAGCAAGAGCACGGAGCAGATCCTCCTGGAAACTATGCTAGGTGGGACCGGCTTATGCACATGGACGATAAGTGATTGGTGACAGCCAACACGGCTTCACTAAGGGCAAATCGTGCGCGAGCAATCCGGTGGCCTTCTAAGTTATTCTAGGTTACAGCATTGGTGGCTAAAGGAAGAGAGACTGATGTCATCTGCTTGGACTTGTGCTTGTGTCCTGCACAACATCCTTGTCCCAAAATTAGAGACACATGGATCTGGTGGGTGGACCACTCAGTAGGTAAGGAATTGGCTGGATGGTTGCACTCAAACCACTGCAGTCAATGACTTGATGCCCAAGTGGAGACCAGTGACAAGTGGCTTTCCTCAGAGGCTGTTACTGGGACCAGTGCTGTTTAACATGTCAGGGACATGAACAGTGGTATCAAGTGCACCCTCAGCAAGCTTGCTGACAACACCAAGCTGCGTGGTACAGTTGACATGCTGGAGGGAAGGGACGCCATCCAGAGCGACCTCGACCGCCTTAAGAGGTGAGCCTGCACGAACCTCATGAAGTTCAACAAGGCCAAGCGCAAGGTCCTGCACATGGGTTGGGGCAATCCCAAGCACAAGTACAGGCTGGACAGAGAACGGATTGAGAGCAGCCCTGAGGAGAAGGACTTGGTTGGTGAGAAGCTCAACAAGACCCACCTGCAGCCCAGAAAGCCAATCACATCCTGGGCTGCTGAAGTGTGACCAGCAGGTCAGGGAGGGGTTTCTGCCCCTCTGCTCTGCTCTTTTGAGACCCCACCTGGAGTGCTGCGTTCCGTTCTGGCACCCCCGACATAAGGACATGAACCTGCTGGAGCAAGTCCAGAGGAGGGCCACAGAGATCATCAGAGGGCTGGAACAGCTCTCCTATGAGAACAGGCTGAGAGAGCTGGGGTTGTTCTGCCTCGAGAAGACTCCAGGGAAACCTTATTGCAGCCTTCCAGTACCTGAAGGGGGCCTACAGGAAAGCTGGAGAAGTACTTTTGCAAGGGCATGTAGTGATAGGACAAGGGGTGATGGCTTTAAACTGAAAGAGGGAAGTTTGAGATGAGATATAAGGAAGAAATACTTCACTATGGGGGTGGTGAGGCACTGGCCCAGGTTGCCTAGAGAAGTTGTGGATGCCCCATCCCTGGCAGTGTCCAAGGCCAGGTTGGATGGGGCTTTGAGCCACCTGCTCTGGTGGAAGGTGTCCCTGCCCATGGCAGCGGGGTTGGAAGTGGATGGTCCCTTCCACCCAAACCATTCCATGATTCTGTGCTGGGCAAAGAGCTAGAGGCAGGAAGATCACTCATTCCCAATTTGATGTGGGCAGGTAAAAACTTGCTATCTTATACAGCCTCCCTCCCACTCAGGCAGAAGGAAACCAGCTGAAGGAAGTGTTGGTGAAACACATGGGTTAGTTATCTTGCAGTTATCTATAACCAACCCAGTCATCTAAGAGTTAATGACATAGAAATCACCTGGGTAGGTACTATCATAGGTAGCATGCTCGCAGAAAATTAACAAATCTGAAAAAGCGACCAGTTATTCTCATCATGAGGGATTAAATTAAAATGTATTTAGTATTCTACATTAAAATCCATGGGTTAAATCAGCTAAATTATAAATCCCTCATGAATGGCAGCATACGTATTATCAAAGTAATGTTAGAACAGAAAATAACAGAACTGGAGAATTTAACATACACAATGTAGTTGTGCCTGAGGGATTGAGCTAATTAAAAAAATCTCTGCTGGTTCTTAGATGTTCATTATTATTTCGAATGGATGTTTGAATGAAAGCAGGGTGACAGCAGTGACCCATACTGACATGTGCATTTCCAGGAACAGTGTTGTGAAAGGAAATGAGTTTGTTTGCAAGCCAGGATCCCATTAAACACCGCAACCTGTTAAGATACAGGCTCTATCTCATACTATCACACCACTCTTCAAGCTCTTCCCATTCTTTTGCAGGTATAAATTGCAATTTCCTCAGGCAGTTCAAAGTAACCAAAGAGCTACTGCTACTCTACCTCTACCACTTTCAACACTTCTCTTTATTGCTAAGGATTACTTTTGCCATGGGATATTCTGTGCCTTGTGAAAACATCCTTCCAAGAAAGCATGGTTGAACTCTTGATTTCTTGATCATAACATTCCCTACTGTATTGCATAAGATTAATGCCTAACTCTTTTCTATGAAGAACAAACACATAACAAAGGGTTGTCTGCACAGGGTGGAAGAAAACCTTCCTTAATTTCATGTAATCTATTTCTCTCTCATGCCATGAAGGATCCCTCCCTGTGCACCTAAGTAGAGCTACAGAATTAAGAGTCAAGAAAAGGAAAACATAACTTTAAATTTCTCCTTCATGCAATTACAGTGATCTAAAAAGAATAATCACATCTATGCAGTTCAGAATGGCCAATTATTAGATGAGGTAAAGTAGCGAGGTTTACAGAAATAAACCAACTCTACCACAAACTTAAGTGCATGCATAATGTACCAAAATCCGTGTCATTATCTTGATTACTCTCCACCTCTACCCCCTTTCTTAAGCTTCTGGTTGTTGTTCTGAAGAAAAGAGAATGCCTTTGTTCTGTATTTCTTGCAGACTGTAGATACTATATGTTCCTTCCTGTGACGCTGTTGGACAGTGACGACGTTACCCAAAGAAGGACGTGGGTGAAGAGGGCCTGGCTGACCCTGCTGGTATTCCCACGCTTCAGACAGCAGCTTAGACATGCCCAGCCTAGATTTAAACTACAGTGCGAGAAGCACTTGTGGAAGACAGAGCAACACAGAGCTCCCTGCCGCTACAAACCTGGCACTGAGCAAACAGCCAGCACTGAGCCCTCTGTACGCAGCGTGGCCCTGCAGGGTACCCAGCCCAGGTCCATCAGTGTAAGCCCACAGCCACCCTTCCTCTGGATTTGTAGACGGGCTTCGAAATGTGAGAAGGCAGCAGATCGCGTGCGGTTTGGAGACTGCTGCGGTCTTCGAAGGTCTTGTCCTGTACTTGGATGTCTTATAATTAGGGACTACCCAGCACCGCAGGCAAAGAGCATCTTGCTCACCGTTTTGCATTACCCGGTAATACAGGTTCCGATCCTTTCCTGGAGCTCCCCGGTGCTTCTCCGCAGTGGAAGGGACATGTCTGAGTTTCATTAAATGGGGGACATTTCTTAGCTGTCCACATTATGAGAGATAGCAAGGCAGAGCTTAATCAGGCGTAGACTGTGAATGTTTTCCAGCTGGTACCACTCATGCTCAGCACTAGATTTTTTTGTTACATTTCTCTGCCCTTTGTTACTCTTTGTTCAGAGATGGTGGGATGGAATTTACCATATCTTTAAACTGCCAGTTAGTAATACAGCTGCAATGCTCATGTGCTTATCTTCTGGTTGCAGCTTTTTTTTGTTTCTGCTTTGTTTTTCCTACAACGTACATGTATTAGTAGCTTTCTCTTGAATTTGCTTTTTTTAATGTGTGCGTTAATTCCTAAATTACAATGTGTCATATCCTTTCAACTGCTTATGAATGTCTTTGTAACTATAATATTTTATGGCAATTTAACTGTGGAGATTACAAATAAAATTATCAGCTAAAACCAGAATGATTAGTAAACCAAGATAAATGCTGTAAATTAATCGTCATTTCGTACATTATACCGAGGTTTTACATTTTCAGCAGATGCAAATTGTTGAGGTGAAAATAGTTGTAGCAATTTTAACTATACAAAATATCAGTCCTTAAACACAGACAAAACAGAGATTGGAAATTTTTAGCTAAGCTTTCAGTCACACGTACCTTCACAGAACAATATCCATTTTTAGCAGAATCTTGCCAAATCACCACAAACAGTTACTCTGTCAGTTCCTATTCTCTGAATTCTCAGCTGATGTGTCGAGGAGTGCGCTAATGGCACGGCGTGCACTGCAGCCACTGCTTCCTTTGGGTAGAGAGGAAAGACTAAAACTCACTTGTCTGCAAGCCTTGTTGGGGCAGGACGCAGTGTTCCTCCTGAGCGTATGCGGTGTTTGGCACAAGGGCCAGGTCCTCGTTTAGAAAAAGGGCCTTAGATGCGAAGAGAACATTTTCTTCTGCAAAACAACGGAGGGCAATCTTTTAATATTAGAAGTGACAGATGTGTACCCTGACACCCTCTAACATGAAACATGCACACAAACATATTCCTCCCGTGTCCAAATACAGAGGCACACGCACTCCCTCCACATTTTAAATTATACAGCATTGGCTCAGCTAGACAGAAAATGTGCAGGGTTACTCCCAGACAAAGATTAATCTTTCTTTGATATATTCAATACTTCACATGCTCCACATTATCTGGTGAGTATATATGCCTTGCCTTCAAGAATGTGATGTACTATGCCATACATCATCATCTAATTTATTGAGTGCACCTCTGCAGCATGCACTGTACATCCCTGCCCAGGGTCAGGATCACATGCCAATCTTCAGTCTTGCTTTTCCCAGCCCTGGGACTCCGAGTGCCAATACTGCCATGGGCTGTACAGCCAGCTCTGTTCCCACTGCTCACCTGCACAGTCCAACACTGCTTTGTTCAGAGCAGGTGTACACTCAGTACAAGGCTGAACCAGAAATAATCCATGACACCCTTTAAAAGCCATATCTTGGGAAAACCGTTAAGTAATGGGAAAGATGGCACCCCAGCAGGAGCACCGGAGCAAGCAAAGCACCTGGACCTGCGTGCTCAGGCACTAGCACCCAAACACAGACTCTCCTGGCTTTATTTTATGGAAGGAAAATCCAGCTGGGGCCATTGAATTTTCTATGTGCCACACTCACCTATTTGTGTGACAGCTGTCTTTTAAAGGTAAGGAAGTTGAGAGACAGAAAGACGACCCTGACTCACCCAAAGTAGCTTCATCTTCAGCGAGATTTCCATGGAAATGGAGCAGAACGCGCTTCTCGTTCCTACACCAGATCCCTTCAAGACAGCTGCTGTACCCAGCACTCTTCCAGTGTCAGAGTCGCAGGCGAGAGGTGCTAACAGCCTGTGTGCTTAGACATGGGAGGAGGGGAAAACGAAGAGATATAAATATGAATTTCTTTCACATGCAGTTCAGTTTGTTATATTGAAGACCTGGGGCTTCTGCAGAGAAGCAGCCTGGAGGGGCGTCCTACAGTTCTTTGCTATAACCACAGAACAATTCGCCTTGTGTCATGTAATGGACGTAATGCATAAAGGTGTGATTGAAGAGACTAACCCCACGTATGCCTCTTTCTTCGGTGTACGTACAAGCAATGTCATCTACAGCTGCACTTAAACGGAAGCATGCTGCATAAATATTGATACTTGCTGTGATTAATATTGCTATTTATATTAGCAATGAATTCGGTTCACATAAAAATAATTAGCACAGCATGCCTGGGTATTATTTGCTCCTAATTATATCGCAGTTCATTTCACCAACAGCAATGTGTCACCAAGTCAATAACAACCAATGATTAATACACAGAATGTATTACCTTAAAATAATACCCTGTGTAACTCCCTGTGTCACGACGGAATACCGTTAGGAAGCCCCTGGATAATTGCTTTAGGTGAGTTCCTGACTGGACTTACTAACATAAATTGCAAATGCAAGGATAAAATAAAGGTGTTGCTCAGCATTTTTTTTTTTGTGTTAATTTTCTTGCTTTTATTCTTTTCTCCATCATTTCCTTTCACACGTTGAGACTCAAGGGTGGCTGGGCATCCAAAAGCATCAGCACTGCCGTTCTGCGACTCGTCACCCCGCCAACAGTCCTACCCCTCACTCTGGGAGCAAGTTGGTGTCATTCAAATTACTCCATTAGGGAGCAACCAGAGCCCCTCCATCCTCACCCCTGAAAGCTCTAGGTATACTCATAGAAAACACCTCGCAGAACAGACTCAGGATCGCATCCCAACCATACCACCCAGGCAGCAGCATAAATGTAACAAACATGCAATAAACCCAGCCAACAAAATCATCCCCAGAGTCCGCCTCCTACATCTGCCCAGCCTCACTCATCTCCCAACTCCCTTGAGCAAGTCATTTAACCACTCTCTTTGCCATCTGGAAAGCTGGGACACTGCCGCTGCTACAGTACTCACAGGCTATCAGGAGACTTTGTTTACTGGAGTTTGTGAAGAAAACTGAGATTTTTGGGATGAAATGAGTTGTCATGGGCTCTATTCTGCAAGATGCTGGCTCTGGCCTGGATCCAGCAAAGCACTTAAGCACTTGGTTATCCCTTAGAAAGCAGAGCAACTTTTCCACTGACTGTATCACAGAAAATATATTAAAAAGAGCTTAAAATATACATTAAAATAGAAAAAAATGAAATAGGGCAATTTAATACAAGTTCTGATTCTAAGGCACAAGAAGAATGGTTTCATGCCGCTCTCAAGACGCGTCTCTTCACTTTTGGCTTCTGATGGCACCTGCAACATTTAAACAGATGGAAGTGGCCACATGTCAAAGTCAGAATCAAAAATTTTGAAGGATAAAGATCCACAGATCATTTTAAGACAGCAAATATAAACTTCTCTTCACTTATTAGTTAAGACAATCTTGGATGTAAGTTAATACTTCTTGCCAATATCTGTCAAACATACAGCCAGCTAACGAATACTAAATATCCCACTGTATATTGCACACCCATAAATCAACCCAGCCAATATTAACATACTTGGTATCTTTATGGTGTGCTACTGCCCCCATGTGTAATAAACATTCCTAACAGTAACCCGAGGACTGAAAAATGCTGTCTTGGTTTTCATTATCGCGGAGTTAGTGGAGTGTCATAGATAAAACATCCTGGTTCCCTGCAGCTAAAAACCACTTGAAAAAACAGGTGAATATTTTAGTGCAGGGATGCCTGACTTTTTCTTAACCTGTTAACACCAGCACAGCACTTTCCCTTCTCATTTACTCCATAATAACTTCATACATATCGGACAGATGTTTTTAACAATCTTGTCGCAGCACAGAAAAAAAAAAAGATCTTGAGACACTTGGGGTCAGATTTTTCAGAACTCTTAAATAGGTACAAAAATAATCAAAATTTGAAAGTTTTCAGTACATTAACTGAAGTGCTTTTGAAAAGCTCATCTGACAGCATTACTTCCAACATTTTATGAAGAACAGGTCTCTAGAAAAAATAAGCTTTTAGACATGATACTCAGCATCATGCAGAGCTCTAGCAATATCTCAGTGATGAGTACAAATACCCCATAGGAGAGGAAAAAATACAGCTCGTCACAGAAGCGGCAGAAACTCTCAGCTCTGATCCATCTCGGTTTAGCAAACGTTTCTCTCCAAGCAGAAAACAAAACCAGTTTCCTGTCCTGTCAGACTTTCCAGCTGCTGCTCAACCAGCGATCTCCACCTGCAGACACAGCTAAAAGTCAAAATCCAGACAAAGTCAAGGAATCAAAAAACCTCAAGAAAAAATGACCAAGCCAATAATTTCATTTTTATTTCATCCAGCCTTAAATGTTGATAACAATGTCGAATAACAACAAAGAAGACCACTTTGTCATTTTGAAAATGTTAAAATACGGCGTATTGAAATCAATCAGAAAAGGAAATTACTGCAAAAAATCCACTACTTTCTCTTGCCTACAAATCCAGTTTTATAATCAGCATTTTTTTTATTAAAAACAACATAATGGCAAAAATTCTCAACAGCTGTACTTGGTACCTTGAGAAATGAGCTACTCAGCAAGTACTTCGTTTAATTTATGAAAAGAAATATGAAGTGGCTAAAATTTGCTTCTCTTACTTTCTGAACACCCATTTCTCCCATCTCATGCAAATGAAAGCAGAGCCCATGCTCCCACACCTGCCCCAGCTCTGCTGCCAAGCCAGTCTCGGCGGGCTTGTCCCCAGCACTGGCCTTGCAAGCCTCAGGGCAAAGGGGACGGGGACACTTCCCATATTCAGAGCATCACTTGGCTCCCACTCCTGGGAGATTGGCACAAGCCACGTGCCAAACAACGCGCCAAACAAGGTTTGTGCCAATCTCCCAGGTGCAGTCCCAATTTTCAACATATTTTTTGTAAGATGGGAAGCAGTACAGCAGTGTACAGCAGCTGTCCTCTTCCCCCAGATTCCCAGGATTTAAGAGCATGAGCTGCCATCACTGGAGCTGAAGCTTTGCTGTTGGGCTCATCACCCTGCCTGACTGCACACACTAGATCCGCCAAGGGCAGCACCAGTGTGCAAGGACAAGTGTTTGACACGTCCCGGTGTCCCTGATTTTTCTCAGGACACAGGACGACCCACTTCTTATTCCCAAATCATAGGAACTTGCCTTTTTTCCAGCAGAAGATGGGGGACTGAGGAATCCCCTGTTTGCATTTGTGATCCTTTTCAAAAAGGAATTGGACCACTTGCACTATCTTTCAATAGAGCCCACAGAGCCCCGGGCATCTATGGGCTTGTTCTGAGGGGGCCACCAAAATAACTAAGAAAATGGAAGTTTTATTTACCCTCAGGCTGCAGAGTAACTACCACTTGCGCAGGAAAGCTTTTAGAACTTACACTGGACAAGAATGAAAAGCATTACTCTGCTAGAATAGTCTCATATCCTCAGTTCAGGCCATGGGGGAAGGTCTTTAACAGTCACTATAACTGAGCGCTTCAGTGTCAGTACCCCAAGAGTGAGCCCCTCAAGCTTGGGCTCTGAAAATATTGCAGTAACTATTATATCTGGAGTTAATACTATGCAAATTTCTGTTGCAGCTGTTTTGCAGGAGAACAGAGAGTGAGCCCCAGACAGGTTACACCAGAAACAGTTGTGCATCTCACTGCCGGCTAACCAGCACCTTCCAAACTGATTTGACTCGCAACAAACCAACGTACGCAGAGGTTGGTCCCAGCCTCACACCTCCTACTGCTTATGCCAAAGGTATAAAAGACACAGAAAGCAGGTACGTGTTACACCAAAACAGAATCTCATCTTCTGGCCAGCTCTAACCGTAGCTACGTAGTATCTCCGATGGCAACGGGCTTCTCTGCGCCCTTGCCAACTAGCAGGAATATGCCTCTATATTCCCATTTCACTCGTAGACTCTCTTTCAGATGAATTAACCCTTTGATTTCAAGATTAGTTTCCCAGTGAGAAGTACAGACCTAGAGACGGTCACAGTGCTAATGAGGACCAGTACATCTGCCAGATAGAAGCAGCTGCACAATGAAGCCCGATGGATTGGTGCAGAACATCTCAGGGTATTCGGTCCACTGCCTCCATCGTTCAGACACACGTATAGCAGGAAAGAGAGATGATGTATGGTTACCCACAGACTTCATTAACACATTCAGGTTTATGAAAATATGCAGGCTAAGCTGTTTCAGTTTTCTTTTTTTTTTTTTTTTAAATAAGATATTTTCCACTAACAAAACTGATTTTTAAGTATGGAACAGTCATTTGCCAGGTTTTCAAAGCCATCTGTTTTCAAAGCCTACCTTCCTTGTTGTTTACCACAGGCTGTCTATCTGTTTTAACAACCTCCACTGGGATTTCACATACCTCATTATGCAAAATCACTACTTATGCATTCACTCCAGCACTTGTCTAACTAATCTGCACTCATAACACCTTCCGTAGAAGATGCAGCATCCCTCTTCAGAGGCTGCAGATCAAAAACAATAGTAGCTGGTGTCATAGCAAGACAAAACATAGCCTCCTGTGTATTACTGTTGTGATACAGGCCTAATCCAAGACTGCTTGGAGCTGCTAAAGTATAGTAAAAAAATACCATATCACAAGAGATTTTGTATCATATGCAAGATAAAAAGCATCTATTTTTAATGTTGAGACTTATGCTTTTCTTTGTCAAGAGGATCCTAGGTATTTTGGTCTCCCAGTGCTCACCCCTGGCAATCCAATGAGCACCCTCAACCTCTCTGAAGTTCCTCGTGACCTACTGTTCAGTTCATCCCAGGCAGCACATGCTTTTCTTGCCAGCCTTCCATTTGTGACAGGCAGCCCTAAATCTGACAGAGCTTAAGCTGCTGTTTACAGCCTCCCTCTGCCTCCCGCTCTACCCTCCCTCCAGATATGCTCGCATAATCAGCAGATCATTGACAACAACAGACCTTCCGAACTGCTCTGGTCTATCACGTCAAGGCCTGCTTGGGGACCCTTTAACCACACACCATTGATACAATCCATCACATTAAGAGCTTGCTGGGGGATGCTTTAATTCACGGATTATTAACACAACAGTCTATAATGTCTGGTACCTTGAGGATGTGCTGTGTCACAGGACATCCTCAGGTAGGTTAAAAACCAGAGACAGAAAAAGAGAGAAAAATAAATTGTCTTTGTTGGGATATTAAATTCACTTTATAGAGTGTTTACAAATAATTTTTTTAAAAAAATAGGAATTAACATGATTTTCTTAAAAATAATTCAACAGCTCATCTGCCTTGGAAAATACAGCTACTAACTATTTGTCTCTATATTGCAAAACTTGAGAGCTAAATGTAAATGTAAAACTTATCGTTCTCAGATCTTTAAAACATCACAGCTGCAATGACATTGCTACGGTAGGATTTAACTCTAAAATTCAGTAAGACAAAGTGACTTTGAATTATTTTACATGGAGAAGCAAGGGGAATTCCTGTTGAGCAAAGCACAAGAGATTGAAGGTTGCAACAGAAAAAAGTGAAATTTCATGGTTGAGCTATTATTTTCTAGAAAAAATAAAATACATCGGTCCTAAAAAATACTTTTCCTCTATGAAACTGAAAGCATTTTCTGAGCAAGGTAAGCATCACATCACTATCCCATTTCACGCATGAGAAAACAGAGATTGGAAATTAAACAAGGGTGTGTTCCTCTCCAAAATGTGGGTGCCCGGTTTTGGCTGCACCTGTACCACGTGCACACACCACAGCCGCCCACCTGCCGCCCTTACCTCCATCTCCTGCCCTGGGATGTTATTGCATCAGAGTCTCAAAGCACTCCTCGGGGTCACTCCTTTCAGGTAACACAGCAGCAGCACGCTCCAGGATCAGGGCCTGCGTGGCAGAGGTGACATGAAGAGAAGCTGTCCACTTAGAGAGTCACTGGCAGCAAAACAGAGGCAGAAAACAAGAGTTTGCTGGAGGTGGTTTTAACAGGCCCTTTGGGAACTGGCTGTGATTTTACCTAAAACTGCGTCCAGCAGGGCCCAGGCAGCGTTGCCACAAATCTGTCAGCACCTCATAGCGGCCTTGGTTCCCCCGAAATCAAAATGGACTTTTGTGGAGTGATTGCTCATGGAGTGAGGCTCCAGAGACTCATGGACCTGTAATGTCCATGCTCATATCTGCTAGCACAACAGAAACAAACCCTGAATCAGGATGTGCATTTCTTTGTGTCTCTGTTTTCCTTAGACACAGAACGGAAGTCATCCTATTCACTCACTGTGCAAGATGTTTTATGCTTAAATATGCTTTTATTTATAACACCCTTTGTATTGGGACGGATTGAGTTTATATAGCTGCATCAGCATTTTTAGATTCTATGTAAGAAAAAAAGATTCACTTAAACGTATTATTTGGAAATACTAATTGTTTGTGTACATCTGTATTCCACATCTCCACTACAGCATAAATTACTGTTTCTTTTCTCTGCATTTGCTTTCCTTGGCTGGTCTATTGTCCTTCACATCGCAAGTTCAACAAGCGCTTGCATTTTGCTGAATGAACACCTCTTTTACCGTGGGTTGATACAACCCTGCCAGCACAGGTGTTCGCGGTAACAGCTCTGAATGCTTGATCTACCTGGTACACTTATGAAATTGTCAGGGCCATCACTAGGACTAAACACTGTCATGCGCTAACATCGGGAGATTGCCGGTATGGATCAGGAGCGCGTTGGGGTAGGCACTGGATAAATACATAATAAGGAGCAGGCCTTGCACAAAGTTGTCCAAATGATTTATATGAATGCCAGCTACAAATAGGATCAGATTAACTTTCAGCTTCGGTAAATACTAGTTTCACTGGAACCAAATCCTCTGCTTCTACAGATGGCTGGAAATAGCAGGCTAGCTATCCAAGATGCATTACAATTACAACACTTAAGAACAGTGGTTGGGTGGCCCTAGGGCAAAACCCCATCAGTTTAGATTACAGGTCAGATAGCTGGCACAGACACGTTAAATGTTTGCATTTAAACTAATACACTCTCATCAGGAACAGTTTCATTCTTCACTGTACAGCCGGTTTTCAAAACAGCACAGAGCAGCAGGAACCATCTTAGCACGGTTCTTAACTAGTCCGTTTTAGCTCACTCATGATGTAATTTAGAAAACCGCTAGAACGGGAATCAGAACTGCATTAAACATAAGCACAACAGAAGCCAAGCTGCTGGAGACAAACGTTATATAAAACAAACACTCTATTAAAAAAATGAAATACGTGGTGCGGGGATCCTCAGCTCAGTGTTGTCAGAAGTGTTAAAGCAGCATGTGCTGTGACGCCACGGGAGGTGGGGGCCGCAGCCGGGACCCCGAGCGCCCCAAACACCGAGCCCGCAGCAGCTGCTTGGGGCTCCGGCGGAGGGCTGCGCTCAGCACTGAACACACTCCAGGTGTATTTACCCAAAGGCAGCAACTCTTCCTGCTGGTTGAATTGTAGAAAGAGGCTTTGTCAAGCGTGCTGCACTGCACATCCCATTGCTCCCCTTCTGGGCCAGATCCTGCTTCTCTCTGTTCCACAAACACTTGCTTAAGGCAGGGGCAGGAATAACCACGTACGGTGCCAGTCAGCGTAACAGGGTTGCCGGAACCTACCCATTTTGACCACAAAGTGGCCAGAGGAGGGAGGAGAATCCCTCAAAGATACTGTTGGCATTACAGCCATAGGAACTTTTCTTTTTTTTAAGAGTTTAATGTGAGATTCCTGTCAACATTTATTTAACAAGCACTCACTCCCCATTTCCTCTTTGACCTCTAAAGCACTCTTCATTCCAGTATTTAAGCACCACACTAAAACAAAATATCAAAGGGTCTAAGCTATAGCACGGAAAGATGGATATAAATATCTGTCCTTTTGCTTCTAATGGAGCTTGAAATTAACACCACTTTTCTATTTCATCACCATTTTTCAGAAAGTTTAAATTCTTTAGGACAAGGACCACTTCCTCCTCCTCTTAGGTCTGCCCAGCATGAGGCTAAATAGATGGGTCTTGGCTACTGCAGAGATGATCAGAGGAGACACAAAGATTGCTTACAAAATACTGCCATAGTAGGAAGTGCAGATAGTATGCAGGAGATATTAAATATATAAGTATAAATGGATAGAAAGTTGTCTGCAGTTTTTAACCATTTCCAAGCAGGGTAATCTTCAGTACACTACTTTTAAAATCTTCATTTAATAATCAAGTGGTAAAATTAAGCTATAAAATGCAGTTACTGAGCAAACTCCAAGAGTCTGGATTACAGATGAGCCTATAGAATTAAGTCTGACAGCAACTGTTGGGGAGAAACCAGATAAAACATTTTGCTCATCTATGGGTTTATCTTTGGGGCTCTTTCGGCTCCCGTGACCACAAGGCCTAATAGCCTCCCAAGCCTACGCCATACATCCTCGTACTCAGCTAGAAGAGCTTCCACTACCATTTTGCAAACAGTAAAACTAATATACTCTGCTACACTGACCCAACCTACAGTAACACCGTGACACCTCTCCGACAGGTACCCGCGAAGCACAGGCGACAAGGAAGTTCTCAGATCCCTTAAAGCGCATAGGGAGCTCAAGTCCCACTGAACACCAGGATTTGTGCTCTGAAGCCAGATAACTTGTTTCAGGTACAGCACTGAAGGAGCTCCTCTGCCCCAAAAAAGGTTGCCAAAGCCTCCTCTGCTCCTACACGTCCCTCACAGCCAGCCTAGTCAGTATGATGTGAGCTAGAGAAGACCTACTACTTACACCGTTCCACTCCCCTGGATGTTTGGGGCTAGCTTTTCAAAATCTCAGGGACATACATACAAAAGGTTAGAGTGCAATCAAAATCTCATAAGTCAATATATTTAAATAAACTAATTAAAATATTGTATTCAGCAGTCTTTCTTCCATGAAAAAATCTAAAACCAGAGCAAGTGCTCCCTGATTTCTCCTTGCAAAATACGATCAAAGAAATCTAAAGACTCCTGGATGCATCAGTGTAGGTTAGTTCACAGAGACAAAATACCAGCACTGGTAGGAGGCACTTGAGATTTGCTGGAGAAACCTTGTGCTGTACTCCTCTGCCACATTTGATGTGCTCATTTTTAATACCAATAAACACTGTGGCTTCCTAACAGCCCTTCTGAGTCTTCTGGTGTCAGAAACCTGGCAAAAAACCAGAACCTGTGACATGTTCATCTTTAAATCTTGACATCATAGGAATTTATTAATCAGACAGATGTGGATTTGGATTAATGTTTTTGCCCCAGTTTAGCTCTAGAAATGAGTGGTCTGAAACTGCCAGCATTAATATGATTGCTTTATTGTGTAGCTTAAATTTGGATTTTGCAGCAAAGCTGCAGAGGATTTAATTGACTCCTTTTATAGCTTAACTCTCAGCTACAACATCAATATTAGAAGAGGAAATGTCATTTCTAATTTAACTTAATTTTTAAAGAACATGTTTCTGTAAACTTTGGTCTGTAATATCTTTTTATTTTAATTGAAAAACATCTCTTTTAAGCGATAAAGTAGGCTAATATGAAAGCTGATATTCAGTTAACCCATATTTTCAAAGTAAACAAGCCCTTTTTGCATAAATGGAAGCCATCAGTCAGCTTTGGTCTAATTCCTCTTGAACCCAAAAATGTTACTCCAGAAAGGATGTAACTAGAAAACATTTTATGCAGCTTTGAATTGGCGTCTTTGTGTAGGCAAAGACAATTGCTGTCACCACAAACCATGTTACCAGTGCATGGAATTCTCTTGATTTCAGAGACTGTGGGCATATTTATGATTTTTAAAAAGCCAACATTCCACCCTGGGATTGGAAGCTTTATGTTAGCTGACTTCAATTAAAATATTTAAGCTTGGGGTTTAAATCATGCTAGCAGCTCAAGCCCAAATTCCTGGTTTCTAAGGTTCTGGTCCCATGTGAATAGGTAACGCACCATGATAAAGAACAGGGAAACAAAATCAGAACATATGTGATTTAAAAGGCACATTGCAACCATTTTAAAACCAATTATCTCTTCTCAAAATACTAAAGAAGGGAGAAAACCTCCCACTCTAAAGCTTAACTGGACTCCATCCAGAGCCCTTAGCCCAGGAATTCAAAATAAGAATGCTGCCCTTTTTTAAAACATAAACTTGTTAAGTTCGATTTCTTCTAGCTACAGTCTTTGAGTTAAGATGGCATCCTTAAAACGGATATTTAATGAACATAACATGAAGTAAGTTCACAGCAAGTTTTGATGAAAAATACTAGCATAACCTTTTCTATGCTTTTGCAATGACTGCCTCTCCCAGTTCCAATTTCCTCTCCTTTATTAACAAACGCCTTTAAATAAGGTAACCATAGCAATGCTTTTCAACCTTGATGTCTTTTGTTTAGTTTGTTTGAACACAAAGTCACAACATAATTTTCATCAACAGCTCTTATGACAAACTTAATTTCAAGACTAGAGCATTATTTCAAGTAAGGTATGAGAGAGGGGGGGGTTCTGCAGAAAATAATAATTTACCTTTAGCTTTAAAGAAATAGAACATGCAGTGTCTGTTAGTACAATGTTCTTACCTCAGTACTGGAGCCAATTTGAATTCCCCTAAACTTTTTTCAATCTGCTGACATACACAGACGTTGAATCAGATTGAGAATTTGAATTCTGTTTTCTGTTAGCAGTTCCTTAATGTCTGTGTCAGGACAGAGCTCACAGAGTCACGGAACGCACTACGCCCAGGTACCTCCCATGAACCGATGGCAACAAGTCAGCAACAACAAGCCTGAAAGATCAGCACACCCCGGCACAAAGACTGAAGGTGTCAAAGGGTTTGAGTCATTTCATTGGCTGTGAGAAAAATGCAAAGGCCTCCAGCAGTAACTACATTAAATTAAAAAAGAACAGCATTTCAGCTGCATTTTTTTCAGGAGGGGCATAAGGTGGATTACATATCGACTCTCCTTCCACATGGCTCCCTGGGCTACATGGAATCTTGAGAGGTTTGAGGAAGTCTTGCTTTGACTTGGTCCTGGCTATACATACGTACTCTTTACACATCCATTATGTAACATTCAGTATCTGTAATTGCAATCTTACTTAAAAATTGTATTCCCAACATTAATTTTGACCAAAAATATGCTTAACATTGCACACGACAGAGTATACCACGCAGCTCAGACATCTGGTTTATTCCCTTGGGGCTATCATTCCCACCACACAGTCCTTCTGGGTCTCAGATATGGCCTTACCCAAACTGAACCATCACTTCAGTTCTATATCAATTCCCGAACTGGACTCCAGACTACTTCTACTGGTCATAATGCAGAAACACCTCATCTTTGACAGAAGCAGGAACGTTACTTTAAAATCCTCCTCTCCTACAAGTGGTATGGTGTCAGGTCATACAAACACCTACACTCAGATTTAACTTCAGCCATTGTCTTTGTGAACTACTCATGTACATAAATTAACTTTTGATTAAATGCGTGCAGACCAGGACCTGAGAATCATTGATAATATTGGTTGTGCCCAAGAAAAATTTAAGTTAAAGAGGTGCTATTTCCAGCATTAATGTTGCAAAGACAGACCCACTACATGGTTTAGTATTTTTACCTGAGATTATCAATACTGTCACATTATCATTCAGATCTGATCTTTCTACAAAGACTCTTTACTGACCTCTAGAAGATCCCGGTTCAGCTGTACTCTTATCCTTCAGACCAGTCACTTCCTTCAGCCACAGGATTCTTCTACACACCGAGAGGCCTCCTCTCTCTAATCAGGTTATTCATCACAGTAATCTAAAATCCACTGAAAGTACTAGGCTTTGTACAGGCTTTGGATCAGACCACTACCCTGGCAGCAAAACCTGTATGACATATCTGACAGCCTGGACAAAATTTTCTTGTAGTTCCAATGGCTCTTTCCAAAGGGATTTATTTCTCACTTCTGGTAAGATGCCTACTACCGTGTAGTCTGCACAAAATATTTTGCCCAGGCAACTTGGTCTTGCAACTTGCAACTTGAGACCTCAGCGTTTAATCATAATACAAAATCATCCACAATACACAGGGGCTGCTACTACATTTTGTAATTGCGTGGAAAACACAGAACCTGACAACTGAAACATTTATATTTATTTTGCCTTTTCCCTGCAACGTCCCTACTTTTCTCCTGAATGTCACATTTTTACCTCCAACCAAAAGTGTTAAGTACTTTTAATACTGGCAATTCCCCAGGATTATATTTTTTTAAAATAAATCAGATTTTATGCTGTTATAGCCCATTTCTCTCATCTCCCTCCCTCTGGCAACAGCAACTGCAAGGAGAAAGCTGAGACACCAAAGCCGGTTTCCCGAGGCAAAGCTGTGTGCCAGCCATTGTTCCAGCCGCGCGTACCTGCTCAACAGCACTCACATTCAGTGCCTCTGAACGTTTCCCTTCCCTCCGGGGTGACAGCGCTGAGCAGCCACCCTCTTACCACACTCATCAAACCCCCAAAAGCTTTCTGCCACTGCCACAGTAATCTAAACAACTCAAAGATACGAGCTCTCAGCAAACAACTGAATCTACATACCAGCCTCCCCAGTGTGAAGCAGCTTCCCATCATCTCTCTTTCCCTTTACCTTCTGTCGAAAAATCTTGAGAATCTTGCTCGTGCCATGGGGGTGTTTGTATCTTTCCCCTCTCTCACTGGTCAAAATCTGGTTTCCTACGTTACTGTAAGGATGAAAGAAAAATAAAACAGTCAGACTGGGGAACTTAGCCCTGCTCCTTCCCTACCTCTCTGGAGAACCTCAATAGCATTGATCCTCTGTGGCAGTAGATGATTAGTGCCTGCATGAATCCTCTAGGCTTTCGTACAGAGGTGAAAATATTCTCCCATTTTGGATCTCTTGCAAGGCTCATTGCTAAATCGTGGCCTGAAAGCTTGCTTCAGACTGAGGGAAAACAAAGCAAAGCAAAAACCCATGCCTTGTCCCTGAGAATAACATGGGTAGTACAGAGTGCCTGCAAACAGCATCACCAGCTGAGCTGAGATGGCCTGAGGGTACCATCTGACACTGGATTTCGGCTTTTGCCTGGCCTGCTGCGAAGAGGACTCAACGCTTCGCCTTTTACTGGACACAGTGGGACAGAAACTTCTTGGTTGGCCAGTCCTGACAATATCACAGGATCACAGAATGGCAGGGGTTGGAAGGGCCCTCTGGAGACCACCCCGTCCCACCCCCTGCTTGAGCAGGGACACACAGAGCAGGGGCACAGGACCCCGTCCAGGCGGGGGGTGAATGTCCCCAGGGAAGGGACCCCACAGCCTCTCTGGGCAGCCTGTGCCCCTGCTCTGGCACCCGCACAGGGAAGGGGTTTGTCCTTATGTTCAGGTGGAACTTCCCGTGTCCCAGCTTGTGCCCGTGGCCCCTTGGCCTGGCGTTGGGCACCACTGAAAAGAGTCCGGCCCCATCCTCCTGACACCCGCCCTGCAGATATTTATAGGTATTGATGAGATCCCCCCTCAGTCTTCTCTTTTCCAGGCTGAACAAACCCAGGTCTCTCAGCCTTTCCTAAGAGAGATGCTCCAGTCCCCTGAGCATCTTGGCAGCTCTGCGCTGGACTCGCTCCTATAGCTCCCTGTCTTTCTTGAACTGGGAAGCCCAGAACTGGACACAGCACTCCAGATGTGGCCTCACTGGGGCAGAGCAGAGGGGGAGGAGAACCTCCCTCGCCCTGCTGGCCACATGCCTTTCCATGCACCCCAGGGCACCGCTGGCCCCCTTGGCCCCAAGGGCCCGGTGCTGGCTCAGGGTCACCTCGCTGCCCCCCAGCACCCCCAGGCCCTTCTCAGCAGAGCAGCTTTCTAGCAGGTCAACCCCTAATCTGTACTGGTGCGGGGGGTTGTTCCTCCCCAGGGGCAGGACCTTGTACTTGCTCCTGTTGAATTCCCTGAGGTTCCCCTGGGCCCAGCTCTCCACCTTGCCCAGGTCTCGCTGGGTGGCAGCACAGCCTCTGCTGTATCAGCCGCTCCTCCCAGCTGGTGTCATCTGCAAACTTGCTGAGGGTGCGCTCTGTATCTTCATCCAGGTCACTGATGACTATCTTGAACAGGACTGGACCCAGACAGCATTAGTCTCAAACCACCTGCACTTGAAAGTTCAAAAACCAAATGAAGGAGAAGGACACCCTAATTTGCAACGTCACTCACAGTAAACAATATCAGGATCAGAAGTTTTAAAAATAAAACCCAGCTACTACACAACCTTTGTGGATTAAGCTCGAGTTGAAGGGAAAGAAGGAGTGCAAGCCCAAACTTGCACCTCTGATGTAAAAGAAGCCAAAACACAATGCCCAGTACTCACAGGACCACCAAAATAAACTATTCTGAGTGTTTTGTGTGAGGATTTGTAGGGTTTTTTGCTCATGGCTCCCACCAGACAAGGCTGTGGGAGAAACAAAAGGCACTCGCCATTATACACAGCCCACCCACTGGGCAGAGATCACTGACATCTCAGCGATGTATTCCTAAACCAAGACATCATCTTCCCCTGAAACCCTGGGCATTTCACCTAATGCCAGATGAAACCCTTTTATTATTCTTGTATTTCAAATGAATTTATAAAATTTCCTCTGATCTGTCCAGATTTCAAGGGTGGGGGGAAAGTCTTGTTTTCCATAACAAAGTATATGCCTATTCATACATTTTAATAGGAGAACAATCAAAATATTAAGACCAAGCATCCAACAATTTACACTTTCATCTGTATAGGTGCACTTTTATGCTCATCACCTGTCTTACTTATAAGTTCCTGCTTTTATTATGTCTTTCTGCTTCCCTACAACAGATTAACCAAATATTTCCTATAGATTAAAAAGAGGTACAGATCATGTACCACACTTGGTACAGTGAGACCAAAATTCAAACATGCATGTCTGGATCGATATTTTGACTTCCCAGTTAAGCTCACTTAATTAGTGTGCAACAAGCAGCATGTTTTATACTACAGGGATTTAAAACAGTAGATATTCCTCTTGTGTCTCAAGTTGATTTACATATAAGTAATATTTTATTTACTTTACAAAATGAGTATTTTACTCTGTTTAACACTGGAGGGGGTGATGCAGTTTTTAATTAATTTACTGTTTTGGCTTTTTTAATGTCAAGAAAACAAATGGAGCAATATAAAAATAACAGCAAAACAGCTAACGTGGGGGTCTATAATGTAACTATAAAAGGAGCACTTCCAAAGCACTTGCAAAGTTCCAGCCACATGATTCTCATTAACTGTAATGAGCACTGGACAGATAAATTCACACATGTTGCTTTGAAGATTTATACTAAATTGGCCTCATCTTTGTTAGTGCTAAAGGAATACTGATGTTAAACAATATAAAAGAGAAACCTTTCAATTTGCCCCCTGCAATTTTCTTCATTATCCACAGAATTCTCCAGTAGCCAGTCATACTACAGATTCATAATCTTTCCAATTTTATAGACAGTTAAAAATATTAACTATAGCACAACAGCCAATCTCTGCAGAATATACTGCTAAAATACTCCTTTGTTTAAAACACAGGCCCAGCTAGTTGTGCTCTGAAGCACATCAAAGGCCTGAACAAGTGGAACAGCACAGGGAGAAAGCTGCTGCTGTAGAAGCCAATCCATATTACCTTGCCAAATCTTTAATTGCTATGCATGTACATTTGGCTTGATCTCGTGCTGCTTTGAAGTAAAGATATTAGCTTCAATTAATCCCAAAATGACCTCAAGTTATGGGCTTTGCGGGGTGGGGGGTGGGGGAGGAAAACCAGAAAATGGTGCAGGAACAATGTGAGCTGCTTGCCCTTTTATTTTGTTCTTTTTCCCCCTTTCTCTTCTTGCCTTTAAGGATAGGATTTAGTATCCTTGGACGATGCTGAATAGACCCTGCAAATAAAGCCTCTTCTCTACTCAGTGAGAAAGAAGAGCCTCAAGCTGTGCGAGCAGGCAACACCCCGCCAGGATTCCCCGGGCTTGCGCTGGTCTGTGGCTTGAAATGTGGCAAGTGTATCACAAACACCCTTAAGCTGATGCAAACAATCTAATGTAAACAACTGTAAATCATGAAGACGAAACCCAAGAACCCATGGAGCCACAACTGTTGCTTCAGCTGAAGGAGTTTCTGAGAGAAGAAGGATTTACTGGTGCTACACAAGCAAGCCAGCTACCAAAAGGAGCAAAGGCCAGACTGTTACCAGTGTTGACAAAAGCCCTTGCCACCACCTTCCAACCTAACGTTTTCATCTCAATGGGTTCAATGTTTCTGAAATTATTCATTTCAGGGTTTTATGGAGAGGACACATCAACACTGTTAGTACCTCGATACTCATATCGAAAAAATCTATATACTACTTTGCCTAACACTGGGGAAAAAACCTCCCAATCCACCAGAAATTTTAAGGGCTCAAACAACATTCCTTTACCAAACTGAGTCAGAAATCAAAACTGCAAGCATGTGTTCCCTGACAGCATGCAAATGTTACATCTTTCAAAAGATAAACCAAAAAAAACCACCCCACACCAACGCAACCCAAAGCACTAGAAAGAAACAATTCTTGAATGCCTTTTGCTACCGTCATATGCACAGCTCAAACTACTGGTTCTGCCTGAGTTAGAAGCTCCTGTACTGGAGGAGTGCCTTCAGGGAACAGCAGGTGCTCCTCTTCTTCAGGATAGCACCTTCATCAAAAAAAAAAAAAATTATATATATACACATATATTTTAAACAAGCAGTAAAACCGGACATGTCTGACGCTTCCCCTCACTATACTTCTGTACAAAGCAACGTGAAAGGTGCCCTCCTTATGACTGCAAGTAATGCTGACATTGTGCACTACAGCTACGGCAGGCAGAGGCAAGAATAACTGCCTCCTTAAGCTTTCCACTGGTTTTCCTGTATGCATTCACCTTAGTTGGAAATTATCTTTGTTTTCTAGTGTGATAACATTTTTGTGCTCATCCTTCTGACACATCAGATGTAAACATTTCCGAACCAGACTCGTATTTCATAGTTTCCTCCGAATCAAAAGACTGCTGAACTAGTTAGAGTTATCTCTGTGTCAGCACATTGCCTCAAGGGCAATATTGTCTTTTTCCCTTGTCGGTTAATTTGTTCATTGCAACACAAGTTTACTGAAAGCACTCTGAGTCTTAATTAGTGCTCTTTAGTTGCTCTTTCCCATAGCTGCTGTGTCTCAGTATCAAACGCTGTGGAGCAGAATTAAGAAGAAATTTCATTATAGCCATGGCTTAAACATGAAACATTGTAAGTATCTGTAGCAACACACTTGCACCTAACTTTAAGCCCTGAAATGAAAATATTTACACCTGGAATAAAACCCAAACATCCTTGCAAGCGTACACGCGCAGTCATACCCGTTCTCAAAAGTCTCCACAAGGCCAGGCGCATTTCAATTCTTTAACGCAGAAGGAGGAAGGGTCTTATCTTGGGTCAGTGAAATCTGTCAACCATTAAAACAGATAACTATGCCCCACAGACAGCTTCCTGAACAACGCACATGACGTTGAAGGCACATTGCTATTGACCTTCCTACCCGCAAACTGTTCCCAAACTTCTACACTGCCCTAAATGCTAGAAACCTTTTCTTAAAAGAGGTCTAAATCTACAACTGTCAATTTATGCACCCTTAGTCTTGCCCCACTGTTGTCTATGACATTTAAGAATTTTCCCCCTTCTTCAGCTGTCTCTCCTGACATATTAGAGACAATGATCCTGTCTCAGTCCTCATTCTGCGCGGGAGAACAAGCCCAGTGTTCTAGCTTCATCTCAGAGGTCAAGCTCCCCGATCCTCCTGGTAGTATTCTCTGTAGCTGTTCCTGGATTAATTCAATTTTCTGGAATACAGGTGACCAGGCTTGAGCACAGTATTCCAGACACGGTCTCACCTGTGCCTCATACAACAGCAGCACAAATACCGCGGCTGTCCTATCAACGATTTGCTGCATGTACTGTAGAATAGCTCTGGTCTTCCCCTTCAGATACTTCTAAATTACAAGACCCACCTTATAAATTAATTCTTTATTACTAGCTCCTAATCATTCACTTGAGTTTTATACTAATAAATTTCACAGTCCATTATTTCAGTCCCTAAGACCACCCTCCGCTTCCGGTCTGATGTTCTGTTCTTTTGCCCTATTTGACAAAGCTCCCCAACATCCCATCGTCAGTAAATGACATCAGTAACTTCTAATTCATTCCTATTGTAATTACAGTTATTCACACGTTGTTTTGGGGGGCATTCCAGCTTAATCTCCCCCAGCCCAATATCTCCCCTAACATCACAAAATGGGGTTGTTTTCTAGCTGGTTCCTCGTACCAATTTCCAGCTTAATTAATAATTTCCCACATGGCCTTGTAGCTAATGCCTTACTGCAATCCAAACAGATGAGATCTGAGAGACTCCAAAATCCCTTCATGGCTTTGAAAACGACACCAGCAAGACCTTATTGTTAATGCTATTTTGTTTATTTTAATTATGTGCTTTGTTGTGTATTAGAAGAGAGCAGTCTTTCATGTTTCTTTGCTCTTGTGATAGGACTGAGAGCTCTCTCCTTAATGAATCTTGGGTCTGCAGGTGAGGGAGGCTGAGCATAAGCTGGAGGTAAATCAAGCATCTTTTCCACTATAAAAATGTTCTACTTTCTGAGCTGTGCTGCTCTTGGTCAAAAGCTCTAAAGTTGCAATGGCTGCCAATGAAAGGTTTTAGAGGAACAGGACAATTTTTAATCCCAATGAAATACAACCGACGGACACAGTGGGAGCAAATGTTACCCACTCTCACAAGCCCCGGCAGCTGCAGTACCCCTTGGAGCAGCAACCGAAAAGCCTCCCTGGATTTGGGTAACTGGTGTGATTTCAGAGTGCTTAGAAACTTGACCTTGACCATTCCCATCTCCTTCCTCCTGCTCACATACACTGAATTCCTAAGTACCTGCATTCATGGAAGAGAAATACCCAATTATTTAGGTTTGCACGAAACACTGGTCTAACTTGCCTGCCTTAAGACAGCCGAACAACAATGGAAGAGCACAGACTTTGCACTGCGCGCTGGTCATGCATACTGTAGATTTACAGTAGCTTGGCATGACATGGATTTTTTGCGATGTCCCACACACTAGTTTGTATCACGTGAAGCAGCAATGTTGGCAATAACTCTCTTATTTCTCCTTCCAAACCTTGTCGTCACATGTTGCTTGGAGGCAACAGCATCTTGAAGCCCAAAACATGACTAAGGATCCCACTATGCTAAACTTATGCAACAAAGAACAAGAAGATATAACAGGTATAATTTCAAGCAATTTTGAAAGAAATTTAAAAGAAATTTGAATTAGCCCAGTAAAAATACACAACCCTTGGAAAAAATGCTTTCAAATGGTTCCACATTTCAATGGTTTAAAAGAATCATATGAAAAAATCAGATAAAGGAGCTGATGTGAGAGCTCCTCTGATTAGATCTTCTTTAACAGCAGAAGCAGCTTCGCTCTGAGAAGAGTGAGGGCCAGCTTTACACTCCCCTTAGGTTTACTTTCGTAAAGGAGTTACAGACACAGGATTTTGGTTGTGTGGCTTAGTTTACAAGACAAAACATCCTGAGACTTGTGAAGTATTTTGCATGTATAGTTTTGCTATTCCCATTAATTTTAATATGTTGCTGAGAAAATGTGTAGTTTACCAATCACATCATCATCAAAATCTTTCTTTCCCCAAGCACAAATTTAGTAAATCATACCTGTAATTTAATTCTTAATCAAGAGGCCCTTGAGCCTGACTCCTGAGACTCACTTTATGGATTTTGTTATGCATAGTATGAAGATGAAGCAGAAATTCTAGACTTTGATCTGCTCTGGGTCCATGCCCCGGTCTTCTGCCTTCCCACCATTATGAATCTAAAAGAAAACACTATCTGGTATTCATGTTCCAGTTGTTTAAGAAATGAATTTTCAATGGAAAATATTGGCTACAATATGGATGCAAACAGCACGAACGGTTCCAAGCCTGAGCATGCTTCTTGGTTCTAACGTTCTGTGCCCAGAATTGAAAAACAGGATTTTGAAACAAATTTTGCCTTGCCATTGAAACAAGAGATGACAGTTATGCCTGGGCAAATTAAGCGTGGGAGGCTTATTTGGACGGGAAAAAAAAAACCAAAAACAACAACAACAAAACAACCACTGAAAACTCAGACCACAAAAACCAAAACTGCAATTTTTTGGAACAAAAACTGGATTGAAGTCTGTGGACCATACTCAGCTATTTTTGAAAGGATAATTGATTCAGTTGGTCAATGCATTAATGAAATGGTTTCCTTACTTGATCCAAAACTATAAAAACATGAACTGAAAAAACATGCACTGAAAAAACATACATGTGCATTTACTTAGAATTAGAGGGCGAAGTGGGAAAACAGCTGAAAATAAACCAAATTATTTACCTTCCCCCCTCCCCCCAACATTTCTTTCTGCAATTTTGGGGGAAAAAAGCTCCAAAAGCTAACTCAAAACTTTGAGAGCTGAAATTAAGCGGTTCTCTCTCCACACTGATGCAGATTCCCCATCTTTGCACCACAGCCATAGCAGCTGGCCCAGCCGCTAGCACACACCGCTGGAGCTGAAGCCAAGGAGTGGTGTCAGCCTGCACACCTGGGGGCTCGACGCCACCCCATGCGCTGCTTTGGGAGTAAGTAAAAGAGCCCTCAGAGCCTTACTTCTGCTCCGTTAGGCCTCCAAATTAGTGGAAAATGGTTAGTATCTCACTGTAGAAACCCCTCCAAGAACTGTGAAGGCTCAACTTTATGATACTTCTCTCCCTAGAGAGCATTTCCTAACCTGAGGCAGCCCCCGCAGTCCATCATAACAGGCGGTGAGAAGCATGTGCCAAACTGGTCCCTATGGAAAGTGTCCAGAGGAAATCCTAGTAAGTCCTGTTTGATGAAACAGCTTGGTGTGAAGAAGACTTTGAGGCTTAATGCCAAATCTTTCTGCAAAGTGATACAACAGCATGTTCCTAGATCTGATACTGCAATTCAGAAAATCAAAACCCTGATGATTTAATTATATAGTAAAGTCCATGTTTTGCTAACGGCCCAGAAAGGGGAATAATCAGTACGGTAAAGGAACTTCTTTCCATGATTTGAAGACACAGAAGGAAAAGTTAAGCAATAAGCATGGAAATGTGTGTTTTGTAACGTAAAATAATATCCACGCTCACATACGTGAGAGCACAACACTGCAAGCACATTTGCTATGTTTTGTTCTGCCACAAACCTAGATTAGGTCATCTCTTTTTTTAGGAACACAATACTGTGCATAACTAACCAAGAATGAAACCTATTTAGGTTTGATGTTTTCTCAATTTGAAGATGATGCACCAGAATAAATGAAGTAAATACAGAGGGCAAGATGTCCCCTTGAATAAGTATTTTATCTCAGTAAACAACTTATTTTGTATAAAGATTTTCAACACATAATTAAAGATAAAACATTCTGCTTTCCAGATTGGCACAGATGTTGGAAATGGTCCCGCATAAATAACCTTTCCAAGTGGCAACATGAATAAAAGTCTAATCGGTACCCTAGCTGTGTGGAGTACAAAGTGAACATTTTAATACAATCAATAATCCCAAGGTAAAGAGATGATGGCTACACAGCAAGACTCAGTGGGATATAGATTTCAGGTTACAAGTCAACAGAGATGTAATAACTCACCCCAGCTGCAGCACATTCCTTGGAGGCCTACTTGCAAGCTCATTCACCACCCAGGGTTATTCTCAGGAGCAGATCAAAACCGCTGAAGGACGATTCCTTGCACGACTGTGCTCTGTATGTGCCACAGGACAGAGAGCAGAAAATACAGTCTCCCGGCCCTGAGCCATGTGGACTCCTAGGCATAAAAGCCTTATAAATATGAACAAGTGAAGTGATACATCGCAACAGTGACTTCGGGATCTGACCCTGAGTAGCTAAACTGCTACAGCAGCGAGGTCTACATTTGCCACCCAACAATCACCTTCATTGATCAGTGACTAGACTGACACAACAAGCCCACACGTTATCCTCCTTATGCACCCATCACCGATGAATGGCACCTATAGACTCAAGCAGGGCCTGACACATGCCTTGCACGTGAATTTCAAGCAGCATCTGAAACCAAACTTAGTGAAGTGTTGGTCTGGCACATTTCATTTCACATAGTACTGTTCCTTCGAGTGATAAAGAAATCAAATCTCCTAAAACATTTGCCAAAGTTTGTGAAAAGCTTCCAGAGCTTTATGGAAATTTCAGTTCTTACTGCACAGGTACAAAGCTTTTGCATTTAAGACCCTGCAGGGTTGTCTGTCTGCACCACAATGAAGATTAAGTATCCCTGAAGACATGTAAAAACACTCATTCTGACTGAACACATCTGAGCACAGTGGATACTCAGTAACACATCTCTTTTTATGGTAAAAAAAATTTATTGCATTTTATTGTATGTTACGTCTCTCTAGAGTCTAGACAGAGCCTGAATCTTGTCTGGTTTGTACAGCATTGGTTGAATTGTTAACTGAGTTTTGCAAGGCAAAATTCTTTTAGCTATGCACACCTGCGTGTTTTGCTTTCCATTTGCTCCCCAGGCCACATTTTCTGCAGCTGCTGCTGCTGACTCAGAGCCATTTTAGACTCCGTTCCTGCAGAGCCCATTCCCAGCAGCTTCGACCGAAGTATCTGACCAGGCATGAATCCAAGGACCTTGATTATTCTTCCTGTGCCAGTACACTTTTATAGATGTGGTAAGCCCTTGCAAGGCAGTTAGCCACTGTTCATATCTGGAGCATAGCTGTCTCTCTTCCCCAGATCCCTTCCAATAATCTTTCTCTCCCCAAGATGAGCACAACTGGTGGGCATCATTTAAATTGCACATGGAGTACATCAGTTAGTAATTCTGTACCAGCAAGCAAGAATTAAAATATGGAATATAAGAAGCACAACATGAATGACAGATTTTTTTATATATATATATATATATATCATTTTCCTGTCCATTAATGGGATACTGGGACTCATACTAATGTAAAGATAGACGACCTTCATTGAATGGAAGTTTCATTGAACACATGAATTTGTACAGATTTTTGTAATCTCCTTACATCGATGAATTTAGAAAGTCAACGCTAAATAAATCACTTGCATATATGAGACAGAGTAAAACAGTTTACAGTATGTTTCTTCTGATTTGCAGGAACAGTTCATTTCGTAAACTACATTATAGATTTTTCTAAAAAGATTTTCCTCTTGTGATTGAAGATGGCATTTGTGATGTTTGCGTTATTCAGACCATCACAAGCGAATAAATTGAAACAACCAGCAACCACCACTGGAGCTGTAATAAGACACACAGGTCCTTGTGGCCATTCAGAAACTTTCCAACGGAACATTTTCCACTAGAAAAAAAAAATCAAGTTCATCAAAACATATAGTTGATTAATTTGGCTAAAATTCTGATGAAAACCAGGCAGGTTTCCATTGGAAAATTACTTCATTTCCTCATAGCTCTGCTGCAATCATCCCAGCAGGCTGATGGAAACCTAGGGATAAAGAAACCCTGAGTCCTAAACTCACAGACCAGCAAACTCGCAAGCCAAGTTTGTACGGCTCCCTGTCAACTTTGTAAATCACCATGCAAACTGCCTTGAATTTATGGTAACCCCACTGCTTCTAAAGTCTCAGCTCCTTAGAAGCCCTTTAGCAGTAGGCAAGCCTGTCTCCAGGACTCCCAGCCTTCTGGGTTTTAAGCACTCCAGGAATTTGGTGAAAGCCTGGATGCATTTAAAAGAATCCATGTATTTGCAAAAATAAGTTCCAGCATTCCCATTCTGCAGGAAATTTCAATGCTTCGTGTTTTCTTACCACTTGGAACAAGAAACTTACAATTTAAACATCTGGAAAATGGGAATTATGCTTTTCAAGGAGTTATTGGTATCTGTTGTCCAGAGTGGAAAAAGGGGTCACACTCCCCTAGTTCTTTATTCAGAAGGCAACAAACTGTGTGTGCAGATGAAAGTCAAAGTTTCAAGTCAAACGATGAAAGTCAAATGCTGCTGAATCATTCTGAAATGGTTGAACACTTAGTAGATTAGGAAGTACCTGTTGGTAGGAAATCTGTTGGTCACTGTGCATCCAAACAAAAGGGTATGTGCTGGTTTCTCTGGACTGCGTAACAGGCATGCAAATATCACAGCAATCAGCAGCGTCTTAAAGACCATTGCCAAAACGCATACGTTACACGACAGCTGTAAGTTTCTTCTATTCCAAATAAAATTAGAACCGAAGGAGGTAAGAGGTTTATCCTCCTGATTTCAGAAACTGGAGAACCAGAGCTTCTTTGTTATTCTTTTATTTCACAACTATCCTCCCTCCCCCAAATCTTTGACAGCACGTAAACTTGAACTGGCACAGATTGCAGTATGTATTCCCATGGATGAGAACATTCCCAGCACATGATTATAGAGTTTCTAAGAGCAAATCATAACCAGACACAGAAAGGTGGACTGAAGAAACCTTTGTTCACATGAAAATTCATTTCAGACAACTGGGATTTCTGTATGAAAAACAAAGTATGTCCAGTCAACCACTTTTCTTTCAGAAAAGAAAAAGATGCAGTTAAATTATTTACTTTTATCCACTCTACTTCAATGAAATGAAGTATTTTTCCATGGAAAATCAATTTCATGGAAAATTTAACTGATTGGAATACATCTGTCTCTTATCCTGTCAATATTTTGAAGATACTTATAATCAACCATTTCACACAAGCATAGCAATGCAATGAGTTCAACCCTGGAACGTGCCTATCATTGCATAGCACAGAGCTTCGGAGAGATCCCAGAGCCAGCACAAAACAAGGCAGCTCCTGAGCCAGAGAAGTAGTAGGAGAAAACCAATGTTGTGTCTCACCTGGACTGATTAGCACTGCTCATTGCACTACCGTGCTGCTCCAGGGATCCAGACTGGCCTTTCCATTTACCACCCCTGCGATACACAGGTAGCCCTGTGCTAGTACTGAACGCTTGGGTGGAGGCAGATCATTTTATCCATAGTCTACTGATGTTTTTGCTATGCTTTACTATAAAAGCTGACCCAGAAAGGATGACAAAACAAAAACTCAGGAGAAAAGACTAAGTTTACAACTCTAGAACTGACTGACTGCAATTTATTTAACCACCGATTACCACAGGGAAAGGATTGAACCCAGGCCTAGGAAAAGAGCAAAAGACACTTGAGTTTGAATCCTAACGTGCACATTGACTATTCCTTCAACATGGTCATCTTTGTGTGTGTTAACTTTTCTCATTTCATACGTTAGGGCTTGCAAAGGAATCGATACATATTGAGCACTGCCTCATTTGCCAATGTCTTCCGCTCTGTGGTACCACCATACAGATATTACACACCTACTATACCGATTATACATATAAACTCACTGTATTTCCACTCTCCAGACTTGTACAACTCTGACTTAAAAAGGCATTAATTTATCAGTGTTTGGGCGATACTGCAACAACAGGACTCCAGAAGTGCTGAGACTCAGAAGACCATTCAGAAGTGGAACACACACAGACTTGCAGCACCTAATCTCGTAGCTGGAGTTGTTCGGATTTTTTTTCTAGCTCTGTGGCCCAGATCTGCCAGCTGAAAACTATTTCCTATACAGTAGGTAATTTAAAAAAAAAAAAATAATAAAATCAATGCTTATAATCAACTCATCTGCCTAGGTTTGTGAAATCCTATGGGAAACTTACTACACAGTGTGCTTTCAGATGCTGCAAATGTGCATGGCCTTGTGGCTTGACCTGCCATCTATGTTTGATGAAACTACAGCTACAGAAGCTACAGGTGGAAACCCTTCTTGCAGGCCTCCTTTATGCAAGAACAAAACCCTTCTTGCAGACCTCCTTTGCCCAGAGAGGTGGTGGAGTCGCCATCCCTGGAGGTATTTAAAAGACGTGTAGATGGGGCGCTTCAGGGCATGGTTTAGGAGACATGGTAGTGTTGCATTGACGGTTGGGCTCGATGATCCTAGAGGTCTTTCCCAACCTTAATGATTCTATGATTTATAAGCCCTGCAGTTTTTGATGCCCTGAGTTCAACCTGAGCCTCTGGTTTAGAGCTTGATCCATAAAGTCCAGATTTGGCAGAGGAAGAATAGCCTGGGGCTGTTGAAGCAATATCATCTGTTGTAGCTGTAACCAAGGATATATCAAGGTAACATTATCGAATCACATACCTTATAGAATGACCCAAACACCTGTTTTGGGCAAATACGCAGCAAGACATCACATTGGTACATGGAGCTGTGTCTAATGGGCAACTAAAGTACGCTGAGTTGACACAGGCAAATAAGCCTCCTTCTAGCTGTTGGGATGCATTAAGGTTACATAAAGCAATAGGCACTGAACCGAAGGGAGGCATTTGGCTTCAATGAGAAGTGCCTGATGCTTCAATTGAGCGTGTCCATTCACAGTCCTTGGGCCTTGTACACAGAGCTCCAAGCCCCCGTTCCCTCTGTGGGTCCTGAACCTCTCTGCAAACAACTTTTGCCCAAGTACACCCAGGCATTACCTTACTGAAAACTTTTTACTTCCAACCAAGGGCAGCAACACATGCAAACATTACTATGCTGGAGAATTTGATCTGCATTGGAGAGACACTAACAGACAGAGCTTGTCTACGTAGGGGAGGTAGGTCAGAGTGAGTTGTGGGATCTTTCACAAGGGAAAAGGTGTCTAGGGAGGTTACAGGCTTCCTCCATTCACCCTCCTGTGAAGCACATGCTCTTGGTGTCTCAACAAGTGAGTTGCTAGATAACCATAGCACCCACGCTTACCCCCCTTTGTCCTGATCACAGCTGGGTCCGGTGCCAATAAGTGACACCTTTGAAGAAATCACTTCCCTTGTACCTTCTCCCCAGAGCGCCTGACAGAGACCCAAGCACCGTATAGATAAACCACCAAGAATTCATACCCTGCTCAGTATCTCCCCTACATAGATGAGTCTATAAGAGTACAATAAAGCAAAGTAACAAAGAATCACTCAAACCACTGACAAACTACCAAAGCAACTCTGCATATTTACTTAAAGCCTAAGAAGCCCCTTTCTTACTTGCCAGAGAATCCCACAGACTTAACTCACTGACTGCATGGGCTACTGCTTACAAGATTATTTAAAAATAATAATAATAATAAAAACACAGCTTCCCCATTGGTTTAATATCTGAATACAACCTGTCATTAGCTAAGACGGACATAATAACTGAGTTGATTGAGTCAATCTGATTACCCTGTGCTCCAGCTGATGAATATAAGCTATTTGAAAAAATTAAAAAGCTATTAGACTATTGAAAATAGTTTTAAACAATAATCTCTGGATGCATTATTTCCATGTTTAAAGACCAACTGGTAGAAGCATGACTGCTAATACAGGCTGCCTGAAAATTCAATAACTGGAGATAATGGTCAATTTCTCCAATGTTACTGTCTAATTAGAGACTTCTACTTCAGTTGAAATCCATTTAAGTTAGCAACATCTGAATATTGTAAAGAAAGATTAAGAATACATTAGGTCAGGCCAAGAATCCTTATGAGTAGGCAATTACAAAGACCATCTCTGATTTACCACCTCCACCTATTTTATTGTATTTTCTGCTCTGTCAATACAGAGTAACAAGAATTGAAATGAATAGTAATTCCCCTCCCCACTTTTTCTTTTTTTTTTTTTTTCCAAACTGTCACAGTAGAAAAAACATAAACAGTCACCAAAAACAGCAGTCTTGCAAGAAAGCACAAACATCTGCTCTCTGAAAAGAGGAGGGAAAGAACAAATATTAGCATCCCCTCTCTATAAAACTAGCAGTAAAATGTGTTGGGATGCTGTACCCAGAGGAAAAAGTGTTTTGCTCTAATTTATGGACAGCCAGTCTGCAAAGATTTAAGGTTGAATTCTCATAAAACCAGCCCCACACATACCTGTTCATGAATAAGAACAAGTGTCCAAGGTTCAGACAATGCCTTTTCTAAAGGCCCTTATCTGACTGCCGAGCACTGGAACAGTCCCACTGAATAAAGCAGAACATAATTATCTCTGGCAAATTTTATTAAATGAGACTGCTGCCTAGTGCTCTGGGTAAGAAGGTTTGTCTACAACAAAGGGCAGCCACCCCAGCAACACCAACTGGAACAAAAATGTTCAAAAGTTGGCCAGAAAACTATCTGAAAACAGATAAAATAAAGCCCATAGAAAACACTCACTGAACAATCAGCTCCAAGAGGCATAAGGCTACACCTTTACATCTCTATAATTACCTTACCTTCAAAATCAATGGAAAGCAGCATGGGATTTGTAGATTCTAACAATCCTGCAGGGGTAGGAAACTATTTTCCATGAGACACAATTGCATTATTTCATCTTGAGGCAAAAATACAACCTTGTCATTAATATTGGGCAAATACACAAAGTTTTATTGTGCTTTCAAGAGAATGTGATTCCTTTTAGTTTGATGTATCAAAGAAAAACATTTTAAAAGGTCAGTGAACTTACTGACTACTGATGAACTTTTGCACAGGTCTATAGTTAAGACAGGCTCGTGGTTATATCACTTGCAATGTCAAACTTCTTAGCAATTTTCCTTTCTTCCTTAGCCATGACATAGTTAACAAGAGCAAAGCAGAAGTTAGAATTTCAGGTGTTTGCAAAGTTTCCTCAATAGTCTTTCATTTCTATTTGGGATGAAACTTCATGAATTCTGAATAATGGAAACAATGTTCAAAGCATACTTTTCCCTCCCAGCATTATACTTGCTTAATGGTCCTTTACTTGTGATTTTGTGCATTAATTCCATATAAAGGTCTCCTTTAGGTTGAAAAAAGGGAAATGTGTTTTAACATTTAAAGCAAAGCTAAATAATAATGTACTGCTGGGCAATTTTCAAAGCCACATTAAAAGAGGATCACAGGAAAAAGAGGCATCTGTTACAAAAACACTACATGGCTCCTTCTCTGTGCTCTACGATTTTGTCAAGATTGTCTTTTAATCCAGCCATTTACAATGACTCTCTCAGTAACATGAAATCAGGCTTTATAATATGGATTAAATGTTATTTCCTCCTCTAATTGACGGATCAGGTTTGGTGAATCTAGACCCTTACATCAGTTCCACAGAAGCCATATTCTACTGTTACGAAAGTGTTAAGAATATTGGGGAAACTTTATGAAAAACTGTCTGTTTCCCTGGTGGATCACAATTGCACCAGGATGTCTGCCTACAGCATGTATGGGGCAGAGGGGTACAGGTTTTCAGGAAATGCTGACTAAAAGCAATGCAAAACATCACAGGCTAGAACCCAACACCGTTAACATTTAAATGCTTGTGAAAATTTCCTCATGCAAACAAGCCCCATGGATGCCTTTGAAGGATGGTGCCTTAGCCTCCAGGTGTGCAGCATCTGAGCATTTCCACTATTAGATCCATCATGACAATCACATTGCACGGGAATCTCCCCCCACCCACCACCCAATAAAGAACCTACAAACCAAGGAGTTACCTTTAGGGTCAAACCACAAGACAGATTCTTTCTCTGATGTTTCAGTGTCCTCCTGGGGAGAACGCTTGAAAGAATCCAGCTCTATTTTCATACTACCCAACTGTTTCTCAAGGGCTACACAAACCAAACTCCGGAAGTAGCGCTCAAGCAAAGCTTTTCCCCAGAGCACCATAGTTGGCATGAAACAAATCTCAGGGTACCCCTGCCTCAAGTACTCCGAAATAATAAAAATAAAACCATGAGATTTCACAGGAAAGTATCCAGTCTCAGCTGCTGATCACTCGTTGAAGCCTAACTAAGTAGCCATCAGCCCTGCTCTCCCTTCCTTTAGGTTCAAGGTCTTTTATGGGTCACGTAAGATCACAGCGAGGTGCAATTACTGATGGGCACTTTCATCCTCCCCAAAGCACAGGGGTGAGGTGCAGTCAGGGCTGTACCACCACCACATTCTTCTCTGATGCTGCAGCTTCACCACCTCTTGGGCTACAGAGACCAGGAAAAGTTGTCTGAGAAGCCCAGAACCAGAGAAGCTATGGTATCCATCAATGGTCTGAGAAACAGTCTTGCACCAACCATGAGATTTAGCAGGTCTGGAGAGTTTTTGCTCAATTTGCTTGAATTTCTGTGATCTCATCTCCTCTAGGAATGCTTAAATACAGTTTCACTAAATACTGTTTCCACACTGTAGTATCCTTGGCAAAAGTTATTATGGAAAAGAAATAGGATGAAAACTTGAGTGGCTCGCTTACCTTATCTAAATTTGCCATAAAACACTAAACAAATTCATTGTAAAATGCACAACCCTGACAGAGCTCCATCCCTGCTCTCCTCTTGTTTAGAGGCAGGAAGGTTGTCCCAGTAGCCCCCATGCACCAGGCAGGAACAGGCAGCACAGAGTCAAGGTCAGTTTCTTGCTCATCTAACTGAAAAAACTATACAGGTCTATGTATTGGTGAACATTTGGCCCCTAATGCTGGATAAAGTAGCCCAAGGTTTAAGAGGAGGTTCCTTACAGGACCACACGTACCAAGTCAGAAGGCAGCACTAGAAGCCTCTAAATGCCTTTAGGTTTGCTGTCCTGAAGTACACTAGAGGCGGGTTTGCTCTTTATAACCTAAAGACCAAACTGTCCAAAATCTGTTTCCAGATACTGTGCTCCAGAGCCTGGAAGCTTCTAGGCTATCTAAACTCAGAATTTATTCCACTGGCTCCTCTGTGTGTGCATGTACGTGTACGCATGTGTTTAATACACATATTAAATTTTAAATAGATTGCTTTTAACTAATCACATCAAGTGGCATTTGTGCAATGTAAATATTTGCTTTGTTCCTTCAACACTCTTTCAATTACACTAAAAATTTCAGAGAAATAAAATTATAGCAGGCTGAATATTAAAAGGTGGGGAGGGAGAAGAGCTAGAAACTAAGCTTCAAAGGGAATTCTACACTTTGATTTTAGTTTGCATATTCCAAACGCTCACATTTTGCTACACAGATGTCAAACCAGGAGGTAGGTAATAAAGCAGGTTCCTTTAAGATTAAAAAAACACACATTTTAAATGATCAAATCAAACCATATTCCAAGTATGACAGAAGTAAATGATGTATTATTAGTTCTTCCCTGAACCTCATTGAACCATCTCTCTCCATCATAGCAGGGGTCTGTCAGCCATGCGAGTCCTTGCCAAAAATAAAGAAAGAACGGCAGCATTCCCCATCTGCTGATGAGTCCAATCTAAGGAAAGACAAAACACTGATTTTATTTAACTCTGTTCCAATTATTGTCAGGCGATACAAACAGTCATCGTGACACAGAGCCAGGTTTATTCATGTGCCCAGCAAGCCAGGCCAGGCATAATAAAGAGATTACACACTCCGTTTGGAATACAGGCAACTTGGAATGGCTTTTATTAAAACTTAAAGCATGGGAAATATTGGGTACTAGATTTAGGTATCACACAATCAGAAATATGCTTGGCTCAAAAACACAACACATGGCATCCTAGTGAATGAGGGCAACTATTATTACAGCATAACAGGCCTGCCTTTCTCTCCTTGCCAGAAGAAAAGCTGGGAATAGCACTGAGCACATGGCACACTACAGAGTATGAAGGAAAAAATAAAAAAGGAGCTTTGTAAAGTATTTGTCCCCTTGAACGACAGCTCCTCATAAAAAAAAACACCAGCCTATGTGCTGAAGTGACCTTGGAAGAGAAACGGCTCTTAACATCAAGAAATTGGACAGAAGGGGCAACAGTAGAGCTCTGCTTGATTTCTGGGGTTCTCCCGCTTCTTGCTGGCATTAACTTCTCTACTGGGCACCATCAGAGACCTGTGGAGCCCACTCAAGGCAAAGAGGTTGTTGATGGGCTGAGAGCACACACTACCACATCGACCAGTTCTGCTTTATCATTTCCCTCTGCTACTCCATCTCTCCTGTGCCCATCTGTTTTAGTCTTTCTGCTAAATACTTTGGGCTGTACCACCTGCCTCCCCTGAGGTTGCACAGGTGACATACAATGTGGCCCTGATTCACAGGTAGGGTCCCAAGGCACAACCTACATCACAACTAAGGATACAGAATTCACATTTGCAACCTCCAGCTTTCACTTTTTAATAGCCAGCCATCTCAGATGTTTACAATTTACACTAATCTGACCAGTCTCAGGAAAACATTTTCCTGCATAAAAAGTGTTCTTGCTTGTTTATAAAAACCCTTCAGGTGCACCTAGACGTTACAGCTTCTGTGAGCGAAAACATCCATTTAAGAAAAGACCTGAAAAATAAAGGGTTTTGAGATTTTTGCCCCAGGTCAGTGAGAGCTCAGACTGGTTTCGACATGATGGTAATCTGTGCCATGGATGCAAGAACAAACAGGGGCAGGAGGCTCTCAGCCGCTAGAGATAGAAAAACGGATCTCTGCTTGATGTGACGCTGACTGAATTTACTTCAAAGAAACCTCATGCGGCAGAGGAGGATGAGATGCCTAGAAATCGCGCAATGAGGAAGACAGCAAGATCCTCTTTGGGGTCCAATCAAATGGAAAAAAAAAAAGCTGATATACAGACAACTACTACTCCCATTTCACCTAACATTCTTAAATTACACTACTTGTACTTCCCTCAGTAACATATCAGTCTGTTCATTCTTTTTATTTACAACCCTCTGGCCTGTATCCGTGTATCAAGGTATGGAACAGCAACCTTCTTACAGTCAGCAGTCGAATAGCGGCTTTACTCTGAATAAATCCATAACGAGGTAGGTGAAGTGTCTAGACACTAGATTTAATCCAGGCAATAAATATTAGAAAAGGCAACCGGATCAGACTTTAACAGGGCTGAGCTGGAGCACAACAAAGGTCAGAGCGCGCTACACAGTGATTAAATTTCCTTAACCCAACCAGAAGGTGTTCAGCCTGAATGCAGTCTCTCATGGACTATGACCACTCAAGGAATCCGCCACTTTTTTGTCACCAACAGCTAAAGGAAAAGCAGTGTTTTCATCTGTAGACCTTAGTGTGCATTACAAAGGCGGGCACACAACCTGGGGGAAAAAAGGTACAGAGGTTGGACAAATGGCCTGAGGTCAAAGATGAAGCAGAGATGTACAGTGAGGCTTACAGAAAGGCCTGGAGCTCTGTCACTGCAGGAATATCCTTTCTCCTTACTCATATGTGCCTGCAGTACCATCAAGATGGCAAGCAATAGCAACACCGCCTTTGACGCTTTAACACAGCAACAGCTCTTTGCCTGCTACAGCAGTCAGGATGCAAGATGGATCTGAGCTGTTGAATATCTGTTTGCTGCAATAATTGAGGCATTATAATGATTTCAAAATTTAAAATCTGGTTCGAGCTGGAAAAGAAGTTACAGCAGATATTACAAATAAGAAAAGCCTGGAGGGCTGATTTAGATTAATATATTCTTGAGATACAGTATTAAAAAAAAAAAATCAAGTGAGATGTTTGTCTCATAGAACAGTTTGGGTGGAAGCGACCTTAAAGATGATCCAGTTCCAACCCCGCTGCCACGGGCAGGGACACCTTCCACCAGAGCAGGTGGCTCAAAGCCCCATCCAACCTGGCCTTGGACACTGCCAGGGATGGGGCATCCACAACTTCTCTGGGCAGCCTGGGCCAGTGCCTCACCACCCCCATAGTGAAGTATTTCTTCCTTATATCTAAGCTAAATCCACCCTCTTTCAGCTTAAAGCCAATACCCCTCATCACATCTCATGCAGAGAGAAAATTAGAAAGGCAAAAGCCCAGCTAGAACTCAGTCTGGCCACTGTTGTAAGAGATAACAAAAAATGTTTTTACATTTACATTTTTTATAATATAAAATTTATATAACAATTTTTTATTTACTTCTATTTTATATTGTAAATTTACATTAACAACAAAGAGAGCCAAGGAGATTCTCCATCCTTTATTGGATGCAGGGGGGAACATTGCCAGCAAGGATGAAAAGGCTGAGGTACTTAATGCCTGGAGATGTTCCAACCAAATTGTAGATGTGGTACTTTGCGACATGGTTTAGGAGGCATGGTGGTGTTGGGTTGACACTTGGAGTTGATGATCTTAGAGGTCTTTTCCAACCTTAATGATTCTGTGATCCTATCACTACTCATAAAGAGTCCTTCCCCATCTTTCCCATAGGCTTCCTTTAGGTACTGGAAGGCCACTATAAGATCTCCCCAGAACCTTTTCTCCTCTAAGCTGAACAACCCCAGCTCTCTCAGCCTGTCCTCATAGGGAAGGTGCTCCAGCCCTCTGATCATCTTAGTGGTCCTCCTCTGGAACCGCTCAAACAGATCCATGTCTCTCTTACGTTGGTGAATGCTGTACTTCAGGTGGGGTCTCACCAGAGCAGAGTAGAGGGGCAGAATCGCCTCCCTCAACCTGCTGGTCACACTTCTTTTGATGTGGCCCAGGACATGATTGTCTTTCTGGGCTGCAGGTGCACATTGCCGGCTCATGTTTGGTTTTTCATCCACCGGTACTGCCAAGTTCTCCTCAGGGCTGCTCTCAAACCACTCATTGCCCCAACCCATGTGCAGGACCTTGCACTTGGCCTTGTTGAACTTCATGACAGTCACACAGGCCCACTTCTCGAGCTTTTCCAGGTCCCTCATCTCAGCTTGGTGTCATCTGCAAACTTGCTGAGGGTGCACTTGATCCCACTGTTCATGTCCCTGACAAAGATATTAAATAATACTGGTCCCAATACAGACCCCTGAGGGTCACCACTCACCACTAGTCCCTATTTGGACATCAAGCTGTTGACCACAACCCTCTGAGTGCAACCATCCAGCCAATTCCTTATCCACCAAGTGGTCTACCCACCAAATTCACACCTCTCCAATTTAGAGATGAGGATGTTGTGCAGGACAGTGTCAAATGCTTTGCACAGGTCCAGAGAGATTATGTCAATCACTCCTCCCAGAGAGATGATGCCAGTCACTCCTCCCTTAGCCACCACTGCTGTAACCCCATCGTTGAGGGCCACCAGACTGGTCATGCATGGTTTCCCCTTAGTGAAACCATGTTGGCTGTCACCAATCACCTCTCCGTTTTCCATGTGCCTTAGCATAGTTTCCAGGAGGATCTGTTCCATGTTCTTGCCAGGCAGAGTCTGGCCTGTAGTTCCCCAGGTCTTCCTATTCCCCATTTTTGAAAATGGAAGTTACATTTTCCCTTTTCCAGTCACTGGGAACTTCACCAGTCTGTCACAACTTCTCAAATAGGATGGATAGTAGCTTAGCAGCTTTATCTGCCAGTTCCCTCAGGACCCTCGGATGCATTTCATCACGTCCCATGGACTTGTGCACAATGAGGTTCACTTAGACAGTCTCAAACCTGATCTTGTCCTACAGTGGGTAGTTCTTAATTCTCCCAGTCCCTCCTTTGGATTCCATGAACTGGGCAGTGTGGATAGAGTACTTGCCGTTGAAGACTGAGGCAAAAAAAAAAATCTAATTAGAAGTTTAAATCTAGTTTAAACATAGTTTAAACCCCCGTTGATAAGTCCAGCCAGCTTGCTTCCCAGGACACACTTACCCCACTTGGTCAGTTGAGCTCCGACAGCTGTCAACAGGCCCAGTTTCTCAAAGGTATGCCCAAGATTATAGAAGCCGAGACCTTGAGCACAGCACCAGCTTTGCAGCCAGTCATTCACCTGTTCAGTTTGCCTCCTTTTTCTCGAATGCTCCTTCTCCAACTGGCAGGGTGGAGGAGAACACCACCTGGTCTCCCAGTCCCTTGAACATTGTTCCAAGGGATATAAGGTCTCTTGATATTCCTGAGTCACTTCGTTGCAGCATCATTCAACCCTACCTGGAATAGTAGGAACCTGTAATAGTCTGCAGGCTTGACCAGGCTCAGCAGCCTCTCTGCGACACCACGGATGCGAGCTCCCAGCAGGCAAACTTCTGTAGAGATGCTGTATCAATGCCAAAGAGGTGCTTCAGGCCTCTCAGAAAGAAGTCTCCAATTACTAACACCCTACCTGCTTTTCTGGGGGCACTGGTTCTAATGCGGGTGGGTGGTTGGACTAACTTTGCATGGTTGGCCTTTCCTGGGTCTTGCCTGTTACTCACTCTGTCTGCATTCTCCAGCCCCAGGGCATCATATCTGTTATGTAAGGGCACTGCAGAGGGATGGGGAAGATTCCTCCTCCTGCCCCAAGCAGAGACGAGAGTCTAGTCATCTTCATGATTTAGTTGAGTCCATCAGCTCAGGGTTGGAAACAAGCTTACCTTCCCTTTGCAAAGACTTAAGGCAGGGCTGTCGCTCAGCTTGTGACAGCACACAACACCATGCATCAATCTCTCACTCAGATTCCCAGATACAAGAGGAACTTGACAGGCAATGCAGTAACACAGCTACTTGCTTGAAGAGTCCATTCAGCTGGGCACACTTGCACCCATGACATCCACCTCTGCCTCTGGGCCCTAGAAGGACTTCCAGGTTCTGGAGTTCCATGCAGGTTTGGGTCTGGGCAGCTCCTTCAGTCCTTGGGAGGTCAGTCTGGGTGTAGGTGTCCACATAGATGTTGTACACTGCCCTGAACACCACAATCCTCTGCTCCGCTGCAGAACATGCCAGCACAGAACCGATCACCTCTGTGCATATAAGGATGTATAGCAGAATTTCATTCAAAAATGCTCTGCAAGGTGGAGTTGTGTAACATCAGGGTTTTTATTTTATCAACCACCATATTTGACCACAGTCCTAGGCAGGTTGTGAGATCTTTGAGGTTTGGCTTTGTGCTCTCTTAAAAAAATAATAATACACCATAACACAGGCTGCAGCCAGGAGAGCTCAGAACTCAGGGCCTCCTGGGTCCCAGCTCTGGGCATTTCTATTTAGGCTGAAAGGTATTTGTACTTCTCAAATGTGCACAGGAACTGAGATGTGAAACATCTTGAAATATCTGGTAGGCTTAAGAGCTCTAAATTTCCAGAAGAATTAATTTCACCCTAATTTCTCATTCTTAGGAATTATCTTTCCAAGCAGCTAAGTAATGACTGTATCTGATTACAATTCAATTTAATAAAAACCCTGCAGAATACCCACACATACTTGGAATAGAAAAGGGAAATGCAGTTATCTGAAATTCTCCATTCGTTCAGAACACAACCTGAAACCTGGCATAAATGAACCTGCTGAAACCTGGGCATAAATGTCTCTCACCAGTGCTCACAAGATGGTGTTGTAATTGATGCCAAAAATTCAGCAGCTTTATCATATGCAATTTTTTCCTACAGACAAAGTATTCCACGGAGCTGTATTTCAATTCTGATTCCATATGTCACTTCAATTTCTGATCAGAGCTTGAACATAAAAAAAATTATAGCCCGCCTCAATGGGCCAATAAAGAAGGATCATTTCTTTTTACATATCGACATTTATTAGTCTCAATCATTTCAGAAATATAATCATTATAGTCCCTTTTACTGAGAACAGCTACTCCCTCCCCACACTCATCCTGGGGGTCCTTCTCGGTACAGATGCTCTTTTTTTCTTTCATTTCTGAGGGTGGCATGTTGTTCCACAGCAAAATCTGCCATCATGCATAACTAAGAGTTTTTTTCCTATTCCCAATATCCTGGCTCTTTAAAATTACTATTATTTCCTTCCCTCTCCCCCAAATAAAACCAACTTGGATTAACAAGTCGAAAGCAGGGGAAGTCTCAAGTCAGAGGGAATGATTGGGTTGACCGTCCTGAACTCTCTATTCCACAAGCCTTTCAGTTTCAGCTGGGGCCAATTGCGCCCAAGCAGAGCACAGCTCACAGCTGGCTACGGCACATATTCCAGAGGCACTCAGGGCCCTGGTTGGAAACTATCAATACTTAGAGTAATCTTGGCTTTCAGAATCACTGATCATATCTGGTTTATAGTCTTTCAGAATCTTCCCAAAGAAATTGATCCATCCTTTCTACTGAAAACCCAAGATAGATAGGAAGCTGTTTTCAAAAAGACTTACAAGTCCCATCAATACCGGAATAAAACCAGAAAAAACAAGGCAGCTTTATTGATTTACACATTAAAATAACATCTGCTTTTTGTGCATGTGTAGCCCTCCAGGGACTTTTAAAGAGAATCTAATATTGAACCTATAAGTATTATCTATCAGTAGTTCTCCCCCTTTTCGTAACAGCCACAAAGGATTAGAGATAACAAGCCTAATTAGTGTAGAATGATGTAAAAATCAGTGCCTGGACTGAAACACGTGGTGCAAACAATAACTGAGCTTCTTATTAGCTAGAGATCATTTAAGTCAAACCTGGGGTCTTTGTGTGTCTGGATACAGGACTGGAAAGTGGGCATTTGTATTACTTCTGCAACGTGTAAAAATTCTTACTGAAAATCTTATTCTCGCTAAAGACATTTGGACGAATTCTATTACTTCCATTAAAACGTTTGATCATTTTCAATCAAAATTCATGTCCTTGTTATTCCAGACACCTCAGCTCAAGAGAGTTTCATCTCAGCAGAGACTAATCCAAGTATTGCTTGAGATGAAACAGAAACATGTTCCCCATTTTCCAAGGGTAACTTTCCAGCTTTGAGTTAAAGCAGAAATATTCAAGGATCATACTTAAGCTACATCTAAGTTTCCATGCAAAGTAAAGCTAAGCTAACTAACTGCATAGTTGTGCTTCACACATTACTCTAAAATTATCTCTAAATTATCTCTAAAATTCACATCCACTGCTAAGAAGTACAGCACCCCATTACCCACCAATCTAGAGTACATACGGAGCACTGGGATAAGCTGTCTGTGCTACATACATCGCTCCAATCAACATCTCATAGCCAGAAAACACTTAATTTCATTATAAAATAAGCCAAGGATTTTCTGTAAATATTTTTTTAAAATACAGGATCACTGCAGGATTCTGAGGGCTTGCGTTCCAGGCAAAACAGAAAATATGAATCAACTGATAACCAGCTTCCAGCTGGAACACCAGAAGAAGAATAAATTCCTCGTTAGTGGTCCTACAGACGTAGCTCTGCCCCAGCACGGGGCTCCCACAGGAAACCGCAGCACCCAGCACTGCCTCCAGCAATGGGTCACCCAGGTTGGGCTCCCAGCCCTGGTTCAAAGGAAAGACCCCACAATCACCTTCCTCTGCACAATTTTGGCTGTGCTGGAGCCACCGACTCAAGCACTTCCCGACTCACGGCAGGTACGACATGGAGGCTTGACCTGCCGCGCACACGGTGATGCATCTTCTGTCCACCGTGGCAGGCAGCCCCACACCAACAGGGTGAAGGCAGTGGCTGTCAGGTTCCTGAACCCCAGGCATCTCATGGAGAGACCTCACTTTACATACCACAGGTCCTGTCCAATTTTAATTTACACTGCCTTTTTTTAGTAGGAGATACGGCACAACTACTCCAAGGCATAGCAGACTACTCAGATACACAAACCTTAATTAAGAATTTTGACAGCATTTTTGTCACTCTCACGTCAGCTGCCTTGCTAAATACCGTCCTGCAAACAACTCCTGAAGCACTGCCTGCTCTGGGAAGGCCGTGTGCACGCAGGCAGCTCCTTTCTCTGCTCTCAGCAGGCTTTATACTGGTTCATGTCTCAGCTTCACTAGAGCCGCATTTTGTTTTCCCTGCAGCCCTTCCATTGTCGTCACTCAGCAGGTGCTTCCACGTCGCTACACAAGGCCAGAAAAGCTGCTGCCCCAGCAGATGACTAACGTATCTGCAGCAAACAGGATTACAACGGAATTGTGGTGGCTGCATTTCCTCGCAGGTTCATGAGCAGGCCTGTGACCGCAATTTAATTTAAAAAATCCACAGGCTAAAGACACTTGCCTGGTGACTCCTGCCGTCCTCCTGGGAGATGTGGCCTAGGGAAAGCAACATCCTGACAAACCCCCCTTGCTCACTGCCTCAGTGCCACTCTCTGAAATCAGTGAAATTTTGCCACTGACTTAAATGGTGGCAGAATCGGTGCCAGGGAAGTGACTTCTCTTCTGAAACCTGTTTAAGTGTGACTGGCACAATGCAACATAAGCTGACAAAAGGAAACAGGCAATTGGTTTTATTTATAGATATATGTGTGTGTGCACATATGTACATATATAGTATTCACATACACACTACAGATGTGTACCCTCCTTCCAGATGAGTTTAAGTTAGACTCTAAATTACAGATCATCTCCATTCAGGACATTATTTGAACTCATAGCTTTACACTTCAGCAAAAGTCCCCGATGACTTAACAAAACCCCCCAAAACCCAAAATTAAAGTTAATCTTTAGCTGGCAAGAAGAAAACAAAGATATGATTGCTGAAACCTCCTTTCCAACAAAGGAGAGGAAGGAAGTATGAACAAAGAATGAAAACACGTCAATATTATCTGTCCAGACTGTTAATTTTCCTCTGAAGGTTACCAGAGAGCATGGTGCGTCCTAGAGACAGTTTCTGCTGGCTCTGCAGTCCCTAATAGCTCTTCTCACTCGAGTCACTCAGAAGCAAGAGCAGTGCTGTCAAATGCAAGTTTACTTACTGCTAAACCCAGCCAACAAATTGCTTGTTTCTGACAGATGTTTCTGTTTAAAGCCACTAGGAACCGTATGGATCATTCCACCTCAACAGTCTCAAGAGCCAGCCCAGCAACTCCAAGAGTCAGAAATTTGCCAGGAACAAATAAAAAACCTAATTAGATCAACAGACAAAATTTGGATCAAGATTAGACGATCTGACATGACAATAGGATTAGACTATTAACAAGATGTAACAAGGTTTGGCTATTTATCATTTCACAATCAGTTTTCACAGTACAAGAAGGAAACACTGGCAAATCAGCATGAGAAACAGACACGAGAATATCCTTGTTTCAGTTTAGCATGTGCTCCCTTTTGATGCCAAGCTCTATGGAGCCAGTCTATTCTTAGAGAAAAACCACTGCAAAAGCAGAAGGAACTAGGAATTGGAGGCATAACAATGGAAATAAAAATAACAAAATCCTTACAGCCCGATACTGGTAGTTGCAGGTGTACAAAAAGGCTAAAAACTAAATCAATACTTGCAAACCACAGTCTGGAGCTATCCGTGTGGAAAAGCTAGTGCAGACAAACATCTGGATAGACTTTGCAATTACATTGTCATACTTAAAAAATGAGGTTGAAAAACAAAAAAGCCCCATTGTTGCTTCCCCCTCTTGACAGGTTGCCTGTGGGGCCAAACAGAGTGTAAGGGGGGTGGCCGAGCCAAATGAATCTCAACTTTATGCCCAACTAGAAAGCAGCAACAACTACAGAGCCAAGCACCGCTCACCATGGTTGTATGAGCTAAGCTCCATTTCCTACCAGCTGTCTGCCTTCGCACAGCTCCCAAGGGATGCTTTTTTCCAGCTATTCACACAGGTCACAAGAGGTCTAGGCAATATTGAAGCCAACCAGAAAACAAGCCTGGCCCTCAACAGTCCTTTTGTCCTATTTCTGTTCACATACGCTACACCTTCACCTTCTGCTCCCACATCTGTGAAACCAAGCTTGGAAACAAACTAAGCAATCCTGCTCCTTCAGTGGAAGGAGCCTCTGTGCATTACTTACCTGCTTACTACGTCTTGTGTCAAAAACAAGGCCACCTGAGTCTGCCTGGAGGAAGCACGTTCACTCCAAACACCCTCTCCCTGGCTCGCCTGGGGAACAGAGATGCGGATGATGCACCCTGTGTTTTACACCCAACAAAGCAATCTGGTCCCATCCAGTGCAAACCCAAGCTGGCTTTAGTAAAGAAGTTACCACCAGCTTATTTCTATTTCTAGCATCAGCCACAGGGGCCTGGTCAGATACAACAACATGGTTTTAAAAAATGGAAGCTAAGTCACAGAGCTCTGCAGAAGCATTTTACAGATCCCGACATGTGGAGCTATACCTCTACAGCACCAGCATAACGCCCCACATGTGTGGCTCCTCACTCTCTGCCTACTAGGAGTCTTTTGCTTTATCTTTTAATTGCAAACTACAATTCAGAGCAATTTTTTGATCTCGATGTGGACAGCGTCTAGTACGGTGGAAGTCTTAGTTCACATCTGGAGGGTCCGCTTCATAGCGGTACTTTAGTATCCATTACCAGCACAAGGTACCAGAAGAGAGGCTTCCCCACTTCCAGGCTCTCCTGTTAATCCTGCCAATGAAGCAATACTTCTTAAAAGCCCGCTCAAATGGCCCTGAAGGAGGCAGCAATCTCAACATACTTGTCATTCTCTGACTCAAGAAGCTTAAGAGAGATTACAGGAGTATTTACAGTTTATCACTAACCAAACTGCAACGCGAAGCAAAGTAATTAAGTAATGATACACTATAAGATACAAACATTTCTAGGATCTTGTACTATGTGGAAGCACCTGTAACAGGAATAAAAAAATGTTCACAGCACAAGGAACTGCAACCTCGATTGCCCGGATTTAAAAGCTTATTTCAGGGCATCGCTGATGTCCGTTAATGGGCGTGTGCGCTCCACCCCAAGGTGTAACTATCTAGCAGGATGGCCTTTTACATTTTAACACAGCAGCCAGCTAGGGGAGGCTTGGGCTGGAGATAATACAAGTGGAACAGCAATGAGCGAGAGACAAAATAGGAGGTTTCCCTCAAACTGCTTTATCACATCCTCAGCTTTAAATACATTACTAGTTTCAATTAAAGATAAAGGACTTATGTTAACATCTGTGTCAGTGTTGACAGAAATAAAAGGATACATTGCAGCAGCAATATAAGTACACCGTCTAATCCTTCCATACACGTTTCGAAAATAATTCCTCTTTGTCAAATTAAGTATGGCTTTTTAATACAATTAGCTTTTTGCCTGGAGCTCTGGTGGTCCTGATATGAAAGGAATCTAGATAGGCATCAGTTCTGGTTTAAGTTCTCTGTTTAAAAAAAGAAATAGATACAAAATAAGACCTTCCTCTCAAGATCATCTTCTCATAAACCTTATTAAAAAAGAGATATTTTGAGATAATTACAACAAGGCACCAGCACCTCTCCGTTCCTCTGTGACTTTTGATACTGCACATCATTATGACAATGGAGTAGCATCCCTGCCAGTACTAGCACTTATAAATACCATTTTCATTTGTCTATTGTCCTTCAACTAAATTTGCCTTTTTTTTTTTTTTAAACAAAGCTTGCATATAAACGAAATGAACAGGAGAGAAGAGAGAAACTATGAGAAAGCAGCAGCACTTAAACAATGATTAATTTAAAAAAAAAACAAAACAAACCATGCTGTCCAAGCCCACAGCAACAGCAACTTTTCAACAGGACAACAGAAAAAACCAAGAAGTTCTGTGAGCATCTGAGCTACGAAAAAACAGGGTTTCCTATGGGGTGAGGTCCACATGGCTTCTTCCCTGGTGCCTGAAAAGGGCAGAGCTCATGCTACCACCTTTCCTTGTGGAGTAGAGTAGCAGGAGGGTCTTTCCTTACCTGCCCACCTGTAGGAACCCAATAGCTTTAACCCCCATCCTGCTGTGCTACATTTGGTGGAAGCAGGCCCATGAATTCAAAATTGCCAGCAGGCAGGAAGAGCAGACAGACACCTATACAGCCACACATCCAGTACTGGCACAGCATCCTCATCTCCTCAAGAAAGCCAACAAAAAATTCCAACTATAGGGAACGCGCCAGGGATGTCCTTGAATGCATTTTGCAGATACATGTGGGCCATTTACATGGTTCTGTACAGAAGGCCTAAGCTGTGCCTCTCAGCTGCTATTCACAAATGGTACCGAGGACCCACAGAAACAACCATTTACACAAGCTTCAAAATCAGATCCCCTGCTTTCAGAGCACTTTAGTATTTGAAGTCTGCAAACCCACCCGACATCTACTGCGGTAGGAGGTGAGACAGTCCATTAGTAAAACATTCCTCACATTCAAGTATAAGGAGTTGCAGTGGTAAACATATGTGCAGCTAATGAATGTTTTAGCTCCGTACAAGTTTTTCAGTTACATCCCAACACCAGAGCCATGAATTTTAATTTCTTTCAACTGTTGTTGAGAAGAGGATGACGAGCATCTTACACCAATGCAGTTCCAGGGCTACAGGTCTTGGTCTCTCATGTATTTGCTCTCTGCACCGAGATGAATGCCACCAATTGACAGTTTAGCTACTTTTGATGCATAGCACACAAATATCTTCATCATAAAAAACCATACAGAAGTCTTTTTATAATGATTGTAACTCATGAGGGCAAAACCTGCTAAGAAAGGCTTCTCCAGTTAACAGCTTAAATGTGACAATTTTAGCAGCCACATATGTACTCAGTATGGTTCAATTTCCCCCATAGATGTGTTTCTGATCCTAGGTACGCAAAGCAGCTCATTTGTCCTAATTCTGAACCAGTGCATGCTAGTCTCCTTCAATCTCAATTAGCTAGTAGGAAATTTATTTAGAAAGCTGACAGGAACTATTTGGGGGATTAATGATCACTGATTTATGAATATTGAGTAGCATTTCAATAATCCAAGCAGAGTAATCACTTGTAGCTGAAGCCCGTTCTCCCAACCATTATAGTCCGTAGCAATCACTCAAAGGCAGTTAAATGATTCTGATTTATGACCTTAACCTACAGGGCCCAGTACATTTGCTCTATCAGTGTGTAAATTCTAAAAACGCAATTCCCTGCACCTCTAGAGAGCCAATTTAAGTCAACATTATGCATGAGCTGAGCATGCTTGAATTCTCAGATCTCTTATTTCACTCATTAAATTTGCACCGAACATCTTGCAATTAAAATTTCATATAGATTTTTTCTTATGATTGACATTTGGCCTTGGCAAAATGAGTTTAAATTTTGTTTCTCTAAAGATTTAGAAGGAGATAGATTGATCTAGACATTGTTTTCTGCAAGATGATGATGATGGAGCACTAATGCTTTTATTAGCATTTTGAAAAGCCTCCCTTTTTGCTGGAAGACTGTCTATCAGTAATAAGTGAAAGCAATTCAGTAACCAAAGCCAAAGCTACAGCTAGTACAGCAGCATCAAAAGCGTTGCTGCACAAAGTCTTTATGTGACCCTTGCCTGGTTTTAGGCCAACATCTTTAACTGGGGTGGAACAAATTGGGCCTTCCAGTACAAACCAATATGTGCTCATCTGCCATGAAGAAACAGCCGTTCCATTATGTGATTTTGGAAAATAAGCCCAGGACAACTGAAAAGAGAAGAAAAGTGCTAAAGTGATTGCATGTCCTGATCTAAAATAGTGAACTGTTTGGATTGACTCAAACACTAGATTTGTTGTGCTAAAATTAGGCAACTCCTTTATTTTACCTCATGTTCCATCCCTTGGGCAATGACTTCAAGGGAAGAACAGTTGTACCCTTCAGTGACCCCATGTACTTACTGTTTACAGCATACCTTCTATGCAGGAGAAGATTCTGATCCCACAGAGACAGTCAATGCATCAAGGAGTTCACAACATAGGGACAGAAACAATGACTGAGTGAGGGAAGAATAATAATTTACGCCCAAATTCATCAATGGCTTAACAGGACTGCAATGTTAAGAGCCACAGGCAGAAAAGTACTACACAGTACAAGCCAAGGAAATACAAGGTCTTTTCATAGAAATGCAGCTCCTAACACAATGATATATCGATTTCATATAGGTCTTGGAGCATTAGGGTCATGTCAATAATAACCAACCATGTACAGGCTGCAGCAAGCATGCTAATATTAATTTTGTACCTTAAGAAGCAAGTAAAAAGGAAAATGTTTCAAAAACCTACGGAGCTAACTAAAGCAAGCATCCCCTGGGCTGGAAAAACTTGAATACACATTCACAATATCCATTTAGATCCACTGGTCATGGTGATGATGGAAATTGTACCGGAGATAACATTTTAAGTGCTATTTCCCAACCTGCTGGCCAAAAGATTATTCACATGTTAACGCAGGTACTTACACACGCAGCCGAAGCAGGACCCAAACGTTCACATACTGAATGAACATGCGAGTGGTAAGAGAAGGTACCCTCCTTCTCACATCATAGGAACATTTAAGACACTACAGATTTTCATCCAAGTATAAGGAATGATGCTTAATAAGTACATAAATACCACTTCGAGTTTAACCGCTCTTCATCCCGTCCAGCTGAGCACAATATTTGCCTTTCAGCAAATTATAAGCAAAGGAAATAAGCAAAAATTCATCTCGCTATAGGAAGAGATCAATAGTGTACCTAAAAATCCATTATGTAGCTAAAGGAAAAATCCAGCATACTAGCCCTGGAGAATATCAATCTTGCAGCAGTACCCAAGGCATATTTTACTGCAGAATAGTAAAGTCTTTACAGTCACAGCATAATTACACTAACATACTAGTATTTTAATATCCTTTCTCTGAAATGAAATTTTGTTTCCATGTCCAGTCAATAATTCTGTCTCATCTCAGTGATGAATAGAGCTTAGTGAATAACTTGTTATGAATAATTTATTCACTGCATTTCACCTTTCATCTCTCTTTGAACATTTTGTGCAATTCTGGAATGTATTCATTACACAAAACTATTCACGAATAACTCGTGCTTGTGGACTATGTGTTGATAGTTCACTGAAAATATTCAGACTGATTTGCCACTTGGTTACATTGACGTGTGCGTTGTAGCTGCTGCACCACTGATTGGGCTCAGTTCAGCCAAGCTGCAACCCAAGGTCAGCCTAGATATTTCAAGATTTCAAGCTTGAAATGTACATTACGTACCATTTCTCCCATTACAGGATCTAGAGAAGATCCAGCTGTGTCCAAGGGCCCACTGCTCTAAGTACTGTGTAAAGACTGACCACAAGAATTGATGGTCTCAGTAGGCAAGACAGTGGGAGATACCACTGGACTATTTTACAGATAGAAAATTTAGACAGAAAACAAGTATTACTTCACTAAGTTCAGACAAAGAGAATCTGCAGTAGAAAGGGAAACCACCAGTTTACAGACACAATCGCTTCTCTACCCTAACAACCAGACAGGGCTGTAAAGCTGTGAGAACCTCCCAAGGCAGGTCAGTTGAGAGAGCTGGGAATTTTCCCAAGGAATTTTTTTTGTAAAAACAAGGATTTCTGCCTCTTCCTGTACAAAACAGTTTCTTGACATTTTCTGCTACAAAAAGGAAAAACTTCCAGTCCGAGCTCTAAAGGCATTGTTACATTTAGAGCTTGACAGACCCAATGAAAACAAAAGAAGGAACAACTGCCCCAAACATTTTGTTTTGCATCAGTGTAACAAACTATTACATTATGGGTCCAGTAGTTCAAAAGAGTTTTCTCCCAGAGGCAGCTGACCCTTTCCCAACCTCCTACAAAATAAAGCAAGCCATGACTACAATGCAGATTTTGAGGTAGGACGAGCAGTATTGTCTAGACATAGCACTGAACCCACAGGACAACTAATCCTGAAACAGAGAGGCTCTTGTAGGCAATTTGTCACTACAAAACAATTCCATTTAATATCATGCTATATCATGAGAAAATACTTCAGCCCAGATCAGTGCATTGGAATCCCAAGGTTCCAAATGCATTACCAAATTTAATTTTTCATACATCTTGTTCTGTGAAAATTTAGTTACATTTCCATTTCTTGCCCCCTCCCAAGAGAAACAAAAACATTGAAATGTCATTCTCATGCCACAGAAACATTTGTACATTGCTATAGTTGAGCTGGCTAAGCACAAAAATTGTGGCTGTTTCTCTTATGAGGACAGGAGGTGCTTCATTTTAATATATCTAAACAAATGAAATTCAAGATAAGATACCCTGACAAAACTTACAGTGACCTGCCCCTTCTAATGGCTGATCAATTCTGCTATGCTGCAGGGTAGGGTAAAGCATCCCATCGTGGGGTTCGGGTGCTTGCATCAGCGTTCATGGTTCTCAGAAGGCTGATACACCACAAGCTGACGTCCGTGCCACAGGTCTTTGTTGCAGAAGGAACCACTTCTGCTACATCCACGTTTCCATGTCACTAGAGGTACAGATCTGGTTGTAAGCAAAGGACCACTCTTATCAAAGGGTATATGACAGCAATACATGTGAAAGGCACACAGGGGAAGAGGCAAAGAAATGAAGATAGCTAGCTTTGCAAACCAGAAAGGAGAAAACCAGATCAGGATGTGATCTCTCAATGAAAGATTGCATGAAAGGAGTGCTCAATCACTGGTAAGGCGCCTAGAGAAGTTGTGGAATCTCCATCTTTGGAGATAACCAACACTTCACAGGACAAGGCCCTGAGCAACATCATCTAACATTGAAGGTAGCCCTGCTTTGTGCAGAGGGTTGGATTGGATCATCCTCAAAGGCCACTTCCAACCTTAATTACTTTATGGTGCCATATGACCTCTTCACATGAAGAAAACAGTAACAAGCACAATATCAGCTCAGAACAGTAGAAGGTTCAAAATACCATCCTCCTGCTGTACTGCTGCATCCACCTTGCACAGAGAGTCCCAGTGCTCATACGGTCCGGTTGCGTTGTAAACATAACATCTTTGTTTCACATACAAATGAATCCATGTTGAAACACACTAGCTTTTTTTTTGCAAAGCACTCCTATATGAATATGCATATAAAAAGCATTTATATTCGTAATACAGGTCTGCAGCAATGTGGTCCTGCCATGTACACACCCTGAGAACGGACTTTAAATTAAACTTCAGGAAAGATATAAGTAACATAATATACTGCTAAATAATTTCCTAGCAACCACTCAGAATCCTACTAGTCTGTGTATGCACACTCCAAAATTCATAATTAGAACAGGAAAATTTGATATGGAAATAAAAGGTGACATATTAACACCAAAAAAAGAGAAGAATCAGGTGCATTTTTCAGAATCAAAGGGTTACGACAAGCAGGCCATCCCACCATCTATGTGATAAATAGAAAAATCTTAGGCTGGCATTCATGCAAACTGCACTTACGGCGTGTTCTTGTTATTATCTTGCACTTCAGACTGTCCGTGTTTTTTCTTTTCCTGTAAAAAAAAAAAATCTAGGCAGCATTCAGTATGCCCAGAAGACCAAAACATTACTACAAAACAGATGGTACAAGTGAATATTAAGCAACCTTATATGAAGAACGTTGCTTTTAAGAACCCAATTTACAACTAATAGCTTATAGACTGTAAAACTGACTAGCAAAATAAAATGTATCTCAGCTTAGTTATTATTGGGGGAATCTAAAGGAGAAACTAGTCTCTGGTTTATGCAGTTGGTAGAGTCCCGTGTCCTCTCCAGCTGAAGGAAAGTCACACACCCGAGGTTTAAGCACTTAACATGAACCTGTAGTAAAAGCTCTCCGTGCTCACTTCAGTCCCAAGGCATTTTGCTATTGCACCCTGCTGCTTTGCGGAAACGAGATGAGCCAGATTTCAACAAATCAGTCTGCCATAATCAAAACTTTCCATCCAGAAGATCACACTCCTTTAGGACTACTACAAGGCAACGACACTCTAGAGGTTCAGAAGCTTGAAGGACTAAGTCTGTTTTCTTTAATATAGCCAGAATCAAAATATCGCTGCCCTCAGCTCCCATCCTTATTACAACCAGAGCTTAGCAAACCTCTACAGTCTCTGCCTTTACCTTACCACCCTTTTGCCTGCAGTTCTCAGAGGTGCACACATACATCCCACAACTCCTCGAAACATCAGGAAGGAAACCTTCTTGTCCACATAGGCTGTGTCATGGGTCATGAGAAACACCTTCCCTGTCACTGTAGAGGGGGACAGCTACTGCAGCAACAGCTGCAAATCAGATTTCCCTGCTTACTAGTATATGAATACTCAAGGAGAAAGAATGGGACAGGACCATGCAATATTTTACTATAGCTCTTTAGAGTTTTAATTAGCTAAACCTCAAATCTAAACAATCATACTATGAACGCAGGGAGCTGACCAGCGCATTTCCGAAGGCATACCAGATTAAAACACAGGCACCACACTCATTACACTCAAGGTTATGGATTCAAACAACGTCCAAGTCACAAGTGGGTGGGTCTTGGCAGCAGGTGGCTGTTCAATAGCATGTTTTGAGTGGATTGTCATCCTCACTCCATGCCTCCAACTGGAAGATACAAGTATTTTGTGAGTATTTTAAGCAGTCTGATAAAGAAATAACTAAATTTAGGGGTTCAGTCTCAGAGGCAATAGTTGGAGCAGACCCATGGGGCTACAGCAGAAATGCACATTACCAAGGCCTTTTTGCAGTGGCTAGGGATATTTAATTTCACCCTAGCAACGTTCGTCCAAAATTTCTCTAAAAATCAGTGTTCTGTAGTTAAGGGAAATAAAAACAAAAGACAAATTATTCCATGAACAACAGAATAATGAAACTCAATTTCTTACAGTGTTTTTTCTTTTTTCTTCCTTTTGTCAACACTGTTCCTACAAAATTTGAAATTTTTTCCATGGTTAAGATATTTCTAATCCTCTCTTTGTTACTGTCATTTCCATTAAATTAGACACTGCAACTTAAAATCTATCTTTGTTAAAATCCATCAACAGAATCTGAAGTTGTGAGTGGACAGGACATGCATAACACAATGACGCTTGTTTGGAAAACAGTCTTAGGGCTAAGCAGCACTAAGTGAGATCAAGTGGCTGATGTCTGGACTTGAGAAGAGCAGCAAAAGAAATAGTTCTGATAATTCCTTCTAGAAAGGTACTGCAGTTTGCATATAGGAAGTATGACAGCCACACGCTCTTGCTGTGGGTGCAGCACGCACAGTAAAAGCTACTTTATAATGAAATAGATGTTGTTAAATCAGAAAATTAATAAGCTCTATGAGGAATTAATCACCCAGAAGGGAGGGGAAGTTTACAAATACACTGTCCAGCTTTCGTCCATGCATTTCCTACCTAAAACCATAGGGTATACATGTGACCACAGATTTCTGCTTATGACAGGCAAGTCCATTTTAGTGCATTTCCAGTTACTCAGACTGCCTGTTTTGCCTTTCCAGCCAGCACAGCACCTTGACCTGAGTGGAAATCAGGAAGAACAGCAATGGGCTGATATGCAACAAGGAAAGAAAAGAAGTCATAACAGAACTCTAAATTCCATCTGAGTCCAGATTTGAAGTGTTTTGGCTGCCACCCACAAGCAAAACTAAATACCACTGGAACTGAACTACACTCGGTTGAGCAAGTATGTTGGAATCAAGACCAAGGGTGCTTACACTCATCTGACTGGGGTCAGCACCCATGTCCTTGAGCTGGGCTGATAATCACACAACCAAAGCATGATTCCGATGGAGGCCGATTCAGAATAATTCACCTATTTTAGGTGAATTAGTTGACTGTTTCAAGACACCTAACAGCACAACAGGTAGAAAAGTACCAGGAGTGAAAGCAGGCCCATGGCTGGGAATGGAGCATTCAGGATCTTGGGTCACTTAGGTGTTGAAATACTGAGGCCTGCAACTCTTAAATACTATAGAAACTGAGAACATTCACATCACCTAAGTTAAGCGTATAACTTGAACACAGTCTCCTTTCTGAACAGCCATGGAGTCACCAGCTTAAAACAGAGGTAGTGAACAGCCACCAAAACATGAGTACTAGAAAGCCGACGCGCAGATACACGACCACCACGGCCCATGTACTTCCAATAGTGGTGCTGTTAAAAAGTTAGCTTGTGCTGTTCAATAATGATATATGATCCACACAGCCCCACTCACAGGGCATATAACGGCCTTTGGAGATTGCCTGGTTAATATACCAAAACTGGAGTGAGGGAGGGAGCGTTATGCTTTGATGGAGGAAGGCTTTTGCTTGTTTATTTATTTCTCTGGCTACCACTCCTACTTGCTACTGCGTGGCTTTAGACACTTCATAGATAATGTAATTTACCAAACCAAATAGCATTCCTTGAGGCTAAATTAAAAATCTAGACTATAGATAAACAAATTCAATAAATGTTTAGTCTGCCCTCTAAAGTATGGTTATATATAACACACAATTCATTTTGTATTACCATGAGTTGCTCTAGAAATGTTAGGTAACTTCCCTAAACAATTAATAGTTATTTAACTTATGGAAATTGAAGTCTTCATAATTATGAGGCTCTATTTCATATCTGTATTACAACAACAGCAAGATTTACAGAACTGTAAAGATTAATTCTTTAGCTTCACATACTTGTGCAATTATCTTAAAAATTGAAGTGTCATCAATGATACAATATGGTCATAAGTAATTAACCACCTAATTAAAATCAAGAAATTTAAAGTAATTCATGTTCAGATAAAATTGTCCTTCACAGCTGGATTTCAGTAGCCCATGAACCTAAGCAATACTGAAAATGGAAGAAATTAGGAGATGCTGAACACTTTTTGTAGGAATTTGCAACGTGAAGCAAAAAGGAACAGCAGGATAGAACATGCCATGATGATTAGTGTCCTGTTTAATCAACATTGAGATGTCATCAGTGAGAGACGGCAGGTGTCACTTTGCTATGTTAGAACAAGGTCGGCTTTTTTGGAAAGAGGGAGATGAGGGAGACTGGGAACACAAGAGTTCCTGCAGTACTGGAAAGATTTTTGCTTGTTCTGGACACATGCAATTAAAACTATCAGCATTAAAGAAAAAAGGGAAAAGAAAGTTTGGAAAGTCTGAAACATTGAGTTGAAGAAGTCATGTTTGTTCTCCTGTCCAGCACACTCTATAACTATTTGGTGAGGAAAAGCAGTAGCACCTCATTGCACGGCATCAAAGCATTCCTGTATTTAAAGATCACAAGTTGTAGCCTATCAGGGAGAAATCAATGCATTTTAAGGTACTATCACGCTTTTCCACAAAACACTAGCAACTGAAAATAAACAAAATAAAAAACTAACCAAACAGTCATTACTGACAGTTTCGGTGTATACAGAGACAATGCTCTGCGAGAGGTTAAGAAAGATTGCTGTGATAAAAGTAACAGAAAAATATATTGTAGCACGATTCTGAGGTCAGGCATTGCAGGGAGCTCCCAGATTTAAGTCAAAGTGCTAGAGAATTATTAATATCAAAATTTACATAGGCCCTTAAATAAGATTTGTCAGCGTGATCTTAAACCTTAGATTAATGGGAGAACTTCAGTTTAGTCGCAGGGTAATATTCTGTACTTGAAAAAGGCTCGCCGTGTTGCATATTGAACACGAGTCACTGACAACATGCGCATGCGACTACAGAAATTAAGAGAGGCCATGCACAGTATCTGCACAGACAAACTGAGGGCCCGGTCTTACAAAGAACTTGATGCGTTTTTGCTCCAGTTCATTAAAAGAATTAAGCACTTACTTCAAGTTGGTCCCTGTGAGTGCACCTGAGCACACACTCACCTCTAAGCACTCACGGGGTAGCGCTGCTGTCGAGAGCTTTTAAACATGTGCGTACGTGACCTCTGGAGTAGATGACTTTCTAACCTGGGTTTTGCTAGAGGCCCCTCCTGATGGGCCATGCAGGACCTGTGATGTGTTAGCCTTGACCTCCCAAAGATGCAGAGCTTTTCATGGGTTATCAACCAACAGCCACCTCTTCTCCTTCAAATACTATTCTCTTCAGAAGGGCTAGCAGAAGATGCACATCTGGCTTTAACAAATGTTGCATACTTATTTCATGTCAACTTTTTCCAGTATGCCAGTCCATCTCAGCAATTTCTCCACCCCTCACCCCAGAAGAATCCTACTCTTTTTCATGTTTGAGGTTTTATGTCAATTTTTAGAGAACTGTATTAATCTTTCAATACACAATATATTACTAGAAAAACTGTCTGCTGTAACTGCCCAAAGGGAACGGTCTTCTGCATCCACTGAATACCAGAGTCAATGCCCTGGTTTCAGCTGGGAGAGAGTTCATTTTCTTCATAGTAGCTGGTAGCTGTTTTGGATTTGCGCTACAAAAAATAGTGTTGATAATGTGGAAATGTTTCTGTTTGCTAAGTAGTACTTACGCTAGTCAAGGACTTTTTCAGCTTCCCATGCTCTGCCGGGTGCACAAGGGGTCAGAGGGGGACACAGCCGGGACAGCTGACCCCAGCTGACCCCAGGGATGTCCCACACCATATGGTGTCATGCTCAGCACATAGAGCTGGGGGAAAGAAGGAAGGAGGGAGGGATGTTTGGAGTGATGGGGTTTGTCTTCCCAAGTAACTCTTAATGCTTGATGGAGCCCTTTCCTGGGGATGCCTGAACACCTGCCTGCCCGTGGGAAGGAGTGAATTAATTCCTTGTTTTGCTTTGTTTGTGTGCACGGCTTTTGCTTTACCTGTTAAACTGTCTTTATCTCAACCAACGAGTTTCCTCACTTTTACTATTCTGATTCTCTCCTCATCCCACTGGTGGGGAGTGAGCGAGCGGCTGCGTGGGGCTCAGTTGCTGACTGGGGCTAAACCACAACACACTGAAACTTTAGTGTGCATCTCAAAAAAACAAGCTTTTTTCTCTCCAAGTATGTTCATTCACGAGTCAGTTGGAGACAAGCAGACAACATATCATTAATCTCCAATTATATTCCAAGCCACATTTCTAATGCAGCTCTCATGATTACAGCACGGCTTTGCATTTACTCACTGTTAGCCTGCCCATTGAAGTCTAGTGAAATGCCGGCTTGCTTCCCCACCCACCCCACCACCAAGGCAAGCGCTAGAAAGTGGCTGCACAACAGCCAGCCCAGACAATGGCAGGCATGTTTTGAGTGCAGAATGAAGGACTGCAGTTGATTTCAGACTTTGTCCAGTTAGATCTGGATATTTCTTATAACTGTCAGACTACTTTGCTAAGTTTCTATCTGCACGTTTTTAATCACCACTATAATTTCAATCCTCTCCACCTACTGTGAACAATAAATGAAAAAGAGGAGCTATATAGTCAGGGGAAGACTTGATTATTAGGTTTTTCCTGATTTGAAATGCCCATAGCTTGCCATGCTGACTAACGTTCTTTGGTCAGTAAATAATACCTCCTGCTGAGCCAAGTATGTGCCCAGAATGAATGCGCGCTGCTAGGTGATTCAGAGAGACCATTATTTTCCCTTTCAGTTCCATGTTGTTTTCTTAAAACAGAATTTGAGCAGCCTCGTCTCATTTCTAGGATCAGAGAATGCATGGACCACACACGGATTTGTATAACCACTATTGCACAAGCTAATTAATGCAGTCTTTATCTTCGCACCCAGCACTGAAGGCACATACAAGCATGAATTCCTCTGCCTACAGATGGAAATTCAAAACTTGCTAGCATTCGCTCCCTCTTCTCCACCACCTCTCCTTCTGCTCCTGAAATACACCAAACTCACTGGGGCTGAAAAGCCTGGAAGAGGAGCACAGTACTGAATCATTAGACTTCTCAAATGTCTGCTTGACCTGGTTATTAAGAAAGGGTAAGTCACAGTCACCTGGCTCATCTTTTCACCCCATCCTTATTCCACAGAATCACAGAGTTGTTGAAGTTGGAAGGCTCCTCTGGAGATCATCTAGTCCAGCCCCTCTGCTGAAAGCAGGGCCACCTACAGCAGGTTACTCAGGACTGTGTCCTGCTGGGTTTTGAATGTCTCCAAGGATGGAGACTCTGTAATCCCTTCGGACAGCCTGTTCCATCATTTGATCACCCTTAAATTAAAATAGTTTTTTTTTCTTACAATTAAATAGAATTGACTGTATTTTGATTTGTGCCCACTGAGAAGCCATTTTGCCTGCCTTGATCAAACCTCTCTTTTTAAGTGACTTTTCTTTAAACTAGATATCCTTGGGGTCATCATCTGTACCAAAGGGGATGGAAAGAAGCTCCATTAAGATTTATAAACCCGCATCACACCAGCTTGCACAGCTCAGTGACCAAACATGATGTATGCCTTGAACAGATGCAGCCCTAGAGAGTTACTGTTGCTCCCTCGCAGTCTTCAAGAGGCATTTGCTTCTAAAGGACTTTGTCTCCTTAGCTGCTCCTGAGCAGTTTGGATCAATGTTGTGCCTTAATCAGGTCAGGGTCATTTGTTATTTACCCTAATGACCAACGAGATGTTTAATTTCATCACGTCTGTATGAGCTGGTAGAGAGATGAGCTAAGTGGATTACAAATGCTACCTGTTTTCCAGTGCATTTTAGAAGCAGATTAGAAGTTCAAGAAAATGTAGAATGATATTGAAAGTGATCCTACAGATGCTGCTGAACTTGACATCAGGAGTTTTCATGAAGAGGAGGTTTGTAACAATTCAATTCTTCTGTCATCATCAGATAAGCAGTACTAGAATATTAACTGCAGACAGTTCTATACTTAGCAAGAAAAGTAAGATATCTAAAAGGTTCTCTGACTGAGGACCCTTACAAAGCTATGCTGCAAGAAACAGGTAGTTCAGAAATGCAAACTGAAATTATTTTTACATATACTAAGAACTGTCCCCTATAAATATATAAATTGGAAGAAAATAATCCTCACTGGTTTCTTATAGTCATATGAAACAAAAACCTCTAAGCACAGTGTTTGTTTCTATTTTACAACAGGCAAGTCTTTAATTTTCTTTAGTTGTCTCACAACGTAGAATTTACTCTTGGTTTCATGAATTCTATTTTTTGTTTTGTTCTTAACAGCTACAGATCACCCATGGCAAAACAGAAAAGAAGAAAATAATTTTAAATGAACACTTCCATTTTGTTAGGAGGAGCCTCCCTCCTGAAAAGCACTACAAAAGAAGAAAAGAAGTGGATCAGAGACTAGCAATAAATTCACATCCCCAAGCGAGACCAGCAAAATAATTTCTTATTATACATTAAATGTCACCGAGGTTCACCATGCTCACAAAGGCTGTGAACTGCATGGATTCAAGGGACAAAAGGAACAAGGCCACGCATGCACAGACATCCCCTCAAACATGCTCAACAGGCTTCTCTGTAAGGTCTCAGATCTCCCCACTCCCTGCCAAGCTTTTCTTTATCACCATCTGTCTTTCCTCTATTAACTAATTTTTTTACCCTGAAGAAGAATCTAAGGCTGTTCTACTTTTAAATAATAAAATGGACATTTCACAGTGGTTTAAAACACAGTGCTGGCCCAATAAGGTTGATTTTTCTTTGGGGAAAAAAAATGAAAAAGCAACAAATACACTTCAGCAACATGTTGAAAGAGGAGACTACACAAGTTATAGGTTGCATAGTTAAAGCTTTCTCTAAGATGGGCAATTAATTTTTTTAAATTGTTTTAACTTCTACTAGTGTTAAAACAAAAAACTATAATTCCCATATCACACATTAAAAAATCCAGACTTCTATAATGTGCACATGTTAATTAACAGCTGCGTAACTCCCTGCTTCTTCTAAATCCATTTTTCATGTTTAAACACAAGGGATGGGGATATTGATTATTAAGTCCTTCGGTCACGTTCTGTACACTACGGATGTAAACAAGACTGAAACCTGCAAGAATTAGAGCTTTATCATCTACTTTTCCCCATAACTATTTTCTTTGTCATCAAGTTCTTTTTAAAAAGCAAGGCATCCCAAAAACCTTGATATCACCAAAAGTAATTTTGAAACATCCTATTCAATACAGTCTCATGGGACCTGATAGCTCTAGCCATGGAGACCCTCTCCAACTCATGACTCCTCCTGCACAGGTTGATGACAGACAGAAGACCTGGAATGGTTTATCAGTGAGCTTGACTGTCCAGCAAGAAATTGTTCCCACACAGGTTTGTACTTGGTGACCACATTTAAGAAGCAAGAGGACAGCATATGGCTCTCTCTAACCAGTGACAGGACTCATCATGCCTCTGATGCAAAACAGGGAGCGTCACAGGCTTCCTTTACGGAACCTAGGAAAGAGGCGCACCTCTAGGGGCCATCCAAATCACCTGCTGGAAACCCTGGCAGGGTATTTCTCTGCAGGACACCACAGCACCTCTGCTCCACTGCAGGGTTACCAGAGCTCTCCACACACCAGCAGCAGCCATGGCAGACCAGACAGCCCTCAAGCAGTGCAACTTACAGAGAGAGAGGAGGCAGACTAGAAGAAAGATGGGTTTTGTTGGGCGGGGCTTTTTTCTCCCCTAAATGAGATTATTTAAAATTAGAACTGAGCAAACAGTTAGCTGAAATAAATTTGTCAAGCAAGTGCTCAAAGCTTCTAAGCAAGCAGGTGCTGGGTATGGCTGGATCCAAACGTGGAGTCAGACCTGAACAAATATTCGTGGCGGGTGTTATGCCACATGCACACAGCACTGCCGGTAAGTAGATGAATATAGAAATTAGGAAACAGATTGTACCAGGTTGGTACACAGGCATCTCAGCACAAGTGTCCCACCAGGCAATCATCTACCATTACCAGAAAAATATTTGACACTGGTTTTTCAAGCATACCCAGGAGTCACCTAGAGATTCCCACTTCAATTCACTGCAGGCACAAGAGGCAACCAAGGAAGGGTCACAGCAGCTCACTATATTCAGGATGAATTCATACCACTTCAGCCTATAATAGCCCTTTAACGCCACTCAGTTGGGAAAGACAAGACTCCACTCCCACTATACCTTCTGCTGCGGCACCCCAGGCAGCTTCCCCCCGCAAGTTCCCATCCAAGCAGCTATCTTCAGGTTGAGCTGAACAGGAATCTGAGCTGGTATATACGTATCTGCTCGGCAAAATTCCTGTTATTTTGAGTATGTACCAGCTAACTATGGACACGAGTCAGCTGGGCATCCAAATGCCTATTGTTTAGTCAACTATGTCTATGATTTTTAAAGAGGGGGAAAGGAGGTATAGAATCACAGACAAGTAAAACACATTGTTTCCTCTCTCCCCTTTTGGTCAAAACAAGTACTTTTTATTGCAATATACTTTGCAGCTGTAACATCATTCTTCTTGGAGGGGAAAAACAGGGACTCCTCGCTGGGAATTAAATTATCTATTTAAGTAATACTTTCAAAGGATACCATAAGCTTTTAAATTATCAGCTCAAAAATGTGGCATAAATAAAATGCAAGCAATGGAAAACCATGTGTAAATCATGCAGACACTTGTAGCAAAAAGTACACAAAACAACTAGAGCTCATCTTCCATCATTTGATCTCTTTTTGATGTTCAACACATTCACAAATGATAAACTTGGAGTAAATGGCCTTACCTAAACAAAAGGGGCACGTATGAGCAAAGCATTCTGGAAAAGTTCCCAAGGGTCTAATGATAATGGTAAATATTTTCCAGTATAATTCTGCTAAGGTATCTGGAGTGGCTTCCTGGGTCCTCTGAAGTCAACAAGAATTTTGCCAGTCATTTCAGGGGAAACAGGGCACCACCTCTGGACTTCCATGCAGGGCTTAGTGCTCAGAGGGAAGCTACCTAACCACAGAAGAACTACGTAAATTATATTCATCCATATGGACATATGGACAGCAGTAAAATTCACATCTATAGTTCAGATTAACCGAGGCAATGATCACGTTTTAAGCAAGTATGATTCACACAGAAGTATCCGATTACCTTCAATCTCTACTATCAGTTTTAGAATAAAAGGATGGCTCAAATTACCCTAACAGTGCAATTTTTCATTCCTCACAAATCCTAAGTCCCACTGAGCACATGGAAGGCAAGATGGGGTCCTTTGAATACTGTGGCATTGAGGTTAATGGGAGATTTAAATGCACAAGAAATGCAGGATCTGGTCATAAGAGTATTTGAAAAAGAATTATAATAGTCATAAAAATGAAAGGATATTTATTCAAAAATGCTTCAGTATCTCAGAAGTTATTTCTTTTCCATACTCCTTTCTCAGCTGGCTTACTGCTGCTTCTGCTCTCCTTAATCTTTCCTTTTTAATTCTTCTTTTAAATATTTATTAAAAATTTGCACAGATGAGGAAAATGCTGAAGATCTGAAACAAAATTAATTTAATAAGGAAATGACTAGAAGCCCATTATTGGTTTAGGCAGCCTCTTTTCATGCTGTATATTGTAACTAGGAATAATTAATTTGAAAGTCCTTGATCTTTGGGAGCTTTTTCATTAATATTATTATTAATAATAATAGCAATTCACAGTCAGTCTCTCCACTTCCCTCTTGCTGGCTGTAAGTACTTCAGCGCCTCTAGGCACCCACATGCTGCCACAACACAGAAGGCTGGATTTAAAAGCTATTGCTTTCCTAGATGTACCAAGGACTGTAGTGCAGGCAGACTGCTGCAAAGACCTCTTAGAGCACCCTAACGATAGCCGGTCCCACTCTACCAGCAGGCGACCTGATGGGTGTGTTGTGGTTGCCCATTAGCAGGCCCCTAGTCTGCATGGCTGGAAGGGGCTGAAACATCAGGATACTTGCTTTTGGGGGTGGGGGATGTTGCCCAAGAGGAGGGGGGAAGCTTTGGAGCACCAGCACCTTTCTCACTTCACACATCTGTGCAACAGGCACAGCCTGGAACACAAGAGAAAACACAGTCCTGTGTTGCAAATGCATGAAGTGCCAGCACCTCAACTGGCACGTGCACGGATCCGATGCTGCCAGCAACGGCCTCAACAGATGGGGCCTGGAGTTCGGGATGGCAATTTGCCTCGGGGCGGGGGGGAGGGAATTAAAAAACAAACAAACAAAGAAAACCAACCCACCAAACAGAAAAAAACCCAGATCTTGACTTCAGTCCCATCACCCAAATAAAACACTTTGCCACACTCTAGTAAGGTGCATGGTCTACACGTGGTTTTTTGACTTCAGTATTTCCATTTGTTGTTTACATTATGACAGTAGTTATCTATGCCAGAAGGTACAGCCTCTTACCATTACGTATGTATCCATTGTTGGTAGGAGCTGAGAAAGGACTGTGTGCAATGCAAACCATTTGCAGAAACAGTTCAGGACAACTTGCAGAGCAGCCAGCCAGAGCACTGGATCACCTGGCCATAGTCAGCAGTAGCTCTGGAAATAAGTGCAGAGACCTCCGAGACCCCTGGGATAACATACTCTACATCAGACTGCACTGCCTGCTTTTAACACCTAGATTGTAAAGTGTCGGACGGTCTGTCCCTCAGCGTCTCATCCACAGCTATTGCCACAGGGCTCTATTCATGACTGTGGCTTCTTGGTCTTTATTCTTACAAGACAAACAGCTTTCTGCTGCCTTCCTTTTCAATGACCTTTCAGTCCTCTACATCTTATTCATCCACCTTCTAACCCTGCCAGGACATGGCAACGCTGTCTTCACTGAAAACACCTATTCCCCTTCCAAAATTTTTCTAAAAGCATTTGCACATTCAAGGCTTTTGATTCTGTGTCTTTCTGGATGCCTACCTCGGCAAACCAAAGCAAGAACCTGAAAAGCCCTCAGGTATCAGCAGTTGCTGTAACAGGGAATGGAGATAAACCTAACAATGCATCTAGAAAGCTACGTGCAATTCAATTCATCCATGTTGCATCCCACTCCCATATGGTAGTATAAAAAAAGAGAAGATGCAAGGCCTCTGTTTCTCTTTGGGTTCCAGCCACACAAAGAGTGAGCTGTAACATCTGGCCCATTTGGAAGATTCAGCACCAGTTGTGTTGGCAGCTTGAAGGTGGCCCCTGGATGCATCACTCCATGAGGCTGCGGATTCACCACCTGGGGTTTCTCCTGCTCAGTGCCACACACAGGGGGTTTTAAACTCCTATTTCCTGTTACACATTATCCACTTCAGTCTGGTTGTGAACCACACTTGATATAAACGTCTCATGAGCAACTCTCCCCAAGTTCCTATAGAGTTATTTTCTTCCTAACTTTAAAGACAGGAAAAAAACGTAACATACATTTCACTTCCAAACCGAATTCCTCAGAGGAAAGAATCCCAGTCCATCTGCCACACACATACACACTTTAAGTTATTATTTAATTCATGTGCAAAATAAGACTTGTATGTACAAAATGAAAAGGACCCTACAGAGAAACGCTCCCCTCTGTTTCCTGGCTAAACTATCACAAGTCAGTGCTAATTATTGAGATTACAACCCTTTATTTTAAGGAAGGCTGGAACAAGTGTTGGTTGCGAGCGGGTGAATCTCAGCAGTTACCTTCCTAAACTGATGAATCATCAGGTCAGCTCAGCCTCTTTCAATTTAAAAAGTAATTTGTCCAAAGCCTGCAATTTAAGTGATATAGAATCATTTTGTACTAAATAATACAGTCTCAGATGCAACACACTCCAGTAAGTTATAAAGACACAATGACACAAATATGCAAAACATCATGGGGAAATCAAGGCAACCCAAGTGTAACTTTCCAAGTTTTGAGGACAGTATAAGCACTGGTTGGTGGTTTCTGTGATTTCAGAATGCAAATGTAGGGGGCTTGTTTGACTATATTTGAATTCTTCTGATACTCAATACACAAGACTCAATACACAAGACACCCCTAGCATTAAAGCCACCACTGAAATAGCAAAGGCATAACATACGACACCAGCACCCACACTCAACACCCCCTGTAAGCAAAGGTCTCCACCAGAAAGTCCAGAGGGAATTCCAAAAGGGGAACAAATAGCAGCCAAACCTGGGTGAGGAACAGGAAGGATGGCTAAGCGTTGGCCAGGACATTTTCTGCCTCCTAAGCAAACACGTAAACCTCCCTGAACATGATTTAGATATTCACTTGATCTACCTCCTTTTGGTGCCTGAATCGATAGGAAAGTCTTGTCTAATCCCTCTAGGTAGGCAATCACTAAGAGTTAATTGCACAAGTCTAAGCAAGCTGTTTATGTTTTTCTTAAGCTTACGCAGATAAGTGGGTACGTCCAGAGGGAAATTCATCACCTCTTAAGTGAAGGGTCTAAAAGACTTCGGAGCTTCTGAAGGGGACTCCGTGTCTCCTCTGGTTGTAGAGGAGCTCAATTCCCCATTAGTGAAGTGGAGCTAAAAGCACTTCAGCATTTCACAAAATGTTTTCAGGAAAAGCACAGTGGAGAGCCGTGCAGCATCCCGGTACTAACTGTAGCAGAAAGCGTCAGTGTGCCCCAGATGGTTGATATGAGCTAGTTTTGCAGTGCTCAGTTTGTTTCCCCTCCAGACAGCTGAAGCAGATAAGTAATGCACAGGCACTCTTCACACTGCTCTAAGCCTACCACCTAAGCTGATGATAAAGAACTGAAAAACTAAGCAAGATCATAAAATACAAGTCTCAGGATGAGCACTATGGTCCCTGAGTGCAGCTGAGAGATGACCATGCATCTAAAAGAGAGGGGAAATCCATCAAAACCAGGCACTGGACTGCCTGTTGACTCCCACCTTGGCCAATTACCAGTCACTTCACTGGCCACTCTACGGCATCTATACGTACCCGACGAGTCAGAGGTTTTCTTATTTTTCATACAGAGGTTTGAGCCTTGCACATGGGAAGCGTTATGAATGGGAATATATTATTAAATGGAATACAAACTGCTCTTTGGTTTGTGTTAACAGACTTGTTAATGTTATAGAAATAATTACAAAATAGGTAAAGCACTTCTTTGCAGGAACCCGTACCATTCTACCCAAACAACCTTTCCTGTTTTAATAGAAGTACTGTGTTTAAATCCAGCCAGTATCATCTAATCCATACTGCCAAAACACACAACTCCTATCTTAAAATCTGCACAAAAGTAAAATTACTGTTCTGCAGAATGGTAAATTTTAGTGGATTTTGAAAGAAAATGTTTTACGAAAAAAAAAAAACAACCCAAAATTCACCCAACTCTAAGACATTGTATGTGCAGGAGAGAAGAAATTCCCAGGAAATGTTTTTAAACATTCATGTTCTGTTACAGAAAATTTGCAAGACAACTGCAAAATTAATTTAAATAAAAGCAAAGCCATTATACAGTTGCAACAGAGCATTTACACCCTCCTCCAGAATGAGGCAGATCACCTGGGGATCCCTTGTGGGGCGGACACAGCCTATAGCTCTTAAACTAAGAGCGCTGCTCTGAAGCAGAGAAGATTACAAAATATATGAAAATGCTCCCAACTGCTGTGATTTTGCAGTTGACTCTTAAAGATGGTCACCAGCTTCACTGAGAAGCATTTGTGCAAAAACATTGTTTGAATGCCCATGCTCACTTTCTTTCTCAGTCACCACATAACAGACCAGCCCTGAATAGGTGCTTACTCAGGCAGGGGACACACTTCAGTGACAGAGCGAGCTGTCACCCACCCACAGTGCAATTCATTCACAGTCTATCAGACCAGCAGTCAACTTAACCAGGACTAAAAAACAAAACGGGCATGTGTTCTTGACTAAGAAAATCAGTAGAAGTTGGATGAAATTGCAGCCAACATGGTTCCATCAACCTGCTCTCTGAAATGAAGTCATGTTGCTGGGTTTTGTCTTTAGGATAAAGCAGGGAGGAAAAGTGCTCCCAGTCTAACACAGGAACTCAGGGTCCATCATGAAGAAAATTATTACATTATGCCCAATTCCACTCGTTTTCAATCACATGGGGCTCCTTCACAGGTGAAAGCAAGACCTGAAGAGTCATCACCTTCATGGCTTTGAGGAACTGTACCTCCCAGCAGGTTCCACTCAGCACAGCTGCCCCACGCAGAACTGTACCAACAGCTGGGAACCACAGCAGCAAAGTAGTAAAGCCACAAATATTGATAAACAGAATGTCACATAATACATTTCACAAAATATATAAATGAAAACACTTTTGAGAAAGATATGCATGAAAATGTGTGTCTCTCATATGTAGCTGTGGAAAAAAACATTGAGATTCAGTCATAAAATACTCTGCTGTAACACCATTTCAATCAGTTGCATGTTTTTGCTTACGAAGCAGAAAGCCCGCAGGATAGGAATTCACATTTATTCACCCTATTTGTACTCTTACCCACAGAGTAAATTAGAACTTTTTATTACCACCAGAGCTGAGATACTGTTTGGAATTAAGGTCCAACAGGCCTCCAATCATGTGACAAGTCAGACACAGCCCTGGCCAGCCTCAGGTTGGGAGGAACCAAAGAAATAATGATTTTTACAGATGTAGGAGGTGGCACCTTGTTTGCAACAGCAACAGAGGTTGCTGCGTGATACTAGGACATGTTATACTTCCACTATTTCCCCTTTTTCTGGAGGAGATATATAACCACACAATGTTTATAGCACCACTTAGAAGAGTTGCGTAGAAATGTCATTTCTTGAGACTTCACACACATTGAGAGCGCTCTGTCAAGCTTCAAATGGTAGCGTCATTCTCCATTTCCAACTGTGAGCCATTGTGTAAATGTTGCTGAATGAAAACAAACTCCGCAGAAGATCTCTGCTACCTGAAGTAACTGCATAGGAAATCTTATGCTTTTGAGCTCCTACTGGTACGAAACACGCTACATTAAAAATTATCATCACTCTGATGACCAGCAATCATCCACTTACCTTAGGTATCATTCTCCATCTCTTTGATAGCTGAAACCAACAATCATTTTAACTGCCTCACTTCAAATGACTTACGTGTTTCACAACAACATTCAGTTTTAAACGCTGGTGTACTCTGCAGGCTTACAGAATCAATGTGCCGGCGTAACTGCTGGACAGCCATACCCTGTTTCTCCAGTAATCTTTATAACAGACAAAGGCAGCTAAAAAAGAAGAGTTACTACAGATAAATCATACCTGTAACTCAGTGCAAATATTTTGGAATGTTTTTAATGCAATGATAAACTAGAAGTATGGTGGCAAAGCAAAACCACATTTGACTTTTATGAGCATTCAGAATTTTATCATTAACTAATGTGGGGTTTTTTTGCAGGCAGTTTTACTTTGTATACCTTGTTGCATAAAACTATCACTAACAAGATATATTACCTAATTATGTCGGTCTGTTCTACTTCTGAGTAGGACTGCAGCTATAAATTTCACACAGTCCATGCACTGCGTGCAAAGGCTTCTGACAGAATCCCATGACCATGAAGAACCGAATATGGAGAGATAGTGTCATTCCGTTTGACAAACTGACTGGTATCACTGTCAGCATAATAGCAGAAGAGAACAACATTGATTGTCAACATCAAAAGGGTCAAGATAAATTAAATATTTATGGCTCTGGGCTGTGTTGACAGCTCTTGATGTGTTCTCAAAGCTGATCCTTCCAAGCTGATACATGTTTTCTGAAAGTTGGCCCACTAAATCTGCAGTGGTTTCTGACGTTTACGTGTTTCTTTCCTGTGCTACTGACAGCCTTGCATTGCAATGAACCAGCAGTGCACTTCAGTCCTCCAGGGGGCCACATCTGAAAACTCGTCATTTCCCCCTGTTTTCCTCAGCCATAACCATGCGTTCCTTTCCATAGGCGAGGTAAAATTATTAGCTTTAGGGAAAACACAGTAAACCAGCAATGGTCACACAGAGTGAAAAAAAGAGGTGCCTTTTCATACATAACTTCTGTACATGTACTTTTTCCAAAGTGAATGAAAATTCATGGAAAAACCTCTGTCCCAAAATTCAGGATTGTTGGGATTTTTTCCCCCAGGTGATAAAATCAATTTCAAGTGAGACTAACCCCAGACCCAGGGCTAAGTTTGTGCATTCCCAAAGCTTGCAAAGGTCGTAACATTATTCCAATATTTAATAGGTGCAGGTGAAAGAAATTATTAGCGTAGCATTCATGCAACACAAAACAAAGCCAGGAATATAACAAATGCCAACAAAAACAATTTGCTGGTGACTAGCTCCTGTTTAAAAATCCTGATTTTGTCTTCGAGTTGATTACAAGTTGGGCCAATAGTGCAAATTTCTTAGATTCATATGAGACCTCTAAATCAGCACCTGAGAATACAGCATGACTAAAGTACATATTAAATGGATTTAAAATCTCTACCGAGCTTGCAAACATAGACATTAACAAGGACTTGACATCTGAGGCGCCATTACTAGCAAGTTCCCAAAAGGATTGGGATGAAACCCTTTACAAAGGAATGCTTCCATCAATGGGAAGTAACTAAAGCAAACCGAGCAGAGGGAATTGATACTGTCAATACTTGCAGACTGGCAAGTGAGGAAAAGATGAGAGTACTGACAACAAAATCGGAGCCATTTGGGAAATGGGGCCCATTTGAACAAAGTACGTTTTAAATCAAATCTCACAAGAACGTTCATCTGGGAAAAATCCTAGAAATTCCAAATGGAAAGGTCTACGAATCAGCCAATCCCACCTTCCCACCGAGATCTAAGCTGTCCAGACAGATGTGTGTTTAACTTTTTCTTGAAAATCTCTGATGACTGGGATTGCACAGGCCTGGCAAGTAAATCTAGTCTCCCATTTTCCTTCATAACTTGAAAAATTGCCCCTCACATCTAGACTAAAACATTCTCAACTGCAGTTTCAGATCACATTGACTTCTTAACCAGCCCCGAGTGGGCATGAAGAATGAGGCACGCTTTGCCCTTGCAACAGCAGCCTGCAATAACCTGTTAGCCCTTCTCCTCTCAGTTATCTGCTCGTGAAAAGCTGTTTGTTCGGTTTTTCTCCCCTGATCCTGTTTTCAAGGCTAAGGAACAATACTCAGGAAAATAGTAATGGAAAAACAAAAGTAGGGCTTGTGGTAAAGAAGTGAGGTGAGCTCCAAGCACAGTTCTGTGGCAAAGACTTGATCCATTTGTTGAAAACGTTAAAAGGACAGCAGATAAGGCTGCCTCTGTCTGAAGCTTTAGTTTTCAGATTTAAAAGGAGGATACTGACATAAAGATATTCAGACATAGAAAATTCATCTCTTTCTTAGTAATCTGTTTCACTGTTGAAGATACTTGCCTTACTTCTAATTTGAATTAGTCTGGTTTCACTTTCCAGTAACTGCTTCTTATTCTATCTTTTCTCAGCTAGATTAAATCACCCTTTAGTACCTTGTATTTTCTCCCTGTGAAAATACTTTGCTCATCTTAGTAACCCTTCTGTCATTCAAAAGGAACTGTTTCATGAGGATGTATTAAATTCCTATGGCTCCCGTTCTGCATCCATAGCACTCTGGCTAACTTCTCACTTGTATAAGCAGGTGCAATATTCCTCAGCTTGTTCACACACTATGAGCCCCAAACTCCAATATCGAATTCACAGTCCTTCCAGCTGAGCAGGTGAAGAGTTTGAATGACAGTCTAAATAGACTGTTGACCCTTTTCTCATTTGTTCTCCTTTTTCAGCCATCTCTGCTTAGAGGGACGTGAGACTGCCCATCCTGCTTTTGCTCCTCTTGCAACTTCGCACTCATCTCCAGCTGTACTTGGGTGTCCTGCGTTTCTCATCTTTTGATATTTGATAATTTTATCACTTACCCTTATTCTCTCCCCTTTCCTTTGTCTACCTTTTTCCACCACTGCTTTCTCTTTGCTTAATAGCCTGTCTCTGTTCTGATCTTTGCATTCACCTCTATTCCTCTTTTTCACTGCTGTTAGGCAAATACCTTCTGGCTGGCACATTCCTTCCTTTCTCCCAGCATTGCTATCTCTCCCTTGCACTTCAATTTGATCCAAGTCACAGTAACGGAGAAAAGCCATACCTAGTTCCAAAGCATATCTGCAGGCACAAGAATTCTGTCACACTTAGTTTTACACTATAGATTTAATGAATTACTGCGACCAATAGCAAAAAAGGAGCAAGGCAAAGAACATACACCTTGAATACCTGTGCAGCCTAAGTATTACCCATCCCCACGAACACCAACAGCCAAGTGCTGATGGCATTCGCCAGGGAAAAGCTGGAAGCCCCAATTCCAGACCAGGGGTCAATCACATGGAACAGGGCTCAGAGTCTGGGTCTCCATCACCTGCAGTGGGGCTCTCTTACCTCCTTTGAGAAGCAGTTTTAGCCTCACCTGCCACTCAGTTTTTCTCCCCATCTCCTCAGTGATACTTTAATTCATGCACATAAGCTTATGCATAAAAAGACTGACTTAAAGTTATCTGCATTTGCCAACTGAGAATACTTCAGCAAAGTTTCCCCACCAGTTTCTCCAGTGGAAGAATTAATAATAATGTGCATACAGAAGAAAGCATTTTCTTTAGAAAACAAAATACAAGGTTACTAGGTAACAGTTAATTTCCCAATTAACTGCACAATATCTTCAGCTTTTTCTTTTACATTACTGAAAATAAGGTTAGGGTGGAGAAATACTTTTCTGCATTAATGACATCTGGTACCAGCAATTTGCAGTTATTTTGACTGGTACAGTACTTAAATTACTAACAACACATAAAACTCAGTGAGCTAATAGCATTCTGTGGCAGCAAGAAACACACTTTGTCAAGATTATATTTCCACAGGACCAGATTAATTTAATTACAATTAATATTTTTTTTTAGTAAATGGCACCAACAGACATGCATGGCAAATAATTTGCGTGTAAATTACTCCCACTCCTGCTCTAGATGTTATCAGCTCCAAAAAGCCACTTACAACTATGTGAATTCACTGTCACTCTCGATCATCATATATGAAAACGTGGGCAAAATTTTGTTGAAATAATACACATCTTTTGCAAATACCATGTGTCTGATATTCCCACAAAGGCTGCGGACTGGGCTGAAAGCAAGCAGCATTTGCTGTAACAAATGTCGATGCTCATTCTTGGCAAGGCATCCCCTCCTCAGATAAGCATTTTTAAATATAATGGATCTACATTATCAGAAACATCAACCTTATAAAATTATTTTGTCAAGGGTTCTTTGGAAAAAATGTAAAATGTTCATGGGTTTATTGTAGAAGCACGTAGAGATGCAGGCCCTCATTGAAAACAAACACCTGTGCTGGCAGCAGAGATAACAGCACTGATTGCCTGGGGATTTGCAGCCTGTGGCTGGCATCCCTCCCCACCCATTGCCCAGGGGCTCCAGCTAAGCTCAAGCCCAACCCTTCACATCCAGCGGGAGCTGTGTCATAGCTGTGCCTATCCCCAACTCTGTCCCTGGGTTCATGTTTGGATTTCCAGGATTGACGTTAGACCTGGTGGTTGCCTTCACTTCCGAGCTCTGCTCATCCCGCCCATGTGCTGTGGGGCTCTGCCCTGCTGGTGTGGTGGCCATTGTCCAGCTGCTGTCACCACCCTTGGCTACTGACTTGCCCTGCTCTTGCTGCTCCCTGACATGGGAACACTTTTTTCACAGTTCAGACGTGCAAAGGAACACTCTTCCATGTGGGGATCCCATGTGACAACACATCTTACATTGCAGCCTTTTGCTCAAATACTGTTTTAACCAATTACTTTCATGCTGGAACACAGTACGTCTGAGTCCCTTCAAATCTGGTTAAAAGATGCTAAAGGAATAGTCTGAAAGGGCAAAAATGGCAGACAGACACATACATACCACATGACTGTACAAGCCTTCAAAGAAGTAATCTTATATGTCATTTGTGTGTCCTTTTCCTGTTCTCTGTCTTCTCTCCATTGTGTTTTAACCAAGGGAAACTCCTTTTCCTACCTCAACCCTGCCTGAAGTGGCTAAGTTCAGATTTGCAAAGTGTCTCTGATCTAAGCTTGTTTTAGATACCTGAATTAGCACTTTAAAGGCTCCAGCAGGTGAACTGACAATACCTCATGACAGCTTTTTCCTGCTATCATGCCAAATTTCTGTATTATTAATGCTACAGAAACCTCCACTTCAAAGAATTCTATGATGCTTCAAGGAGCAGAGTCTCATGTACACACCTGAAATACTTTCATGATGCTTTATACATAGTTCAGCAATATTAACTGGAAGCTGCTTCCCAACGTTTGGGTCACAGTCATATGACATTCAGATTTCAACAGAAAACAAAATTCATAACACATAAAATTGTTAGCTATATTCCATCATCAAGCCTGTTCTTTGAGGTAGTAAGCAAAGCAGAATCAGGAAAAAAACTCAAGAGATAAAAACATGAACAAATTAAAATTCAACTGGGGAACAAGCACAGCACTTCCTGGCTTGTGTTTCACATTCATAGAAGCATCACAGGGAATCAGTGAAGAACGTCCCAGTCAACAAAACTGGAAGTTACCAGTATTACCGCCATGTAGCAGAAACGAACACTCAACCCTTGGCACAGCCAAGCAACCTATCAGGATGAAAGCAAAAAAGAATGGCGGGAGGCATTAGAGACTAATCAGTATTTCCTGGGATCTCAGGTGCATGACCTAACAGGGATTTTCAGGGTCTGAATATAGGATTTTAATGTGGGAAATAAGAGTGACACATGATACAGCTGGATGAATTGCTACGATCCCTTATTCAACAAAGATTCATAATAACTTCTCATATTCTGTGTTTTACTTTTATGTAGAAAAATTCAAGATGATAAATGCATAGAGAGCGTAATCTCCTCTTGTAGAGGTTACTCAGTGATTCACAGGAAGCCAAGTTGGAGATTAACATATGACGGACACAATTATCTCCAACATTTCTGTAATTTAAGATCATTCATTTCATACTCAATTGCCCAATTGTTGTGATATCACATTATTAAGAATATTTTGCCAACAGAAAATAGTGACAGGAAACCAGAGTTCCTCTGAAGAACTCTTAAATTTAGGCACCTAATGCAATGATGCACCCTTCAAAGCTGTAGAGATCAAAGGTTTCCCTCGATGGAAACACAGAATGCAATAAACAACGAGTTCTAACCCTTAGCACTGTTTTTATCATCAGTAGAGCCCCACTCCTTTACAGTAAAGGCATTTTTTTAAAATGCAAAAAAAAGGACAACCTGGCCTGCTTTTCCCCATCAAACTAGCAGCACAGGCAGCAGGAACGTGTCTTCTGAGTAGAAACATTTGATTCTCTCCTCTAAGCCCCCATATTACCCAGCTCTCTCTCCATTCACTTAGAGAAAAAAACATGGAGAAAAATAACATTTTTGAAGTATTTTGTAACATTTGCCCCTCTCTGCTTACATCTGATGCTCTGATGAATACTTTCAATTTGTCTTCAAGCTTCAACTCCACTACTGCCCAATCACTTACCCCACTTCTGCTTCTTTGTACACAAGAGATTAAATATCAGCATTTCCTTAAATCTAAATCAGAAATTAATGCTTGTTCCATAAACTGAGATTACAATCTATTATTTTAACATCAACAAATTCAACCTAACGAATTGAGACCAGGTACACCCATGTTGTGCTTCAACTACTCATCCTAGTAAGGCAGTTCACATTTGCTGTGGCACAAATTTACTCACCTCAAACACTTGCTGCAGGTGAGCCTCCTACTACCTACAGATTTATAATATTAGCCCCCTCCTTTGCAGCTCAGTGTTCTCTGTCACAAGTAGCAGTGATTCAACAAGCTCCCGTGCACACAACACACACTTTACCACCAGGTCTTCAGTTGAATCAAGCCAAAAGCAGCGCTGACATCACAAAACCACTCGCATCCTGCCTAAAATGTTACCACTGACAAGGCTGGTTCTCTCCAGGCTAAAGCAGGCATAGAATTAACTTGCTCCCACTCTCGCACATGTAGTATCAGGGCATATACAGGTTACAGTATGCAAATAACAGTCCTTGCTGAAGAGTTTTAAACTAAAAAATGTCCCCATACAGTGTAGATTAGACTATAAATAGATTTTCATATGATACTTAAAACTAGAATTCCACTCCTTTACAGCCATCTGTACAGTTTTTGTGGGCTAGGAAGCACAACACTTGTCACAGTAGCTGTGAAACACTGGAAGAACTGATGCTCCACAATAGTGACATACACCATTGATGCTCTACATGTTGTCCAGAAAAACTACTTGGTGGACAATGCTTTTCTTTTTTGTGTATTTTACATTACCAGCAAGAGGCTGAAATAGAGCTCAACCACACCACACTCAGACTGAATGCCAGCAAAAGGCTGCAGTGACCTAACATTTTGCTGCTGCTGCTCCCTGCCATTTCCCATCCCCTTCTTCCCCCACTCAGTTTTAGCCACGCAGTCCCACTCCCTCCCCTTCTTGCCTGCTCCGGCCCCGTCCAGTCTCTCAGTGAGCCAGTTCAGCTCTCTAACCCAGCAGAAAACAAACTTGTTTCTACTGAGCTGTCTCCCTTTTGTCCTGGTCTTGGCTGGGATAGAGTTAATTTTCTTCACTGTAGCTGGTATCGTGTGTTTTGGATTTGGTATGAGAATAGTGCTGATGGCACATCGACGTTTTGGTTGTTGTTACGTAGCAGCTGAGTGTCCCTAAGCAGGGCCTACACTAGGTCAAGGACTTTTCCAGCTTCCCATACTGTGCCAGGGGCACAAGAAGCCGGGAAGAGAGGGGCCACAGCCAAGGCAGCTGATCCAGCTGACCCCAGGGATGTCCCATACCATGAACGTCCTGCTCTGTACATAGAGCTGGGGGAAGAAGGAGGAAGGGGGGGACATTCGGAGTGATGGCGTTTGTCTTCCTAAGAACCCATTAGGCGTGATGGAGCCCTGCTTTCCTGGGGATGGCTGGAACCTGCCTGCCCGTGGCTAAGGGGTGAATTAATTCCTTGTTTTGTTTTGCTTGTGAGCACGGTGTTTGCTTTTCCTTTTCATTATTATTAGTATTATTACTGTTACTATTAGCATTTCGCTTTACCTGTTAAACTGTCTTTATTTCAAGCCATGAGTTTTCTCAATTTTACCCTTCCAGTTCTCTCCCCCACCCCAGCAGGGGGGTGAGCGAGCGGCTGGGGGGGGGCTGAGTTTAGCTGGGGCTAAACCACAACATCATTCTAAACACGCTGACTTGGTTGACAGAGGATCTGCAGGAATACACACACAGGCGAGAGACTGAGTGGGACCACCACTTTCAGTGGTGAATTAGCTCAGCCCCTCCTCAGGAACCTCACCCTGACACCTTATTATGCACTTGCAGTTCAGCCGAAATAGATATTGATGCTTAGGCATATTAAAAAAATCTGATGCCCACACACAGTAACAAATAAAACCTAAGCTTATACTGACAGGTTACAGCTATGCACAAAACTCTCCAGAATTAGGTGAAAATTAAAAGGTAAGAGCATGTTAAATGAAAAAAGTTGCAAAAAACTACATGTGATTAATATAATTATTAGAAATAAGAACTATTAAAACCTCTAGCACCTGAACAACGTACTTAATATCTTCTCTTTTTTGGGGGGGAGGAAAGGGGCTGACCCCCAAAACAAACAAACAAAAAAAACCACAAAAACTTTCCACAGAAGTTAGATACTACCTACTGAAAAACACTGGCCACATCAGAAAATATAACAGCAAGCTGTTTCCCTACAAAGATCTTTACATGTAAACAATTCAGTCACATTGTAAGAACATAATTTTTCTTTTATAAATATGCACACAAATTATTCATATCCTTACATAACAGCCAGCTCAATGCATTCACATCACAGCCTGCCAAGACGGCTCACTTTTACAAAGATATAGAACAAAAGAGAACAATAGTACATAATTGCTTTACAAATGGCTTTATAGAGTAATTATATCATTAGGCCTGAGTGGTTCCAGCTTCCAAGTGTTCTGACACTAATCTTTTGAATACATTTTTGTTAGGAACTAAGTGGATATCACTGAGAAAAAAAAACCTTGCACAGTGGAGAGCATATGACTTTACTCCAGTTCCACGGAGCTTATTGAAAAGGAGTGATTTCCCACCCGCATTGCCCTTGAGATAGCCAAAGGAGGAACACCTAACAGCTGCTTTGGTGTACCAGCCTCATAGTAACCATGCTCCCAGAGCTTTATACCTAGATTTTATCTGCCTTAATGCAGTCATCCGTGGGCAAGTCTGCCTACCAACCAAGACTGGGATCAGTCTCAAAGGTTGATAGGAAATAGGGACCACAACTTCTTTACAGATCTTGACGTACTCTAGGTCCATCACTGATGGCTTACGTAGACTCTGCAGTCATCCCTGCAAGAATGCCTGCATCTCCCTGCGTGTCCGGTCCCCCTTTTCACTTCAACTCTGGGTAAGATCATCTGCAACTGTGTTAGCACATATCAGAGGTTATAATACATACATCTGCAGCTACTGTGACCACCTGCTACCTGCTAGTCAGCCACAGCAGACAGTAAAACACATCTGACTAGCCAAGGAGAGCAGCTATGAAATCAGTTCAACACCTGCTCCCTCTTAAAACATTTACTCCTACAAGACCATTTTTTCCCCAACGCTACTAGGAATAAAGCAACACTTTGACATTACTTATTTCTCAGTGCCCTTGTCCTTCTTTTAAGTGCTCTTTTCAGCTTGATATTTTGAATGAAAACCCCATTTACCTTGCTGGGACAGACCTAGAGCTGCTAACACTACTTCTGACTTAAAATACACTCTAATCTCCTTTGCTTCCATTTCCTCCTACACATGCACCCCTTAGCTAATGTCTCTGTACTGGTTACCCTTTCTATAGCACGCAGGCAGGACAAGAATAAACACCTTATTATTAAAGTAATGTAGGTGCTGTTACCGTGTACAATTACACAGGCTAGTCATGCCAGCGCTGAAAGCAAAAAGCCTAAATTCCCTTGCAATTATTCAGTGCACAGACAAGAATGTCTTTAGATTCCAGTTCTATCATCTGAAGCTGTCTTTGTCAGAGAGATCACAGTTACTACCTTATTTCAACATAGGAACCATATTAGTCATGTGCAGCTCACCATGACATAAGAGCCAAATTTAATAATAACCTGCATTTTATAATCCCATTCTAAAAACTATAAGCTGTACACTGCTCAGGAATTGTTTGCTTTAAAAAGAAGAGAGCAAGCATCATTTGCATACAAATAATTTCTGGAGTGAATACAGATATCACAGAACCATAGAACAGTCAAGGGTAAAAAGGACCTCTAGAGATCATCTAGTCCCACGCCCTGCTCAGGGAGGTCAGTAGACCAAGTTGCCCAGGACCCCGGTCCAGTCAGGCTCTGACTATCTCCAAGGACACGTCCTTGCCTCTGTTGTACTGGGGAGCTGAGAACTGGACACAGCACTCTCACCAGTGCTGCACAGACAGGAAGGATCACCTCCCTCAGCCTGCTGGCTGCACTCTTCCTACTGCAGTCCAGGACACACTGGCCTTCTTTGCTGGCTCACGCTCAACTTCTGATCCACAAGGACACCTAAAGCCTTTTCTGCCAAGCTGTTTTCCTGCCCATCAGCCCTCAGCCTATGAGATACATGGGCTTGTCTCTTCCCAGTCACAGGACTTCACACTTCATGAGGTTCCCGTTGGCCTGTTTCTCCAGCTTATCAACACCTCTCTGAATGGCGATGCAATCATGTGGTGGATCAACAATTCCTCCCGTTTTATACATTCTGCAGACGTGTTGAGAGTGCATTCTGTCTCATCATCTACATCATTAATGAAGATGTTAATATGAAATTGCCCCAGTATCTCCTGACCCTGCTTCCACCTCTTGCATACTTTTTACATCTGAATTTGTCCAGGAGATCCATGTTCATCCATGCATGCCTCCTGCCATCTGTGCTCAATTTTCTGCTCATCCATTTGGCCCGCTCTTGAGCATGAAAGAGAGAATCCTTGAAAAATAACCAAGCAGATCCACAAAGAGGTCAAAGTCTGTTCTCCTGAAACCCACAGTTGCAACCCTGCTATTTGCCTTGTTTCTTTTCCTCAGGATCCTGAGCTACACCATCTCAAGCTTGGGGAACATCCTCAGAAACAGTAAACTCACATGCCCAACCAGCTCTTCCTTGTTCGTAGGTATGAGGTCCAGCAAAGCACATCCCCTTGTCAGATCCTTGCCCATCCTTGTCAGGAAGTTTTCAATAATGCACTTCAGAAACCACCTGGCTTGCTTGTGCCCTGCTGGGCTGCCCTTCCAGCAGATACTGGTGTGGTTAAAGTTCCCCATGAGGACCAGAGCCTGGGAACATAAGGTTTCTCCTAGTTGTCTGAAGAAGGCCTGACCTATTCTTCCTAATCAGGCAGACACCATACTGCCTGTTTTGTCTGCCTGCTAATCCTGACCTGCAAACCCTCCACTGGATCATCGTCCACCTCAAGGCAGAGCTCCATGCATTCCTGCTGCTCTCTTACATAAAGGTCAACTCTTCCTTGCCACCCCCAGCCTAACCTTCCGAACGGGCTTGTATCGTCCATTGCAGCAGTCTAGTTCTGCGAATACCATAGTACATCTCTGTTATCCCAGTGAGGCTACAGACCTCATTCCCAGAAGCAACAGCACGTCCCCTGTCATGCTGTCCTCTCAGCACTTCTTTATTTGTCTGTTAAAGTCATTTTTACAGCAATTAAATAAGACCCCTGGGGTACATCTCCCTCAATCACTTTGATCACAGGCTAAAAATGCCTCACATGCACTGCTTAATACAGCTTGTACCTGACAGGTATGAACAGAGCCATTATATTGTCACAGTCAATCCTCTGAAGCCAGTAACACAGCACAACACGAGTGACAGTGTCAGAGGCTTAGTAAGGTACAGGGGATGAAGCACAGGAAGGTTAAGGGAGGGGGGGAACCAAACACGTTTTGGGGACAGATGAGTTGAATCACTGCACAGGTCCAGACAGCAAACTTCAGAAATGCAGGCCAAGCAATCACTCAGGTTAGAGACCTAACTGGGATTTTATTTCAGCAAACTTGCATGGTAAAAATACCTTGTTTGCAAAACAGGCCATAATTAAAAGACACATAAGCAATCCCTGGAAAATTTCTAGCATTGTAGTTTGTTCCTCCTCTGACTGACAAAACAATCAAACTGTATTATCTCTAGTTTTGCTATGAGAACAGGAGTTATCAAGTTACCCTGAAGGCGTACATCCCCTGGTGTTTATCCAGAGCAAATGGAACCATATCAAAGCTAAGAAATAACCTACTTGGTTATTACAATTAATAGCATTTACCCCTTACTGAGAGCTTTACATTTCTTACATGTTTTCCAAACAGTAATTAAATACTAAGACGGGGGGGGGGGGGTGTCGTCTGTGTGTGTCTGTGTGTGTCTGTGTGTGTCTGTGTGTGTCTGTGTGTGTCTGTGTGTGTCTGTGTGTGTCTGTGTGTGTCTGTGTGTGTCTGTGTGTGTCTGTGTGTGTCTGTGTGTGTCTGTGTGTGTCTGTGTGTGTCTGTGTGTGTCTGTGTGTGTCTGTGTGTGTCTGTGTGTGTCTGTGTGTGTCTGTGTGTGTCTGTGTGTGTCTGTGTGTGTCTGTGTGTGTCTGTGTGTGTCTGTGTGTGTCTGTGTGTGTCTGTGTGAGACTTATGTAGAAAAACAAGTATGCTGAGATATTAATGTGTATGTACCACTGCTATACTCACAGTTACCTGAGCCTTTCCATACACATAGCCAGGGTGGTACACGTGGTTTGAGACTGTTCTCAACTGCTAAGGGCAGAGAACAAAATATATCCAAAAATGTAGTCCACTTCCTTCCAACCTAAGCGCCAAATACCGATTATTCTGCAATAAGAACAGGAAGCTAAAAGCTAAACTTGTCTAAGATAGACTTTGACAAGTACAGAGCCCCAGCAAGCTTCATTCTAAATTTACCAGAGTGTAACATACCACAATACCCAAAAATTTCACAAAGTTTTCAAAACAATGAGGCAACACACAGCTCTTTCCCCTTCAAAGGCTATGCCACAAATGTATGACAAAATTTGCACTACATAAGCACTAGTTCCAAAAGCACAAAACCAGTGCTAAACAAAAATTAATTACCCAAACAAATCCCTTTAAATGAAGAAAGGCTGAGAATCCTAGAAGTCACTGGGAATACTGAAACTAGTACTACTACTTTACATCATACTACCACAGTTCTCTGGCGGTGTAACAGAAAGGAAATTTAGTTATCCACTCACAAGACTACCTAGTGACAATTTCATGGAACTCCGCTTATTTCAGACAAAAAAAAAACCTGGCCTGTTCTCAGTGAAACAGCCTGAAGAGGACAGCTTTTATCATTCCCCACCATTACTACACATATTTTTAATACTTTGGCATTCATACCTTCGCCAAACACATCACACAATTTTTCAAGGCTTTCTTTTTTCTCTTTGCATAGATTAATTCAATTTACATCTTGCAAAGAGTCCTATTTCCTTCTGAAGCTGCTATTAGATCTTCCCAGAATCATCTTCCTAGGCTGCCTGTTATAACTCTTATAACCCCAGTAAGACATATAACATAATTTAGACAAAATATTTGACACCTATTGCAGAACTTAATCATCCAGGTTCCCAAAGACCTTAATCTAAATTCAGGCAGCACTCCAAAAGTTTCCAAATAGAATTAAACTGTGATACTTAAAATAGCAAAAGGAGTTCCCACCCAGAGCTCCTCACTGCAGACTTCTCAATAAGGTGGAAGCTCTGAAACCAGAAACTGGTAGCAAGCAAAACTGCATTCTGAACTCCAACGTGACAGATACTCTATAAATACACTTCCCTAGTGCATCAGGACAGAACCAGGGACACTCACTATCCCACTTCCACCTAAAGTCTTCATCCTTCCCCTCAAGAATCCTTTGAAAAAATTTGTTTCCAAGCTTAACATCAGGGTATAGTTTACTTTCATAACTGTTATTTTAGTAGAGATGCCAAATATAAAATTCCAATTAAAAATCCAATATTTCAAGCTTGGTCTCATCAGTTTTCATCCTGCCTGACAATCTGAGGAAAATGAACCCTAAACTGTCATTTAAAGACAAAAAGGGAATTGGTTTAATTTAAGGAAGTCACTTTAGAAGATGACAGTTGTGCCTGACTCATATTTTTAAGGACTTCATGTGCTAAGCATTTCAAAGTCCTATTTTGTATAGGACTGTCCAAGCCTGAATTCCAATTTTACCCTTTTGCTCATTTTGTAAGAAAAAGTTTTGGCAAAACTGACAAGCAATGGCTACTTCTGGCTCCATTTAACCTGAGGAGGCAAAGACAGTCTCAGGGTGCCATTAAGATGTTAGGAACCCCTAGTTTCCTTGACTAGGGAGATTCTTAGGGAAGTTACAGAAATCACATTGATCAGTTCTCAAAAATACTTAAGGCTTAACTGAAATAGAAAGCCTTCAACATTTTGAGATATTTAAATAAAGGTGCAAAAAGAAATAGGGAGAGAAGTGTTGCAACTTCTGAAGAATCCTCTACATCTTCTGGTGACTATCTACCTTCGCAAGTGTACATTCTCTGTTTGCCAGCAACTTGAGGATGTGAGCATCTCCCATTCCAGATGGATTTGTGTGGATGAAGTGCAAAGCAATCAGATATTAGAGTGATGAGTAATATGAGCGCCCAAGACATCATAAAAGTATATTTGCTCAGCAGAACACCTTCAAAAAAAAATAATGGACTGCTGCTTATGAACAGGCACAGACTGCCACAAAATATCTTTCCTGATCTCTGAATGTATTATTATTAAAATACTGATGCCTCTACTGAGCCCCCTAGGAACATGCACACAGCACAGCAGCACTCAGCCCCATTCAGGTTAAATAGCACATAGCTTGCTGCCATCAAGGCCTGCAAGTCAGCCACAGCTGGGAGACCTTTCCAGCTGAAGTCCGCTCCTGTCTTTTTATAACTGAATGCCAGAGAAGCCCAAATCACTGCCCCTGAGTCCTCCCCTCGGCTGTCACAGGGGCTTTGCACTCAAGTTAACAGTGACACAGTTGAACAAGGGCATGCTTGAAGCCGTTTGCATTAGCAACAGGACACTGAACACCCACCCAACTCTACCTGCAGGTCAGCAATGTCAAAAGATGATGAGATCACTAAAAAGCAGAATGCTATCGGTTCCAGTAGTAAGACAGCAAATCAGATCTCATCATGGAGCAACAGAAATTCTTGAATGTGGGCAGTAAGAGCATCTATTTCTGTATAGTGTTATTCACTCAATCCAGCAAGGCTCCAGACCACCGACGGCTGGATCTGCCATGGTACATCCGGGAAAGGACCTCTCTTACATCTGACTCATTTCTTTTATTCTTTCCCTAATAATGTGCTACATGCCACTCCTAAAAAGATCCTGGGACATCTGTCTAACCTAACACAGATACTTGCATGTTCTGAAGCAGATCCAAGACAAGAGGGCTGTTCAGTTTTTTCCATAGGCTCTCAAGCGCAAAGATTAAGGACAAATTAGACAAATTGAGCCCAATACTTTTATTCTGCCTCATACAAAATCTCTTTACACATGATCCAACAACAGAAAATGGCACTTCAAGCTGTTTCACAAAGGAAACTCTTGTAAAAATCTCTCTTTCAATATCTTGTCAAAATCAGCATGCTCTGTGACTAGACGACTGTCAGGGTGATCTATAGCCCCTAGCTAGCACTGTAATATAAGCTAAATTGCCTGAGTCACAAGCAATGATAGAGTCATTCTACAGGAAATTGGAAATCAATTCTTGTCATCACTGTACATAACTCCTTTATCAGAGTTCCAGTTCACCAGTGTAATGCAAGGGAAAGAAGCTGGGAACTGACAATCATGACAAGTCGAGCAGTCGCACACACACATCTAAGTGCAGAAGTTCTGTTTCTGGAATAGTGCTTTGCATATGGTACGTGACAGGTGTGAGCAGCCTGACTGGGTAAAATATTGAAGGTTAATGGCGGTCACACACCAGGAAGCAGAGAAATCTGGAGGTGTGTTGCATCATGTTACATTAGGAGGATGCACGTACCTAGGGTTTGAGCCTGAAAATTGAGGCCACAGCCAGTAGAGCGTTCTTTGTACAATGAGTCCTGGCAGAAGAGAAGGGACAACCTTCTGCTAAGTCTCACACTGAAAGTGTTTCAGACGGGTACTAGGAGATTCCTTCACAGTCATGGTCAAAGTGTTTCAGAAACCAGGGCAGCAACATCAGCGTTGGCAAGCTTATTCACAAGTGGTGTTATCAGGACTCAGTTGTTGGAATCAAGTGATTATGTCCACTTTTGTTACCAAGAAGGAGATCTTAAAGCTAAGGGAAGAACCAATAGTTTGATTCTAATAGCCAGGAGAAAAAAAATAATCCAACATGAAGTTATTCTTAAAGCATGCAATCACCTTTCTGGCAATGATGATTTTCTGCATATATGCTCTACTATGCCTCATTTTACCTAGACTCACCATCTAAACTCCTTAAAGTGAAGTACTAAAATCAAATAAGCTTTGAAACAAATTACAAAAATTCTCTGTAAACCAACCAAAACATTTTCTCTTTCCACTTCCTAAACTGTCCTGCACAAAAGCAAACTCATCAAGCTTCCACATAGATACAACAAAACCGTGCCCATTTCTTTACACAAACTCACTTCCAACTACTTCACACTGAAAATCCAGGATGCAGGAATATGATCAGCACACACAGGGTCCAGCACAACACGTTTCTCGTCTTAATGCAAAAGTCCTAACCCAAAATAAGTACTCCTTTCAAAATACAAATCAAATGTAACAAAGTGTTCTCTGTGTCAGAAAATTTCCTTTCTTACTCTGACCTATTTGGGAGAAAGTAGTTTCTTCACATAACAAACGTTTGTTATTAAGCAAACGTTAAGAATTTCTCTCCACAAGAGCTGAAGAGCAGCACTCTTCTATTAAGCAGAGCACAGACCACGAAGCAAACAACCCAACCACACCAGCAAGCAAGCCACCCATCCTCCACAATAACCCAGAACGCCTGCAACACGCTACAAAGAGGGGCTGTTCCTCGCTCTGGTTCAACGCTGGCTGCAACAATGTCTGGCATTAATGAGGCAAGCGGAGAGCCAACGGGCTATCGGAAAACAACTGAGAAACTAAATGCCATCATCTTGTGTTGATTAGCTGAATTTAGTTTACATAAGCCACTGATCTTTTTATCCTTACAGCCTTACAATTCTAAGTATGACATTGTTTATATTCTTGTAACTATGTCTGGACAAAAACTCATTCATTATTAACTTTTGAAGTGTATGAATACCTTTCAACTCTTCCGCTCCACTATTCAGAAATATGATTGTTCCTTGCTCATTTTTATACTTCATGTAGAGAACAGTTGGGAAACAAATGCATGTTTTGTGGTGGAATAGTTGCAAAATTTAAATTATTTGTGAAGACAAATACACCCTTTTTTCTTTTCCCTTAACAGCAAGTAACTTGAGAACCCCAATATCCTAGAAAGATGCCCACTTCCACTGGCAAAGTCTTACTTGGGTTTAAATACACTACCCACCCTTAATGATATTCCATTATTCACTAAACTATTACAAAATTAATCTGGTAGAGAGAAATTTAGTCAGATGTTTGTTTAACAGCATTACACAGTTTTGATCCCAGGAACCAAAGGAAAGGGGCTTTTAATTAAGGCATGCTGAATAAGAAGGGCATGAAAGCGTAACATTTAATTTGCAGAGTATAGTTACACAATGTGTATTCCTTGGTGGCAAAGCCAGTGTGAGAAATTCCTGCTCCACTACACCTCTCCCTTCTTGTCCCCATTAAAATGCTGCAGTTTTCTGCTCTTCTCTTCAGTTGTACTGATATAACTGAATGTCGTGATATAAGTTCATCATTGCAATGATCTAGGATGTCATTCATTCATTGGAATTCTTTTATTTGCTTCCAGAACAGCCCCATAAGTATCCAATTGGGAAGGTGGCAACCCGGAAACAGAAGTGACTTGATATGTGTGAAACATAACTCAGTGGTCAGTGTCCGTAATGTACCATTGCACTAATATTGTCCCAGTTCATTACAGGCTGGCACATGGCCCTGCCAAATTAATCCAATATGATGCAGCTTGTTCTTAACCAGCGCTGCCCTAGTCACTGGCTTCCTAAAGCTCACACAGGAATACACCGGCTTTGAAAGGACCAAGACAGAAGTTCACCCTAGCCCATTACCAGGGTGACACTCCCAGGTTAGGAAACGTGGGCTGCTGCCTTCTCTCATGGTTCACACCTTTTCTTTTTGACAGTCTCCGAGTGAGTCTGGAAGCCCCAACACCAGATTTCAACCATTGCAGAAAGACGTGCAATGCTCGTGCCGCTGAGGAAGAGTGGCCAGCTCAGACTAGGCCTTTTGCACCAGCAGACATTTCGTTTTTGACCTGCACTCTTACACACACAGAATGAACTACCTTAGCTACCAAAATGCACCAAGGTTAAAGTATCGGTAAGTGGTGAAAACTGCAAATGGATTCTGGAAAACCTACAGAGGTCCATAAAGAATGAAAAATTAGACTCCAACAGTACAGGTAGGCAGAATTGCAATGTTTTAAGCACCATTGCTTACTCTGAACACTGTATTTGCAGAGTCCTTCGAAGTTCATATCATCCTGCAGTATGAAGTCCACCTAATGTGAATCTGTAATAGGAAGCCCTCAGCGTATGAGCCAGTTGTACTGACTCAGCTGAGAATCCAGAAAGATTAGCCTCTACCCTCTGAGCAAATGTACCAGGTCTGCCAGCCAGCAGTCGCAAGCTTATAACCAACCTTCAGAAAGACAAAGGCAGAACAGTAATGCTTGCTAGTACGTATTATGCACACAGACAGAAGGTACGAAGTGATCCAAAAAGCCTAACAGTGTTAGAAACAGCTCAAGCAATAGGGGGTTATTGCTTATGAAAAACTAACAGAAAAAGAAGCCAGTGGTGTTAATTATATTCATTACTGGATCCAATTCTCTTCCCTCCTTCCCTCTCCAAACTGAGGCTTACTTTACAGTATAAGTTAAAGAACCCAGGAGTGAACTATGTCTAACAGAAGTTTTGCAGGTCATGAATCTTCTCCATAACTGCCATCATAACCATGGGAAAATATTTTATAGCTGCAATAATCCCCTTTAAAGGACATTACCAAAGTTAACAGCCATGATTGAACAGTAACTGGTCCCAGCTTTGTTTCAGTCCTTAATTTAGACACTTTGTTAACTGCTAGTTATTGCTGAAGCACACTGAATTTTGCTTGGTGAATCATTTTAAAGAGTGTTTCTCCATACATTAAAAGGCCTGAAAGAGAGGTTAGGAAAACCAATAAACTTAAAAGTATGGAAGGCTACAGACACAGAGAAATCTTATCAATGCACAGCATTGTACTGAAACACATCCCGACATGAAAAAGTAATTTGCATGTTTACTGATGCATTGTGGATATTTGTTCAAAGCCTTTAACATAAGCTGTTAGTTACGCAGCACTAATTCATTTAAGTTCTGACAATTTCTCAAAGTTTTAATTAGTTCTGAGAAAATGTTTTATGTACAAGTCACAAGTCACCGTGAAGTAGACCTTCCCCTCCCTTCTTCCTGTGATTCTAAACCTCATAGGAAAAGTCCTGTATATTAGGCTTGGGCAGAGAATGATAACCACACCTTAAACAGAAAGCTGCAGCACTTCCCTGCCTGCCACACAGCACCCTGCATTTTCTAGCACCCAAAATACTGGACAAAGACAGCACATTTAGCCACATTTCTTCCTGGAGACATCCACACCCTGCCTGGACGCGGTCCTGTGCCCCTGCTCTGGGTGTGCCTGCTCCAGCAGGGGGTGGGACGGGATGAGCTCCAGAGGTCCCTTCCAGCCCCTGCCATTCGTGGATTCTGTGATGTTACAGGTGAACTGAAGCTGCAGAGAAATAAAGTGATTTCCTACAGACTGAGAACCTTTCCCATTAGGGGTGGGGGCGGGGTGGGGGACGACAGGCAGCAAAGGTTTTCTGTATGTCAGAGCAGCATGGCTGTAGGGGTACGGAGTCCAGCAAGATAAGCAGGAGGGCTTGCAAGGCCCCTACTCAAACCTGCAGCCCACGTTTCCATCAGCACGGGATCCCTGCCAGGCAGGAAGCAAAGCAGTTCACATTCATCCACACACGTTGGTACTAGCACCTCTAGTACAGCTGGTTTGCCGCATGCCTCCATCTCTTTGCACCTCCCGCCTAGAACTCTGCATCCTAGTTCTGTGTTCAGTCCTGTGGGGTGACTAAGAAAACCCCAGTCTATTGGAAGTGGGTAATTTTCTCTGAAGTTCTACAGTACAGAATCATGGCTTTAGCTTCTTACTTTTTGCTGTCTCACTCCCTTCATTCCAGTGAAGCTCTATGGATGGTGCTGAAAGCTGGCTTTGGCGCGTGTGATTCCCTGAGAAGATGGACTTGCTGCAAGCTTCGGTGTTAGTCATTTTCTTATTCTCTTATTTTATGAAATAAAGTAATAGGAGTGCATTCTTGTGGCAATTCAAGAGTAAGATGACTTTTCTGAAAACTGCACCTACCAGATGAACTAAATAGAGCAAACCACTCTCAAATGTTTAAGAGCCTCATAAGTGCACTTCATACATATGCTTTTATTATCTTCTACATGATCTCTGACATTTGAGTAACATCTAAATCTTGTTTCACCATTTCCTTTTGTATTTCCAGTTCCCGCTTCCAGATTGTCTTTAGGACTAGAGCAGCAGAAGGGAGAAAAATAGCTCATGTCTTGCGGTCTGTAGCCTGGTGAGAGGGAAACAAGATCATCTGCATCAAAACCACCAAAATACTGTAAATCTGTATAAGCAAGCACCCACGTTTTCAGATGCTTATCCAAGCTGAACTAAACCTCTGTATTCTGCCATTACTGTTAAATTCAACTATTCTAATAATTCACACATTTTCATAGCTTGGATACTTAATGATGCTAGAAAGCTCTGAACAGAGGAAGAGTATAGCCCATGACAGACAGAAAAAGTGAATTAAAGGTTTATTAAGTAAGCGTCTTTAAAGCTATTTTTTGTCTGGCATCATATCAGCCACAGTAGAAATTATTTACAAAGAATTTGCACTCTAGCTGCATCACTAAATGTATTAGCGACCTCAGCACACAGGATCAAGACAACTCCTCCTTTACCCTCTCTTTTGCCACCCCAGTGCAGTTTCTTCAGTTTTTCCTGGATCTCTCCTGACATGCCTTATTGCCTGCTATTATAAGCTGGTTATTACCAAAACAACTCTGGTTTTATTTAAATCACCTGCCCTGTAATTTAATAGGCAATTCTTGGATACTGCATTTCCATTCAAATACTGATTAGACCAGGCATTTCTCTGGTCCCATTTATTGTTATTAACATATAATATACAATTTTCTTTATTTACCAATTCTTACACCACAACAGTGCCATACTTCTTTCATACAGTCAATTCAAGTATGCCATTTAAATGGTGTCTTTTTTACCTAGTGACATAAACTTAATTCAAATTTCAGTGTGTAGAAAAATCAGTGTGATCATGGGGTTTAGACTATCCTACAACCACCACATCAGTTCAGTCTTTCTTTATCACACTACCATTTAGGGACCTGGCATCCCTCAGCCTGTCTAGAACAAGACCCTGAAGTGCTCATAGCCTGCTACATCCAAGCTAAACCAGCATGACTACGCAGACATCCCTTAGCAGGCATTGGCTATTGGTTCCAAAGTTTTCTGTGGGCTTTTACTTCAAACCAAATTCTCTTCCCACATTTCCATCAGCAGGAAAACATCACTATGACTTCCAGTACAGAATCACACAACTTATCTATATATTGGTAGTACTTTTAATAATATTGCTACTACATTCCCTAAAGATGATGTTAAACATTACTGGTTTATCCTTTAGGCCTATTCATACGATCACCAACAGACTAGTTATTGTACCTGTTATTCCTAGGGCTCCAGCAACCACAATGAACTCCAACTTTAATGGACATTTCAGCTTGTGTTTCTGAAACTCTTCTGATTTTCACACAGATTCAACAGTCAATGTATGCACGTGGCACAGCATGCCCCCTATGTGCAGGTACAGTGACGCTTGTAAAATCACGCTCAGCAAATACTGTTTGTCTTGCAATAGAATAAATCTTTTTAATCTTTATTTAAGATCACTATTATAAATCTAGACTTGATAATTCTTTACAGTCCTGCTATTTTTTGGCTGAATCCATGCAAACAGCCTGCCCTCGTGGTTGTATTTGCTAATTTGCATGGGCACTCCCAGGGCCATCCCATCTATCTGTTTTGAATAAGCCAAACAAAAAAAAAAACCACAGTGAAAATGCTAAATCAAAGTGAAAGAAAGCAGAGGGACAATAGACCTCACCAGTCTGAAAGAAAAAGAGAGAAAACTCCATGTGATGCTTCTGTGTTACCATGAAACACCCCAAATGTCACACAGCTACATTGTAACTGAGGAAAAACTACCTGAAGGAAGCATCTTTTGTCCAAGCCCGAACTGATTAAGGCTGATGACAAACACACTCTGACAGCAAGGTTATTTGATGAGCTGATAAACCAAGAAGCTAAACATTCAACAGTAATTTTCTTGGCAGCCTTCCCCCCAGCCATCATAAAGAAAACCCAGTTGGACAAAGCCATTTGATGGCATGCTTACTTGAGATGTAGTAGCACTGTAACAGTCAGTTAAGAGAATAAACTTCATTCTGCAACAGTTAAACTATAAACTTCTTAACAATTCCCTGGGTACTAGTTGATTCTTTACGGTCAACTTAGGTTGGATATTTTAAGCAAGCACTGACTGCTCACCGATAAACCCCTAAAGACAGTTAAAGGAATTCAGTAGGGATGCAAAAGGCTTAGCCGGGAAATTTAAGTTACCGCTGGGATACCCAAGTACAGTACACGGGGAGGCTACAATATCCTTAATTATCTACAGTCTTTATCATTGCTCTGTGCTCAAGAATCACACCAAAAAAAGGGTAAAAAAGCCACAAGCATAACAGAGCCTCACCTGCCTACATGTATCAAATAAAAACAATTATTTAGGACCTTACTCTACTTATGCAGCTTTTCACACTGCTTTGCTAAAAGCAATATGATGGCAATTACTGAATGCCACCACAGGGCTCACAAACGGCTAAAGAAAATACTATCTACTACAATATAATGACACATGACGGTAGTTAAACCATTCACATTTACCAACTAGGAGCACACAGATGGTCAATTGTTGAAGTTTGCTGATGACTTGCCTGCTAAGCCACTGTAACATAGTCATTCAGGATCTTAGGAATAAACACCAAGAGCTCCCACTGAAAAAATCCAGGAAGCTTATGTTCCTAATTGCTTTGGATGCTTTTGTTCATCAGGCCTCAGTGGGAACTGTGTGGCTCTGCAACGCTTCAAAGAAAAGGTACCATGTCTTTTCCTAATGCTTCTACACACGGTCTCTGACACCACATGTTGCACCCCATCGCTGTACCACGACCATCATCTGATGGTCACGTACTTCTGTGGTACTTACCGTGTGACTTGGACACAACGTGCTGAGGTTTGCAGAGACCAAAGGAAGAGTACCAAACTGTTTTGCAGGACACTTTGCCTCTCCGTATACTGGAGCTGGCCTTATGCATACACCACAGCAGTACAGAGCACTCAAAAGGTTAAGATTATCCCAAATCCCCGTAAGAATTGATACTGCAGCGCCAGCCATTCTTGTCTGTGGGTCTTGCTCTGTGGAGCGGGAAGCAGTTTTCCTTCCACATCACTGCAAGTCATCGCCAGAAATCCCAAGTGACACAGCACTGCAGGGCTAACATTGCTGATGTATCTAGCTAGAACGAAAGCTCAATAACAACCAGTCAAAAAATTTTATTTACTACAGCAGGGAGAATTTTTGTGAAACCACAGCACCATCATCTGGTAAAATGCCTGCATTGCTTTTTGCCCTTATCACCAGATTATCTTGAGCATAAACATTTTAATATCTATCTTAGCATCTCACAGGGTTTTACATTATAACATAACATATTTCATGTAATTATGTTTAGAATGAAAAAAGTAATTTGCTCAATATTCTTTTTACCATTTTACCACTGTTTGCCCCATCTTTCTAGTGCCAGTTCCATTAATTCTTCCTTTTCCATGTGTCTCACGGGAGGGGATTTTCAAAAGCAATAGATCTTCAAGGGAGTTCTAGAAAAATCTCTCATCCAAAACACAAATAAATCCCTAACCAGCTTTGCTAGTACAGTGAGAAAGATAGTACAGTGGCTCAAATTCAGTCTTCTTACAACCTAAAAAGCCTACTGGAAAGGAAGACTGATGGTTGCATTACTGCATGTTACCTGTACAATTATTTTAAAATATTTAACTATTAAATTAGAGACATTCCTGCCGGTGAATGTTTAACTCTGCCTCCCCTGCAATCAAGTAGGCTGTGATGACTCCGTCTACTACCTCATTCTCTGAGGGACCCTATAAATCTGCTATGGGAGAAGAGCAGAACAGAGCTTTTGCCAAAGAGGAGAGAGCTGAAAGCAGACATTGTTAACTAGAAGCTGGGAAATCTAATGATAAACCCTCTCAAGTCCTGTTTCCCTGAGCACCCTGAGGGACAGGAAACAGCACTCTGCTTACAACTTCTACTGCTTGACCTGCCACCCCAGCTCCTCAGCCCTCCCCCTTTCCCATTCAAACACACACTGTTCACATCCATATCACAGGACAGAGAAGCAACCAGGAAATTTGCTCATCCTGCACTAAAAGGACTCAGAGGAATTACTGCAACCCACCCTCCTGTATTCAGCTTTAGCATGCCACATATGCAGACTGTGTTCTTTGCACTCTTATGCTGCCATTGAAGAGCTAACCTAGACCAGCAGCTCATTGCACCAGGCACACTGCACACCGTTACTGGTAATCAGTCACTCCCCTTCGCAGTTTAGAACCCGAATAGACAAAACAGGGAAAGAGATACACCTGCACAGCCAGCATGTCCTGGGTCTTCCACATGCAAAGGCTGCCTCCTGCTCCCATCCATGACATCGACCAGGTTGCTGAACTCCGATTGTCTGACCCAGCCTCTCCCAGCACCAAGGCACACGATGTGCTAGATGGATTTAGTAGTCCAGGTCACCACTAGCTTAATGACCTCCTAACGATGCCGTGGTCAGTATACACTGACTCTGCAGTCCCCTCACAATTCATGTATAGCACTAGGGCCCAAACCAGACACATGTGAAATGGGACCACCAACAGCACTAAGTCCCCTTCGCTGCTATCACAGACAACCACGTAACACAACCCCTTGAGGCTATGCAAACCCAGACACAGGGATTTTAGGGTCATCCAAAGGATTTAGACATAAGAATCACTTCAGTAAAACTTACCAATAGCTCTTTAGTAGCTAGTTTTAACAAGGCAAAATTTCAGTGGTGAACAATAGCAGGGTTCAGACTTTAGAACATCCTTGTAAACACATTAAGAAAAGATAACACTATTCACATTTTCAAGAGTTTATCAATAGCCTTCATTTTAAACTGCAGCTCCACGTGGATGCCTCCATTCTATAAGTAAAGCTCATGAACTGAACTGTACCTCTTCTGTACCCATGACTTCTGTTGCCCCCCACTACCACTCCCCCTAAAAAAAAGTTAGGTTAGCCAATACCTGAGCTGTGCATGCTACTGCTTGAAACAGGGGCATACGCGGAGCCAGCACTGTACAGAGCAGGAGACAACCTGAGGGGAAGTAATTTTTATACATATGTGATAGGTTAGAAGTAGGCTGGCCTTTCAGTTGTCTAGCGGGCCATAAGTAATTGAACAAGCTGCAAAACAACAAATCCAAACCATGCAGCAGGCTTTTGGTATCTGTCTGGGACACACTTGAACTATCACATCATCCTAGTTCATGTCTGCTTCTAAAGGGCTGATGAGGACCTCAAGCTGTTCAAACTTCCTTTGCTTCCCTTACCTGACATGCCACCAGAACTCCTGCGAGCAGGGGACACAGCGCAGTGCGATACACCTCATGGTACTGAATCGCTGGAGAACTTGGCCCAGGCATCAGGGTTTGATGAACCTTTATCACAGAGTACTTGGACTGATGAGCAGGCACTGCATAGATTTGAGTGGCTAATGAAGTTGCAGCAGGGCATTTACCAAGTGGTTTTTAAAGTAAACATCATTGATTTCCTTGCTGTGAAATGTAGCACTTAAATGACAAATTCAGAAGTGGCTCAGCGACCCAGGGAGCAGGGAGGTGCCAAGGACAGTAACCTTGTCAGTCACTGCAAGCACTGCAATCTCTGTTGTCCATTCAGTTATTGCCTCCAGCTGGATTTAAGGACCATTTCAATGAAGCAAAGCGAGGACTTGAGGATGTCAGTCCATCCTGGGGGAGTGCTCTGACAACCAGGCTTTTGAAGCACGGGGGTGCATCTCTCATGTTCAGAAGACTCATGCTAGGAAGCCTCCTTAAAAGTTTTAACAAAGCTAATATACTTCAAGAAAACATTTTCTCATTTTAAGAAGCCAACATTTTCTAATGTTTAAAAAAAAAAAGTCACTGAAAAGTTCACAACCCACCCCAATTATTATCCTAAATCATTATCCCATTCCTCGGGCACCTTGGGGGAAGTAATTTCGTCGTATTTCGCAAGCATGTTCAAACAAACTTGCTCTACCCTTTCCTTTACTTGGCCGCTCTGCTTTTGTGCAGTCTCCTCAGTCGGCAGCAGCTCAGTTCTCCCATGGCAAAGACAGAAGAGAACTGGATGTATTCTCTAACTGTGGGAGGTAACACACACTCCCCCACACTGGGAGACTGGGTTGTTCCTGGCAACTGAAGACAGTTTGCAATTCCCCAGCTAGAGTAAGTGTTTGGAGCCATTTACAATCTCACTCCCTTTTCCCAAAGGAAATGAGCTACAGAACTGGTTTCCCCCCAGATGCCACATGGTTCACAGTCTCTTTTGAACCCTTGCACAAGTGGGCCACAAAGGCGAGTCCATGCAGCAGTTTGTCAGTATGGATTTCCGTTATTTCTGGTCTCACCTGAAATTATGTCAGACTGGTCTCAACTGAATTATGTCAGACAGTCACAAACGGGGCTGGTAGAAACAAACAATAGCCACACAGAAATCACACCCAGGCCAGACCCACATCACAGGCTAAGGTTACAAAAGACAAATTGCTGCAGACCATTAGCTTAAAGAACTTGAAGCTGCCAAATAACAAAGTCGGTTAAGCCCCTTGAGAGTAAAGCCACTGATGGAGAAGAGCATAAAAATACAGTGCCAAAATATAACAGCTGCATGTGTGGGTATTTCAATAGATGAACACTATAGTATCTCAGAGATTTGTTACTGCTAGTCAGTAACCAAAGCACATTTAGTAATTGAACACAGTGATGCAGTTAGGAACATGCACACAAGGCGACTACGCTGGCACTGCACAGCTCATTGTTTTAGGTCACAATTGACAAGACTCCACTGATGCAGATTAAATGCAGCTGCAAGACCCAAATGGACAAGATGGACAAAGTGCTGGGGAAAAGAAACAGAAGAATGTGAAATTCAGCAGTCATATGTTATTCATGAAAGGCTATTCAGTAAACATTTCAACATGCGTCTTTGGTTATTAAAGGAAAAACAGAACACACATCTAAGATTTAAATAAAAATTCATGAAAAAGAAAGTTGTACAGAAGAGCTACTTCACTGCTCTAATGGCTGCTAAGAGATTGTCTATATCAAGCGCTTGTATTAAGTAATAGCCACAGTCATGATACTTTGACAATAAATGAAGGATCACTGAAAACTTTTAGAGTTGCAGCGCTTCTCCTGGACAGATTTTGGAGTCTGCAGGCATTTATCTCAACTGACTAAAGCAAGTACAACTGTCTTTTGCTATATCAAAAACTGAAAAGCTGCCAGCGACACTTATGCATGCTACAGAAAACATTCTGCATGACTTCCATCTGGTATTCATCAATCTAACTGGATGTAAGGATGGCATATGTTAGTGTTCTCCCACAGCCTAGAGAAAGTAATCATCTTGCCCTCCTTGATGCAAACTTCACTTTTTTTTTTTTTTTAATCAAACCGATATTTTTATTTAGTAGTTTCTAACATGCTACAAACACTCTACCTAGGAGAAGGCCTCCTGGGCGTTCCCACTGGAAGTACCAGACCACTGGATGGTGTTACATCTAGTTTTTCCACAGCAGAAGTCTATCTACAAGAACATCAAAGATTCAGGCTACAGAGAAAGCTCCACGTAGTTTGCACCACTGAAAGGCAAGCGGGGCTGTCACTTTGACCAGAAGTCATCACCTATCTGAACGAAAATCAAAATTCAAAACGCACTTTTTTTTCCATCATTAATAATGTTAGATTTGCTGCAAGTCTCAAAACCACGTGGAAAAGCTAAATTTTTCCAAGATTAAGGCAATAAAATCCCAAGCAGACTTTTATTTCTCTTTGTTAACCAATACTTTCTACCATTACTGGTAGCATAGACCTTCCGGCCAGCTTTGTAACAGAAGGAAAATAGGCGTATCAACGTGATGTTAACTGCAGAGATGTGTATGTTTGCTAAAATATTGCCTGAAGGTTTAAAGACTTAACAGAGTTGGCATTTCTGAGCATGAAGCAAATGGATGAGCTGGATGAACCGTTAAAAGAAAAAGAAAACCAAACCCACACCACCCCAAACAACCAATCCAAACACCCACAAGGGTTCAAATTTCTGACTGATAAGCTACTGCCACAGAGACAGCGTGAAGTAAAGCCTAGTGAACTCATGGCAAGATTCCCTTCCACATAAATGGACACCAGATCAGGTTCCAGGCTCAGAGCATGAACACAGAGCCTATTTTCTCAAGTTTCAGCTAGCAGATGTGGAGCAGAGCTTTCTCTGCCAAAGAGGCACAAGCTTGGGGTTTGGGGGTTGTTTTTTCTCATTTCTTATTGATTTTGAAACTATTGCTATTAAGTAAATTAAACAACAAAAAAAGCCCAGACAATGTTGGGGGAACAGACAAAGGAATTCATCAACTATTAAAAACCAAAACCAGCAAAAAACTTCTCAGTATTTTAAATTCTATTGAAAACAGTCTGTTTTCCCTTCACAACTATTCTCTTTGAATCTAGTGTCCCAATCCTGCTCTTTGCATTCCACAGTATTAAACTTCTTGAAAATGAATGAGAAACACACAAACCCAAATAGCAAGCTGGCAGCAAAATTGTACCAACTACAGGGAAATATAATAAAGCTTTCAACATCACCAGCCAAGAACAATCCAATAAGGATTATTTCTACTGCTTTGCATTTCACAAGGAAGAAGAATAATTTTTTGCCAGCCTGGCCAGAAAGCACGGCGTGGAGGAGGCACCAGCGTGGAAAACCTGATCCAGATAGTCCTTCCTGGCCTTTCTTGCTTTCCCAGAGTTAACGGTGTAGTTATCACTGTGGGATATGCTTCAGACAGTTGAATGCAAATATTTGGTTTTGAGAAATGCGGACTCTGCAGAGAGACTAGACTGGCAAGATAAAAACCAATTTATCTAAGCGCATGCTTGCGGAGCACAAGGAAGTGCCATACAGCAGACACCTGAGCTAGCTCATTCTGTCTCCTGTTATGAGCTCTTCATTCCCCATATCACTTCCATAGCCTTTTCCTCTAGTCCCAGCTAGAATTCATCTTTCTCGGAGGAAAATTATGAGATGCCATTTATTTTACATAAGGTCCTGCCAACACAATGGACAATAGGGTTATTATGACTGGTCTTTGTCCAAGTTCTAAATAACATAGGGGAAAAAAGTATCAGAGTCTTTTCAACGGACAATATCTTCGTTTAACAGAAAGTTCTCACTTAAAAAAAAAAAAAATTAAAAAAGGAAACTTGCCATCACCTGCCTCACTTGGACAAAACGAGCCTGCTATTTGCAGATGAAGGTGCAACAACTCCCAGGAAGGAAGAGCAGACAAAATTACCTTCAGGCTCCCGCCTCCAATCTATTCCTTGCTGAAAGCATTATTGTGACAGGGAAAAGAAAAAAAGAGATAAAAGAACAAGTAGAGATATATTAAGGACATGAGAGAACACAAAGTCTGGTCACTTAGAGCGTAACACACAGCTGCAGCAGCGCATTCCTACAACAGGAACATAACTGCTGGTGGAGCGTGACTATTTCTTTTAGAAACACAGTAACTCTTCAGTGAAGGATGCCCCTTGTCCAGAAGGAGGTCATGCTACAGGTTAACTGCTTTCAACGCTAAAATTTTATACTAAAGTCATAGTTTCAATACAGCAAGTTTCAGATTCCGTGTCACTGAAAAACACAGGCCAATTGTAACAAAAAACCCAAGAAAACAGGAAAAGCCATTTTAGGAGCAGAACCATGGCCACAGCACCCATATTGCCCTAGGACTTTTTGGGAGGCGTTTTGTTTTGTGGTGGCGTTTGTTGTTTTTCAAAAACAGCAAAATCTTCAACCATGGCGAGGACCTTCGCAAAGCAGAGTTATCAGACTGCTGGTTCAGCTCCCAGCAATGGCTCTGAGGGAAGAGCATAACCAGCTGCAGAGGTGGGGTTGCACTGCCCGAGTCCTCCCGCTCACCAGGACCCAGGTGATGCAGGCCTTGGCTTACCACCGCTCCCAGCTCCCCAGGAAGTCTTCCCACACATTCTCCTCTTCTGCATTTTTAAAACTTGCATGCATATGAACTTGAGAGGAGTGGTCAAAAGGTAATTTTAATACAAACATGGGAGTCTTTCATGCATCTTCTATAACCGACTTCTCTCATAATTCTGAGAGGAAATCTATAATGCCTATGTTTAGTTTTACCATATTAATGCTTTGGAACAGAAGAAACAATAGCTATTGATTTCGGTTATAACTGCCCGTTATTCTGTTTTCAGCAGGACATAGCTCAGTAAAATGACTAGAAACGGGAGCAGTGTTTTATAGCAGTATCATATTAATGATTTGAAGACTAATCATGTCTTATCGAGCCGTGAGCATCAGCAAGCCAAAAACATAAAAATGGAAGATATGTCCTCAAGCTGCATATTTAGTCGATCTGTTTAACATGTACTTTATATTTTTACATTATAGCACTGTACATGTTCAGTTGTGTACTCTCTAGAAGCAATTAAGTCTTAATAATTTGACACCTCGCCATAACTCTCCTGTTTTGTCATCCTCATTTTACGTCAAGCAAGTAATATAAAAGTGAATAAAAATCTGTGAAGGTCCTTTTAACCTTGACAGTCTGTCATATTGTGAAAATCAGAGTAGATCAAGAATTGCTCTTATTTTTCCAGTCTTGCCTCTCATGCAAACACATGGATTTAAACATTTACATGCCTATTCATAATTTATTGGAGCACTTGCAGCTCATACCATAAACGCAGGTCTAGCCTGCAGGAAAAACAATGACTAATAGTTGAAAGAAAGCATTCCAATTAGTCATTGTGAAGTACACCCATGCTCACTGCTTGGTCCTCAGGTGCCAATGCCAGTCCAATAGGGAAGTCTGACATCAAATATGTCATCCAGAAAAATACATCACTTTCAAATAGCAATAGCAGTTAGATCAGAGACTGTGATTTTTCTCTCCTGGTACGTACCAGTAGGAAGACTTATCTTTAAAGAAGTTCCCAAAGATCTGAACCCCTGAAGGAGGCTGATGGGGAAAAGCTGTGCTCTGAGTTGTGTTCCCACCACTGGGACATGCTGCATTCTGCTTTAGAGGACCTGTGCCAGACTATATTTTCTCTTTCCAATTTCAGTGTTCAGAATGGAGACAAACACTGGAGATGCCAGGAGATGCTGCTTCCCAGAGGAAAGTTGTTGCTTATCTACCACTTCTCTCTTGTAAGATGAGGATCCCACTCTGGCCACGTTTGCAACTCAACAGGACATTGTAACGAGAAGACCCTGTTTCTCTCAGCTATTTCTGCTGTCACAGTGTGGCAGCCTTGCCAAATGCCATTCAAAAGTTGATTGGGTGCCATCTTTGGCATTCCTGCCACAGATTGTTGATACTTAAATTAACAGGCTAGAAGACACAGGCATCTCCTCAGTCAATCAGGAAGCACTTGCATGCCTCCAAATCAGGCTTACTGAAAAAGCCTTTTGCTCCAAGACTGTGTTCATCTCCATGGTCTTCCTTCCAAGACGCTCTGCACCTCCAGCCTAGATCCACACTTCAGAGATAAATACAAGACTACAGTTTGCGTATGCCCTGTAGACTCACAACAACATAAAGCTTTCTGCAAAAAAAAAAAAATTCAAAGACAAACCAAAGTGGATATAGATTTACTTAAGGGCTAAGGGAACCGTGATGTCTTTTCTTCCCACTTCCTGCCTTTTATTATTAATAGCTGGCTTAGCGTGTGCTACATCACGTGCCACAGCCATGGTCGGAGGCTGTGCGATTATGCTGTTCAGATGAGGACTATGCCTGCTTCAGTTCCCAGTTGCATGTGGTCACGATTAACAGCTTGCTTTGGAAAGGCACAAGGACCTTGGAAACAATGTGTCTGGAAGGGATTCCTCATATTAAACCATCTTTCTATTGCATTGAATGTGTTCCACATTAAGAGATTTCAGTGTACTCTCTAGTAGTCCAGGTGACATTTTGCTAGGATTTTACTACAGAATTGTTTTACTCCCTTCTGGAGGATCAGGAATTTATGGAATTTGAGGTATGGCCTGGTCAGTTTTTAAGTCAAGTCCCTTCTCTCCGGACAAGTGGTTAGGAAGAATGTAGGAGCAGAGAGATTTGATGAATACCAACAGCCACCTCCATTGAAATAAAAAGCATGTTGTCTTCCTGAATACATTATGCTAAATCTGCATGTAAATGAGAAATGTATAAATAGAATTGGGCATTAACTGACATTAGATTTTTTTTTTTAATGGGGAAGAGGCGGGGGATGTTGTTATTAAAGGAGTTAAGTTCTAACATCTGTTTTTAATTCTACCAGCTTATTTGTCTGTTTATACCTACAGGCTTTCAAGACATCATTCAACACTGCTAATTAAAGCTGACAAGTTTTGTTCACTGCAATGCTTTCTTGTATCCCTGCAAGCCACTTACTCATGTCAGCGCTGTCGTTGCAGGTGACACTGCTGCTTGATGGAAAGATGACAAGGGGCAAGAGTGCCCCACAAGGAATGAGAAGAGGTCCACCTTGTCCCCTGTCAGATAGGGGAGGAAAGAAGTGATGGATAACAATGACCATTGCTCTGTCTGCAAGCCTTTGTCTCATCTCCAGGCTGGGGGGGAATCCTCCAATTTTCTACCATGGCTGACTTAAAACACAAATCTATAGCAATATTCTCTAGCATATTTGTAAAATGCCACAGAAATGGGCCTCCAATTTAATAATATGGTACCAATTATATTTGGAGAAGACATGCCATGTTACAGACACAAACACACATTCCATTTTAGTAGTAAGAACCCCATCTGCAGTCATGCCCTAATGAAACTTGCTATCTGTGCTTCCGTAAAAACAGCACAATGCTGATTCACGGAAGTAGCGGTGCATACGCAGGTAGCCCATGCCTATGAAAGCATTTGCAAGTGGCTGATTTGGCTGAGACAAAATGATGGACTTCATGGAAGAAGGCTCAAGGACAAATGCCAACAGGTTTATTCATTGCTTCGTATTCTGGACTTCAGACTTCATAGAGCCAGACATCAACATAATTAGTTAGCCATTTACCTATGTTGTTCTTTCAAACAAACAAACCCCATGCCATCCAGAGGATACTGGTGGAAGGTCAAACAAGCAGGCCAGGGACAGCCCATTATAAATTCCCAGCTTCTGAACACTTAGCATCATATATACTTTTCATGGTACTAAGCACACTATCACTAGTGCAATGGGCACATGGGTGATTGCTGTGATCTACATTGGGCTGAACCGACTGCGAGACATGCAGAAGGAGAAAGCCCAGAGAGGTAATGAGTCAATCAGTAGCTGTGCACATTGCGACTCATTCACTTTTTGCCACACAGACTTTTTATTTAATTATTTATTTTTTCCCACACAGGAGTTTCACAATTAGAATAGACTTTTACTCTTTTTTCCCTTCTTTTTGGAACAGCCAACATGCTTTCAAGTGTATTTTTAAAGTTGTTTCTGTCTGGAAGAGCCCTTTTGTTACATAGACATACAGTGCTTACTACCTGGGGGCCTGGCTCCCTGGGTGAGGTGTCTAGACATCTCTGCAGTGGAAATAACAACTGCACAGCCTAGCACTGTATTGAATCCACTAGTTTGAGCATTAGGAGTAATTTCATGCCCCAGGTTGCCATAATCAAACACATCTGTTGCATGAAAATTATCCAGTGTCAACTTGAGTCCAAAGCACAATATGCCCAAGTTATCTGTGTTCTCAAGATCAACTTTACCTCCGAAAAGACTACCTCAAATGCCACGCATCAGAATACCAGCAACAGTGCTTCAGTCACTCCAAAACACACATTAAATTCAAACAGATCTAGAAATCTACTTTCAGGAGAGACGGACTTAAATCAGGAATGGTAGCTTTGACAAGTAATATTCCAACAACTACCACATGCTAGGAATATAAAAATTATGTATTCTAAATACTTTCACAAGAACAGTTTAAAGCACTTCTCTCAACCCTCTGAGAAGCAAAAACAGTCATAAAGAAAACAACTGTCAATTTAAGCCAATTTTTAGCTTCATTTTTCTACAGCTATATTTTCATAGTTCAATACACAAAAACATTATGACAGATATGCAAATCTGATATTTTCAGGCAGGAAAGGTGAAATCCCTATATATGAAAGGTTGAAGTCTGATCTTTAAAAGAAGCCTGCAGCTGGTTTCTGTCATCTTTCTTTCTCTCCTTGATTCAATAAGCAGACCTACAGCTTAAGCAAAACTATTATTTTGTCCACAAGAGGAAAAGAACAACACATCTCCCCAGACTGAGCCAAGAATTCACCTTTACTTTGTGGGAAAACACTCTGGCACTTCTCAAAGGAGGAGGAAAAAAAAAAAGGCTGAAATAAAAATTTTAAAATAAGTAAAAATCCAAACTCTTTAGATTTTTAGATACAAAATTTTGCAAGTAAATAAGAAAAAAAGAAGAGTGATCACATACAAGTATTTCCCACTAATTCAAACACATTTCAGTTTGTTTCCTGCTTTCTTTCCTCATCTAGTCTAGTACAGGTACTGCTTTTCCATAGTTCCCAAACTGAAATGCAAGATATCTTTGCAACTGCCGCTTTTGCTCTGTGGACTAAAAGTAAATATTCCTCCTTCTCACTTCCCCTCCTGACACTTCATAATTGTATGGTTTTCTCTGGCCTCATGTCTAATAGATACCATTATGCGACATTCCTCAGGTCCAATAGGTTAAAAGAAGATTAATCTTCTTTTAACAAAATTATTCGTATATAGATATATATATCTCTATCTCTACTGGTTTGGGATGCTGAGAGCCTCTGATTATTCTTTCAAAGATAAAACTTTTAATGACACAGGGTGTCAAGGCCTTCATCTGGACTGTTGGTAGCCATTGGATCGTTTGTCTCAGTGGCTCTGCTTTGCCACATTCCCTCCTCCCAGCCAGTGCAGCTGGAAGGCTCTAACAAAATAAGCTCTCCAAACACTACCAGCCAGCAGAGCGCCGTCAGCAAGCAGAAGCGTGGGCAAGTGCATCCACTAGCTAAAATTAAGCTCTCCAGCCACTTTGGAAACTCAGGCTATGAAACTTGCACCGCAACAAACCCAAGCAAACAGGGCTCGGAGAAGAAAGTCCATAATACAAACCTCAGGAGCCTTGAAAGCTCGCACCCATGAAGGTACACAGCACACTCGGATACAAACCTCAGAGCAGGGTGTTATGAACATTTCCATTAAAAAGAGGTAACAGTTACAGGAGAAGTTCTTTAAAGAGATCTTCTTGAATATTTAAAATTCATCAAAATTAACAGTAACTACAGTCTTATAAAAAAATCCTCACAAGCAAAACAATCTAGAGGCGGCAATAGAAAACCAGCAAAGCACTTTGTCATTTTAGTAATGCTTTGGAGATGTGAGTGCTCCGCCTTTTCTTGTTAAATGTTGAGCTGCCTAATTGAAATGCAGCTCATATAGCACCCAGACTTACTTCTGGATCACTAAGAAATTGGTCCGATTTGAAAATGTCAGGATCTGGTTAGCAATTCAAACGACCACAGTGGTAATTACGGCTTTTCATGTTCCAGCATGTTGCACTGCATCAAAACTGACACAAATGCCTGGTTTTATAATACCACAGCATGGAAATAAATGTCCAAAATGATATGAAAATGTACTAGTAAGAGATTAATAACTGTTCTTCTAGGAAGAAAGATGGCTCTTTTGAACCAGTATATTTAAAAAAAAAAAAACAAAACACCAAACAAAAAAACCAACTTCCTTGATAGCATCTCTCCTTGAGGGAAACTGAATTATATTATCACTCATAAGCTATAATCATCTCTGTCAGCACCAGTCAGAATATTTGAAGGAAAAGAGGAGGAGAAACAAGGAAGGGGTTGGGGGAAAAATAGTGCAATCTTATAAATAAGTCCAGAGAGATACCACTTAAAGGTTCCCCTCCAGCATTTTGTTCTCTCTCCCACCCAGCAGACTAGAACATATTTCAAGTGTTTTATTTTGATCATAAAGTGGAGGAACTATGTGGATAGGGAGCAATGCATCATGAGCGATGTGCTCAGTTCTACAGTCTTTGGTACCAATGTGTCATTTTGAAATATGAGCCTAAAGCAATACGCGTAAGGGAAACTTTTTTTCTTTTTCAGGGAAGAAGGAGGAAGAAAGGTCTTTTGAAGTCTAATGTGCCCCCAGAAGTCTGTTTATGAAATAAAATAAATAAGGCAAGCAATGTCTTTAGTAGTTAGTTCTCTTGTGCTGCAGCCAAACCACATACCAGAGTCACTCAGCTGCCTCCTAGCTATAGGATGGTTTAAGCAGATCAACACTTGGCACTTCTGCCTTTTGCAGAAAGCAGATGGGGCAGAGATACCAGTCAGCACAACCCACAAGCAGCTTCAGTCCTGTTCTGTCATCTGACCGATCACACGCCACACTCTCGTCATATACATGACTGCGAGCACAATGAATGGCCTGGTGCCATGTCCTCACGGGTTGACTTCGGCCTCAGAGGAAGGCCCATGTTTTCTCTGCAGTCTTGTATTTTGTTGCCACCTGGCTAAGAGATTGGGTATCCATGCGTTTATCCATGAAGTTAAGATGGAGAAGTGTGTTGGACAACACCCTCCCCCCAACTGTGTTGCTCTCTCGTGGGGTCTGTTTGGTATTAGCAGTATCTACAACATTCCCCGTAATTCTGCAAATAACAGGGGGCTAGAGCTGCAGGTGCCTCAGCACGTTACCCCATCAGAACCTGGTGCTGATGCCAAAAGGAACATTATCCATGCCTCTGGTGTCTCTTTGCCGTTCTACCCTCTTACACCAGGATAAATGTTCTTGAAATCACCCTGGGAAGCAGATCAGAGAGCTGACAGAGTTGACCACGCCGATCAGATGAACCAGGAGGCAAGTGCAGGTGAGATTGCTGGTCTGATCCACTTTGTCCTGTGGCTCACAGGGGCATAACATAGTTGGCCCAGGGAAAAGGCAAAGCAGTCAGAAGCAGAATGTCCCATAACAATGCTAGCTTAGGCCAGAGTAAAACATAACAGAAATGAGGCAGACAAACCAACAGTTGCTAGTCTCAGGAGGTATCACGGCCACTTAGAGAAAACAGACTCAAACACATAAGTTTCTGCCTTGCACAGGGAAGAAACACTCTGCAGCAGATAGATACATGCTTAATACCATGAGACATGTTATCATATACTGACAAACTAGCATCTGCGGTAAGCATAGAAAAAAAGAACTAAAAGAAAGGGAATCTTAAGGCTCCCATCTTATCATATGAGGCCCTTTAAGATTTGGATACAACGTCAGAGGGATGTCCTCATCTCTGCCATAGTTTTTGTTTTTTTGTTTTTTTTTGTTTTTTTTTTTTTTTTCTTACAGCACACCCTGCCTCAATTTCCCCAATTCTAAAACAACTGTATGCATATTTTTCTGCCTTAATCATGTACTTCAAGAGAAACAAGTGCTAAGTCTTCTCTTACAACAGAGGACTAAAGTATTTTCTCTACTGATCATCTGTGAAGTATAGCTGCCGCTGAGACAAACAGCAGTAATCAAATTTAGTGAAGCTTACCAATACACAGGGAAGTCACAGCGAGAAGGTCCCTGCCATGTCACTTCTGCTGGGCAAACATGCCAGGTGAGCTGACAGTAGATGTGATTTTGAACACTGTCCAGTGACCAACACATAGCAATCTACCAGCCTTCCTATGCTAGGCTACTAAGTTAATCCTGAGTTCGTTTCCCTGCCTCAAGTACAAGTCTTCAAGGAATGCAAATTCCACTAAAGAGTTCAAAATTGTATCATTACAGAAATATGGCTTTTGCTATTGGAGATGCGATAATCATACACCCCTTTCTTAATCAAAGCAATGCAGCTTAGAGAAAGAAACCAGCACTTCATCTAGCTCACTGTCTGGTGAAATTTATTAGGCACATCTTTACTTTTAAAGATGTGTGCCTATTTTATCTGTATTTTCTCTAAAATTTCGCATCCACAAGAGGTGTAAACAATATGCTGACACACACCAATGTCATGATCAAAACTTCCAAACCACCACTGTGTGGTTTGCCTGGACTATTGATTGGACTTCAAAGAGCTCTAAAGATGTTAGGAAGTGAAAGGTATTTGCATGCTGTGGGGAGACTGCAGCACATGGTAAGCAAGCCCAGATGCCAGGCTTCCCTGAGCTTCAAGCCCTCTATCACCAGACACTACATAAACTCAGCTAGCCTCTTTTTCCCCTCAAACTTCTTTACTGCAAATGCCACATCTTACAGTATTTTGAATCCAACTTTTATGTCATTGAAAAAATAACGGAATTCAAACCTCTCATTTACATTTAATGAGAACATTACAAGAAATGATAAACAACACATACTGAAAGCATTCAAGACTAAGTGCCATACAAAGCATGAATCAATTTAGAGCAGCAGGAGAAATTGGCTGCCTACCTTACTTCTCCCCTGCTAAAGAGGTGTTAATACTCACTATCACCCCAAGAATGTTTTCCAACATTTTCAGAAGGGAGGTATGTTTTGCAGAGAACTGCTAACTTTATAGCTCCTTCCAGACTTGGGAGGAAGAGAGCTACAGGCAAGACTGCAAACTAAGGTTCCAGCCGAGCACGGTGCTGCATTATTGCTATGCTCAGCTAACCCTCTTATACCATCTCAGCAAGAAAATAATGTCTTATATGGTAGGACACAAACCACCATGAAAACTTAACCTCCTCTGCCCTTAAAAGAAGATCATCAAAAATATGCTAACCAGTGACTACACAGGGGAATTAGTGAACCACTGTTCCACCTCAATCAAAAAATCCCCAAGATTTTAGTCTAGGTAAAAATCACATCTTACACACTCTGCAAACGTATTTCTTACTCTGCAAATAGGCTTCCTGTGCCCAAAAATCAAGGCCTTATTCTACAGCTGGGATATCATAACATACTGATTGAAGACAAAACCAAGGAACTCTGGTGAACCAATGGGACTATGCAGGAGGGGGCATGCTCATCTGGCACAGATTATTTAGAGCATTTCTTGTCTTTAGAGCATGGGAAGTTAATTAAAAAAACTGCAGAGTCATCTGGAGTCTCTTCCTGCTAGGAACGTTTTGGTGAAGAAAGGAGCACAAGTTCATACTCGGAAATGAACCAGTGCACAGAAGTTTACAGTCGATTATGAAATATCTTCATACTCTCTAATTCTTCTTCCACCTTTATTTTTAGATGTAGAAGTAAAAATCTCAGTTTAAAAAAAAAATTCTCAAACTATTAAAAAGTAGAGATTCTCCACCAAGTTAACTTTTTTCCAGTTTTCAGAGTAATTTTAATTTATTTATTTCAGTTATAGTATTTAAACTGTCAGAATCATCAAATTATTCCTTCCAATTTCAGGTTTTGAAAAGAGTAAGCAGAATATATTGTTCAATTACCTGTGAAGGCTGGTCACAGATTAATGCCCAATGTCTTGGCAGATTTTAAGACTTCTGCTTGGGAAAGGAGGCTGAAAAGGATAGAGGCAGAAAAACCTAAGCAACAGAAACTACCTCTGAGAACACATTTTTAAAAGTGATCTCCTCGCATCAGTATTGTGATACAAATGCCTCAAAGGTGTTCAAGCAGGCATGAGAGAAACAGGAGCATGGATTTATAAAGGGGAGGTGACCTGGTCATGAAGGGTCTCGTCCTGATCCCTCTTCCTCCTCTTTTAGACCCATCTAGGTGCACTAAACTCAGTGAACCACTAAAGCTTTTAAAATAAAAAAAGGGCACTACTACTACTGAGACAAAATTCTCTTCTGTCCTTCCCTATTAAAAAAAAAAAAAGGCAAAACACACACCAAAACCTTGCCCCAGCCTAATAGTTACTTTAAAAAAACCATAACTATGGAGTTAGCAATGGATTTTTTTTTTCCCCCTTGTATGAAGTTGGACATACACAATATACATAATACTGTCATTTAGACCAATAAATATGATCTTACACATTTAAGTACAAAAAGGAAACACATTGCCTATGTGTGAGATGCTCTTTGGATTGCAAGGTGCCAAAATCTGAGCTCCTTCGTTCAAGCAAACACTCAAGACAGGACCTCAAAGCTGACAACTACACGCAGCAGGTGACCCTAGTACTGCTAATTTGTAAGAATACACTCAGATGGCAAGACAGACAGACAGAAAGAACCACAAACCTATAACTGGAAATAAAATACCTCCTTTAAAGAAGTTAGTCTTGTGTAAGACAAAACCAAGCAAGAAATTCTGAGGCTTAAACTATAAACTGTTGGAGCAGAGACTTCTTCAGTACAGGCCTCAGCACAGAAAGGGCCCACCAGATGACATGGGTTCCTAGGTGTGAGTTACAAACCATAGTAACTTAAAACAACAACAACAACAAAAAGGAAAACGGGCAGATTGGATTCCCAGTGGATGAACAGAGTCTAGCAATTTGCAATGAACACATGTTTGAAGTCAACTTCAAGTAATATGCTAACAAGGATTGTGTGCATCTGTTTCACGCTCCCGGAGAATAATGCCATCAAAACTGAATTCAAATGTTTCAAAGCTACAGAGAGCCTGAGCATGTCTTTGGCTAAATAAAATTAACCACGTTACTGAGGTCACAAGCTTACCCCTTTGGACATAAGCAAATTCTGGCTAAGGTCACTTCATCAAGCAAAATAATGAATGTCTGTGCTCAAAAGCCATGAACAATACATTTATTTAATTAACATATTACTGGATCGAGGGAGATTTATGGAGTCATTTGAATTTTGGAAGACCCACAATAGCACTCTTCAGTCATAATACTGTGGAGACATAACAATATGCAATAAATTTTAAAAAAGTCAAGTCTAGAATATTAGCTGAATTATTAATAAGGCTAAAAAAACCTTGATACAAAAAAAAACCCTATTTTTACTAAGAGTATCAATTAGCTTTCATTTTCTTTAAAATTCAAATAAACAGGAAAAAAATGTCAGTTTAACTCTGGTTTGAATACATATTACTAAGGCTGTTGCATCTTCCATGTTCTTTATATAAATTACAGATATTCTTTTCCTAGGTCAAATGTAAAAGGGGAGCAGGGAATTAGAAGTGGTCTCTAAAAAGAAAGTTCAAGGTACTGCAACACATTTCAAGTTTTTTCCTGTCTTCATTTTTCATATACTATAATGTAAAATGCAAAAAGTAAGATCATGATACAGAAAATGAAGATTAGGACTCTCAGACTGCACTACGCAGAAAACTAGCTCAGCATAGCAATAATGGATTGTAATTCTGAATCTACCAGTAACCCTGCTGTAACAGACGGGGGGTGCTGGGAAAGCCTAGCCAAGGTGTGTGATTACCGTCAGTTGTCCCCGCACCAGCAGCTCCACTTCTCAGTTCCCTATCGGGAGGGGCCTCTGGGTATCATTGCAATATAAATAAATGTTTAGGTGAGAAACTGACAGTCTTAAAGACCATTTTTCCCTTTGCAAAGCACAGAAATCCATGCTAAAGCATTCCCCGTGGGATCCGTTCCTGTCTGAACACAGATTTACTCACTGTGTTCCAACTGTCCCACATGACTATAGGCAATATTTTTTTTTTTTAGCATATTGGCACTAACAAACTCAGAAATCTACTAAATGAAAATAATCTCCTTATGTCACAAAATAAAAAAACCGTCATTTTACCAGACGCTGATCTGATTATTGTATGAATAAGGCTAATCAGTGTAATTACACAGTTTAGGAGTGCATGCTGTGGACCAACACATCATCACAGACAATACTTCTCTAGGTGCCAGCTGTGTTTCAGATTTTCTAAGCCAGAGTTTTCTGTAAAGTTCTTTAAAAAAAAATACATTGGTTTCAAATTATTCTTTCAAATTCAATTATATAAAAAGAATTGGAAGACATTTCCTACCATTTGCTTTCCAACCGGAATATTTTGTCAAAAGCCTACAGTTCTGAAGATGGAGCACAATGATATTGTGCATTGCGGTGCTATGTCAGCAAAGGGCTGGATTTAGATATCCAGAGCCTCACGCAGCTCCCAGAAAAGCCAATCAGCAGTTTAGTAGACTACTACAACATGGACATTTTCTCCATCATGTAGTGTTTTAGCATTACTATGTAATGCTGCCAAAGGATTCTAACCACAGAAATATTGTTCAGGTTTAAAAAACATAAGAAGTAACCCATGAGGTCCCCAGCAGCTTTATCTAATTAACCAGAAACAGATCAGGAGGTACTATTGTCACTTCTATAGGGAGCATTTTAAGAGACAAAAACGGAAGGGTCAGTGTGATAGTCTTTTCACTTTTATGCCCAGTGGCAGGCAAAATTTGATCTAAGACATTCCAGAAATTCATTGTCTATGATCTGGGAAGTCAAGCTTTACCTTTACCCAGTTAATCCAGCTCTGAGCTGAAGTATCAGTGACATTCGCTTGCACACAGGTTCAGCAGCTCTGGGTTGAAAACCACTTTGACATTTCTGGCTTGGTATCCTGCCCTCAACAAATGCATTTGATGCTCATGTATAGCCTCTTGGCTGCTTGCTTCCCCAGCCATCTGTCAGGATGGCATACTGCCTGCTGACTAGGTGATGTGCCAGTTTTAGTAGGGCAGAGATGCCAAGAATAGGTGGTTTTAAGTGCACAGCCAGCACATTAATTCTCTGCCATCTTGTCTGAATGCCCATCCTCCACCATCTCAATGAAGGCAAGAGTAGCCATTTAAGAAGAGGCCAGAAGTCCATCCAGAGTCCTCCCTGATTCCTGACACAGGTCATTAGCATATGCCTTAAAAATGAAACAAGAGTATCAAGAGCTGAACAATTACAAAATAACCTGCTCATCAAAAGCCTGGAAACGTTTCAGCTGAAAACACGCATATGGGTTTCTCTGCAGAAAGTGCTATAAACCCCCGAGTGAACCCTCTCATTTAAAAAGGAAAATGCCTCAACGCTGTTTAACATGTAAAGCAAATTAAAGCCACTCCAGCTCTGACACAGTGCCTGTATAGAGAGGTTGAACACATTTAATTCAATACATAGTTGAAATTAATTTGCAACAACATTTTCTGTGTTGCTTTGTGTTTTCTTATCTCCACAATAGAGACAAGCTTTAAACTGAACTATTTTACGGCCAGAATATGATTAATAGGAATGTCACTACAACTAGTTCTTCTGCAGCTTCATTCCTGTGAAGATTAAAACCCTACAGCATGAAGGCTAGTGTTTAATTTTCATGTCTGTCCCTTCTAAGTCTTTACATGTCTCCCTCATCCTAACACAAAACACTGAACAGAGAAACCGACCGCAAGACTGAAGACTTCACTGGACGTCGTGGGTAGGGAACCTTTCGACTGGGGAGTCGTGCAGCCCTGGTGAGGACAGGTACACACTCCCACGACTCCCCTCACCCACGACAGAAGCCAAATCCACTTGGTAACAAGGTAGATGTACTTTCCTGGGATGAGGAAGGACCATAAATCGGTTCCCACTCACATCCAAGGAATCAGTGAGGAAAAGAGCAGTGAAGAAGAGGTTGCAGACTGTAGGAGCTGTAGCGAGAGGACTTGCCCTTGTGCCAAGTGCCATGCCACTGCTGTAGCTGAAGCAGTGAGTAACCACGTAGCGCGTGTTAGCCATTGCATGCCTGTCTAGCCTCAAAGCCATCTGACAGACAGGCTCTGTATTGCTGGCACAGGCAGAGCATGTATTAAAAATTAGCCTCAAGGCTAACGGCAACAACACAGGACAGGTCAAATCACACAACATTAAAAAGCAAAGTTGATGGAGTTCCAGTACACACACGGGGTTCCTCTGAGGAGGTGAGATCCAGCCAGCGCACATAAATACAACTGACCTTTTTTGGCAGAGAAGAGATTTTTGTAAATACATTTGATTTCCCCAGTTACATGGCACACAAAGGTGCCAATTTTGAAACACATTTGAACAGTGAGTACAAAACAAATGTTTTCCAGCTCTGAATTATGATTTCTATCCTATTTGGACAAAGCCCATTTGGGGGGGGGGGGGGGGGAACACCCAAACACCTCATCCTTATTCTGCTCAGACCCCCAAAATTACTTACCTTCTCTCCACTTCTCCTTATGGCTTCATTTTCGTTTCTCTCTCTCCAGACCTTTCCTCCACCCTTCCCACCGCAAACTCCTGTCCAGCTTTCAGGTAACCCAAGGCCAGAATTCCCAGATACAGTCACCTACATTTGGCAAGTCAGCTACAGCAAGCTCCCACACAGACCTCTGCCTGCTGCACCAGGAAGGAGTGCTGATTTCAGCCCACAAAATCAGAAACACCAGCTAGCCTAAGTTCACTGACCTCCATGAAACTAAGACAATATACCACAAGAACAAAACAACGCTGAATTCCACCAGCTGAGCCCATCTTCTTCTGACAGGAGGGGCCAGCATGTCAAATCAGAGGATTTCATGTTAAATAATATCAGACGACTATGCATTTGCACTATTAGGTGCGTTAGCAAACCATACGCACCAGAAAAATTTGTTTGTTCCACGCAGTAGTTGCCATTCTTTATGGATGTGTTTCAGCTTCTTGCTACATATAACTAAGTATTATTAACTAGCACCACTCAAATGCTTCAGCAAAGGCACTGCTTATCATAATTTATTTGTGAAAGATACAACAGCTGTGAAGAATGCCTTTATATTTGTATTTCTAGTCATTAAAAAAACATTTAAAGCCTTGCCACACTTGTTTGTGCTATTGGGCAGCAGGCCAAGCATACTGACTTACCCCAGCCGTTTTTAACACCCCCACACTTCCACAGAGTGTGACTCTCCCCTTCATGCAGCCAGATGCAGGCTCTCCACGAGGTCCCTTGCAAGTGGCAGAAGAGGGACATACACATGCCCTTACTTGGCAACAAAGTTCTGCTACAGAGCAGGGGAAGGAGAGGTCTCCACCAGAATGGCCTCGAGCTGCACCAGGGGAGGTTTAGGTTGGATATTAGGAAAAAATTCTTCATTGAAAAGGTTGTCAAGCACTGGACCAGGCTTCCCAGGGAAGGGGTTGAGTCACCATCCCTGGAGGTATCTAAAAGAAGTATAGACATGGTGCTTAGGGACATGGTTTAGTGGTGGACTTGGCAGTATCAGGTTTACGGTTGGACTCGACCTTAAAGGTCTTGTCCAACTTAAATAATTCTATGCTTCTATGGCAAAGCAGTAGCTCTCTTCACCTGCTTCTGCCTGGTGCATTACAGCAGACAGGAGAGGAAAGCCTCTGGGACTTTTCCAGACAGTTCAATAGCTAGCCAGGCCCATTAGCTTAAAACCTGTGAGGCTCATCTAGCATGCAGCCAGTACGCTAAACTGTGCCCTTGAGCCCTAGGATAAGGAAAGCAAATCATGGCTTTCTCCCTGCAGCCTTCCTCTCAGCTCTGTTCCCGGTTCTTTGATAGGACAAACAGAGCTGACCTCGACCCACCTCTGACAGGAAGGAAGCCATGGGATTTTCACTCACCTCTTAAAAAGAGGTGGCAAAACTCTGATGAATTCCTTCCAGTGCTGCCTGCTCAGGAAGAGGTCAGCACATTTTCCTGGCCAGGACGTGTTTTTCATTCAGGGTGTGAGATACTCAATTTGTGCATATATTTTCCTGCAATATCTATATTTATCTCCCATTTGAAAACTTGCTGCACATTAAGCTAAATTCCTTCCATTCTTGCTATTTCTACACTATAATTACATTACAGATTTCATAAGCTAAAGCTGTGAAAAGCAACAATCCGCTTTATTTGAATGGGAGCAGATTACACTTGCTCAAAATTCTATAGAATTTGTTTATGTTTGCATGATTTGCAAACCGCTGTGGGGAAAGAGGATTACTGTAACCACCATGTTTGTTTGGTTTTTAAAGTGCTTGTTTTTCCATCATGTGGCAGATAACATCTGCAGTCAGCATGCCTTAGTACACTGAGCCTCCAAGACAGATAATTATAGCAGAGACAGACAAGATACGGCTTGTTGGAAAATCTCAGCTGATGCATTCCCCTGCAAGCACAAGAGTCTCCAGTGCTGCTGTTTATTGGTACCCTGCTCAACTTAGTTTCTCAAGCCCCAGAAAGACAACTTCTGCCCATTTTCCTTTGAGGGCTTTTAAGATTTCAGAAAATTCCCCTCCCCCCACCCCACAAAAAAAAAAAAAATTAAAAAATTCCATTATATCTTCCTTCTTTATGCCCTTATGAGAAGGAAGCATCCCTACTCTGGCAAGAAAAGGCAGAGTCCCAGGTCAGGCAGGGACGGAGCTATTTGTGTTCCTGAGTCAGAATTCCATTTCCCTGCTTGCTGAGGAGTTCACAGTCTTCCATCCACATGAGGGAGATGCCTTTCCCCATCACCCGTGGCACACTGATCTTTAGTTGACCCTCTTACTTTTAAACAAAAGCTTCAGAAACACTGCCTAGCGTTCTCCCTTCACGGAGTCATACCCTGCTGCAGAGCTTGGCAAGGCTGCTGATTGAAGGCTCCCTCTGGAAAGGAACTTACATGTGTGTACTTAGGATGGAAAAACATCTCAGTTCACAGTAACATAGCCCCTTGCAAAGCACCTGTAATCACATTAACCAAACTAGAGATGTAAATGAACATTGACAAAAAACCCCCACCAAGAACAAATTCCAGAATACCAGATCATTTCTAGACACCTGTTTTCTTGTATGAAAATCAGACTCATTCTGTCAAGTGATGTCCTTCAGAAGGATTAGTATTACACACAAAACACCCCAAGCAACTCAGACAAGCAGAGTTACCAGAACAGTCACATCGGTGCTGCAAAGCATGCAGAGCTAAGTTACACAGGGCTGCATGTCGCAACCTGATACGGCAACCAAACTTACAGAGCACAGAAGATGCCACCACACTACACAAAACCAGACATTAATCCAGGGTATCCATTGATCACAGAAGGGAAAAAAGTCACTCAAAAGTATGCTTAAAACCTCTCTGTTCAAAAGATTTAATAAAGAAATTATTGAAGTATTAACTAAGCCTACAGAGTATTAAGAAGGCAAGCAACCCACTTTTAATTGAACATAAGCAATTTCTAAAAGCTCTGCAAAGCAGGTGCTGCGTGCAAGAGGCTTATTATTTTATGTAGGTAAGTCTCTAAACGTGACACCCAGCCAAACAATGGAACAGCAGATCCCTGGTAGAAGCAGAAATGTAGGTTTCATATCTCAAAAAAAAAAAAAATCAGAGAAAAGATGTAAAGGTGAACATCTCTGTTGCTGTTCAGACCTGTTTGCAATGGATGTTGCAAGTGGGACTGTCAACGGGGAGCATGGCTTAAGGCTTTTTGCTGCAGTTCCTTATTTTGAGAGGCCAGAAAGGACCCCAAACCACCGCAGCGTGGTGGTACGCTGTAACACGGAGAGGCCATCAGTTTCAACATTGCACCCTGGAGTACCTGCGACTCCATGACTGCAACTCATGCTAACAACATCTTTTCAGTCAGATATGGGACTTCTGTCCTCTTTTAAACACTTTTGCTCTTAGCTGTACTCCTTAGAAATTAAAAACAATGATTTGCACCTTCCTAGACATAACTGACTGCATAAAATGTAATCAAAATACAATAAAATCTAAAACTTCTACCTGACGTGATGGAAGCAACCCAGGAGAAAGCTTCATTACTTAGCATGGAAACCTGCTACAGCTCCTGCCTTTCATTCTGTTCATGTCTTATTATGATGATTTGGATTTTGTGGTATTTTCTCCAAGGAAATTCTTAATATGGAGAGTAGAAAGCTAGTGAAAATAAAGATTAATGTATAACATACACAGAAAATGTTCCTTCTAAGTAATATCTCCAAGGACTAAATTTTCACTTAGACACCTCATTCTTTCCTGTAGAGAACCTGAAAACTTTGACTAAATATATCCAACCCCACTGGATACATTTGGGCTTGGAATTATCGTTTCAGTAATTATAAAATCATTAATATATGAGAAGAACTGGCATTACTACAGTAATACCATGCTGCCAGAAGTAACTGCACATTAGTTAATGTGTAGCCCTTGTAAGAAATGTCCACATTACTGTACAAATTGCCTTTTTAAAGATAAAAATTAAGCTTTTATTCCTCCTTCTAATATCAACAGTACAGGTCCTTGGTGCATTTAAAATGGTATGAAAATCAACTCAGATTTCCCAGCGTTTTAAATTACTTTAAACTTGACCCAGCAGCTGGGCAAGAAAGTAGAAATTTAGCAGCTATCATTATAAGCAACTTTGTTAAAACAAATATATATGCCTGGAAAAACCTAGTATCTCTTTTAAGAAAGATCAACTTAGAGGTGGCATTAGCCCAGCTAACCTCAACACCTAGCAGTGTTGGAAAAGGACAGAATCAGGGCTAATTTGTTGTCATAAAGTGTCTCTTAAAAATATAATCCCGAAATAGTTCTGCATATAAAAATAGCAGCACTGAAAAAAAAAAATACCCATGAATGCGTAGGATGAAAATTAGCTTGTTTTCTAAGAAGAAATTAAAGGAACATGACAATTAGGCTTGCAGGTAGGATGAAAGGATAACACCTATAACCACCTCAGAATACTATCAAAGGCAGCATATTTTCAATTCATAGCTAATGTTTAAGCTATTTTGTGGGCGAATGCAAATGATAAAATACACGTCTAGAACACATTTACTCGCAGACTCAGGGCTGCTACATTCAAGACAGCTGCTGCTGGACACCAGTCAACTATGAAGGTAAATATGTTAATTTTTATCACTTTCATATTCTCAACTCACTTCAAAACCACTTTTCCAAACCACCCAAATGCCAATCAGCCCGGAAATGAACAAATCCTTTAGTCCAGCTCTGACAGATAGCCAGTTCTGCCATCAAAATCAGAACAACTTCTTCCTTCTGTAGCAGTCACTACTTTGAAAATTAAAGTCCTGTAAGAAAGAAATTACATCTCTGGTTAACAGAACAAACTAAGGGGATGCGGGGTGGAAAAAAAATCATTAACAAAACTGTGCAAGTGACATGGGAGGGAAGGAAAGCTGGCTGGCCAGGAGGTTGTTTGCACTGTTTTCTTGGTGAAATAAAATGCCAAAACAAGCCATGATGTTAAGGTGAAAAAATAAATTTCAGGTGCTAGCTTACATTTTAAGGCACACCTAATATAAATCAGGGTGCCATTCAAGCTAGGAAAAAGTTCCCATTTTCTTATTCTTTCAGCTGAAACAATTCACAGGAGTTGGCACAAGTTATTTCCAGAATTTGGTCTAAAATTATTTTGGTTAATAAATAATCTTTGTTCTGCCACTACTATAGTTTCTTAGCAGTGTCGATATCCTTCCTAATATTACCTCCATTTAAAATACATCCCTCTAACTGGCTTTGTTCCCAAAATTATGACCAAAAGCTCATTAAGAATTCTGAATTAGTGTGACAGGGATTAACACCTACATATGATGAAAATGAATTTGTTTATTCCGTGAGAGAGGGCACCAATTTATTGCACACGCTGACTTTCTAAATTTAAAGGAAACATTCTAATTTATATGACAGAAGTAGAAAAACCTATCCAAGCAGAAATTACAAGCTGAGAGTCTTAAACAAAACCCCTTAGTGTTTCTGCCATGGCCTCTCTCCAATTGCCCACAAGTTTAGTTTCTTGTTTTAACCAGTCCAGTTTCCAAAGTTGGTTTTTTGGTTTTGGTTCCCCCCCCTTGTTTACCGTATGTGAACTTAATATATGCCACAGTTAAATGACAGCAGCCTCCTCAAATGACAGCCTCATTTATCATTGGAACTCAGGGATCCTTGAATCAACCTACACAGAATAAATCATTAGCCTTCCTGCTCTAAAGAAGCTGAACAAAGCCATTCTCAGCTCAGAAAACAGGAGACATCCATGAGGACTACTGTGGATATTCAGGATGTTGTAGGTATGTCTCCAAAAGTTAGCAGATCTACAGGTCGTTCTGGGGAATCAAAGTCTGCCTCTCATCACAGCAAATGCTCACTGAATCATCTGGTCCCACATGGCTATAGCCTTTTCTGCACACACAGCCTCATTCTTTATCTTCCTCATTTCTGCATCTCAGATTCACCTCCTTCAAGGATGTTAAGCTCAAAGTAGAACATGGTTTAGCTCTTATAAAGCAGAGTGAGTATTTCATACCTGGGTACCTGAACAGATTCCTTAATAATTCTGTACAGGTAAAGGAAAGTCAAAATGCCAGAAGATATTCAGCATTTGTGATAAAAATTCTCATGCTACATTCAGCCTAACCCATGCTGGAGTACAGGCCAGCACATAAATGGCTTTAATGTCTTTGATTTATAAATCAAAGATTACAGCTATTGCAACAATCTTTTACCAAATTTTCAGGGCTTCCATGCTCAGGCTGCAAAAGTTACAAAGGGTTAGATGAAGAAAACTATAAAGGCTTTTAATCCAGCTGAACAAATACCAAACCCCACAATCCCCACAGAATCTTCATATCTAGCATTTCACATAAAAATATACATTTAAATACAGAACGAGAACTTTCAACATTATAAAGGTCATTCTTCAAGGAACAAAAACCAGTCCCTAACTGTAAGCGATTAGGAAAATTTATTTTATACTTTATATTGTAAGGATAGCTGGACACTGCCTTGTGAGCAGGCCCCTAGTTTGCTCTGGCCATGCTCCAAGCTAGCTGGAAAGCATGTAACCGTATTAGCCGAGCACTGAGGACAAGCTAATAGTCCTTGTCTTTAAACAAGAATTATCATCTCAGTTTCACTGTGAGCTAACTCTGTAAGACAGTTTCCAACTCAAGAGCTCATCCACCTATGGTTGGCCCAATCTCATCTGCCCCTAGCTCCAATCCAGACGAGAGGTAGGAATTCCTGGACAGAATCCTTTGACAGGAGCCAAACTTGCTGCCAATGTACATATTGGTGAAGGACAAGAACCATCGCACCAGCTGCACGTGCCCTGTGCCTACTACTCAGATGCTGCCAGCATCTAGAAATACTGGGCAAATGCGCTCTAACAGGGGGTACTCCTGGATGGCAAATCCTTCCTCAGCCTCTCCAGTAAAACTATGCCTGAAACGTGTAGTCAGAGTAGAAGGCAACAGGAACTGGCCATAGATCTAATTCTGTGGTCACTCCTGTTGTCCTTAAAATCTGAAACCTCTATCTCAACTTACGCAACAAGAAATAATTGTGAGCTCCAGGAAAGCGCTGTCTCAGACTATTGGCTGAAATGCCAGGAAAGGTCATTCTGCACTCCAGAAAAAGGGCTTGGAGCATTTCGATAGGGTCTCCTGCATCCTGCAGGGTGGGCAGAGATGAAGGCTGCTCCCTTTTAACAGTTTTTTTTTCTTTTTACTCTATTAGGATGTCTTCTTGGCACCTTTTTTCTTTTCACATAAAGTTTTCTTTTCAGGAAGAAACAGGTACCTAAAACACCCACAAAATCTGCTAAGTTTAAGACATCATTCTTTTGTAACTACATTGCCACCAAGGCAAGTGGTTTCCTGTACTATAACCTTCACACCATCAGGAAAGCCCTATCACCGCAGATGGCAGTGCAAGGGAAACCCAGCTGATCTTCAAAGCCTGGATACAACGCAACCCACTACCAGTTCAATAGTGTATAACTAGTTTAAAAAGCAGACGCCTACATTTTAATTTAAAATCCTGGAGGGTCAACTGACAGACTTAGAAAGAGAACATATGACAGAACAACCCAAAAAGTTGAACTCTTCTTCTTGCCAAGGTGTAGGGCTTCCACAGAGCAGCTGAGGATGGGAAACTTACCTCTACAGACAGCATCAGCTGAAGTTATTTACACATTACTGCAGCCCTAAGAAAACACAGCGGGGTTTGCAAGCTTACTCCATTCAAGTAACTGACTGTAGTCATTTTTGGTATAACATCGTTACTCAAACAATTGTGAAAGCACGAGCTTGCCAGATATATTTCTTTCCTGAGCTATACGGAAAGACCAATCAAAACTTCTCTCTTCCAACTGCAGTGAGCTGTTACCTGTGCTTATCTGGTTGCTCATTGGAATAAAAGCCCTGTTACTCAGCCCCAGTTTTTAGCAGTTACACTCACTGTAAGCGATGGTTCCTATCATCTTAACATCAGGGTCAAAACTGAGATAGCCCTAGTCCGCATACACAGCTGCAGGCAGACTATAAAGAAGCCACGCTTACCACTAGCACATGGTGGAGCATGGAAATAATAAATGACACATCAAAGAGTTTCCCAGCTGTAAAAGATTCTCCTTTTTAATTCATCAGCTCATTCAACTGCCACATTACTTCGTTACAGTTCACATTCAATACAAAGTAATCACAAGTGTTTTACTGGACTAAATATGGAATAATTTGTAGCAATTTGATCCAGAAGACAATAATAAAGGCCTTAATATTGCCTTCTCTGTTATTAGAAAGCACTTTTATGATAAAAACAAAGTTTCTTGACTTTCAGTAATTCACCATTTGGTCCTAATGTACTTAGATGGGAAAAATCCTTAGAGGTTTCAAAAAGCCTAAAATAGAGAAACATCTGCTAAAATTTAGGTGCAGCTGTTTAGTGAAGATGCCCAATTCTAGAAAAGCCAGTATTTAAAGCCCCCTCTGCAATCAATAAAAATTCTATTAAAAACATCATGGAACAGGGTAAAGTATTTGCCCAGGTTCAAAGTGATTTTTGTTTTGTTTTGTTTTTTAAAGCACTGACATCTTTTGGTCATCAAAACATGCAGATATTTCCTAATCTAGTGTCACACAGGTGTTTCAGGCGAAGTCCAACCAGGCCAGATTCCAACCAGGCCATAGCCCGCTGCTTTTCCAAAGCAGAGTCGTTTCAGTTATAACAATAAAGATCCCTAAAGCAGTTTAATTTTTGGTACAGGAGGCCTGCTGTATTTCCTGCTTAGTAACTGCCCTTCAGTGGAGCACAAAATGATTCTCTGTTAAGCCTATTACCAGCCTTAGGCTCTTTTTAACAACTCTATACAGATTTGTGCGCAAAGCATGTTACGTGGCATCGCTACATTGTTTTCCTATTGGGGGAAATCTAAATTATATTTATGTAGGAGGTTAACCTATATGACACTAGCCTGATTTTGGGCCAGGGGAGTGTGAATGTAGACTATTATAACCCTTAGCCATGGCGAGGGGGATGGTGTCCCTCTACGCTGTTGAGCTAATTTTTTACTGACATTTAAACGAAAGGGACAGACAAATTCCAGTTCTTCAGCAATAGCATCAATCACTGAACCTGCACCAGGGAGGTAACGTTCCTGTTGAAGAGGACATGGACTGTTAAAATGAGAAAGTTCGATTTGCAACTGTAATCCCAGAGCAATCTGAGCATACAAAAAAAAAAAAAAAACAACACCAAAAACCACAAAATGAATCCAAAAACCACACCTAGAACACCAATAAAAAGAAAATATGAGACTCAAACATGAAGCTTACATCTGCCTGCCTAACGCTCTCTAGTGCCCCTGAATACAATGCATACGATAAACCACCCTATATAAATTGGAGAATAAAGGGTTGATTTAAGAAGGAAAAAGAAGAGCTATTACACCCTTTGTTAGTTACCCAAACCAACATGGCTGGAGCAAAGTTATATAGACTGTCACATTTCAGACACTATAACCTCAATATTTCTTGTAGAGTGTGTACAGCTCCAAGCACTTCATCAACATAATTTAAATAATGATAATACTGCAGTAGTATTGTCTTTTTAAGAACATGGTAAAACTTGAATAGTCCTTTATGTTTCTGCTGGAAGAGGGAATAGGAAGGATTAGAAACGTAATTCACAACCATAATGCTGGTACATGGAATGACAAGCCGCCCAAAAGATTTAGGTGGTTCTTGATCCAGGATAACTCTTGGGTTCGATATCCTGGCTGACTGCAACACTCCAAAGCCTCCCCCACCCCCCAACCCCCCAACAAAAGAAAAAAGAGGTGCTTTTCTTCTTCTCAGTTAGGAAACTAGAATTGCGTGCAAAGACTACTGACAGTCTATAGCAATAACTAAAATAATGCATACCAAAGCAAACTGCAAGCTAGCTGTACAGAAACTGTTTGAGCTGACAGGTAGCATCAGTCCCCACACCTTCACCAACAGAGCCACAGACACAGCCGTGTTTTTCATCTTCTTTGGATATGGGTTAGAAGCACTTTGTAGTATTAAGTATTTTTGTTGCCTTCCTGTATTTTAGGAAAATGTGGACCTAAAGCATAAAGTGCATTTTGCGAACAGGGTTGTACTTTTTATTGATCCTTCTTAAAATATTTGTGCTTACTATCAGATCTCCTCAAAGAAGCTGTTCAAGCATTAAAGTGAAAGAGCAAACTCAACTTTGAAACTTGTTCCCTCCGACACAGAACACCAAAACCAAGAACAAATCCCACGCTCTGAACTTTTATGGAACTTAGTAGTGTCTTTGTCAGATCATGAGCAGTTTCTTTGATCAAACTACAATTTTATAAAAGATAAAATATTTGTCAAAAACGTGCAGATATCAATACCTTTTGCTTTACATAGTCACTTGAGATATAGACCTTCCTGGTTACTGCTGGGTATGGGGAAAAGCAAGAGATTTCTCACCTCAAGAGCTACATTTTCAGGCCAGGGATGTTACAAAACTGAACTCCAGGCAGCTCTTCCCCAAAACACCCTCTTTCCTTTTACCGCAAAAGCTTTCACGACCAGGTGGTTCAGATACATGAATAGAACAACTTCTGCAGGAGGAACAACTTAAGTAGATGAGGACTTCTCTGGTGGGAAAGGGTGGGGGGAGGGCAGGAGATTTGAAATCACACAAAGCATAAAGGGAAGGGTCAGCTCCTGTGAATTCCACAGTGTAGGAACTAGTGAAACTTCAGGGGAAGCACTAAACACAACACAGAAAAGGTAATTCACCGCACACATGTAATTCACCTCTGGAACTTCTTGCTGCAAGGCCCTGTGGATGCTCGTAGCTTACGTAAGCACAAAACCCAAGCAGATAAATTCACGTGGCTCAGGAAGGCTCTGAGCCACAGACAGCTGACAGAGATGATTCTGAAGGATATCACATTGTGCTTGCCTTGTTCCTGTACTCACCACAGGTATCCATCACTGGCCTGTGCTGGAGACAGGGCACAGGCTCAGGGGACCTTTCATCTCTCCAAGTACGGTCCCATGTTGATGGTTTTCCTTCAGGGAAAAGCAGGGGAAAATGCAGAGAGCTGAAGATATTCAGGATAAAATATGTATTTCTTTGCTGACTTTTCAGATTAACAGCAATGGACTGAGGCAACAATTTTATTTTCATTTTTTTAATTAGTTGGGTCAAAAGAAAATGGTTTGTCACAGTTAACCTTACTGCTGCACAAGGCATGTCTGTGAGCACAAACGCTACCCAGAATATCCAAGTGACTTTTAAAAGACTTTTATGGATATTCCACTCTCAAAGGATGCTGGACGAGATCAATGGACGCCAACTGAGATCATTATGTATGACTTACCTTGCCCATTTCCTTCCCTTTCTGCCTTTGAGGCTCTTTTAGTGCACTGAATGACTTTCTGGGGAATTTCATTTAATATCTTGGCAGCATACTCAATTCCTCCTGTCAGATCCTTGAGGCAGTCCTATAAATAAAGGGCAGAATGCTTTATTACTAGAGTCAGCAAAAGAATTGTGCACAGTGATGTCCTTACTCATACCACAACGTTATTAAAATGTGCATACTGTTTCTGTGGTTCAGAGGCAAAGGGAGTCAAGCAATTGTAACTTAATGGTTTCAGTTCCCTCTTCTCCTAGATATATATGTAGCACTTTGTATTCTGAATTCTGCTCCACGTGAGCTGCCATCTCTGCCTCCTCTACTTCTGTTCACTCACACAGGCCCACATCTCACTGCTCTTGCATGAACACATACTTTGTTTGTGTTTAATACCGATATGTAATTAGTATCAGCTGCAAACTGTGCACTTCAAGTTTTAGCAAACGGCAGCCTGCTAGGACAGACAGTGCTATTGTTAGGGTTAGAGCTCAGGACTTGTAATCGACCTTTGTATTTCCAGCTGCCCCTAAAATGCAAAAGACCTGCAAGAAGTCACATAGGGTCCCCATTCCACATCCACTACATCCTTCTACAGCCTCTTGCTGCAGAACAGCGGCCTCAAAACTGTGATCCAAACTAAAATACAAAGCAGGTTGTTGCTAAATGTACTAATTTAAAACTAGCCTACTTCAAAAAGACTTCAAAGCACTTGCTGGTGTTACAGAGCAATCCATTCAGGGATGACGTACAAACACACGTTGCAGCCAGACTCGTGGTTTTATCATGATGCTCATCCCATTTGTGTGCACTATACGCATGGGCTTACATGCAAAGAAGAATTTTAGTATCTACTGTTTTTAAAAAAGAAGATATTTTGAAGAAAGGAAAGCACTAAAATAGAACCAAAACATACCATTTCACATTTAGGAATTGTAGTCCTACAAACACTAACATCAAAAACTTAACCAGTTTTGAAGTGGGCGAAGTTGCTCACTGTATTTCCATCATGATTCTCCCTGAGCATTAAAAGTACTTTCATTTTCCTATTTTAAGTGATTAGTTTTTATTAAAAATATAAAACATGGTGTTGTCTGGTAACAGATCTGCAAGAAAACAAAGTCCAAAAAGCATCAGCAGCACCTTACTCAGGTGCACCAGTTTTAAGGCAAACAGATTTACCCTATAAGCCCTATTCACCTTTCTAATTAGACAGTACATATTCACCTACCTAGGGAGAAGAAAAAAAGAAGGTAGAAGCAAGAGTATCCTCAACACTCTGAGGAGGGGCATTACATTAATGAATTGACTTCAAAGGACTTCGTATTTATTTAAGGCTTATAAAACTTCAGCAATATAGTATGTCTTGACAGTGATACCATGGAGCGAATGCTCCATATCAGTTATTCGCAGCCTCTTCTGGGAGGCAGAAGAGGAAAGGAGGCATGCTCCACTCGAATGAGATTTTGTGAAGTTAATCCTTGCCACAGAGGAGTGTTCCAATTGTCAAATTTGGTTCATTTTAGGACAGAGCTACATACATTTCACCCAAAGTGCAGCCTTCTAGAATGGGCAGAAGTTCCACCAGGCTACCCTTTTATGGAAAATACCCACGAAGGAACAGACTATCACTATATGCATAAAGACAGCCTGCAGGCACCTCTCCCTTTCTCTCCCATTCCAGTGTCTGTTACAAGTAAGCTGCACAGGCCAAAAGCATTACTCTTACCCTTCCTCCTGTCCTCTTAACCTCACCTCCTCACCCAAATTGTTAGACTGATGCCCTACAACAGAACTTATGGGAGAAAAAACAAGACTCAGCTGACAGCAAGTCCCAAATCACTAACTAGGATACCTATATTTCTGAATGCAGGCTTAGGGAAGACCCATTTAGTTAACTGCTGGGCTCACTTCTTGGCATGTGAGGGGGGCTGGATACCAATGCTTGCGACTGGCCTTCTGCAGTCACTACCTGTTCAGCTCCTGCTCACAGTGACTCTTCACCATGGAGCAGTGGGGAGATGTTATAAAAGTTATTGCTATGATGCCTGCTGGCAAGGGTGGGCAGAATAAAAGAAATTTGAAAATATAAGTGTTGCAGAAGATGGACCTTCCAAAAGTCCTTCAAAACATCTTTTTTTAGATCTACTGTGCACTATTGTAGCAGTGCTTCTACTTAAAAGGAAAATGATTGATCTATCCTCCATTTACACCCAGTGCCTTTCTGAATTCTACTGTAGTTGCTCCTCTTAGGCTGAGATGACTCAGCTCGACATACCTTGCTCACAGTGAGGTCAAGAAAGACACAATATTAGTATGACTTTCACTTTAGTCCACCTCCAGCAACACAGTTATCAGTCAGCTCTTACTGCAAATCTAAGAAATAAAACCTATTTCTCAAATCCAGTATTAGAGAAGATTTCCTCTCCTGTGCTCACGTGAGGTAGAACAAAAATGTCAAATAGTAAAAATATTGCAGCTCTAGTGTCTTAGCTGATGCAGATCAGTATGACTCTACTAGGCCCTATTCACTGTTTACTCAGTAAAACTCATTCTGATCAGTGACTTTCTCAGTATACACCACAACATTCAAATCCTGAATTTTTAATAGCAGGTTTCCGTGAGGACTCCTGTTTTAACAGAACTTCATTGAAGTGTAGTAATACTGTTCTAGTAGGCTTCACTTATGCACATGGGCAGTTTTTGTCACACAGAGCCATGGGTAACACTAACCGTAGTCAGCACTATGACCAGTAATGTGATTTCATCCATACTAATGCCAGAACCAAAAGAATTTGTGATTATCTCAGTAATACATATAGCAGCTGCCATCCATTAACACAAATCAAAGTGTGGGAAAATAAAAAGCACCATTACACATGGGTTTCTAATTATTACAAGCCACACAGTAAACCTGCATAAAGTGATATCATTATTTGAACGGCATCCAGATTAGTTTCGTGTCTCTTACGTAGCTCTGTGGCAAAAAAGGAATGAACTGTATACTTCAGAGCAAAAAGAAAGATCTTTTCACTGGACATCTGTTGACAGCACATGGAAACTCTGATTTCCATTTATCTTGACAACAGCTACAGACAGTGTCTAAGGTCAAGAAAAAAAATGTTTGTAAAATGACTTTCGATTTGTCTGAAAAGCCAAAAATAACATAGATGCATCAAAATAAATTATGCAAAAACAATCAAAAGATTCATTTAACCACTGACAAATGCAAATATTAAACATGAAAACGATGTTTGCACAGTTCTGATATACAGCTTTTCTTATATAGACACAATTCATACACACACACATATATGGTTCCATAGTCAGGAATTAAACCAGCAGTGTGGGGTGCACTGTCTTTCAGACATACTAGTAAAAAAGAAAACCCTTTAAAATCATATGCACATATTTTTAAACATAAGCATGCAGTAATATTTCTTGCTGCCTTTGGAACAGGTATCAATGTCAAACTCGGGGCTGGAATGTCACCACTGCTGGCAGGGCACTACTGCGAGGACACTCATGTATGCAGTGGTCCCACTGACACCATCAGGTGTTGTTTATGCATGATCCAAGTCTAGATGTCAATGCAAAACAGAAGGAGCCAGCAGGGAATATCCCACAGAAGAAAGTGGTAAGAAGAGAAGGATTAGCTACATAGATACCGATAAAAATGAAAACATTTTTTCCCTTCTCTTTCAAAGGGGAAGTTAAACACAGAACCAGATTCTACTGTAAACAGGAATGATCCTAATGAGAAAGAGTTGGCATTTAGGCCTTAAGAATGCTTAAGGGAAGCTTAAAATTGGACACATTTTCCTACTGTATTAATATTTAGAAGATAATAAAAAAATATTAACCCCTGTTTAAACCAAAATTTGCTGTATTTGGCTAAAACAAGGGCCCTTTTTGCAAAAGAAAACCAACAGAAAACTATACTTTTAAATACTTCCCACTTCTTAAGATGAGCTGACCTGCACATTACTTTTACTTTCAAAATCTGTATTCATGTTGATTTGAACCACAGAATAGCTTTAAGGAGAAAAGTAACTCATTAAAAAAAGACTACGCATCTCTGAAACTGTTCTCGGAAAGCATTCAAGTACTTTCCCAGAGGTTTATTCTTTCACTGCACAAAGCAGCTAAACCCACGGTGCCGAAACACACACACGCTGCTTTTTGGACTAGATGCATCAATGTGCAAAGCAGTTCTGCTGCTGGGGAATCTGCATTTCGGGAGATCTGGATTCCAACTCCTTAATTTCCCTAGACTTGGTCTCCCAAAGGAGCTGCAGTAACTTACTTGATTTCTCCTGGACTTAGCTTCCCATATGTAGATAACAAATACATTTCCTTGCTTCCCCTCTGTACCTGCTGGTTTGGATTTCAAGGTGTGCAGGTTTTAAAGCTATACTTGTGCAGCACTCGATCCCGAACTTGTTTGATTCCCATTGACATATGCTACTAACAAAGTGTATAAAAAGCCCTGCCAGTTAAAAGAAAACTGTTAGACACACACATCTGGGCCTACACCTGCAACAGAACCAGCAGTGTTTAGATCCGGGTGCAGAACCAGAGAGCTTGGGGTGGCGAGAAGTAGCCATCTATAGCTACAACAAGAGTCATACTGCAGGCACAGCTTTCCTCTCCTCTGAATTTGTAGGATATAGAACAAGGAAGCAAAGTGCTAGACCTTTACAAAAAGGTTACAAAATTGTTTAATCGTAACAGTTATTCTACTTGATTACCCCAAACAATAAATACACATTCACTGACCTAGTGCAGTACGCTGCATCAAATTTCCATGAGGATTCAAGTCACGAGATTGCTGTAGACATCCTTCACTCTTAGGTAAAACACAGCAATACATTTAACTTGCCTAATTTCCGCTTACCAAGACCACATTAACCTTCCATAATTACAAGATATACATTGACGAACATAAGAGACAAAACTAGCCTCAGTGCAGGGCACACATTCATTGGAATCAAACTAAAGTACTATTAGCCATCAAATCTGGCCAGAGAACAACTGGTTGAATTATTTGTGCAAAACCAGTGCCACCTTGGGACACTTTCAGCTCCCCTTTGTTAAAATTCACAAGAGTCCTCATTAAAGAGATGAAGGTGCATTAAACGAAGGCAGAAATTATAACTAATTTTAAATATGCACTGGTTTAACAAAACCTTGTAATCTGCTCAGGTGCATTACACTTGTGATTTCCTTAATGTTTCTTTAATGATTTTGGAAGGTAATTCTCTGTTGCATTGCAAACCAGTCTTGTTCAGACACATTTGAGTTTCCCACAGTGGAGTAAGCAAGTTATCAAGAGAACTAATTAGCTTGACCTTCTGTTTGCCCAGTAATGAGAAATGCATCAAACAGGTTTCTCTTTTCATGTCTGAGTCTGTCAATTAAAGCTCAGGCTTTCTATTCATCACATTGTCCTCAGGAATATTTACCACAGCCAATACAAGGAATGCCTTATCCACTCACCTCTTCACCCGACCAGGTAATAGTTTGAATTTTCTTCAGTGGTGGAAAACAACAGCCATAAATGAAACTTCCTTTACAGAAGCTAGATTAAATCCTTCTGAATTCAGAGTTCCTTAAGCAAATTAAAAGCTACAGACTCAGACGCTAATAGACCCTACAAGCAAGAACCACTCTCAAAAGACTAACCATATCCTGATTTATTGGGAAATTAAGGAATTGCTACTTTTGAATAAACTATAGATCCTGATTTCTCTAGCACTCTAATAGCACATTTTTGCACAGATAAGCCCTTAGCTCATACATTCAACTTCCTTTTACAAATAAACGAAGTCAGAAGATAAACCATCAAACCAACAAAATCAAAAGCAAAGACCTAAGGACTAACGGAAACAGGGACTGATGTAAATTATCCCTCCTGTTACTCAGACAAGCTCATAACAGTCAAGGTTACAGGGAAATGAACTGAAGAAGGTTGTTCTGGAGAGCAAATAAGGTGTTGTCTGCCTTTTTCTACTTTAAGATAACCCAAGAGTCACATATGTGAACTTCCAGCAATTTTTGCAGGACCCCTATATGATTACAGAAAACGGATTTTAACACCTAATATAAGGCCTTAGCTTTCCATTCCACCGCCTCAGATCCATACATTCATTACATCTTCCAGACTTAACTTTTACAAACAAACCCAACAATAGACCTTGACAGTTCTTCTGCTTAAGGAAACTTCTAGGTCTGCTGGATACAAAATTCCCTACCCATTTCATATTAGGTGTGCAAAACACTCCAGTTTTGCACCCTGATTACTGAACTGCAGAGAAGCCAAGGACCAGCTCCCTGAAGAGCCTTGTTTCTTACAATGAAGAGCACCACAGGTACCTGACCCATTGTCACCAGCACCATCCATCACTGTGAATGAGGCTCTTAGGCTCACCGAGTGCTCCACGGAGAAAGTCAGCACATCCAAGTGGTGTTCACAGCAACCCTCCTGCTGAACTAAATGCCATCTAGATCATCTTTTTCAGAAGGAGGCATCTCCATCTTGCATGTCCTGCAGGAGTCCATCTTCTTCTTTCAGAGTTCACACACCAGCCAACACCTTTGCAAGTTGTCCACTTGCAGATCTTTCTACTGAAAGCCAGTCAGCTCTCATTCTTCCCTCTGATAAGGGAAGGTGTCAGACTTCCCTCACTGGTTGACATGGGATGTAGTGACATTCTTCTTTCACTCAATGCCTTAGCAATAAGAGCACATGGCCAAGATGTAGGAAGTCAAATTTCTCCTCCTCTGCTTGAGGGAGATTTAAACTTGCACCTTTCACTGTCCTACCAGGAAACCTCAGACCCTGGGAACTCACAGCAGTCAGTCCTGGGCAGAAGGTGATGCAGATTTGAGCTGGAGACCACCAGGTGGGGGAAATGAATTTTGAGTTTTCCATATGCAGGAGACTGCCCTAAACGCTAAGGCACACATAAGAGAGTATCACCATCTTTTCACCCATCATTTTTCTTCAGTTTTGAACTGACTTTTGACTGATCTTCTAGTACGAATTAACACATTTAAAACATACCCCACAAGATGTCCCTTCAAAATAGAAAGGCTGCAAGCAGCTTAGTGGAGGCAAAAGGCACCACGCTATTCTCAAGGCAGTCCAGAGCACGTGCCCAAGCAGGGCCTTGTGGAAACTCCCTGATGATGACAGATGCCTGCAGGCTAACAGAGTGGATTTTAAGGACTGTGCTTCCAGGCTTAGATACCAGAATTCTGCCTACATCCCAGTGTCAGCACTGTAAAGATTTTGGGGACTGCTTCTGAAGCAATTCCTAACATATCTAAGAGACCAAAACCCAATGTTCTGAGTCCCAACCTCAGCCCTATTCTACTTGACAAAACTAGCCCAATTCTATAAATCTACACCCTTATTAATTCCTGAAGGAAGAAAAAGGTTGCTCATAAATCAGCTTCAGTTTCCAGCAGCTTTTGGCAGCAGTCTTAGCTTATCAGATATTATTTGCTGTGCAGTAAGAATACAAACTTTAGACAATAATATCAGGCATCAGAATTCAACTGGTGTTCAGCCAGCTGAATTAGGAGCAATGCCTTGTGGGTAGAGCACTGCCTGGGAACTGAGTTTCTTTCCTAATTCTGTCTTAGAACATGCTTTTAAGCCTCAGGGAGGCCATCAGTTCCTCTTTCTCTGACCACTTCTCCAGCTGATAAATGGAGATAAATGTAATCTCTGTTAGAACATGCTTTGAGAACTACATAATAGTAAGATTATGTTAGTACTAAGGGGTAATCAGCACCTCATAGCAGAGGACACTCCTTCAAAGCATTGGCAAAGAACCACTGCACTTCCATTTTAAAACAGAACAAAAACAGGTAATTAGCAGAGTGAGTAGCTGCCAGACAGGTATCTTGTTTTCTCAGTCACAGTTTTATATAACCATCATGAAGTCTGCTGGTCCAAATTCCCTTTTCTCTTAATTTTCAAAATGAGAGCAGACTCCGTTGTTTGCTCTCTTGGGCATCATGCCACCCAAGAGCTGATGCTGACTGCTGCTGTAGACCCTGAGAACACATTACAAAGTCAGAAGCAACCCTCAGCCCTTAAACTGATTTTTTGTTCATGTCAAAATATGAAAACCAAAAGACCTTTACCTTACAAATGAAAAGTCACTAGATGGGGAAAACACAACACAGAAGAATGTCATTGGTTTATAATTAGAAGGTAATACCTTCGAGAAACATATTACAAGGGCACCTGTCAACATGATGCAGCCTTCTCCCTCCTGGGCATTATCCACATCATCTAATGAGAACAGACAGCCAGGAGGGCCGGGTCAGTGTGCTGGTAGATGCCATGTCTGATGATAGACAACTGCATTCACGTGGCATTGTGCAAGTTAACATGAGAAAGACCGAAGGGAAGTCTTCCCTTCACAGTGCTCACCCATTTTAAACTAGAAACTACTTAGCAGTATTTGTATGATGTGGGAAGGAAACAAAATAGAAACTGGAAACAACTTTAAGATTATAGTACCCATAATGTTAGCTGCATAATCGAATGGCAAAACTAACTCGTTTATTACATCAGCATTTCTTTCTTAGTGCCATAAATTAAGCATATTTTTTGGCAGTTCCCCCTTGCCAGGAACAATTCTTTTATTCATGGACCCACTCATTTTAAGGGCTGAGTCTTTAGAGCCCATTAGAAAAACATCATCAACACATTTTGTTTTTTTAATGCAAGGAAAGAAATGTTAAACAAGCTGCCATTCCCATTTCTCAAAATAAATCCGTTCTTCTCTCCCACGATTATATACCAGAACATAAAACATTAATTTCAGCAGAGTTCCTTCTGATTTACATGGCTATGGAAGCAGAGTCACAAACCCATAGTATATGTAAGGAGACACTACAGAAGTATCTTTATGTTGCTGAGTCAGCATGCATCTAGCCTAGGACAGCAGAGGAATTTAAAGTGCTATTATGCTGCAAAGGGAAAACGTGCCTTGCTTCCTAGGCTAAGGATTATTATCCGTATTGCCACAGTGCCCTGAGAGCAAGACCCTATGTACTAGCTGCTGTACATATCTCAAAACAAGAACATTTTCTGAATATTTACCGCCTAAACAGATAACAGCAAAACTAGAGCGAGGAAGCCGAGACAGAATCCTCCACCATGGCTTCCTCAGGGTCTCCCAGGGCACCTGTGACAGGCGTAAGTGCAGCTCAGGGCCCCAGCACCGTATTTCTTCTCCACTTGGACTTCCTCTGAACAGCACAGTGCTTTCTGGTACAACTTGGTATTGTTATGCTGAACTATCACACAGATACAGCCTTAATTTTTTAGCATGATATATTAAAACATCTCATACATTTATCTTTTCGCATATTTGTGGGGAAATGGTCGTAATGAAAAGAAAGAATAATTCTTTACCTTTGGAAGTACATACATATCAATGCTTGCTGGTATTTTAGCACTCTCCCTTTGATGGAAAATGGGGAAGGGTGGTGGAGATCAGACATACATCCTATCATTCGAAGGTCTGGGTCAAAAAAAAAAAAAAAAAAGGAGGTGGATTTCTCCGTGGTGAATTCACAATCTTTGCGTATGTAGGCTGCTTTCCTGTAGACAGGAGGTATTCCTCCGCAAGTCCTTGGGTCAAACGGATTCAATGAGGCATTGAAATTTATCAGGTACTTTTAAAAAGCAATTTTCTAGGTATTCATGGAGCTCCTGCCTAAAAACACACACACACTCCAGTTGGTTAGGCACATTATTAAAATGTCTAGCTCCAGTACTTCAGTCAGTTATTGACTTTACACCAACCAAAATTTATTATCACTATTTGTTCATGACTTACATGCCTTTACAAAAAAAAAGTATGAATAATTCAGTTCTCATTTCACGCTAACAGTACATTAATTTATTCATCAATTAGTCACAGATGAAAGCAGAAGAAAAATATTCCTTAGCACTCCCAGTGCCAGATCTCAATCTGAAATAAAAGAGTTCTCAGATATCTCAGAGGCTACTTATTTTAACAGATACCGTTATTATTGCCAGCATCCTTAGCATCAAGGTAGCACTTGCCTTTATACTACCCTCCAAAATACCAGCACAATCCAAATTCTGTATTTCTACCTCCAATAACACAATAAAGAGATATTCTCCTCCTCTTTCGCTCTTCATTGTGCAGAGTCTGGTTTGCGTTGCATAAAGCTAGGAGGAAAGTGAGTGCAGAAGTACCAGCTTAGTATGGTATTAGTACTTGCACCAAGAGCACAGGTTGTTTTAAACCAGACTTTCCCTTCAAGTCTAGCCAATGCGTAGTGTCAGGGCACTGGCAACCTCTCTTCTATTGCATTCTTTCAGTACGACAGATTTTTCATGGATCAATGGCTGTGTTAAACACGTTTCAATTAGGAGGTAACACACTCTGGTCTGAGATGTTGGACTTGGGGGTCTGTGTCCAGCTGGACATCTGACCAACCATAGGCTCGAGTCCTTTGCTTGTCTTCGACACTGGACTGCGGTTCTTTAGAGGTTTCTCTGGGTATACTCTGTGCAGGGCCCAGAGCAATGAATGTCTGAGTTCCACTGGAATCTCAAAGTACCAGTGTCACACAAACAACAAACTAGAGTTTTAGTTGGGAACAGCCTACTAAACCATGCGTTTTACCTAGCAGCTTGTAGCTCAGAGACTGCCTTTCCTAAAAATAAAAAAAATTAAAAAAAAAAACAACCACACACTAAAAATAACCCCACAAAGAAAGAAAGAGTCAAACATGAACAATTTGCAGCTGATTCACTGATATCCTCCCAACCCAAAACAGGTACATCATATGAACCCAGTTAAACCTGACTGACATATCTCTCAAAGCTGGATGACTGTAATCTCTCCTTCCACGTGTGTAGGAGTGACATAGCTAAATCTGCCACCGCGTTTTTCCCTCTATTAGGGGAAGGGTAACCAAAATGAAATTGCTGCTAGAACTGATCCTTATAAGAACTAGCTGAGCAGACACGGGAGAGGAGAGTCTAATTTACACCTCTGCCTACCTCCTGATTCAGGTCACAGGAGGCAGGTCTGACTTCTTCCACATCTGACGCAAGAAGCTCAACAGACATCTGAGGCGTAGCTCCCAAGGAGGAGACACACGAAGTCAGTGCAAAAGTTCAGCAAAGTCATTGCTGCCTAGTTCTTTTTCCTGTTTTGCTCCCTGACTTGGGCAAAGCATATTTTTTCATTACCTCCTGCCTGATTTGTGTTTACATATAAGTGCAACAGAAACCCGTGTTACCCTTCTGTAATTAGACACTGTGCAGCCACCTGCCAAACTATCTGTGCTCCAACAACTCAGCATGTGCTTGTATAATCTAGGTACAGAAATCACTGGAATGCTGCACAGGGTGACAACTGCAGTAAATATCTTACAGGGAGGCAGTCTGTTTACTTACATCTAGAATACAAAATCCTACATGCAACTCAGAAAACAATACCTGGTAGCAGAGAAGAGGAGATGAACAGACGGGCAATGTTGTTCTCCTTCCTTGGTACTGTCTAGACTCGTTTTCCACCTTATTTTACCTAGGATATAACATTTTTTTTTAAAATGCATTTTTCAGTCTGTGGACACTGTGAATGTATCATCACTCTGTGAGGGTGTTTACATCTATATTTTATAAATAGTAAACAGTGAAACCAAATACAATTTTCCAAACTGATCATTGATATGGAAGTGCTCAACTTGAGGAACATGAGAGAGGTCTTATTTTCAGCATACCTGGGGGGGGAAATCAGTCCCCCTCATAAGCATGTTCAAAAAGCCCCAGAAATCAGTCTATCCTGAAACTGGGCTTGCATATTATGTCCACCAAGGCATTACTGAAACATCAGTGAGATCACTTGTGTGCTTAACTAGGCATTTTATAATCTGGAGCAAGAGCCAGAACTGCTGAAACCACCTCACTCCCACTGAAATGAAGGAATCCCTAAGAAATCAAGAGGATTTGAGCACCTGAACAATATTAAAGCTTTGTCCTCAATTCCACAATTTTACGCAGAGCTAAGGTGACAGCCTGTGCACGTGTTCCATGATCAGATGACCTTTATAACCTATTTTTTTAAAAAGCATATTGAGTATTTTCATCATATACACAAGCACATATCTATTTTCTATTTGGGGGCAGCAAACTGAGAGCAAGCAGGAGCTGAACTCACAGATTCTCAGTCCCCAACATGACACTTAAATTTTCCCAGCACGTTGCATATTTGTTCCTACTAGCTCCCTAGGCCAAATGCACAGCAATTTCATTGGAAATTGGGTCAGACCCTTAATACCAGAAGTGGCCTTCCGTGAAAGGTGCACATCGCTACTGGCTGGCAACATCTGGTCCTAAACAGCACCATTTACAAAAAAATTAGAGAGAGATAGTCATTCTGTAAGAAGGGACATATGATTTCACTCTGCAACAGAACAACAGCTAAAACCAGAAAAAAAAAAGCATAACAGAAGCCTCTCTCTAAATTCTCCTGGATAAAAAGCTGACCTGGAACACGGTAAGTCCAGTTTTACTTGCTGCTTTCACCCACCTGAACCAGGGTCTTGAACCGGATTTCCTCAGTATTTGAGCAAGAGCACTGGCCTAGCAGCTATTGCTCTAGGTTAGACACTCTTTTTTCAACAGGAAAAAAAGAAAACCCACAACAAAAACCCAACCAAACCAACCAACCCCAAATAACAAAAGAACCCCACACCATTCTAAAGCTTAACACCCCTCCTCCCCTCTCCCCCATTGCTCATCAGACTGGAGACCATTTAACTTTAAGATTACCACCACATTCAAGTAACAGTTATACCCTGTAGGCAAACACAAATCCACTGCACCCCTCCAACTACTGCACTTCCAAATGAGCCCTGTAGCAAAAAAATGCATTTTTCTTTCTCACATCCTTTTTCATTATGCACCTGTCTATTGATCCATTCAAAGACTGAGTTCCTTCTATAGATGAAAATAGCCTCTTTTTTTCTGGCTGAAGAGTAGATAGTCTATCTAGGACACTAACAGAAAAACGTCAAGTCATCTATTAGAGGCAAGTGTTTTGTCTTCATAAAACAGCCCTGGTGCAATGGATTACCCCAACATTCATCTTCTCTATGCTGCTTCGAACTAGTCAAGTCAGAGAGGGCGAAGGACATCTGAATGTGGCAAGTAACCACAAACAAAGCCCAAAGAGGAGAGGAGGCTAAGATAGATTGTATACTTACAAGAGACAAAGAACAAACAGCAATTTACAATACCTCCTGTACAATAGTCGCACCTAGAGTGCATTTGACTAAAAATAAAAAAAAATCCTGCAGCAACTGCCAGTCAAACACATTCCCATAAGTAACTACCTTTTTCCCAATGCAGCTTCAACAACCATCAGTACTGGCTTATATCATGGTTTAACCATGGCCAGCAACCAAGCACCACCCAGCCCCTCCTCACCCTCCCCCACCACGGGATGGGGGACAGAATCTGAAGAGCGAAAGTCGGAAAACTCATGGGTTGAGATAAATAACAGTTTAATGATCGAATAAGAGAAAAATAAATTGTAACGGGCAGAGAGAGAACGCACACCCAGGACGAATGAGTGATGCAACCGCTCACCACCTGCCGACCGATGCCCAGCCAGTCCCTGAGAGCGGCTCCCCCCAGTTTATATACTGGGCATGGTGCCATATGGTGTGGAACATCCCTTTGGGCAGTAGGGGTCAGCTGTCCCGGCTGTGCCCCCCCTCACTGGCAGAGCATGGGAAGCTGAAAGGTTCTTGACTCAGTATAAGCACTGCTTTGCAACTAAAACACCAGTGTGTATCAAAATTATTCTCATGTTAAATCCAAAACACAGCACCATACCAGCTACTAGAAAGAAAATTAAGTCTCTCCCAGCTGGAATCAGGACAGCTTATAAGCTCCTAGCATCTCCTTCCCCAGCTAAGGCAAACCATAACCCAAACGGCACTTCAGCTCTTCCATGTGGATTCAATGATTTCCCCTCATCACCAGTATTTCCATATACTTTAGAACAAAATATATGGATAAATATTGAACTGGAAAAGAAAACTTTGTTACAGAAAAGAGATAGGCCTGTATATAACCTCACTGAAAAGTGCCTGGATCACACGTAATTTGTAAATGATGTGCCACTCCAAGACAGACTTTGTAAGAAAACACATGCATGACAAAAGCAAAAGCTCTCTCCTGTAACAAGGTTCAGGAAGGCTCTCGTCCACTCCTTTGAAAAAAAACAACTATGCAGGCAGGGAAGAAGGTGATCAGCACCTTGTCCAGCACACATGAAGACTCAATTTCAGTTTGCTTACATAAACCCTCAAGGACTTGCAGTATCACCACAGGCAATGGAAAGATCACAGGGTTTTAAAAGACAATCGTGCAGGCAGGGCACCAGTTACAGGATACTGTTAAAACTTGAGTAATAAGCTCCAGGAAGATGACAAGCTCAAAGGTATTAAGGTGACAGTTTTAGACACAGCCATTATTCAAATAGCTTTCTACTACTGAGGGAGATTTATTAGAACTTTCAGTGTGATCGTAGTAATATGTAAATTGGACTGCTCGAATGAGGATATATGGTGACAATGTGTGGTAGGAGTCCCCAACTAAGAGTTGGAAGTGGGGATGAAAAAATGATGCGATTACTGTGGTCAGGTGTTCTGAAGGCTTTGGTTTAACAGATTGAGCAAGATGTACTACATCAAAAAACCCGCTAGAATATAGTTGCTTAATAATCGTAATAAAGTGTGTGTGTTACGTACTGAATCGTGCAATATAGTAAATGAAAAACAGGTTACTACAGAGACAAAAAGACAGGAAAAATAGTTGAGTCTTATGGTCAACAAAGTGCAGATTCTGCAAGCAGTAAAATTTATGAAAACTATCAGATTCATATTCCTAAATGGTCACTGTCTCATCTGTATTGCTGTTCAGATGTGAGGAGCCGTTCAAAAAGAGCAAGTGATTGTACATGAGAAAAACAGGCAGAGAGCATTAGCCAGCACTACGCTACCAGACAGATCATTGGGCTCCATTTATTTTTCTCTTCTAAAACACTTTTTTTTTATTTTAGTCTTCTATGAGGAAAAAGAGCAGAGCTCTCTTGCAAAGCGAGTCCACTTTCATGTTACTGAGAGTTAAGATCTACGGCGTGAGAAAGCATGTTTAATGTCCCTCAAATTTTAATGGTGATGAAACACAGAGCCATACCCACCCAGGAACTGTCAGATCCTCTTCTGTTACTAGTCAGACACCTTAACAAACTTCATAAAGTGCCAAGTATTCTTGGCCTCAGAACAGCAGCAAAATCACCTCTGATACCTCGTCCCTGTGTCAGCATCTGACCTTACACAGAAGATGAGCGCTGACCACTGTTGTACCTGTATATGAAGGGGAGTTATATTGAACACCACCTGCCATGAAGCTACATGCTGAACTGGACAGGTAGTTAACTGCATACCTATGCACCCAACAGCCAGGCAACTGTAACCACAAGGAAAACGCATTGCAAAAATCCAGTGGGAGTTGCAAAAGAGATACTGTACAGATTACAAGATTGTTTCTGCAAGATATAAACTATCACTTTACAGGCAAGAACAAATCTTTAAAATGTGGAAGAGGCATGCTGGAGTACTATCAAGTCACCTCAGCCAACAAAAGAACCACCAGATTTTTAAGTTACGCTGAGAAAATACAGACACATCTCACCAGTTACTCCATGACTATGGCCATCTCTGCTGGCTGCTTCCCCCATCTAGGTCACATTTCAGCTGGCCACTTCCAACCCATATGTGTGTGTGAGTCAACAACACATGGATCAAGGAAAACAAACCAAGTGGAGTTTTACAGCATGTAAATACACTGCTGTTCAGATTACCTCATAGCTTTGAACAACAGGGATGCCAACACGGGTTTCTATCCCACCACAGGAGAGTTAACCCTCAAGGCAGATGAGCAATCACACAGAAACGTTCAAGTTCTCCACGGATGGAAAACAGACACACTTAAGGGCATTCAACCTATCCTTGCCAGAGCTTCCCTGTCACTGGCACCGAGATCAAGGCTGCAGGCTGAGAATCAGCATTGACACCTGGTCTGTGTCCGCAGCAGACAAGGGCATACGCACCACAAGCCTCTCCGGCAAGCTTAGCATCCACCTGGATCCACTACAGAAAGGGAGAAGCTTGAATAATCTACCTGCAACCCTCCTGCAGTGGCTCACTGAACAGCTCTTCACGGTAAGCAGAAGTGGCAGTGACAGTTGTGCAGTAAATAACAGGTGTCTTTCCTTCAGAAGAGAGTGGCTAGATATCTTTCGGAGTAAAGCTGGCACTGCACTTAAATGCTGTGTCTGAACATAAAAAGCTATTGAGACTTGGAATGATTGTGCCATTAAAGAGAGTCCTATGTAACAGGGAAGTATTCATTTCAGTCTAATATTTTAAGTTGGAAAATAGGGGATATAGTTATAGCACCTGTGTATTCTTTGAGCTGCAACTAGCAAATTCTGAAATCTGGTATCCAGTTATCTGGTATCTAGTTCCACCTTCCAGTAAGAGCAGAGGGTTTATTCTGGATATGTACCAGATTCAATCTTCAATGGCTTTACACTCACAGAATCATGAAAGAGCAGAAGTAACATGGAAAGGCTCCCAAGAAAGATCAGGCAGGATCTGGTGTGGCCCAGAAAGAGAGAAACTGCTGCCTTGGAAGGAAAAAAAAAAAAGTGTCAACCACAGTATCTGTTGGTATCCCTACAAAAAGACAAAGCCTTCAAGATGTAAATAACCACACTTTTGCAAATGGCTTGCAACCCTGTTTTCCTGTTTAACAAAAAGGTTCTTTTTAAGGTACCTCACACAAAGCTGACTAAAAGAAAAGCAGCTTTGCAGGATCTGCTACTGAAAACTGAAAGCAGACTTTATGCCCTGGTGACTGGCGTAAGTCAAAATAAATACAGTAGTGAACAAATTCCAGGCCTTCTTCAGACAGACAAAAATTTAATTCAAACTAGGATATTGTGATACAAGCAAGCTACTCCTGGATTTGGTATTTTAAGTGACATTTGGCATAACTAACCTCAGGATGTGGGTTGAGAAAGTAACCTGTTCTATAACGGATTCCTCTGAGGGCCATATTTACACAGCCTAAATTACACTCAAGTCCCCATACTTTGTATTTCCTAAAAACGGACTGTGATTTAATAACATATTTCAGTCCTGTAAGGGACTGGAAACTTGTCTCAACATTGTTGGCAGGACAGTTTAACTACCAAAGCCTGGTCACCACAGCAACCGAGTGGGGCAGTTTAATCACCAAGGCAGCCCAGTGGTTTCTACCTGCCAGGAACGTGTGCGTCCCGTTTTCTTGGAGCACATGTCCTCTGCGCATGGGCCTGGGCCAAGGGTCGACTGACAACATATTGCGGGGCTCGGACCCTCTAGAACTTTCGAGCACCCTCTGGTGACGGTGCAGGGCATGCGCCCCACCACCGAGTGGGAGGCGAAGGTACACAGAACAGTTATTGACTACGCAAGAGGACAACGCATTGAGGAGGGGAAAACAGCGGAGATCGCAAGGAGCGTTCTGGAACATTCCCCCCACTGGATTCGAAGACACATTGGACTGACGGGACACTGCAGATCCATGGTGGCACCTATCCCAACTCTCTTTCCCTTTCTTACTTTTTCTCTTTCTCTCCTTTTCTCTCGCATATTTGCTGTTGGCCAAATAAAGTGACTTGGCACTTGATTCTGTTTTGAGTCTTAATTCTGTTTCCAAGAATGTAAAAGGAACCTAGTCAATATAAAACATCGGAGTTAATCAGAAGTTAAGCCCAGCCACCCCCAACCTCCCAGAGTTATCTGAGGTTGGTTGGAAAGCAAAGGGGTTTAACCTCTGCCAAATTGTTCAACCCAACAGTGGATCACGACAAGTCCCAGGAGCTGGTTTTTTTTCAGCAGTTTCTCCATCAGTAGGTCTCTCACTACTGACAAAACACAACGAACTTAAGTGATTTTAATCTATCTCTTAATGAAGTTACATGATGGGACTTCTGGGATCATTTAAACACAATGGGCAATGACTACTATGGCACTACAGCCTACCTGCCTTTCTACAGACTTCAACAAATGCCTTTTTTATTATTATTTCTCTGAATCCCTGTCATCAAAAGAAAGATGCATAAATGCATATTCCCTTTAGAACACAATTAAGCAGAGCCTGTACCCTCTCGATGCTGAGATCTCAGCAGTGAATCTCCAGAAATACCACAGCAAAATCTTATCTGTTGCATCCTATGGCTGAATGGGAGAAAAAAAAAAAATAATAATAAGCAGCACCTTCAGCTTCAATCACCAGCACATTCCAAGATCACAAATTGTTGCTGTGTATGAAAAAGGATCTGAAATGCAAATGATCAAGAGGCCATTAGAGACATTAAAGATTTAGCAGACGTATGTTCATCTTGTTTTTATTGGGGGGGATAGAGGCATTAATTCCAAGAAATAGATAATGAAATACAGTTACCATATTCATCCTTTCGCAGAATAGTTATGTGTCTCATTAAAAGCATACTCACTGTCCAATCTTTAATGTTTCATGTGGGCAAAAAATATTAAAAATAAATATTCCCCATTCAGCTGTAACTTTAATGACTGTTACATCAATAATTTTGCTTATAGGATGGAAAGCTACCCCAGAGTTGTCTCACCACAGACTAACCTTCAGATGACTTTTCATTCAACTTGGACTGGCCATACATGGAAAGAGCCTCCGAGATTCGTTTGCTGCCTACACTAGCGTAGCATCAAGACTGAACAGGGTGATGTTACAACACAGATTTTGCAGTTTGAATCCTCCAAAGCGAAAAGTGAATCCAAACCTATTCCTCTTCAAAGGGCATTCCTGAAATTTACTGCTGCAAAGACATAACAATAATCCTTATTCATAAAGCTATCCCACAAATACCTATGCGTATGTGAACAACTGGAAGAGCTTTCTTGGGGTTCCTTTAATTTCTACACACATGCATCTTTATGATCAGCATCATAAAGGTTAAAAACCCTACTTTCCAACTAAAATTGGACCCGGAAGCTTCTGTTTTCAGTCTGCAGGCTTTGGGACTGTATTATTGTCACAGTCACATCATGTTATTTCCACCAAAACGGCTGGAGGTTTCCAGTGTAGGAAGCAATTATTATGAAAAGTGTCAATGTGTCATTCTCCCCAAGTCAAATGTTTAACTTCACGTTATAGTATTTGACAAGTATCCAGCTCTCAGTCTCCACCAAGAAAAAAGAAAAAGGAGAGAGAGCACGTGTGCAAGTCACAAGAGAAAAGAACAGTTTACCCACTGCTATGCAAGCAGATTTTGACATTGCTGACTGATGCCACAGTTGTGGTGCATTTCTAGAGTTTAATTGCTTTGGCAGAAGGCAGGCTTAGGTCTATATGCATGGGTGAACACACTGTTTGCCTTGGCCGACAATGCATATACAAAAAGTGTCAGTCTAAAACAACATGCTAAATAATTACATCTTCAATAAGTGGTGCAAACATTTTAGGAGGCAGCAGTCACAGTTTGAGAAGGGGGGACAAGAGAAAATGTCCTGCCTGTCAAATGTGTAACAAAGAGTTACCCTGTGATACGTTTCAGGCCTAAAAGGCTCAACTTAACCACAGTGCTAGGTACAAAGGACCACACACATGCCCGAAGCTTCCTGGCGCAGTGTCTGCCCAGGGTATATCCACACAGAGAAACAAAGGTGTGGTTGTAACCTCAAGCAGGTATATCTGTTAGTATATGGCGTATCCACTAGCCTAGCCCATCTAGTCTGAGCAGTTGCATTAGTAAATAATAAAACACAAAACTAGATAACAAGAAGCCAGCAACCTGGCTACATATTCCCAAAAGCAAGAAGTAGTGTCCTCTGCAGCCTTCCTACATTTGCTGGCTAGTAGGCACATTCAGCTTGCTCCAGCATGCCAGAGCACACTGCAGTCTTACCCTCCTTCAATGGCACAGACATAATAACCTTGATGCCTTTTCCTCCAGAGAGAGCAGCCAGTCAGCTCTGTGTGATGAGGGAAGCCTTGGCTCACGCCAAAGTCAGTACAGCCCAATGAACAGTTTCCTGCTTCACAATGTCAAACTATTGACTCAGACCGCCTGCACAGGTCCTGGCCCAAAGCACAAACCTCTGTGCATGGCCTTCCTTTCGGGAACCTACACGAGTCAGACTACATACCAAAGAATGAAGCCCATAGGTAGCAAAAACCACTCCAACAGCTTGGAGTGCCAATATCTCTTTCTCCCATTACACTTTGGCACCACAAGGACCATGCTATTAATTTTGAAGCTAACAATTCATGAAAGTATTTGGAGGGGAAGCAAAAGAGGGGGGTGGGGGGAGCTTTACCAGAAAGCACTACAATACTTTTAAGCTGGAGTCAAGACAAGGAAGTGATACAAAACATATGAGATCCCAAATCCCAATTCTGCTCAGAGCAGGAATCTCCTGTTAGTACAGTATATTCTCCAGCTACACATGGTGTATTAAATTAATGGAAACTCTGAGCTTTAGCATATGTTTAATAGCTACAGTCTGCTTTTTTGAGCAATGATATGACTTTCTTACTGTATACAAAAACCACATATGGATGCATTTATATACGTCAAAAATACCCATGCAGGCTTTGATATTACTCAACCCATATTGTCCATGGTCAAACAGTGCTTTAGGCTGCATTAAGCAACACAGAAGTAAGCTGGTAAAAATCATAGAATGGCTTGGGTTGGAAGGAGCCTTTAGAACCTAGTAAAATCTTTTTAAAAAAAAAAAAATCCATTATCAGTCAGGAAAAATATGTTTTCCACAATCATCTTGAGTCCAATAAGACTTTGCTCCTCCCAGAGTACGGCCAAAACCATAACCTATAACCCAGACCTCTCACACACTCCTGCAGCTGCAGAGGGCTGTGGGACACAGCAGGACAAGGGGCAATTTTTCAGCCATGTTTCAGCCTACTAGCTAACTAGTCACTAACTAGACTAGGCCATCTGCCTAACCCTTGTAGACAGGAGCCAAGGAAAGAAACCCAAGGTCTAATCCTCAGTATGTGTCACCCAGAAGGATGAGGGTGACATCACTTGCACATTTGGATGGTGCTACATATTGAAATAGAGCAAGAATCAAACGTTGTTGCCGGTGCATCAAAGTAACTGTGGAAATACAATTGCTTACTCAGAAAGTTCATCAGACAGATACAGGGAAATCACAGATGCTATTTAAGTCATGGCATGCTGTTGCACAGACAGTGTGAATGCCTCTGAAACAGCTATCTCCATAATCTCTACTAAATTTTTGTTCCCCGAAGTCGGTAACGTTGGGCAGCTACACGTTGCACACTCGGCCACAGGAACATCATCCTGTTTTCCTCCCATGATAGACACAGCTGAAGAAAAATGCTGTGCCAGAACACAAGACAAGCACACCAAGGTAGTGTCACAGCAGCGTGCAAAGGAAAAAGCAGTTCTGCAGACAGAATGGGGGTTTCTCAACACCCTGCTTTCTACTGCAAGCCAAGAGTGACATCTGCCGGGACTCGGACTGCTGCACATGGGGCTTCCTTCATCTCAGGGAACAGGGTGAGCCCAGCCCAGAGACCCCTCACTGCACTGGCTGCCAACACACTGAAGGCTTTGGCCTGGACAGCCCCTTGTGCAAACCCAGGCACAACTACCAACACTTCAGAGGGATCCTCATACACTCAGGAGGCTTCAAGACAAATGTTCACACACCATATCAAAACTGTGCAGCAGAAAAGCAGCAATTATGCTTGTGTCAGGAAGAAAGGATAACTGTGTCCACTTCGGAGCCGTGAAGGAGACAAAAAGCAGGGATGTGAAAGGGCAAACACATTCACTGTAATCCTTTCCAACTCTGTCCTGCAAGACTTACAGGGACAGTGATACCTCAATCCATAACACCTTCAAAACTTGTTATCTGGTTTCAGCTGGGAAAGAGTTCATTTTCTTCATAGTAGCTGGTATGGGGCTCTGTTTTGGATTTGTGTTACATAAAACAGTGTTGATAATGTGGAGATGTTCCAATTGTTGCTAAGTAGTGCTTACACTAGTCAAGGACTTCTTCAGCTTCCCATGCTCTGCCAGGTGCACAAGGGGTCAGAGGGGGACATGGCCGGGACAGCTGACCCCAGCTGACCCTAGGGATGTCCCACACCATATGGCGTCATGCTCAGCACATAGAGCTGGGGGAAGGAAGGAGGGAGGGACATTTGGAGTTATTGTGTTTGTCTTCCCAAGTAACTGTTAATGCTTGATCGAGCCCTTCTTTCCTGGGGATGCCTGAACACCCACCTGCCAACGGGAAGGAGTGAATGAATTCCTTGTTTTGCTTTGCTTGTGTGCACGGCTTTTGCTTTACCTGTTAAACTGTCTTTATCTCAACCCACAAGTTTCCTCACTTTTACTCTTCTGATTCTCTCCCCATCCCACCTGGGGGGAGTGAGTGAGCGGCTGCGTGGGGCTCGGTTGCTGACTGGGGCTAAACCATGACATCTTAGCAATACAGACAAAGAAATATGCCTCATATCTGGGCTTTAGACCCAGTACTGGGCTGCAGCTTGGAAGGAAAAAAAAAAAAAAAAAAAAAACAGGCAATGTTGGTGCAATCAGATGCATGCCATCTACCTGCCCAAATTCGCCTAGGGGTTACAAAGCTGTCCCAAGCCAGGGGCTTGTACCACAATGTCCGATGGCTGACTGTGAATGACAAGTTTCACCACTCTGGTACTTCTTTCCCGTTCTGCATGTAATATGCAGATATTTTTTAAGTAATCCCAGATCTACTCACGAGAGGACTGTACATACTATCTTTGAATGAATGAAAGTCTATTTTCTGTGAAATTATCATTTGGAACAGATATTTTACAGTATAGACAAATTCAGAGAGGGAGCCATTATGGAAATAAATGGGGAGTCGTTAGTAGGGCAGGCCAACACAAGGCATCAGGGCAGGAGAACAACTCCACAATGACACAGACCTGTCATTCACACACCAAGACTAAAATACAGAAGCCAGCTGAAAACAATGGTGTTTATGGCCAACATGGTGCCACTCCTGAGCAAAGGCTACAAGGTCAATATCCAGATACGTTCTGAAGATCTCTAGAAAGCTCAGCAGAGGAAAACATCCCATTGTGCAGTAAGAGAGAATTAGATCTACACCATAGTGTGAGTGATTATTTCTTACGCTTAGATGTCAGCGTGTGCTATCTTTACAGTGTCACTCCTGTGTGGCTCTGTGGGCCCTGCAGGCAGCACAAGTTTCACAGTGACACTAGGGCTGGCGACTACACTTTAACTAATCCTAGGAACTCACTCCCAGCCATTTTCCCACAGCCCCAACCCCAAATGGATTCAGTTCTCCGTGTTTTTGAGGTAGGAGGCTCCAGACAGACTCAGGTCACAAGCACTTCCCATTCTGTCCCACCCCACCCACTCCTGGACCTCAGGGAAAAATAGGAAGAATGACTGAGGGGCCAAAGGATAGATGAAGTAATCTCCGGGGGGGGGGGGGGGGGGGGGGGTGGAAATCTCAGCTTTGCATTCTGAGGTTCTAACTTCATGTCTGTTCAACTGCAGGAGGGTGAATGGAAAAATCATAGAGCATTACTGCCACCTTGTGCTACAGGAAATCTTTACAATCAAAGGTCTTTTTTTAAAATCACACAGCCAGAACCCATACTTGTATTAGCATGTTCAGAAGAGAGGGTGAGCAAAACCTTCCCGTCTCACCCCACAAAGGGCCTACCGCTGCCTGTCAGATGAGTGCCCGGGCCAGAGAGCGCAGGCAGCTCTGCTCTCTTCCAAGGCCTGGGGCACAACCCCCCAGCCAGAGCAGAGGGACCCAGCACTCCCACAAGCCTCTTCAGCCAAGCAGGGCCGCAGAAACAACATCTCAAGGTGCCAACGCTCCCCACACCCCTTTAACGAAAAGGCCCCAATGATTTGGCACCTTCATCATCACTATTCAGTGGCATGAATTGCCCATGCTTTTTATTTATGAAGTGAAGCTGGTCACAAATACTTAAAACGTGGCACAGCTTTCATTGTCCTGCCCGACAGGAGGCAAACAGCCTATATAATCACTTTTCATTGACAGTAATCAGGGGATTTGATTCCAGCTGAAACTAAACCAGCCAGCTAAACACCAGAGTTCACTTCACAATGACTGCGGGTCTGGCAAGATTTCTGTTTGTTTCTATGCTCAAGCACAGTTTCAATAAAGTCATATTCTTATGGAAGGATTTTTGCTACACTGATTTCTCAGAAAGGTGTTTAAAGGGGACTACATGATACTCCAGATCTTTGGCAGTCACATACGGATCCTTTATGGAGCAGACTCACACAATTTATTACACACAAAATTGAATAGTTTCTTCATAAATTACATACAAAAGCCTATAAAATGGTAATAGAAAATTATAGATATTCTACAGCATGTTTGAACAATCCCTGAAAGCTTAATAGAGGAAGATTAGAAAATTCTGAAGAAGAGAGCATTTTTTCACAAGACCACACTCCTGAAGAAAGGTCATCTGAAACGCAACATTAATGCATTTTAACTGAACCATTTGTCTCATTGATACTTTTGACAGCCTTTTTTTTAATTATATTTGTTATCTACTTTTATCCCTTGTTTCTGAGCTCAATTTCAACTAAAAACTATTTTAGAAAACACATAGTTGTGAGTGCTCTCCCACAGCAGCTCAGCATTAACACAAAAATTATACCTTTGTCCAAAAAAGCCAAAATGTTTTCACGTATTTTAAATCTTAGTTTAAACAAATGCTATCAAAAGATGGAAAGAAAGGCAACTGGTGAACCAGAAAATAAAGGAGACTCTCAGAGATAGATGGGCCTTCATTTCTGAACCTCCCTAGAGGCCTGCCACAGGAGGTTCTCCAGATTGTCTTGACTCCAACCAGGTATTGGAAAGCACCTTCAAAAGCCAGCTTTATGACTGTCTTCTGTGGTTCTTGCATCAGAAAGTTTTCCACTACCAGAAAAGAAACTCTGAAGGCTCCTCTGCCCATTGCCACAAGAAGCTTCACAGAACTGGAAGTCTCCTCATATAAAATTCTGTTTGTCTCATCTGATCAAAGGACTGGCTCTAGCAAGATTTGTTCCTTATCCAAACCAGATCCGGGGCTGCTCTGCCACTTCTTCTTTCACATACTACCAAAAAAAAAAAATCCACCAAAAAAACCAAACCCCCACACACAAACGACCAAAAAAACACACACACAAAAAAAGCACAAGCCACCTAAATCTAGAAAGTTATGGTATGGTTTGATGTTTTCCTTCCTTCCAGTCCCTTTTTTTGTTCTGTACTAGACAGTGACATTCAGCAAGACTTCATGTATATAACAAAGATCTGTACAAAACAGTAGCTTTACTTCAGTTTTGTTCCTTCTAACTTTTTACCTGTTCTGCTAATTCACCATTTTTTTTTCTATTCCTGTCACCACCCGCCAGCATCAGCACTGTCTTACCACTACCACTACGCTGATTCTATACTTCAGAAAAACAGCATTTAGGCATGCTAAATTGGGCAAAATGAGCTAGGGTAGGCTGACCAGGGAGATTCTCATTCTAGTCCCTGCTTAGCCTCATTTGAAATGATGCAGAATGAAAAAATTCCACTGTGAATCAGTGAGAACAGAAACTAAACACGCAGCATCCCACAAGCCAGTCAGTCGTACTGGGCCACAAACTTCCAGCAGACACACACACGTGCATTCCTCTCCTCAATGCAAATCCATTTTCACAAAACCTTTTCCAAAGCAGCACAAAAATGCAAAGCTTCATTCTGCTCCAACAAGACTTTGCCTCAAATGACCAAGGTACCCAAAGGCTGTTAAAACGTTTCTAGTCACAGAAAACCTTTAATGCGTTGTTAACAAACAAAATACTTTTTTCATTTCTATTTAGGACTGGCAATAGGATAAGGTTGGAGTTCAGGCAAACGAGTTGTGCAAGGTATAGTTGTTGTGCCTTTCTGCTCTCTGTGCGATGCCACAGCTCTGCTGCAGGGACGGGCAGCCATTTTGCACTCACCCCAGTTAAAGGCAGTCCTCAGCGTGACTCTTCCACAGCACGCTCACTGACAGAGACCCCGCAGTTGTTTCCAATTCAGAAAAAGTAATTCTGACAGAGTCTACAGACAGCCTTTGTGTATGGAGAAAAACACCGCATTACTGTTCACGTCCATCCTCTAGTGAACATGCAAAGCATATGTGTTGTGACAGCCACCCACGACAGGAGCTTGGCTCTCTCGCTGAAGCTGTCGGCACTCATTGTTTTAGCTCTGGAGTCCTCCAGTTCAGCCCCGGAGCGTGAGCCAAAACCGAGGCTGCAACACAGACATTGTGGAAAGACCAGCAGACAGTCAATGGTCTGAATAACTAATGCCTAACTCAGACGTATCCAGGCAAGACACAGTGATCGGACCTCTCCAGCATACACCACAGAGCAACTTTTAAAGAAAGGAATTACAATTTTATCCTTGCCAGCTGCAGAGGAGCAACTCTCTGACAAAGTGGTGACACCTCTGACACAGCTGCCTCCTACCTGACACATAATTTTGCTGTATTACAGGCACCAGCTAATCTTTCTCATCACAGACTTCAATTTTATCATGTAACTACATAGGTCCTATTCAGAAAGATCACTCTCAGCTGAAATAAAACACTCGCCCCCTAAAACAGGATAAGAGTAATGAATATTATTTTAGTTATGGATAAAGCGTGTTAATAGACTGCTTCATCCTAATCCTGTTTGCTGAGCAGCATGGCTACTTACAATCTCAAAATGAACTGTGTAATGAGAGCAATTTCACACAGCATCAGGCTCCTACAGGTGTTATGCGAACGTCACAGATGTTACAGTTAACATCCACAACTGATGATGTGATTAAGCCTGCGCTGAGCGGTACTGGAACACGCTCTGAATTAATTACCATCAGAAGGGTGAAGTGGGTTAGAATTTAAATTTGTCATGTTTATACAAATAAATCAGAGGTAAGTGAATACACTGAAATACTTCAGTGTTTAAAAATCGATTTGTTTCTGTAGGAATGAAATCGAATTCTGGACACAAAGCAGTAGCCTCTAACACACACGAAGGAGATTTTCATTGCAAGGCAGACAACTTCCACTGTACAGTTTCAGTTATTGCCACAAATTCATGAATAACTACTTGAATACAATCCTTAACTCCTGCTCAGTGGCACCACGGGATACAGGAGCATACACTGTACCAGTTGGTGTTGCTGGGTACAGCTGGGGAAAGGTGCTCAGGTCTGCAAACCCTTCCTTTGTATGAACTGCCCCAAATGACACGGGTCATACTGTGATCCTTGTAACTGTAATGTACCACTCCAATCATTTCTGTCACAGAGAAGTGGTGAAAAATTGCCCATCCCAAAGCACGCAGAGAGAGATATGAATAAACTGTAATCACTTAAGTGAATCCAGTTGACATAGAGATTACAGGGTAGTCACATTTGCTTCTGTCAAGCTGCGTTTCAGCCAGCAACTCTGAGTTAAAGCCACCCTCACACAGTGAGGGCAGGGAGGCAGCTCAGTGTGAGGATGGGTCTTAGCCCTAGGCACTGGAAATCCTCCTATCAAAAGCAAAGAACCGAGCCTAGATTTTCTAACAGAAGTGCATTGAATTAAGATATCACTGTGCTTTTCTAGCAAATCTATTTCCTCCCATCATCAAGCTTGGAACTGAAAATACCATGAAGAAACTATGGTTTTCTGGGCCATTGCCTTGCATATTGTAGTTCGGAGACAGGATCCACCAAGAACCCCGTAACTTATAGCTGCCAGCCTGCCACTCTCTATGCAAAATAAAATACATGAATGAAACTGGTCAGGGCACCTGAGGTGGATACACTTCTAACATTATTTCATCAGCTGCTATAAAATCGATGGCTTTCTGGTATGTTCCACCCTCAGCAGAAAAGGGAACTGCTCTGTTTTTAAAGCTCCGATTCCTGGCAGTCTGGGACTGGCTTAGCTTAGCTTTGTTGTTTAAAAGTGCTGAGATTAGCCTACAGTATGTACTGCAACGCTGCCTGGAAACCCTCGAGCTAGAACAGGTACTCGGGTCAGAGCAGTCCCACTCAGATACCGGCTCTGCTAAAGCCATTACAACATGATGCAGCACGCACACTGATGAGCTCTTCTTCCTGCCCTGGGACCAGTGCGGGCACCACCAAGGAACAGCTCGGTGCTGGCTGGGCAGTGTGGTTGTTGAGAATAATGCAATCGTGTGAGCTTTTTAGGCAAAGTTTTTTAAGGCATTGCTCGACCAGCCTTCCATCATCTGTGCTGTACTCCACTGCAAGTCCCCTGCTGTTTAATTCAGAGCAAAGAGAACCAGCTGCAGATAGATAACAACAAGGAATGATTTACTCTTCCCATTTTATATTTGGCCTAAGTTAACAGCAAATACACAAACACAGCAGGATCATGCACTCAGGTGCCATTCTTCCACGGGTAACCTCTTCATTTCATAACCTGATTAATGTCCCACTGTCCTCATCTAATCATGCAGAAACAACCTGCAAAAGAGCTGCAGTTTCAATGCAGTCTCCTAGCTCTACACTAAGGCTATCAAACAATCTGCTAGAAGAGGATAAAACCTGCAGAAAAATAAATTACATGCCAAGAAGAAAAAAAACAAATACAATACACCCTAGAACTGCTCCTTGCAGCACCAGCATGTATTTGCTTCAGCCAGAGCTTAAAAGCCTCACCCCAAAAGCTATTTTCATCTTTCAGAAAATACATTAAAAAAAACCAACCCACCAATAAAGCCTACATAGCATTGTCCAGCCCTTCTCTCATTCCACAACATCCCACATAGACTTAAACCCCTGCTCCCAACTCCACAGCCTGTTTGCTTTTAAACCCCACGCATATGGTACTTACCAGGCAGCTTTCCATCAGCACCTCCACTGGAGTGATAATCCCAGCAACGGTCAAGCTTGCTAAAGCTATCCCTGAACATAAGCTGCAAACCGCTACAGAAGTACCAGGACACTAAGGGGGTATCTGCATGTCACCATGTAAGTTCCTCCCAGTTTCAACTCCTACACACAAGCAACAAGCACAGCTGCTCCACATAAAGACCCTCATCCCTGCATCACCTGTGGTCACACAGGTGGCAACCAGTGTCATCCACAAACAAAAGCTCGAAAACTTCCATTTCTGACCTACCCTAAAGTCAGGCATACGCAACAGAATTTCACCTAAGCTTTTCCTCCAGCTGCAGCTATCTGAGAAGCAAAGTAGAGCATTAATCTAGCAAGTTCAGACCTGTTTTTCAAACACATTTTCCTTCACACTTCAGTCCTTACCACCTCGGCTAATAACACTCCTACACCAGCAATTTTCATCCTGTGGTTCACACTCCTCTAGGGGGGCAAGGGAGGGGGACCACAAACTATTCGGGAGAGATCACAAAAGGCATCTAAGAAGATCAGGTTTGTGCACACCATACAGCAACCTGCATATGGACTCATAAAAATTTTCACACAAGTCCCTTGAAATTTGGAGGGGAGGCTCCAAGAGCTGAGATAGAAAACTGCTGTCCACCATGATATTCCAATGTCATTAGAGAAATCATGGATTTAAGACTCAAAAAATCAGTTATTTCACCAGCTCTATCCCTCCCACATAGCGATAGACGGGACTTGTCACTGTTCTGTTCCTCAGTTTCTCCACCTGTGAAATACAGGAGAAATTATTGCATCTGTTTTTTAAGATTTAAGACCTACCTGAGGACAAATGTTATTTAAAAGGTATGCATTGCTACCATTTTGCCTCTTAAGTTTACCTCCATAAACCTCTGCTCAGTACATTAGGTAGTCACCTTGAATTCCTGAGGCTCCTGTAATCAAACTCTGAGATTCAGTACTGGATGCTACAGATCTATAAACCATCCTGTTTGACTACACATAAATAATGGTTGTTGAGTTGCTTTGGTGTTTACACATGGCGGGGAAACACCACAATATACTCTAAATATTGATGGTGACAGTTACACCACCCTGAGTCGTGTGTTTGCAAAGAATTGACACACAAATCCCAGCAAATGGGATCACATAAAAACAGAGCAGGAACAGAATGCAAAAAGCACGGGTCAAAGGAGGATAAGCCATGCTACCATTATAACACCATTAAGACAAAACTTTCCTAGCAAAACTACCCAGTCAACACAGGGTCAGAAGAAGAAGAATTCACATAACCTGCATGTTAACAGAGGTATTTCTGTTGCTCCCAGCTGTTAGGCAGAGCTTGGTAATGATCTAAACCCTGCACATCTTCAAGGACGCCCTGTTAGTTCAAACCTTGAAGGATTTTGTTTCTTCAAGTAAATTTGCTAACTTTTCATACACAAGGTGTTGTATAAGGACCAACAAGCCTTGGTACTAGCTACTGCCCAAACACAAATTTGTTAACGTTACCCCTGTTCCAGCAAGTGTAGAATCACTGGTTTAATAATTATACATGTATTTGAAATCTCATACACAATTCTCCCACGTTACATGACCTGGCCTCCACATGGCTTTGTTTTAAAAGCTTCATCTGTATTCCTACTGCTTCCTGGAGGAATCCCACAGAAGAGCTTTTGTATATGTGCATCATTTTTAAAATGTGTTACTTCATCAGAAGGAGTCTCAGTTCTGCTCTGTAGAAGCATGACCCAGAACCAGTTAAAATCAGTGGGAGCTTCCCACTAGGTAGCCTGGGCCTTGAAAAGCCCTTGTACCTCCCTGATGAGTCATCTAACCTTCATTACGTTATCCACTAATTTGTACAGCAAATGAATCTTCCTGCCATTCTCCAGCTCTTGTATTATGGTTCTTCAATTTCTACCTTCCTGGAAGCTTCTGCTGTTTTTCAAACATAAATGTAAATATGTCTTTTGATCTCATTCTCCCTTACTAGCATCACAGAAATCAAGGAAACTGGATAGGCTATCAGCAGCAATCAGGACTACATCAGGACCCATTGCCTCAGCTGCTACTTCCCACAGTGCAAACAGTTCATTCCCAGGCTTGCTAAAACATGAACGGTTTCAATGTAGAAAGTTCTACCTGAGCCTCTCAGAGGAAACAGAACACAGGTCACAAGCTGCCTGAGCTATGATGAGCCCAAATCACAGGTATCACTCGCTCTGCCCAAGTTTGCTGGGTGTGTCTCTATGCAGAGACAAACACAGCTTGATTCTTTCAGAAATATGCATCCTTGGCAAAACACTGAACACCGAGGAGAAAGGGGAAGCACACCAGGAAAAAGCTTTTAAAACAGTAATACTACAACTCTCATCCTAAACATTTAGATTAACTTTAGCATGCTGAGCAAGATGTATTATTTGTAAGTCTAGGACACCATACAACACAGCTGTGCGACACCTCCCACAGCTGTGAACAGGGCTACAAAGGTGTTTATGCTGTTCTAACTTGTCTCTTAAGGGAAACAATTAGGAAAAATTTTACTATTTGAAAAACAGCAGGCCTGTAATACTGTTCCCAGGGAATATTTGTACTTACGTCTCACATTAGTTTTCATACTGCAGCAGAATGAGCACTTAAAGTTTCAAAGACTTCATTCAGCATAGAAATTACAAGGCTACTTCTTTCAAATGGGTAAGTCTGAAGGCCCTCACACGGCCGCAGCATTGCAAAAACTACCACACTTATGCAAAACCCACTCTAGCTTTAGGCAAAAGGGGTTAGTGGCTGGGCAGCATGCTGCTACCTCTGAACATCATTTGCCCCACAAGTGATGGAGCTGGGCTTTTGGGGTGTGCTGGTTTTGGCTGAGAAGGGGTTAGTTCTCACCGTGGCTGCTCGGCTGCCTTTCCAGCTTCCCGCGCTGCCGCGTGGCGGTGAAGGGCTGGGAGGGGCGGGGCCATGGCGGGGGCGGCTGACCCCGACTGGCCAATGGCAGGTTCATTCCATACCACGTGGCACCATGACCAGTATATTACGGGGGGGTGGGGGGGCGGGGGGGAGTGTAGGTTGCGGCTCGGGAGCGGCGCGGCAGCGAGCGGCTGAGGTGCGTGAGGTTCGTTTCCCCTCCCCCGGGGCTTTGCGCCTCTCGTTGTTCTCCTTTACATTGCATTTTTGTTGTTGTTTCTTTTAATTTTAGCTATTAAACTCTTCTTATCCCGACCCACGAGCGTTACCCTTCTGATTCTCTCCCCCATCTACCGGTGGGGGAGTGAGTGAGCGACTGTGTGGGGCTGAGCTGCCGGCTAAACCACGACATAGGGTCAGCGTATTTGAAACAAGGCATTAACATCACCCTGGAAAAACACCATTCTGATCATGGTGTCCCCTCTGCCTGAACCAGACTCTTGGAAAGTTATATTGGTTAAAGTCAGGAGATGACCTACAAGCACAGCTCCCTCCTCCTCAGACTACCTTCCTAGGAATTCTGTGTGTACTTTACCACTGAATACAAACACCAAGCTAAGCTATGGCTCAGTCAACCAGATGGGTCTTCTTGCCATTAATGAGAATTGCTTTCACATATAGATGCCTTGAGGATGAAATCCTAATGGTAATTTGTGGGTGAAGTAACTACTATAGACTGCTTAGAACCATATATAAATCTTCAATTTAAAAACCAAATTACTAAAGTGCACAATGTTATCTTTTTGCCTCTGGACAAAGGAAAGAGAAACAAGAAAGAGGAAGGCAAAATTGCTCCATACTTGCATTTTACTCATTTTGATCATTTGCACTTCATGGTAAATCAATTCGTGCTGCTCCCATGAGTGCTTAGGAGTTCACATTTCCTTTCATCTAGTGACCAAATTCTCATCTTACTGTCCTGTACTGCCATCTCTCTCTGAAGCAGTGTTCCTCAGGGATGGCTTCAGGATTCTGAGGCTGTAACTAGCACAAGAAGTCTGTTTTAGGTTTGATTTTTTTTTTTTAAAATATCTCTTTGAAGAATTAAGGCTGAATGTTTCACATACAGTGCCAATATGAATTCTGTCTTAAAATAACCCCAATGAGTTAAACTTGGGCAGCTAAATATTCTTATTCAGCAAACTTTCACCACAGGTTGATAGGAAGCCAAAAACAGGGTATGGATATCTGTGTTAGTAGCAAAATGACAATGGAGCTCGCTAAATCAACATGAGTTCTACACAGCAGTTAGCAGGATCAGCAACACCACGCTGCTAGTAACATTTACAGGACTGACAACAGGAAACTTGAGCAGGATTAAGAAAATACAGAAACTGAAAAATGCTCTTAAATATCACATTGTTTTAACTTAATACCAAAAAATGCAAGAAAGTGATACTGCTTTGCTTTTGAATTACAGCACAAAAACTCAAATAGAATGGTAACCTAAGGCTGATGAGGTACTGCCCATATGCAGCACTCCTGCCACACTGATGACCTTACAAAATATTTCTTGATTCCATGCATTTGCTGATTTTGCTAGTGAGAGAGGTATTTTTTTCTGAGAGGTTTCTCTATTGCTCCCAATTCACTTGCTGTGTAGCGTATGCTATTCCATTTATAGATACAAGAACATACTGCTTCATTAATGCAGAAAAATCCTTGATCAAGGAAAAGACTTTTAAAGAAAAAAATCAATTCCAGCCAGGAAAGCCTAATAAAGCACTGGAAATCTGTCAGATAGGCACAGAAATAAAGGTGGGCTAGGCCTTAAGAGGAATGTAACATGCTGCAAAATTCAGCCCTACTAACTCATGCTGTGTGGCAAAGAAATAGCTGTATGTGGGATTTGTTTGCCAAACTTTTTTCCAAGTCCCACTCTCCTTGTAGAGGTGATTTTTTTTTTTTTTCCATGTGTGTTTTAAACATCCGCTCTCATTTCCCTCAAGTTGAAACCTTTGACAAGCACAACAGATTGCAGGGAAGTCTCTTAAAACACAGCAAGAAGTCAGTAAAGAGGCTCCCACAGAGACACTCCAGAAGTAAAACCTCTGAAGGGGCCGCCGGCAACATCCCTGAGGTAAAAGGGGCCCCAAGCCCCAGCCCTCCCCACCTACTTTCTCACAGCCTGAGGAGAGCGCTGAGAATGGCACCTGTCTGGAGGCAGGGGCACTTCTGACACAGCTGTAAGCGTACTGGGCTGCCCAAAAGGTTTTGTGACTTAAAAAATGGCAATGAGTATAACATGACAGAGCTGAAAGTACTCAGGGCCCAGCCCCGCCCCTGCAGGCTGGTCTCCCTCACGAACGATTTCAGTAATGGCATTGAGCGCAGCCCTCGCCACAGGAGTGACTTGTAACTCCCAGTACCTGGGTCTTCATGAGGTAGTTTTAACATGAAGTCTTTGCAAACACATCTTCTCTATGTCTCATTAAGCATCTTGGTGGGGCAGGTGAGAGCTGTAAGTCCTGCTAGCACCACCCAGCTTAGGGCACTGTAGAGCTAGGGTGGCATGAGGAGGAAAACAGAATGGCACCCTGATACGTCAGCCTCATTCACTGAGGGGAAATGCAGGGGAGGAGAGGAATGGCCTCAGCTGAGGGACCCACCTCTTCCTCTCCCTGCTAGTTAAAACATCAAATCCTTGAAATGTGTGTTCCTGTCACTTTCAAAAAGCTCCTTGAAGAGGTGGGTTGTATTGTTTCCTTTTGTCTTGTCAGCAGAAGTGTAGCAGTAGATGCTGGAATGGCAGGACTGGTCTGCTTCAGCAGGTGAGTCAGCTTTTAGTACCAACAAGGAAATGTGAATACCTAGCTAGAAAATCATTATTAGCCTAAGATGATGCTAGCTGTATAGATAAGTGTGTTGGGTTTTGGTTTTCTTTAAATGCTGTGGGTGGCTCCCAGTTAATAACCTCGAGTAGTCCTGCCTTAATAAGCCCAATAAAAGAAAATGGCTGTTGGGGTGGAAAGGGTATAAGGCTACTGTTGTTAGGCAGGAGCTTGCAAACATTCAGAGATTAAAGCCTCACTCTAGTAAGAAGCCTAATGCAAGCAAACTTCCTCAGCTTTACCCTGCCTGCACTTAGGCCTGGCTTGTAGGAGCAGGGCTCTGGGAGCTGTAGGTAGTAGAGGATGCTAAGCTCACTCTAATCGGAAATGTTCTGCCCCTGATTCAAAGGGTTCATAGATAAGGCTAACTTGTGATAGTTTCAGGCCAAATTCATCTAGCCTGAGGGACTTTTCTTTCAGTAATCTTATTCAATGAAATAGCACAGGCATTTTCTAAAATAAACAGCTCAGTTCCTTGATACTGCTTAGATGCAAATAAGGAAGAAATTAATTGGGGCTGATACTATTACTGTTTTTTCCTCTCTAATTTTGTTGCTTGAAATCCAATTATGTACAAAATACTCAGGCTGGGGATTTTTAAAAAAATACATCCAGTATTATAGGCAGTGTATGAAACCAATCAGCATTGTTATTTCTAGTGCAACAAATGTTTTTCACATGTGACTTATGTGACTCATAAGCTGTACAGTGAACACTAGACTCAGGCCTAGAGCTTGCAGAGAAATCCTTCAGCACCAATTAGACTGGTTTTCCTGAGAAAACCTAGAAGCTGAAGATCAGCTGTTCCTTTCATGATGGCCGGTAGTGTTTCTGTTCTGCACAGAGGAAGTAATCTAAATAGTGATGGTATTTTCCTGGTATTTTTCCATGGTAAGTACTAGACAGAAGCAAAACTGAGCACGACACCCAAAATTACTCCAGATCTCCATTGTTATTCCTTTATGTGTGGGCTTTTTGATCTTCCTGCGGTGCTGTCTTCTGTGCCAATTACCTGACCCAATTCTATAAGGAAAACATACCTATCTATTTCTATAATCCTATTGCCATTTGCACAGCCCTGGAAGGGATTTTTTTTTTCATTGCCCCAGAGCTATTGTCATATCACCAGACATTAAACTTATTTTTCTGCTATAAAGTACAAAATTAAAATAAATGGTCAGTTTATGCTAGTAGGCATCACCAAAAAAATTGTTTGTCTAGTATTTCAATTACTTTAGGAACACTTATGTAATAGGGAAGAAGGTACTGTGAAGATCACCTATTTCTCCTGTTGAGAATGCCGCTTCTATGTAACCTTTTTAAAGTGCTGATTTTTTCTGTGCCTACCATGACTCCTACAGTCTCCAGGCAGAAAATGCTGAACTGTGAATGACTTTCCACCCCTTTAGGGATTCTGGCAAGTCTGAGTAATGATCACTTCCATTCTGAAAACAGCTGCAGCAAGGAATGTATTGGACTGCTAAAGATTTTCCTGTCTAATAAGCCGTCCGATTTCTTCTGTGTACGGCAGTGATGTTGTCCTGTGTATAGTATAAAATGTTCTAGACCTTGACAGCCCAGCGAAGATATAAAGCAGGGTAGATTTTTGCTGTCTGCATATAAACACCTGTGTTTAACCTATAGAATTTAAAAGATAGTCCTGGAATTTCATACCAGCTATTAAAATAATAACCTTCAGTGGGGAAGCAATGTAAATCCGTGCTGCTTGCATTGGTTGGCAACTTGCTAATTTGTTCTAAACCAAGCACTAATATTTCACTGTACTTGTGAAGCCCTGTGAATGTTTTTTAAAGCTGGGAGAAGACACTGCATCAGGAGTGGGCCAGTCCCCAGTGTGCTTTTCTCTGTAATTAGCTGTCTGTAAACCAGTTAAACTGTGCAGTTGTTTCATAAGTCTGTTGGGAAAGGCTCATGCATTATTTGCTCAACCTAGGAGTGGGGTGTTTAACTCCATTTTCAGGCATGTTTTAGAAAGAATTTTCATATACTTTATTAGTATGACACATATTTCAACACATAACATGAGAAAAATTCTCCCATTCAGAAAAATGGTAAAAATTCTTTGGTTTAGAATTAAACCTAGAAAAATATAATGCGTAAGGAAATTTCAAATGTATACAGCTTTTAATGGTAAAGCTTGCTCCTCTTTCCTCTGTATCAGTTGATAAAATTGTTCATACCTTCCAATAAATTCTGCCAAATAAAACTGTCAGCACAATTCACCTACTTGAGAATAATTCACCTTTCTCCCATGGATGTAGTGTGGACTACTGAGGTGTCCTTTTATGAGCTAAGACATTATTTACCTCTGATGCTACCCAGGTAATCTTCATGTGTCTAAGAGCAGCTATCATGTTTTAAATTGTTAGACTGAAACTCCCATCCCTAAAGCCAGAAAGCTGAATACCGTAATTTTTTTTTGCTGGCCCACTACAAAATGTTGGTCACTTTAGCATAACACACCTTTAAAAATATTTCTAAAGGCCTCTTCGATGTCATTTCCACAGAACATAAATTCATTTCAGTGATTTGATGCTTGCTTTTTTCCTTCATCTATTAGCAAGGCATTCTAGGTCCTTGCCTCCACAGGCATAGCAGTGCCAGTTAAGAAGCTTTAAACTTGCTCTCCTTTATTAGAAAGGTTTTGCATTGGGTTTTTTTTTTGTTTTCAGAGTGCAAGTGATACTTGTATAAAGTTGCCGTGAGTCATGTTTTGTCATACTTGGGGTAGGATGATACTCTTCTCCAGGAATCCTGGTGGCATCAATAACATAACACCAGTGAAATGCTGGTTATCTTGATTATCGGTAGAGGAATCTGGACTTTTTTTGAGTTCAGTGTTCTCTTCTACATCCATGTTGAGTACTAAAACTTTAGCCCTCCTTCCCATGCCACTGAAAATTAGCAGTAGCATATATCAAGCCATGTACAGACCAGGAAAGAGCTTGCCGGGTCATCTGATCTGCCATCATCTTCCAGAAAATAATCATTGCTATTCTAAATGCAAAACATGGAACATGATCCAGGCTCTGCCAATATCTTCTACAGTCTGAAGATAGCTATCTATCAGCGACAGCTCTCTGAAACGGTTGTGAATGAATTCTCTGTTTTGCCCCAGTTTACTGTCACATATACTATGGTAATTGCTTTGTGTTTCTTAAAAGTATGTCTGCTATTCTGAGGCGAAGCTATGAATCCTCTGGCAAGTAGTTACCCACTGACTCAGTGAACTGTAAGTAAGGAGACTGCTTACCAGTACGAGTAGAGGGTTTGCAGTCTGGACATTTTACAAGTTGCACTGTTTGACCTTCAGCTTGGGTGGTCTGACCAATCTGCCTGACTCCTGTTTGGTGTGTGGGAGTCGTGCAGTGCAGGATTATGCATACGTTTATCCCTGAAACCGAGGGAACACGTTAGTGAAACTAACTAATAATGCCACTTCTGCTGGTGATGGAGTCAATGACTTGAAAGGGATTATGTTTGTTGACAGAGAGCACATCTGGCTGCCGTACAGCCGTGCACTCCAGAGGTCTAATTCTGTCCTGATTTACTTCCCATCCGGTTCATGGCTGTTACTCTTCCAGATGTGCCACATGTTGGTAAACGTAATTTTTATCAGTGACTAAATCAGGACAGAACTTGATCTTCTGTTTGTGCCTGTAGACTTTTATTTAACTTTAGTGATACATTTGGATCTAAGAGGCTCAATATAAACACTTGCTGTATGCCTAGACCCATAATGTCAGTGCTTCTTGACGAGAATACATAACTATTGGAATAAGACTGTCCAAGTCCCTTGCTTTATTTAAAGGTGTGTTTTTCTCTTTCCCTGGTGTCAAATGTCAGGATCGTTCAGTGTTGCAGCGAGAACAGAACCAGAGTCTGCAACTTCCTCTCTTTTGTAGATAGGGCTTTTTTTAAGATTTTCCAGTATCTGTACTTATTCTTAGGAGTGATGCTACCTGTCTGAGACTTGCTTATGTGTATGATGGAGGGCAGCAGCATAAACTGTACTTTAAAAGAAAAAACAAAAGTCACGGGGTGATAGCTCTTATAAGCGTGCCTAAAATCCCTTTTTCTACTGTCATGTGGCTCAGATAACTATGGGCAGTTCTAGTACTACATTTCTAATTAAATCTATAATTAATCTGTGTCATCATGCATTCTAGTTTTATTTTTTATGATTACTTAGATTGTTTCTTCTTTTTACAGGTGTTTGTCACAGATAAAGAATGAAATATATCTAGCACATATTAAAGGAGCTACAATTAAAGTTGCGCATCTGCGTTTTTACCATGCTATGGCTAATTTCTGTGTGCTTACTTATTCACTTTAGCATATTTGTTCTCAAAAAAGCTTTTGTTGAATCTTGTTTTGCATATAGGAATTCACACCTTCCATCTCACCACTGTTGGGCCAGGAAGTCAGGTGAAAATCTGATGGACTTCTTCCAGGACAGTGAGGGTGCTTTCAGCTAGGTGCAGGGAATCTAGTGGCTGTTGAATTTAGGAAAAATATTTTGATAAATGTATTATATGTTTTCTATGGCAATGCTACTTGTGCACCCTTTTTGACCCTCTGGTGATGTAGAGAAGTGTAGCTATCCTTTTCACAGAGTGGGAAGGTATTTTTGACAAACTGGTGAATAATTAAAGTTTCAGGCTTTGTAAAGTTTCAGTTCATTGATGTACCTTTAATCTTTCATACTGTATTTTAAGAAAATACCAATTTACTTCACCTTAGTAACCACAGGGAGCTTTGTGTACCACCTGTACACAGAGTATGGTAGCTTGCATGCTTGCTGCCCTTCTGTGTGTGTGTCATGAATGTAGAATAAATTTCATGGATCTGGTCTAGTAAGCATGATCCAAAGGAATGAGGATGAAACTTGGAATGTATACTTCTGAGTTTATATTTAGGTGATGACAATGAATATCTTCCCTACTACTTTCCTGTCTGTAAAACACGGATGGTTATGTTTATACCTTTCTAACAAAAGCTTTGAGTTGCTTAATTACTACATTGAACATGACAGCTGCTAATATAGGCGTTGCATCATTAATTCTCTAATTGCAGCTTTCTTTAGAATTTCCTAGGGAACCCGAGTTTGATAAATCACCTTTTCATTTCTCATGGGAAATATTCCAGTAAGTCTGCAATGTTTGCTTTCCATTTCTTTTTTTGTTTGTTTGGGTTTTTTAAATGTCAGCAATTTACAAGTATGTTGTAACTAATTTCTCCACTGTAATTTCCTTACGCTGAACAGACTCATTCTTTAAACACCAGGCTCAGCAAGCTCATGAAGTAGTTTAAAATACATCGTTTGCTACTTTGAATGAAATACAGTTTCCTGGTATCTTAAGAAAAGTAATAAGGACACACTGGAAGACTCGGAGCTTGTTCTTTTACTTAGTTTTTCCAGTGGCAGTTTGCTGCCCTTTGGTTTTCTCCCTTGAACCATCTTGTCATGCACACTTCCAACTTTCTGAGGCAGTCTAGGGAGGAAAATTTTAGTGGCATATACTATGTCAGCTCTGAGCCACCAAGGAGCCTACAAACCAAGTTCCATTGCAGAAGGCACAAGGACATTCATTGGTGGTACTTTAGATCATCCACTTTTTGCTCAGCCACTCACAGGCAAACTCTCTGTTTAAAGAAAGCATAGCATAAAAAAAATCTTGATTCAAATGAGAACCTAATGCCTTCAGAGATCTCTTTCATCTGCTCAGTAAGTTGTAAAGGAATGTGCTATAGATGAGTGGTCAGATGGCAGTTCGAAATTATGAAGACAGTGGGTCTAAATTTCCTTTCCACTACTCAGAGTTCAGTTGTTTTAACTCCCCTGACCTCACTAGAGCTGTGTGTGAAGTACTGTAATGCAGCAGAGAATCCTGGCGACACAAATTCTGCAGAAGTCTAAATGATGCTTAATTAAATGAGAGCTGTGGGCTTCCCCAATAAGTGTATTGGATATAGGGTAATATTACTAATTTTAACTCGGGTAATTAGAAATCTAACCAACCTTGTTTCTTTGCAGAGTCCTAATTCTGGTCGTAATGACCAGAAACTCTTTCCATGCATATTATGCTGAACCATTTCAAGCACTCCCCTTGCTTTTCCAGATACTAAACTAATATTTTGTTCCTTGTCTGATTCTTAGACATGCACTTCACTTAGGTTTTTTTTTTTTAATAATCCAGCCCCTGATATAATCCATGATGCATTTCACAAGAGTAGATATACTTGGGGTTACCAGAAAAGATGGATCCTGTTTTAGCTTTGATTATTATCTCCTTAAGAAATAGGACAGTTTCCTACAGTTACCTGTTGTGATAGGCCACAGCTGTATCTTATCAAGTACAAAAGAAATTGAGGTTCCTTTCCTGGTCTGCTCTGACCTGCTTGTTTCCTGCTAGTGGTTAATAGTTATTTAGATCTGAGAACTCCTTTGGAAAACCAAAGTGAATCAGTCAAATAGTTTAAATACTTGATTTCTAATATCTTGGTTCATCTTAATCAAAAGTGCAGCCCAAAACAATATTTACTTGCTAATACAAATTGTATGCTTTTTTGCAAAATGGCAGTTAAATATTCTTATGACTACCTCTGTATTTGTATTATGTATTGTATCCTCCTGAAATAATATAGACAAATATACCTAATAAAAACTGGTTTGTAAAGAATTTGGTTGGTCACATTCATAGTGTTCAAAAAACTGATCATTTGGGCTTCTCCATGTTTACAGTGAGGATGAGCTAGCTTTTTTTCATGGATGCTGTTTTAGTGTGATCATTTTAATCTGTGTAGGCGAGCAGTGAACTGTGCTACTTTAGTTAGTGCAGGTCAAACTTGGAACCAAATTCTGGTTGCTGGATACTTTCTATCATTTTTAGTAGACAAAAAGACCATTCTAGTTAAGAGTAAGCGTATGCTCCCTGTAATGCGTCTTTCGCCTGGGAATAATATGTTTTCAAGTGTCTTGTGTAATGAAAGTGACAGGTTGCTTTCAAGTAAGGCAGTTGGTAGGGGCTCATCTGCTCAGGGCAGTGCAGAAGGTGGTGTATTTTCTGCACAGATAACTAGAAAGGAAAATTGGCTGGGTGCACTGCAGTATGGATCTTTGCTTCCCTGCGTAGAGCAAAGATAAGTCTCCTGGCCTCTGCTGTGCCCAAATAAGCTGACAAACCTGATGAATGGAAAAGCCTCGTATCTTGGAGTCATGAAAAGCACAGAGGTGAACTCGGCAAACGTTCTGTTCTGAATGCACTTGAATTATCAGCTGTAGCCTAACAACAGCCGAGCAAATGGCTCACCCTTCAGAATACAGCCTTCTGAATCAATCCCAGTGATGTAGCCGCGGATCTGTCAGTCAGATAGCTTATCTTGCCTTAGAAGAGGGATGTCAGTGGCAGGATGTATTTGTAATACTTCAGGTTTGCATCTGTTTTTTAAGGAGGAATGCAGCAAATGTCTGATCCAGCCCCGTTCTCATGTAAAGAATTAAACAACAGTGATTCTCCTCAAAGTATACACTCCAGAAAAGCAACCTTGCTGAGTGTCACTGTTCCTGCCACCATTCATGTTCTCAGGAGCACCTCTGCTCATGCAGAAGCAGTAGTGTGATGAGCAGATATTGATGGGAGAAGAACTTGGAGCTGCAAATGCATCCCCCCACTTGCTCCACAGAATATTCCAGCAAGAAGCAGGAGGAGAGAGAAGCTTGTGATGAGGAGTCAGAGTTGCACAGCTGATCATCACAGATGCAAGTAAGACCTTGAGGTTAAATACCTCTGTGTGTGCAGCGGTACAGGTCATATCCATGACTCTTCCAGAAAGAGTAGGGTAAGGAAATATAACAGTAATTCCTGGGCTTTGCTGTATGTTTGGCCTTGTAACCTGGTGTAACTCTGGGATTTTTTTCAACCTGAAAGCTAAAGAGGATGGAGGGAGTTGGCTGATTTAATGCTACCATTAAGGATAAGAAATTAACAGCTGAGCTAAACACCTTTAACTTTCATTTCAGGGTCTGTGTATGGTGAAATAGCCCAAGACCTTTAGGGAAGACCTGAAAGAAGGAGCCTTACATGAGTTTTGCAAAGGCTGCAGAAGAGAGGTCAGATGACACTGTGCACTCAGCTCCAAGGGTCACAGCTCTTACTTCAGAAGAATTGTATCCGTGAAAACAGGGTACTGCATTTCTTATCCAGGTGATCAGTACGTTGCACAGAATATCTTGCCTGCCTGTTTCTGTCCATAAGTCTTCTGATCATGTGTGAGCTATCCTTAAAAATATTTATGTTCATGTTCCCTTTATGGCCTTCTCATCCCTTTTTCTATCTTGAGTTTGGTGTATCCCACCTAAACATTTCCCTGTCCAAATCTCACTGAAGTGTACTGTCCCACGTTTCACTTCCTTCGCACAACCTTCCGCCGGTTGCCCCTGCATTAATCCTTGTTACTCCTTGCAGTGATGGCAGTGTGAGGTATTATTCCAAGTGTGTAAGTGGGAGGATAAAACTGGGAGCTAGTGTTCTGCTTTATGTTTCTGGCTGTGCTGTTAGCTGACAGGCAGACTTCAATGTAATCATTTCACTCATAAGAATACCTAAACAAAGAGGGGTAACCTCTTAAGTGGCTTCACCTCTCTGCTTCAACATTGCCATCTTTTTAAGGAAGGTGATTATTTTGTAGTTGTTCGGCCTTGTTCAAACAAACTGGAAAAGTCTGGAGGTCAGTTCATTTGCATTGATTAAAACTTACAGGTGGGAGAGATCAAGCTGTTCTCTGAGAGGGAGATAGATGCTTTTTTGACCTTGATTTTTGGCTACATTTGGCAAGAGAAGCTGGTGGATAACACAGGTTCCCAAGAGCGTGTCTCTCTCAGAATGAGGATCGTCCTCTCCGTGAGATTGTCGTCATTTAGTACTTAAAACCTACCATCCACAACCCAGGCCATGGGAGGAGATGGCCTCTTCTGTTAATGATTTTGTTGATTACAAGAACTTGTATTTAATTGCAGTGTGCGTGACTGGTATGTTCCAGGGAAAGTCTGTCATCAGAGGAATTGGGGAAAGTGAGTTCTTTGTTCTGCCAATAGGTCAGGCATTTTTTCTTCATTCTTCCCTGTGATCTATTTCATGAGTTCTATATGCACATTAATCAATGCAGGCAGTCTTTAATTATAGGCAAATGGTACTTATTCCAAAATCAATGTGTCTTCTAAAGTAGGTGCCTGCATACAAGAAAAATTCTATAAGCAAAATTGAAAATCTCTGCTCTGCACTAGAAGTTGTCTTTACTACCTGGCAGTCTCACCTGATCTTTCAAGCAAGAAGCCTTCAAAGGAAAGAGAAAATATTTTCCTAACCCTGTAAAACAAAGAACTGATTTACAGCCACATGTTTTCTTTTTTTAATAAATTGGAGAAGACAAGGACCAAACATATTAATGAAATGTCTTTCAGAGGAGAGTTTTCAATACATCTGTTCAGTGAACACAATTAACTATATTGCACTTTGGCCAAATTCCTTTGACGCTGAATGTATGTCTGTACAGAGGATCTGTAAGTAGGGGCTTGCGAAAAGGGGGTTCATGACTCTTAGTTCCACTGCTGTGCTTTTGGCTGCCCTGCAGCAGCTGACTGTGGTTGTCTAGAATAGTGTTAGTCTGGTGGAGTTCTCCCAGCTCTAGACAAAGCTTGCTGTGTTGGGGGGTACAGGATGTTAAAGTTGTACACGCATGCATCCTGTATGTTTTAAATGAAAGTTACACCCTAACCACCCTGAAGGACTTGTTTGGGCTGTAACAATTGTCAGCAGGCAAAGTGTAGATAATGTGTGTTAATTAATATACAGCCTGTTACTTACAAATACATAGGTGGGGGGGGTTTTTTGGGGGGTGTTACTTGTGATGTTATGGACACTCTTTCTAAGTTCATATTCCTTGGAAATTGTTTCCCATGAGCTGATAACTATTTTAAAAATCAGAGCAGCCTTTCAATGGTTCAGAAGTTTACTTTAGGTGAATGTTTCCTGTGCAAATTGAAGGAGTGTGAGTCTTAACGAATGAAATGCTCATTCTGAAAGCACATATGTTTTCCGGTCTACATTTCCCACAGGATGCTCTGCAACATGAAGATAAATGCAATGATAGTTTTGAATATACATCAAAATGTGTCTAAGCTTGCCTAATATTTCTCCCTTTAAAACTGGCGTAGTTCAATACAGTAGGTTTTTTGCAAAGAAGTGGAATGAAAAATGTCTTATTAGCATGTCCGGTTTTAAAAATTCTGAAATATGAAAAATAAATTGAACCCAGCTTATTTAAACTCTGTATTCCATATTTCAAATGTTAGATGATTTTAAAAACATGACTTCTGAATCAAAACCAGCTAGGTGTAAAAACAAAAAAATGGGGTTGGCAGTAAATAAAATAACTATCCGGTTTAGCTTTAATCTGTTATTCTATTTTCAACGATATCCAAAAATCACTAAACTGAAACCTACTTGGTGTCCCATGTTTAGGCTCTGTGCAGCATATGGATGGTTTGTACTTAAAATCTGTAGTCCAGTTTTCTATTCCTTTGCACTTTGGGCACTAACATATACCTAAAGAAATCACAGGTAAGATCTTGCCTTACCAGGTCAATAGTGTCAGATCCTTTTATTGTGTTTTCCTTGCACTGGGGAACTGAATATAGACAAATGTAAAGGGTTTTGTTTGTCTTCTGGTGATACGCAATAGTATGGCTGTATTCTCTTCATTGTGCGTGATTCTACAGTGTTTTCTTGTCCTATACCAGCTTCTCCAAAATAATTCAAGTTTCAGAGTATAATGTGATATTGCCTAGAGTAACGAGGGCCTCGGTGTGTGGAAATAACCTCTTAACAAAAATTACTTTATCTCTCTGCATATTTCCTGTCCAGCGTTTGTTAGAGCGCCGAATGGCATTTGCATGTGAGGCTTTCTCTCTTCTAGGAAACTCAGGGCGGTTGTAAAAGGTTAAATTACATTATAAAATACATATTTAATAGTGTGTATGTGCGCATATATACACATGTATAGAAACAAAATGAAGGCATGGCAAAAAAGGGAGAAGTGCTGAGGTTTCTTGACCAAGACATGAGGGAAGGTATTGACTGTTCTCCATTGTCCTTGGTGGCTGTAACATCCTTCCAATTTGCACTGCATGTATATTACACATGGTCAAGGGGTATCAGATACAGCTCTACACCTTCTTCCCTATTCATCCTATCTGAATCTAGCCCTGAGACTTCACTCACCATTCTCTTCACTGAGAGTTAAAGCTATTAAGATGGTTTACCTGGCAAAATATATAGCTATAGTGCTGCCGTAAAATGATGGCAAGCAAGCAGTTAAGGTAACTTGCAGTGATGTTTTGCTACACTGACAGCTGATGTGACAATCTGATGCATTATAAATGCACATTTTAGAAATGTATTTAATCCTAGCATAGAAGTACGTAGGAACAGCTCAGCTCAAACTTTACAAACGAGTGCATGTTGTGGATTGTAGTAGTGATGTGTTTTAAGGCTAGTGGTATGATTTTAAGGTAAGAGGCCTTACAGACTTAATGTGTGCAAGGAATTTGGTGAGAGGGCAGAAGTAGAGGAGTTAAGTTGTCCTCCCTGTAAGAACCACTAGTGATCCCACTAATCGGATCCCAGGTGCAGATTGACGCAGTTAGCTGTAAACATTAGAGATTTCAGGAAAATCTTTGTCAGGTCTAAATGAGAGTTGAGCGTTTCTCCAAGTCTGTTGTTAAATCACTTGATACACGACCCAGGGGAGTTTGAGTCATACCCTTGAAAACATGCAACCCTATTCTGGACTGACCTACCAGACAATGTTTTAGGCACCAGAACTGCAGGACGTTTCACTGAATAGACATTTGCCTACGCGCCAAACTTCCTCTTGTTGCTTTAGAATACTGTAGAGGGATTGGGATCTCTGGTCAACCAGTTGTTTACAACCCTTCGTTCCTGCTACGCTGTGTTTTAGTTCAGTAGCAGGAGTTAATGATTCATATTAATGTGAAATACATGCCTGCAAATGTAAGTCATCTAACTTGTACCAAACCTGGGGTCAACACCATGACCATTATCACTAATGCTATGAGGGGAAATGCTGTTAATGTGAATAATCTTATAATGAATAGTCTTTTTAATAGCCTCTGGTTCTGTATCTCATCCAAAAGGAAAGCGCATGTTCTGATAAATTAAAGGACTACTTGGCTCTTGTGAAGGACATATCACAGAAGCTTGTAAATTGCATATCCAACATTAAGCAGGCTTCCTTAAAAATTCTAGGTTAGTAACCTTTGCTTTTGCATCTTCTGGCCCTTACCTGATGGCACAGGACACTCTTTCCACTGCAGTACTCATCTGTGATGCAGTGGTCATGACCTTTGTCACTGAAAGATCTGTAGAATTAAAAGCAAGAACCTTTATAATTTAAAGTGAAATAATATGTTCCCTAGCTGGAAGCTAACATGCATTCACATCATCTGTGACTCAAGCATAGAGGGAAGAAGCAGTGCATCTTGAATACTGGGTTACATCACTGCCTTCTCTTTAAAGCATAGAGAAAGTAAAATTTAGGTGAAATAAAGCATCATGTGTCTTATGGCAAATTTTCTAGATAATGCTGTGTTTGTATTTGACAAATTTGCTAAGTAGCTTGCTTACAAGATTACTATACTTTGGTTACTCTGAGAAAGTCCCTTCAGATAAACTGAGAATTAATCTGCTACAGATAACACTTAGGCCATTGCTGTCTTACAGTAATTTACATCTAAAGAATACTAAAAATGTTTTTAGTGAGTCCCATAATAATAAACATAATAGTTATAATAGAGAATTACAATCACTTTCAGAATTTTCCTCCTGGTTGGGGAACAGAAGTGAATTTGAGGCTGCAATTTAGTTCTTTGGCATTTGCTGGGATTGGCATGACCTCTTCATGAAGGTTATAGGGAAGAGAGGAAGAAAAAGATGATTAGTGGCAGGAATAGACTCATGAGTGAGACTGGTAATTTAAATAGAAGATCTTCAGGTCTATTTGTCTACCTTTAAGAACAAACATTTTGCTTTGTTAGTACCACTGGGACTTCATCCTCCCCCCTTCTCAGAGTCTGCTAGGTTTGGTTCTGGAATTCATGACAAATATCAATGCATCATCCTCAGGCAGAGAGATCATCATCTCCAGGTTCCAGGAAGAAGTGAAAAAAACTTTACAAAACAAATTGTTTACAGGAATTGTTCCTCAACAGGAAATGAGGCAAGTCGTGCTCTGAATTTAAGTCTAACTTAATAAACCTGAAAACAAGCAACCAGAATGTTGTAGACAGAAAAACACTTCCATGGCTTACTGAGAAAAACTAATCAAGAGTTATTCAATATGAGGAACCATTGTTTGTTTAGGCAGTTCCCTCAGCTGCAGGTCCCTGAAGGCTGGGGAGATACTGGGGACGAACACTTATGTTTCCCAGGCTACTGTCTGTGGCAGGGTGCCAGGCTAGTCGTATAGGTTTTCAGAAGAGGCATGGTAGGTAGATGTAAAACCTCTACGCAGAAATATTATCTGATTTATATTGCCTAACTTTATCTCAACCTATGCAGGTGTGTGTCTTTCCCTTGTTGTTAGAAGATGCCAGTGTGTTTTATGAGCTGGGTAACTTCTTGTTTTTATTTCAGCTCTTTCAGGACCTGTAAAAGATAGCCAAAGGAAACTCCAGATCTTGCTGTCTGCCCCAATAGGTCTATTGTTATGTTAGTTAGAGATAAGACTAATTGAAATCTATGTCAATTTAATTCTTAATGAGATGCCCTGTGTGACTGATTATTTTTAATAGTTGCGTTATGATCCTCTGGGAAATTTTAATTTCTTAACTACATTTATAGGAAAATATTTTAATGTGAGAACCAAGAGTTAGTAGGATTTGAGTCATAGATCTGAAAATTAATTTTTTTAAGCTAAAGTAATTTTATTATTATGGTGATCTCATAGTTCATCTTAGTGGTTGTTTTCTGAACCCACAACTCTGTTTTCTAAGATTCTGAGGTGGGTCTTGCTAAACACCAATCATTACATAGCCTCTTTCCTTGTTGTTAGTGCCAAACAAAACCTAGCTCTAAGCTGTAGAGACTCACAGAATCATCAGTGCCTGGGCAGAGAGGCAATAGGCTTTATCTTCTGCCTTATATATTTCTTACCATCTGTACAAGCTTTGGCAAGCTAATTTGACACAGGAATTGAATTTACCTAAGGATGTAGCTGAAGTAGAACCAAAGCAGTGGGAACCAGGCGTATACCCAGGGGAGATGTGCTAACAAACGCACAGCACCTCAATTCAGCAAACTGCCCGAGTCAATCAATGCTACTACACAACAGTTTTCCCCTCACCCACGAGATTCTGCACATACCTTATATCAAAATGGTGTCAGAGGCTGCCATGGCAATCTTAACATAAAATCAGATTGGATGTAGAACAATATCCAACTTTTTTTCCACTCAGTTAAGAAGGATTATGGACTAGGTTTGGATATTTTCCAGATCAATTGATCTCTACCTTACTCTGTCAGGAGTCTCATTGACTTGAAGGCAAAAAGATTATTCCGCTCAATCCCTATGAAATGTGTTCTTTCACTCAAACAGCACATTCCTAGAGCAAGTTCAAGGGGGCCTTTCCAGGCTAGTTTGCGTGGCGCACAGGAAACATAAAATCTGCATAGGTGTGTTTAATGAATCACAATTTTTTTTGCATGTCAGCAGTAAAATGGATAATACACATGATCTTTGCACATGATCAGAATCTTGGTGTCAGGATGGTTGTCAGGACTCTAGGATGCTAATCCAGGATTTCTTCCTGCCTGCCATGGTAGTATGGCAGTAATTCACACATTCTTGCATAGTTAATTTAGAAGCACAGGAAACTTGCCTTCTCTATCCACCTCTTCCACCCAGCCTTGCAGCTTGAGACAGTGTGAAACCCTCCCTGACTCCTGGATGCGGTGTGAGTGCACCCCGCCTGTTACGCTAGGTGCAGTGACCGTATGCTTTGCAGGGTTCCTTCTGCACGTGCTGGTTTGTAAGGGCTATCCTCAATTCCAAGGATTTGGAATGCTTGGTCCAAGGACCAAGACAAGCTTTTGTGCTTAGAAAAGACATACAAGAAAATACATGCTTTATTGGCACACGTACGAGGATTGGGATCGGCTTCCAATGGAAACTTTGTTATATGGAGAAAACCTATGCCTACCTGGTTCTTTTGTTCAAGTTAGCAAAAAATATTTGCATCTACAGGAAATGTCTGTGCACTCAAGACACATGGCTAAGGCAGGGTTTTTTTTTCCACTGTTAGCATGCATGCAGGTGGATCTTGATCTAGATTCCACTTCACCTTATCAACAGAAAATTCATTTTCTCAATAAAGAAGCACATCTATATGAAACTATACTTTGCACACTCCTATCTTTCTGCAGATACGGCCTTTTTTTGGTTTTTTTGCCTAATTAGTCACCTCTGAGGTTTTTAAATTAAAAAAAAAAACAACTAAATTTGGTGCAAATCTTGAGTGATCAGCTGTTCAGTAACTGGTCTGTATTTGTAAGTTGTGCTGACATAGCATCTATTGATCCATTGTGCTTGGACACATGATGTTTATGTTCCTGATTAAATTAAGAACGTGAATGAAGGACAACTTCAGCTCTTCTGTAAGGAAAAAGCCTGATTTTGAGTTTATATTTGTTAGTGGACTGGCATCCCATAAAATATATACTTTGTGTGACAAATCTTGGGGGAAAATGTGAAAAATAGTTTAGGTTTGGGGTGGTTTTTTTTTTCCCCAGCGATCCATTGCTATCCAGGACCATGAGATCCATGTAAAATTTTGTACATCACGTGTCTTGGAAGTTTCTTTCCTTTTCAGAGTTGGAGCTTAAATTTAGTTTGTTTTCTGTGCATGTTGTTTTCTGAGATTTTAAGTGGTCACAGGTTGGATGTGGTTGATGTTGCATGTGCAGATTGTGTTTTTTTTAGTAACGACCACTGTGGCAACCTTTTATCCCTTTCTAAATGATGTATGAAGTCTTTTTTGACAAGCATGTTATACAAATGTGAGAAGGGGAAGCGCCATCTTGGGGTTGAATATTGCTTGAAATATTTTTGTAGCCTGTCCCTTTCATTAAGTGAAAAGGTATTGAAGGACTGTATGGCCCTTTTTGGAGTGGGAGTTAATCAGGTTTCCTGTATGTGTGTATTCTGGCAGGTGAACAAGTTACATGTGAAGGTTTAGGCAAGTGTATCCTCAACTGATTCTTGATTTGCTGGCCTCATACAAGCATGTGGGGAACTGGAGGTTGTCTTGGTTGAGTGCATGTTTGTACACATCTGTGCTGCTTTTTGCTTTCTGATGCAGCACAAGCAGCAGCTTCCCTATCATCCTATTGCTGTCTGCAAGCACCTGATAAGGAGGAGGAAGCACTAGCAGATAAGAAGATGGAAGCTGCCACAGTTTTCAGCCTTGAGCATTTGAAGGGCCAGCCGAGTCTTACACTGAAAATTGAGTGCTATTTTCTTGTAATACCCTTTTGGAGAGGGAGGGCCTTGGTAACATGACGCTTCTCTCTTTACACTTTAGTACAAAACACTAAAGTTAAAATCTTGAGCCTTTTTATATGTTATGCTTAGGCCTGTTATAACCCAGTTTATGGACTCAAAACAAGATAGTTTCATATAATCTACTCTAGAGATGAGGTTGTCTCAGTATTTATCTTGTTAAATTTATTCTTTAGAATAAGAGAGTACCTGGCCAAGTGGAGAGCAAATGGGCAGTTTCCAATAAAGTTTTGCTGTGTACAGTCAGGAATAGCAGATTCGGGCTACGAAGCCCCAGTGTCTGCTTTGCTGTTAGCATTTCCTGACCACCAGAAAGAGGGTATCAGGGCGGTCCCTGGCTAAACAAGGTACAGTGCAGTGGGACACACACACTGTGCTCCTGAGTTTTGAAAGACAAAGGGCAATGCAAAGTCAATAAGAAATCTGTCCTCTCACTCACCATTTGGTGTGTTACCGGAGAAGCTAATTGTTTGTCTTACTTTTTCATTCAGTCTATCAAGGGATATCCAGTTAAACCTGGTGGAGGCTGTAAGGCCCAACTTCAGTGTAACAAAATATTAACGTATCAATGAGGCCTATGAACCTTTTCAGGAATGCCCGATGACGATGTTATTTGTAAGCTTCAAAACAATTGTTAGGTGAGCAGACATTATTTATAGCCTATTCTTTATAATGCCAGCAGTTACTGTAAGTCTACCAATATGGATGTGATCTATTCACAGAGGCGTGACAACCTGTACTAGCTCAGGGGTAACTGTTTTCCACGTACCTGAGACAGACCACCAAACAGACTGTTATACTGCATAGCACAAACACAAGGATACCAAATATTCTTAATTCTTCCTTCTATTTCTTCTGCATTGTTTCCAAACCTCCAGTGGAGGAAGTAGAATTGTAGGCATTTCTCAGCCTCGGCCAAGCACTGTAGATGGCAAAAATGGTCCCAGACTTCCAGAGCTATGCCTGAGCTCTGATGGGGCAGACGGGCAGTGACGTGTCTGGCTGATACCTCTGGGATAGCCTCTGAGCTGAATAAACTTTCATCAGTATACTGATTTCTTTACTCATGTCATGAACAGAGCGTTTATTTGAGGTTCTGCTGCAGTTTGCTTAAACCAGAGCAAATGCCCATTTTCTGTTTTTAAATTAAACAAATTAAAAACAAATTGGGGGCAGGCCCATCAGAGGATACATAGCAATGCTCTTTGTGTCTAGAAGCTGAGATAGTAGCATTCCACCACTTTAATACATTTAGGTGTGTGGACAGGACTTCTTTCCCTGATTTTGGAGAGGAAATACAGTTTCTGCCTCTTTAAAAATATGTTAATCAGTTTATTGAAGAATATGTTGATGAAAGCTGCCTCTAAAGTAGCTAACTGCCATGGAGCAGATTTCATCACCTATTTTACCACTTTGATATGCATTTCTGTTGCATGTTGGAGAAAAAATCAAAACGAAAAAGTATACATGAATACCAATTAAGAGGTGCCATGAATCATTTTTGCCGAGCAATAAGAATGCTGTAATCACATTACTTTGAGAAGTCTGCCATTTTGCTTCATGGGCCTGCTCTTTAAGTGCCTTATATCCTCCAAATTTACTTGGGAAAGAAAGAGCAACACTAATGTCACAGATAAATAGTTATATCTATCAAATGGTATAGAAAGCAAAAAAGAAAAGAAGTCATCACTGTTTTGTCCCCAAAGCCAAGCATGGTTTGGCAAATTCAAGGTCAGGCATGAGTGCTGGCTGGAAGACAAATGACTCGGTCAGTTGAGAAGAGGATGTTTGCTGTAATGCCCAAGTTCAGACCATGTAGTCATCTGTCTTTTGGAGGACTCCTGAACAGCCACAGTGAGGCCAAGGTCACTGAAAATTGCTTGGATAATAGATGCTTTCTCCATAGTAAAGGGCAGGGAATTGCTGAGTAGGACAATTAGTGGGCACTATCTGGGAGCAGGAAGATGCAAGGGAAGGGTCAGGTGAGCATTTCTCAACAGAAAGTTTAGCAAAGTCCTTTCGCAGCGAAAGGTGCTTTCAATGCTGAATGGTACAAGGCACAAAAAGGAAAAAAAGTCATTTGAACTAAACCAGCTGCATCACGTTAGGTGCAAATCTTCTGTTAGGGGGGCCATGTGTGCCCTATTAACATGCTACATTTTCTTAGCCAGCCAGACTTGGAAAGCACAAGTTCCATTGCAGATGACGTGTGATAGGTGTATCTGACAAATCTTGAAAATCAAGCCAACCCCTCCAAAATTAATGCAACTACTAACTTAGTTTCTGTACAACGGGAAACAAACAATGAGGGATGCTTCCGTGCATGCTTGTAATTACTGCTATTTTTAACTTCTGATTTATTCCAGTTTTAAAATGTTATCCATGTTTTAAAATGTCTTCTGTAAAGAAATTTGGTGTTTCCAAGTAACAAAAACCAATGGCATCAAAGGATGAAAAATTCATTTAAAAAGAATGTTCATTACTGCACTATCATACGAAGTCTGATTTCTAAGAATCACTAATACGGTCAAATGAAACTGAGAATCCCAAATTTTCTGGGCATAGTGGAAAATATTATGGTTACTGTTTTGCTGAAGCCTGATTCTTCAGTCCCATTATATATCTGAAGGTTCATGCAATGAAATCTGTGGAAGAGAAATAGTGTAAAATACATTCTTGCTCTTTCCTAACATTGATTCTATTTTTTTTTTTTTGGTGGCCATTTCACAACTGTTCCCTTAAAGTGAGGTCACAGAAATGGGCATACTTTTATGCCAGGGAAAATGCTTTGTGGCTTAGCTGCTGCAGAATTAACTGTTCTAGCACAGCTATCCTGTTTTCATTCCTTAATCTAAAATTAAAGTGACTTTTATTTTGCAGAAGTATGTCTGGAGCTGCTCTGAATAATTGAACTGCACTGAAAGGAGTGTTGTGAAATAGTTATTCTGTAGTAACTAGGTAGCTCAGTTTGCCCTAGGTATAGAAAGGCCCTAGTGCCTTCAGCATCCAAGCAGCTCTTTACATCAACATATTTCATTCTTAAAATTCTGCAAAACTGAATTTGAAAATCCAGCTGGGTTATGTATGTAAGAAGTAATTTCCTGCTTTAAGTAACTTATATTAAATTAGGAAAGAGACATGGTAAAAAACATTAACATAGGGGAAATTATTTATAAGCTAACTGTCCCTTCCAACCTAAGATTCTGTGATTCTGTGATTTAAACAAAAATAAAAAGCCAAAACTGTGATGAATCTTACAGCCTAGAAATATTTTGTATTAGATACCAGAAAATATTCTTTAAGGTCTACAAACCCCTTTGCCATCTTTCCTTCCCAGCGTATACACACTGATTTCTAATGAAATATGATCCCGGTAAATCCTGGGTTTATGGTATGTTGACAGTGACCCCAAGCATCCCATTTTTGAGGGGTGTATGTTAAGCCTTGTGGAGATATTTGTTGTCTTTCATTGCTGCCTTCAAAAATAACTTTTCAATCTATTGAGACTGCAGTCCCTCTGACTGCTTTTAAGCACGTGCTTCTGTTCATGTGTTCAACAGAGCCTTCAAGCACATGCTAACTCCCTTTAATATCAGGAAGACTTTAAAAAGGTGTTAATGGTAAGCATATGCTTAAGCACTCCGACAGATGAGTGCAGATGACTATTACTGTCAGAGTTTTTAACATCACCTCTTAGTTGTACGTAGCACCTCTTGGCCAGAAGCTTCTGCTAATCCATTGCAATGGCAGGAGAACCACTTGTGTGCCGAGTCTGGAGCCATAGCTAGGAGCTAAGCAGTTTGTAACACCGGTTCAAGCTAAGATACTAAATGGTGATGTGCAGCTGCTCTGGAGCCAGCAGAGGGGTAATATCCCTGGCAAAGCTCCAGGGAGGGCAGCAGGGACAGTCACACCTTCCCTGGCCTGGGGCCGAGGGGCAGTGCTCACCTTCCCAAGCTCTTTGCACTTCTCGGCTTGTACCTGTGGTGCCCCCTTTCTATTGCCTGCAAGAAAGCGTGTGATTAAGTTTGCTTGTGTTGTTGGTTTTGATAGTTTTGGGGAAGTTGATCCTACGTGGAAAAAACCTATATGTTTAAAAGGGTCTGTAATGAAAGATAGCTGCAATAATTGCAGGCTGTTAAACTTGCACATCTGAAGGTTAATTCATGTACTGCACTCAGACACAGCCAAATACCCAGGACAGATAATTCTGTTTTTAAAAATAGACTGGTTATTACAAAACAAACAAGTGAATAGAGATGAAACAGCAAAAGTCCACCTGATTCCAGTACTATAAAAATGTCAATGACATACAGTAGGGAACCTCATGCCAATTTAACTATTGCTTTTCTAGTAGAAAGCGGCAGAAACGAGTCTGCAGAGCATAAGGCGTAGGCACTGACAGTGTGCCGACAATAAAACAGGTGTCCAAATCAGCTCCCTGTTTCTGAGCCCCCTTTTTTTTCCTGGAAGGGAGGCTTCTGTGTCAAAGCTTGATAAATGAGAATACAGCCAAGTCAAACAATTATGTCCCTGTCTAGGATGGTTGTTCCAATAATACTTCCTCAAGGCATGCAATCAGAAAACAGAGGGCTGCATGTACAAAACAACATGTATCACACCAAGCAGAGGGAACAAGTTTCTTGCAAACATATACACATGTGTCTATATGCAGAACATATTTGTGAGATGCTGACCTTCTCATTCCCCTTACAAAGTACTGGCAGTACTAGCTTCTTCATTTCCTTTTTTGCTGTTGGCTGCCTGAGCTGCAGCAGTGTGGCCTGGCTGCTACTTCGTAGTTTATGCTCTGAGAGCCAAATATTGGTCCCAGTGAAATTAAGTGAGTTCTGCCCTGCAAGGGAGGGATAACCTTTATGAGGAAGATTACAACTTGGCCTTGATAGTACCTAGTAGATTTAGCCAGCAACGTCGTGTGAGAGCTCTGTATTTTCTTCTAAATGCAGCTTTTTTGAGGATTAGTTGGTGGGACATGCATTTGGTTTTACATTTGCTAGATTACATAATCTTGACAGAGGGTTTTTTTAAGACCAGGTCCTGCGTTAACGCAGATCTTGTGTACATCACTTATAAAGATAATATTACTCTTTGCACCCAGCTGAAGTCGAATGCAGAGACAGGGACATGAACTGGCTGGCTGTTCACTGAGCAGAGCATTTCCCTGTGAACATTGGCTGTGGTCAACATTGGTTTTCTGTTGATAGGAGTATGTGTGGGGGTGTATGCTTTCTGCAACAAGGAAAAGGAAGGGTATTTGGTCTTCAGCTTTCCAAATAACTGTGCTTCTTTGTGCATTTTTTCTTTTTTTTTTTTTTTTTTTTTGTGTGTGTGTTACCCCCCATGGTCTTTCCAACAGTAGAATTCATTCCCTTTGTCTTGATCTAGATTATTGCCCTTCAGTGTTTGATGAAAGGAGCCACAGGCAAACGAGAGGAGAGGCAAGACTGGAAGCAATGGGATGAGTGATTAGTAAATGGTCTTGGATTTATTGGACTCCAATCTTGCCTCATCTTCCTGTGGACTGCTTGCAAGTATTCAGCAGCTCCTGCTGGGCTTGGAGAAAACTGCAGTGACCCTCTGCAGGCAAATGCTGTCATCTGTCTTAGACAAGAGATGTCTATGCATAACCTTTCATACGAAAAAGACACCAGACCTGTGGTTCTTAGTCTTACCAAAGTCCTCCAATGCTGCTAACATCTGTTAGAACAAGGCTGAGTGTTTGCCTCGCAGGGCATCTCTGCTGACTCTTCTTCGTCTCTACTTACATCTTTCCAAAATTGATCCATCTCATGGAGTGGTATGTTTGGACCCATGATAGTGATTGGCATTAACATTAGTAGAAAAAAACCTGCATGGTTATGCAGGAAAACACGTTTTTAATTTTTAACAGTATCTTGTACTGTTAGTTTTTTTGCAGAAATCACCACAAAGTTGGGTTTTGGTTGGGTTTTGTAATTGGTTTTTGACCAATAAAAATTTTCGGGGCGGAGTGGGTGGTGGGTGGAATTTTTACCTACTCCATTTTGAGTGGTATTAGAAACAGTAATTTCTTTTACTGTGGTTGAAGAAATTAAATAACTGATTTTCCAATGCTATTTTATAGAAATTATGTTGTCCTCAAGGCCTGACCCTAAGAAATGCAAGACTTCTACATTCAATATGAGTAGGCATGTGACATTTTCTTAATAGTGTATCCCTAATGCACTTTCTAGGACAAAACATAAGCAGATCGTGGAAGCAAATGTATTCCTGCTGTTGTCTATGGCCTTAGGTGTCTAATCTGTCCATTTCACACACTCATGTATGCTTCCTTTTCTTCCCTTATCTTTTTAATGAACAGTAACGCAGCAGAATATGATATGCAGCCCCTTGTCTGTTCTGAGGTATAGAGCTGAAAAGAATCTTGCTTGCAAGGTATACTAGCTGTGGAAGAGAGGAGATGAATGAAGGTTATAAACACAAGGTTTGAAAGGAATCCTTGAGGATACTTTTAGACTTAAATACAGAGGAGAATCTTTTAAATATGCTTGACTCATTGTCATCTGACTGTATAAACTTCTGCTCAACAATGAACTGCAGAAATGACCCTTTGGAACCTATATTAATGTCCATCTGGCAAAGTTTTGGAATTTCATAATCGTGTAGTTGTTACCAACATGTTTTTCTTTCCCTTCTCCATTAATCTCTTAATGGCATCTGTATTCTGCAAAGATTCTTCAATATTATTTGTTGCTGCATAATGAGAAATTATAAAAGTCAGCAAGCCTGCATTGAGAGCAAGAGTTTAAGCCTAGTAGAGACACTTCTATCCATCTGCTTGGAGAAGGCACATGTGAGTGCAGGAGTAACAAGTTCTGCATTCGGGTGCTGGTTGCACCATTGTTTCTTGTGGACTTGAGATTTGCAGGGGTGGGGAGGGAAAAAACTAAACTGCGGTGCTGACACTTGGAGGTTGCAATTAGGTCTGGCTTATTCTCTTGTACAAAATTTTTACAGTTTTACGATTTTCCAAGTCATTGGCACAAGCATGGAAAATAGGCAGTAAAATGTGTTGTTAAATCACCTTCAGTGGAAACTTCTTATCATGAAAATGTAATTGAAGCTATCGTTTTCATGGCAGGTTAGTGTTATAATGGAAGCATACTCCACTGATGAGTGGAATCTCAAGATTCAGAGCATGCTCCCTGCTCACATTCTTGGGAAGAGAACATAACTTCAGATACAGGCATGCTCTAAAGAATTAATTTAACTCACTCAGCTTATATCATCAATACACATGCAGAGCAGGATAATGTGGAACGGGTAAAGGCACTTAATGCACTCTTCTTGTCTTTGTTGTTGAAGAGTGTGCCAAAGGATTTGGAGTGACAAGTGAAAATAAACTAACCTACTTTGCTCTGGCCTGATTCGTCAAGGGCGTGGGGACTGCATTCTTTGTCATTTTAGGAGGAACACTTTCTCTGTGCTTCCTCTGAGGTTACCAGAGCGAGTCATGAAGGAGAAGTACCCAGGTGGCTTCGAGCCCATACCTGTCTCTAGCACTCTTCAGCACACTTGCACAGTAATTCCAGACTCTTAGACAGTAAAAGGATGTTCTTTCTTGAGAGGCTATTGAAAGGAATTAATCAAGAATTTCTTATTGAAATGTATGTGTTGTAAAATGATAATTCATTAAAATCAAACATTTTTTTCAGGAGAGGGCTTGTTCTGAGACTATCCTATCACATTTTGTCTTTTAAAATAATTTTTACAGGAAAGGTTTTGACATTGCTGAAACATCTGCTTTGAACAATTTCCTTTTTAAACTGTACTGTTTGAAACACATAAATGGAAGTTGAAATTGAAAAAGATAAGACAAAATGAACCGTTTCAATGAAAAAATGAAGTTGAATTTTCATTCTAATTTAAATGAGGAAAATGTTTTAAAAATATATTCATATTGGCTGGAAAAGTGTTTCTCATTCTATTCTAAGAAATTAGGGGATGGAAAAATATCTAGTTGAAAACAAGTGAACAGAGCAAAATAACAGTTAATTTCTGCTCTTTGCAGAAGGACTTTAACTCCTGGTATCCTAATGTTGGTGTATGATGTTATAGTTTACCACTCCTGGAGTGTTCTGAGGACCATGAAAGTCCGTACCAGCGTTTGTCCTTACTGTGTTTCTGTTCATGTACGACTTTTAAGACTGAGTTCTGCACACCTCAGTCAAAACCCCATGGGAATTCCAGCCTCATAAAGATTGCAAGTTCAGTGCTAAGGGTGGTTTGCTGCTCTCTGCAGTAAATCTGTATTTCTCATCCAGTTTCAGATGTAACTGTGGCATAAAGTGGTAGATTAGCATAGCAGGGACTGGCTCTTAGATTAGTTATGTGAGGGCAAACTGGGTTAATAAGCAAGTCATCTGTAAATTGGTAAAACATGGTACAAGAAAGCATGGCATAACCACAGAAAGACTTCAGTCTTTTGCTTAAATCTCTTATGATTATTTCCACACATCATACTGGTAGGTAGAGAATAAGCCTGAAAATCAGAGCTGTTTTAAACTAGTGCTGTCCCAGGAAAGTCTAGCAAAGTTGAACTATTTCATACTAGCTTCCAAAAAGGAACTTGCACAAAAATGACCTGTGGTGGGTTGACCCTGGCTGGATGCCAGGTGCCCACCAAAGCCACTCTATCACTCCCCCTCCTCAACTGGACAGGGGAGACACAATATAACCAGAGGCTCATGGATCAAGATAAGATCAGGGAGAGATCACTCACCAACTACCATCACTGGCAAAACAGGCTTGACTTGGGGAAATTAGCTTAATTTATTACCATCAAATCAGAGTAGGGTAATGAGAAAAAAAATTCTTAAAACACCTTCCCCCCACCCCTCCCTTCTTGCTGGGCTCAGCTTCACTCCTGATTTTCTCCACCTCCTCACTGCCAACCACGGGGACCAGGGAATGGGGGTTGTGGTCAGTTCATCACATGTTGTTTCTGCCGCTCCTTCCTCCTCAGGGGCAGGACTCCTCACACTCTTTTCCTGCTCTAGCCTGGGGTCCCTCCCACAGAAGACAGTCCTCCATCAACCTCTCCAACATGGGTCCTTCCCATGGGCTGCAGTTCTCCATGAACTGTTCCAGCGTGGGTCCCTTCCACGGGGTGCAGTCCTTCAGGAACAGACTGCTCCAGTGTGGCTTCCCCACGGGGTCACAAGTCCTGCCAGCAAACCTGCTCCAGCATGGGCTCCTCTTTCCACAGGGCCACAGGTCCTGCCAGGAGCCTGCTCCAGTGCAGGCTTCCCACAGGGTCACAGCCTCCTTTGGGCATAGACCTGCTCTGGTGTGGGGTCCTCCATGGGCTGCAGGCAGATATCTGCTCCACCATTAATCTCCATGGGCTGCAGGGGCACAGCTGGCCTCACCATGGTCTTTACCAAGAGCTTCAGGGGAATCTCTGCTCTGGTGTCTGGAGCACCTCTTCTCCCTCTTCTTCACTGACCTTGGTGTCTGCAGGGTTGTTTCTCTCATATTCTCACTCCTCTGTTCAGCTCCAAGTTACTGTGCAAACTTTTTTTCTCCCCGTTCTTAAATATGTTACCCCAGAGGTGCTGCCGCCATCGCTGATGGGCTTGGCCAATGCCAGCGGTGGGTCAGTCTTGGAGCCAGCTGGCATTGGCCCTATTGGACATAGGAGAAGCTTCTAGCAGCTTCTCGCAGAAGCCACCCCTGGAGCACCCCTGCTACCAAAAACTTGCTACGCAAACCCTATATGTGACCACAATATGGAAGTGACAACAATGTTATCCTGACTGCCTAAATTTGTTCCACCTGCTGTTGGAGCAGATAAAACTGGATGTGATATATGGACTATGCTGTGCTTGGGGGCAGCCTGCATTCTGTTTTTTCAACAATTTAGCAATGCCATTCTCTCCAGAAAATACTCACTTTAAAGAAGTGGAGGGGGAAGATAACAAATTTGTAATCCTTTCTTATAAATGCATTTGACCAGAAGTTCCTTTATTCTTTTTTGAGTGACAAGTAAAAAGAGACAAAAAAAAAAAAATTTAAAAAAAAAAAACCTAAACAAAAAAAACCACTTCCCGAACATGGTAGCTTTGCAGTAGTGGTTTAAACGCAGTATTTCTCCTCCTTATCAAGCCATTTATGTTCAGAGAATTTGAGTCTCTGGCAAGCCTGCATGGGGTACAACAAGGCCAAGTGCCGGGTCCTGCCCTTGGGTCACACCAACCCCAGGCAACGCTCCAGGCCTGGGGCAGAGGGGCTGGGAAGTGCCCGGCGGAGAAGGCCCTGGGGGTGCTGGCTGACAGCCGGCTGGGCATGAGCCAGCAGTGCCCAGGTGGCCAAGGAGGCCACCAGCCCCCGGGCTTGTGTCAGCACTGGTGTGGCCAGCAGGAGCCAGGCAGGGATGGGCCCCTGTGCTCGTCACTGGGGAGGCCCCACCTCGAATGCTGGGCTCAGGTTTGGGCCCCTCGGGACAAGAAGGGCCTTGAGGGGCTGGAGCGTGTCCCGAGAAAGGCAGCGGGGCTGGGGCAGGGTCTGGAGCACAAGTGTGCTGGGGGGCGGCTGGGGGGGCTGGGGGGGTTTAGCCTGGAGAAGAGGAGGCTGAGGGGAGACCTCCTCGCTCTCTGCAGCTACCTGAAAGGAGCTTGTAGCAAGGTGGGGGTCAGTCTCCTCTCCCAAGTTACGAGAGGGAATAGCCCCGAGTTGTGCCAGGGGAGGTTTAGATTGGATATTATGAAATATTGCTTCATCAGAAGAGTTGTCAAGCACTGGAACAGGCTGTGCAGGGAGGTGGTTGAGTCACCATCCCTGGAGGTGTTTGAAAGATGTTTGGATGTGGTGCTTAGGGACATGGTTTAGTGCTGAACTAGCAGTGTTAGGTTTACGGTTGGACTTGATGATCTCAAAGGTCTTTTCCAACCCACATGATTCTCTGTATTCTATGTGCTAGCAAGGTACCTTTCTGCTAAAGAATCTTTGCCTCTGTGTTGGACAATGGTGTAACAGTAATATTCTCCTTCTTACCTATCAGATAAAGATTTTTGTGATCAACCATTCGATGCATATCTTCTAATTTGTCATGGATATTTCTGTGTTTTCAAGGACATGTTTAGACTGAAAGTTGGGAAGAAACAGACTTAAAAGGCTGTAAATATGTGTCAATGATTCTAAACACAAAGGTAGCAGGTGTGCCAAAATCTGATTTTGAAGTGTGACTGAATCAAGCCTTACAGGATTATGTTATGGATCTTTCTCCTACCATTAGTCAAAAAGCTACAGCCAAGCCATAACTTCCTACAAAGCTTGTAAGGATTTAGGCTGGATTATCTAAGCAAGTGGGACACATATTTTCAGGAAAAGATCTTATGAGGCAAAATAGAAAAGAAAACGTAGTAAATCACTGATTCAACATCTGCATTTTGGGAACATAATCTTTTTATGGTATTTGGGGTGATAGATTTGTTATTCCTTTTCTATGTGTACCTCTTTATGTCCACGATAGTACTGAAGGTGAGTTTGTACAGATGGCTAACTGAATCATGACTGCCTTGTCAGTCAGATGCAGTCATGTGGATGCTGGAAGTCAATATCCTAATAGAAGGTGTGACATGGGAGCAAACTTTGTGTTACTTACTGTTTTGGTCACAGCAGATTTCCACTGACCCATGCTTTGGCAAATAGCCCTTCCCTCTCACCAAGTGGCTCTTGAATTTTCTTGGCCTTTTCTAGCCCTTGAGTTTTGCAGCTCAAAAATATGGTGGGCAAACACAGCCTGGGACCAAAGTGCCCCTGCTAACCTTTCTTCTGATAATTGCTTGGGAAGGTTTGATGACACAGTAGCATGCTTTAACTGTACTCCACCCTCTGTATGTGGCTAACGCATGGGTCGTTGTTGCCTTCTCCTTGGGTAGTTCCTTCTGGAGTGGCTTATACATCAGCAAACCCTGAAGTGTGAGGCGTTATCACTTGTTGCCACAACAGTGACTGCGTACGGAAAACGAGGGACATAAAAATGTCAGTCACATAATACTGATCCATAAATAAAGCTTATTTTGGACCAGAAAAGGACTTAAGAGAAGATGATACCATGGTTTTTGAAACAGCCCTGGTTCAGCTTTTAATCCTAACTGCAGACTTGTGTCAAGGTTGTTACGGGCTCACAGCTTGTTTGTGGACTGGTCTTCATTGCTGCTTGGAACCTCAATTAATTTACACTCGACTGTATTCCAGCAAGCAATGTCTGCAAGACTTCATCTTCATCCTGTTTTCATGGCTTGTGGCTTCCAAAAAACCCAACCAAAAACATTTTTAAGGGGCATCTTTTATTGCTAGGCATATAAATATATCCAGAAAAGTAATTCTTTCATTTGTTTTTGTCCAAGTTTGATAGTGACTTGAAGCTACTTGATGCTGCCGCCTTGGAAACACAGAATCAGGAGGAGGCACAGTTCTCTTTGGACTCAGGACAACTACAGTGAAACATGCATCACCTGCCTTTAGCAGAAACACCACAGAGCAGCACACCAAGCTCCTCAACTCTGAGCACATGCAGCAGCAGCCCTCGTGCAGCCATCAGCATGGGCAAACACACACCCAGGTCGAGCTAAGTAGGAATTTGCCAAGCAGTGAGCTGTTTTAAAAGTCCTTGGCATACATGGGGCCTCAGGTGTTTGGGAAGGGAGTTAAACAACACCGTTGCTCATGATAGCATAGAATGAGATTCAAGAACCAGAAGGAGCCTTTCTGTTTTCCATCTGGGCTAAGAAACCCCAACTTCCTGCAGTTAGAGTCTTTCAAACAAAATCTTACTGCAGCCACACAATTTAAACAGGGGGTCTGGCCTTTTTAGAATGATTTTTAGGGCTTTTAAACATCATCAGAAAATGCTGTTCCCCTAGTCAGGGGGCCCAGCTTGCACCTTGTTCCACTCATTTAGTGAAATGATGCTGGCAACAAGTATGGAAGTGTTCATGCAAGGAGAGCCAGCCTCAGGCTGAAGGGGAGAGAGCAAGGCAAAATTTCTTTCATTTTAAGCCTTATTTTTAATCTTTCTAAATGTAGTGCTATCACACAGAGTTACAAGGTTTTGTTCTTGTTTGTTTAGTTTTCTTCAGCCAAAATAATTATCAAGTCCCTAGTGTGAGTGCAATGATATCATTTGTGTTAAAACTGGAGAGCGGGAACACAGTGCTGTTTCATGACAAGTTTAATGCTTTTGTCTTTTTGTTTGTTCTCTTCTTGAAAAAGAAAACCAAAGCGCATAAGCCTGTCTTTTGAAGAAAGATGTCCCCTTCCCATATGGTAGTATCCCAGTGGGAAAGGCCACATTCAAATGCCTCTTCTGAATCCGGCCTTCCACATAAAAGAGGTTGCCCTTTCTGGTTTGTGTTTGTATGTCTGTCTGGTTGTCTGTCTGACCCTGCCGTGTATGGACAGTGCAGAAGGAATGCTGTATCTGCCTGGTCTTGCCAAGCGATTGCACTGTGAGTGCAAAAACCTTGTCCCAGCTAATATTTCATTGAAGCTGATGTTTTTCCACATAAAGCTTTGGTTTCAACAAATCAGCACTTTCCAACAGAGAAGTCTTTCGCCAGAGAAATTCCCCAAATATTTAGTTGTGGTTATGGTAGCTCCTCAGTAGGGGGAGTTCTGGTATGCTTAGTTATAGGTTCATGTCCAAGAATTTGGAGAACAATAGTGCTTCCATGAGTGTGGTTGGTATATGAGGAAGGAATACAAGCCTCTAGGACTTCTGCTCTTTCTTAGGCTTCATTATCTCCTGCTCTTTTTCTTTCTGCACGTTCCTAAGTTAACAGATACTGTGTACCTAGTTTACTCCGTTATCGTTTCCCCTTGGGAAATGTTCTACTGGAGCAAAAACGGTGAAATATTCTAGTGAATATATTGCCTTACCTTCAACTCATCTATTTGTTCTGCAAACATCTGGACCCGTTTAGTGTTATCTCTGCCTCAGAAGTTTATCCCATTTTGAGCTGTGCCCAAGAAGCAGATCTCAAAAGTGCTGCCTACTCAGTCCAATGAAAGAGATAGAAGAGCAGAAATTAATTTGAGTTACAGGGCAAGAGACATAAGGAAGACTCTAGTTAATGCTAAGAACTGAGCATGCTTAGCCTTCAGGTAACATGCAGAATAGGAAGCCGGTAACTGCCTGGAGTATCTCTTCTTGGTGTAACTCCATTTCTTTTTTTTTCCTTTTCTGCTTTATGCTAGTCATGAACAGCAAGGCAAAAAACCTAAGAGCAAATTGCTGAAGGCTTCTTTCTCTAGGACTACATTTCCTTCCTCGTGAAAACATGCCACTACCAAAAACTCAGCCACCAGTTCAGAAAATGGCTTTCACTGTCCGTCCACCTGATTGCCAGATCTTGCTCTCCCCTCTCAGCCAGAGCTGTCCTCCTGTTTGTTTGTCAGGACTCATGTATAGTAAGAAGCATTGTTCTTCTGTGCACGGTATTTATTGCATCTCCACTTCTCCCCACCCATCCCCCTCTGCACTCTCTACCCTCCCTCCTTGTTAGACATGATTACATGTTGTTTGGCCTCATTCCATTTAGATTACTTTGCTGTATCATCCTGAATTTGTGCGTAGCATAACAGCTCCAAAGATCTCCTAGTTTGAACCAAATGATAGAGTAGGCAGAGTTCATTAAAATAAATAACAGCATAGTGTGAAACACAGCCCTGCAGTAATCAAAACTGAAATTTGAAAAAGTGACTCTGAGTGTAAAGAAGTCTGTTACATGCTTTCTGATACAGGCAGAAATGGAGTCTTGAAAACAGCCAGTTTTATATGCTCTATTTAAACCTGTCAGCTCTCCAGACAAAGACATGGGTGGTTACAGCACGGGGAGAGAAAGCAGTTGCAAGGGGGATATGTGTGACCATATTATAGAACCTAGTGCCTGAATTTCTCCCTTGATCCCCAAAGCTGGAACATTCTTCATGTCGTTGTTGCTGTTGTTTTTTTATTGGGGCCAGTGGCAGAGGAAAGCCATGATTTAAGCCTAGGAGTGGAAATAAATGTGTTATATAAAGCAAACTTTCTATGCAGTTAAATGCAGTTGACTCTGCCTCCTTCCACTTGCTCCCCTGTGTGTCTCGCTGTCCCATTTCTTTAGTCTGCTTGTTTGCAGTGTTTGTAATGTTCCATTTTAAAATATCTCAGTGGTTTTTCCCCTGCTGTCTTAAAGACTCTTTGTTCCTCAATTCAGCTTTTGTTCCTCCGGGCACTCAGATATTACTACTAAAATTTTGGTCTTAAAATAAAGGGTCAAGGTCTACAGAGTGGTTTAGAAAAATGTGAGGTTTTGTACCTGTCAGGCACTATACAGGGTGCTGTAGAAGAGGCTACAAAAGTGACTTATTCTTACATTCTGCCACCAGCATTTGCTACTGTCAGAAACAGGATTGAAGGCAAGATGGTCCAGTTCTGCAGCTCGTTATGTTCACTGAATTTATTTCAGCAGCTCCTCCCTTGCAGCATCTACAAATATGGTGTATAAACCAAGCAAAAGTGTTCCCTGGTCACCATGGTGGAACGCACAATCTGAAGACGTGAAAATACAGTTCTCTGCAGAGGTATCCTGTTGATAAAGATGACATTTCCATGATTTTTGCACTTGCAGATTGGAGACCGAAGCAATTATACATGACTCCCAAGTGTTACAGAAGCAGGCCTTGTGTAGGCAAATGTGTGTACATTTCCTAATTGTGCAGTTATTTTTATGCCTCTTTAGTACATCTTTCATTTTGGTTTTGCTCTGTCTGTAGTATTAGACTCTGTGGAGTGCATGAGAGTTGTTTTTGTGCATGCTACTGTATCCTGTTTTCAAGGGATAACAATGGGTTAAAACTCTTATCCTGGTATGAGAGGCAAGAGGAGGAGAGTATTTTCCCGTATTTGCTGGAATGCGCTGCCTGGAATCAAAGGGGTTGAGATACTTGAAGGAAGACCCCATGTTAGAGACTATGGGAACAACTGGGCTTTATCTCCTAAAACACTCCAGCAGGGCTCATTTGTATCAAAGTAATTATGTAAAAAAGACCCTTCTGAAGAAGAAAAACAGGGAATCGATGCTGACAATGTGTTTGAGGAAATGGAGGTTGTTAGAGACACCAGCCTGCTTCCCTCTTGGATCTCCTGAAGAGAGAGACCTGGACGTGCCAGCTCAGGCCCTCCACCTCTTACAGACAAATGACCAACAGGCCCTGCTTTGTCTCGGCAAAAACGCCTTGCCTAACTGGGATTCCTGCCAGCTTGCCTCAGGTCTCTTAAGGGGAGCAGGCGTTAGAGTGGATCTAAAATATTCACTGTTTCCTCCTCTATGCTGAATTTCTGTCACAGGAGCTCCCTGTCGGTCTTGTAGCCAGACAAAAGCTTTGACTAGCACAGCACATGTGTAGGAATTAGTCCCTTAGGGCAGGCTGCAACTTCTAAAGCCAGCTTCAATGCCAGTAAATGCATTGCCCCAGCCAAAAACTCCCTAGTGAGGAAAGAGCATGGCGTGCACAGGCCCACAAAGTCAAAAAAGCCCCAGGACTTATCCAGAGGTTACACTGACCAAGAGATTCAAGGGGTCCTCAAGTGGAAATGGCAAAACTCTGTGAGCCCGACTTAGGCACACCAGCTGTGAGAGAAGTGTAGTGTGGTCAGAAATGCCTTCTGTGCACATAAGGTTACTCTATAAATACATGGGCAAGAAAGGTTTTCTCACCATCGAGATAGAGAATGTAATTTATTGAGAATGTGAGAGGCAATGTGCAGGGAATTTTTCCATGTGGCATTTTATCTGGAATTAAATCTTGTGAATACCTGAATCCTGTGGTCCAGCAGAGCATACAGGATTTCATCCTGTAGAGTCGGAACTTTCCAGTGTGTAGAAAACTGTTCTGGCCAATGTTAATAGCTTATACTTTGACCCGGTCTTCAGGAGTCCCCAGACCGCCATGGAGGCCTACTTAGTGTACCATGTGACTAGGTAGGACTATGTGAGAGATGTGTTATGTTCTTCAGCTGGAGGTAGAGCAAAGGACATTCAACAAGATACTGATCTATGCTTTCTCATGAAATCTTGTTACCCCTAGCAGGTGCCTTCTCGCAGAAAATGTGCTGTCTGCTGCCTCCTGCACTGTCAGGAGCTGGCCTCTTTTTTTGTACTAGGTTTCTATAGAACAGTGACAGCATTTGTTTGATTCAGTGCAAAATGGTGAGGTTAAGGGGGAGCTGTGGATAAATTTCACATGAGTTTCTAATTCTTTAATTGCGGATCATTAACTTTGCACTGTAACCCTTGGGAGACAAGGTCACCTGCTTCGTGGGCTGGGAAGGAGCTTTTGCAAATAAGGGTGTTTGTTCAACATTGCTGATCCCTGCTGATCCGTTATGAAAGCCACATTAGTTATTGTATCCACACATTATGTACAGTCATGTGATGCTTGAGGCCTGAAATACATTTAGCAAGTCAGAAGAGATAAGGCAGGCTACAATCTGGCTTTCTTCCCTTAGGTTTGCAGAATAGGTTTGCAGAATGTGTTTGCAGATGTGTTGATCTTTAGGAGGCTGGCAGGAGGAGGGGGAATATTTTCTTCAATTGCCTATTTCAGTATCAGGAGTAAATGAGAAGATAAGGTCATCCTTGACACCTCCTAGTAGCTGTGAAGACGTCCTTCCCACATCTGAGCCATGCTGTCTCAGTTTTGCATCAGGAACGATTTTCCTCCTTCCTGAAGTGGACATGACTTTAGTTACTTTGCCTGCCTTTGTGCAGTGCTGATGAGCTGAACTGGGTCTGTTTCAATAATGCTTATTGCGACAAACAGATTTAAGGAGCACACCTGATCGGTAAACCAGTGTGGTCAGCATGTTGACTAGAAAACTTTCAGCTTCTATCTCATGTGATGTTTTGGTTCAGCAACACGTGCACTACTTTTCCTCTTTTTGTTAATAATCTTTTTCCCTCCAGACTTTGAGTGTTTCTGGTAAAGTTGTAGGTCCAACTTATTAATACATCTAAGTGTTCCTGAGAATGAGGGATTCATAGGAGTGTCTGTATCATAGAATCATAGAATGGTTTGGGTTGGAAGGGACCTTTAGAGGCCATCTAGTCCAACCCCCCTGCAGAGAGCCGGGACACCTTCAACTCGATCAGGTTGCTCAGAGCCCCGTCCAGCCTGGCCTTGAATGTTTCCACGGATGAAGATGTAGCCAACGAATCTCCAAGGGTGCTGACAAGCTTTGTCAGCACTAGCTAAGAGAACAAGGAACTGGAGCAAAATACCAAGACTAAATATTTATGCTTGGCTTCTCACAGGCCAACACTGAGCAACTTTTGCTCACCTGCGATGGGGACAGTATTAGCCCACCACTGTGTGGTGTACTGAGTTTTGGCGAGTTACTTGCAGTTGGTTGGTATTGCAGTTGGTCCTTGCTATGTCCAGCTATGCATGACAGATACACGCTATTTCATCTCTTCTATCCTGGGGCCCTGTAACATTGATAACAAATGCTAAAGCTCCCTTTCTCCAGCCCAGCACTGGGAGTCCCATTGTTTTCTGTTCTTCTAGAACAGCAGCTGTTAGGTGTCACCAAAGCACAGAACGTAGATTGGGGAACAAAAAGGTGAGTTTTTGTCCTTCCTGACTAAGGTATTTAGTTGTACAATCTCCACTTGTAACCTGGCTCATGATTGTTTAATTGGAGCTCTTTGCTGCTATTCAGGTTAGGGGTAGCATGGCCTGTACCCAGAGTGGGAGCTGCCTCTGCACATCCTTTTACGGCTTTGGCCTCCCCCAGCTCTCCTGCAGGACGCCTGGGCCTCGCTGAGGAGCTGATGCAACAGCGGAGTCTCATCCGCACCTCTGCTGCCCCGGGAGCACAAAATGTCCAACCCGCTCAGCCCACTTTGTACTTCAACAGTAAATTAAAGGTCTTCATTAGCTTTGAAACGCTTTGAAACACTGGCACATTAACTGCAATCAAGTTTTGAAAGGTCTCTGGTTGCTAGAAGGAAATTAGCCTGATAAATCGCTCTTTTCAATTAAACAAATGGGTAATTTTTCACAAGCAAGCCCAGAAGCTATCGTTTGGGAAGAGTTTTTTTTTCTTTTTTTTATTTTTATTTTACATGTGATTATTCTTAAAGAACTGATTTTTTTAGAAGAGACTAATTGTCACTGAAGTGTTAAGATAACAGCTTGTAAACCCATCCTGTCTGCCTCAGACAACCTCACAGAGGTCTCATGATCAAGCAATGGCCTATGAATTGTACTTCCAAAAATAGTAATAACTGATGGTGTGACCTTGGTTCACTGCCTGCCTTTCTGTGCCTTTGTTTACCTGTTTGTCTAAAGAAGCATTACCCTCCCTGGGTCAAAAAGGCCTGTTTAACTTAAGCAAGGAGTTCCAGGATATAGTTACTTAGTAACTTTAATTTCTGAATAAACTGGTTAAGGCTGTTAAGAAATGTGATGGCTTCCCTTTTGGTCAAAACCGGCAACTGACCTGAAGATACCTCCAGTCCTCAAAGCTTTAAACACAGTCTGCTTTCAAAAAGTACTCTCTGAGCTTAGAAGCTGGAACAGATTGCTGTGCCCCCGACACACTGAGTCTGAAAGGGACCCCTGAAATGCATGCTGACCCTGGTTTCACGCCAGAGCTATAGACGTGCTAAGAACTTCATATGCTCTGTCTACTGCAGAAAAGCAAATGCTAGTATAAACAACTACGACACTAGATTCATCTTGCCTTGGGTATATTTATCCAGGGTATTGCCATTACATCATGCACATTAGGACTTGTATTATCTGCTATTTTAGATCTTAGAAGCTGTTACAAGCCCTAGCCAGAGGTCAAGATGCTGTTGAACTTCAGATGTTCCTGAAAGAAGAGCATAATTCTGCCAAGAGCAGACCAATGTTAGATTTGCAGCAGTGAAATGTCATACAAATCACGTGAAGAGAATTTAATCTAAAATATATCTATTTTTTTAAAATGAGGTTTTATTGACAAAAAATTTAGAAACTGCATGTTAAAATCCATCCGAAAAAGGCTACCATAGCTTCATCTTTCAGAACTAAGTAGGGTAATTTGGGGCTTTTTTAAGGTATCAGAAGAGACCACAACTGATTTAAGAACTTCCTTCCACCATCTAAATAAAATAATACTGAAATATCCTGCTATAATTTGGCATAACTGCATAAAACATGATGACTCACGTGATTAGAAATTCTCCTTTATTTTTCCTCTGTGAACAGTGCTGATCTTCATGAACTGTTCATCACAGAGTGTAATTACATTCCTTTCACCTAAACTGTTCCTACATTTTTTAAAATTTCTTTTTCCTGAAACGCTGATGGTTGTTGAGTCTTTCGGTTTGGTTTGGAAGCAATCTGCATGCAGAGACTTGGGTGTTGGACTGCTCTGTGCTTTACTGAGAAACATTGCATTCAGGCAAAATTCAGACTCACAAGAGGTAGAGCCTCCCAAAGGACTGTTGGTGACCCACACTTGGTTGTACCTTGGTTGCTGCTGAGATGAATGTTCAAGGCAAAAATACAGACCATCTTCCTGAAGTCAGGTTTTTCATAAAACACGGCGTTGCTTCTGAGGACCTCGCGTGTAGACAAACAGTGCCCCAGGGCAAACAGGCGTTGCCTCTTGCCCTGCTTGCCAGGAAGAAGGTCCTTGTGAACAGGAGCAGAAGCTGATATCTGAAAACTGCCCAACAGTCCAAGTACAGCCTGCATTCCTCTACCGGGGAAATCCCTGCACCTCCACCCTCAGGGCTTCAAAACCCAAGTTTTGCTTAGCGTTATGGGTGGTATCTGAGCAAAGCACTTAGAAATCTCATCTACTTTTGATGGCTCATAAGTGCTTTGCTCTCCATCCAGGCAGGAGATGACTCATGGTGCCTGGTCCTCATACTGAGATTTGTTTTGCTGCTCTCTCATCTTCCTGTTTTCTTGTCCGTTCTCCCCGTTTCTTTGTTCTGTCTGCCCAGCATGTGCTGTGGTAACTGACATTGGAAGCTGTGTGGGCAGGGAATGGGTTTTGGTTTTAATAAAAAAGCGTGGTTACATCATCTTGCACAACAGGTCCCTGCTCTGTGGCTGGGCCAAGTGAGTCCTTTCGAGCTGCAAAAATATGGAAAACTTTCAATTGCAATAATCAAAAGATATTATAGCACGTTATATATAATAACAACACATTGTAGGCTGCTCCCTGCATGGAATCTCCCAGGTATACCTGGTAACAAGAGAGAGATCTGAATACTAATGACAGCTGGAGGAGGGGGCACGTAATAGTATTTTGGCTAATTGCCAGGTTGCCTGCTCTTGAAAAATTTGCCTGTGCTGAGCAAGGCATATTTTTTCACATGTAGAAAATTGGTTTAGGTGTTGGTAGGGCTTTATATTTTCCTAATGCTTCCTACAGTCAACTGTGAAGGTTCATGTAGCCATGAGGTCTGTGTTCCCATCTCAAAGAGGCCTTCAGGCCTTCTTTGAAAGACTTGGAAAACCATAGCAGCTGAACCCAGGAACGAAAATGCAATTTTCGAGAGCACCAGATGTAAACTTACAAAATGAAGTATTTTTGTGTTTTGTGGGTTTAGGGGGATTTTTTTCGCTTGTTTGCTTGATTCTTCTTTTTTTTTTTAGTGAATCCAGATGACTAACTCAGGGCCTCTTTTCTCCTTCCCTGCAGGCAGAACAAAGTCTCTGATGATTTACTTGCTTCAAAAGGTCCCCACTGATTTTACCTTTGGGTTTGTTCTACCATCTCTCATTGTTTCATGTAAGCGTTTTCTGTGGTAATTAGACTGGTAATAGCAGAATCCCTGGTGGCCTTCCTGGAGTGCCTGGCCTCTCTGGGTTGAGAAAGCTCTGCTTGGGGGCAGCATACTTTTTCTCTAAGTGGGAAGGGGAAGAGTTGATGTTGTGAATGTTGCCCTGATTATGATGGAAAAATCCGTTAAAAGAGGAAATTTTTGCAGCATTTCCTAGAAGCGATTCAGGCTACATTTGTCTGACTTCCTCTGGAAGCTCACAGCAGCCTTGATGGTGCGTGATTTGTCCCTGGCTGCTTCCTTCTGGACTCTGTGGTCTGCATTGTCCCACAGGAACACAGATATGGCTGTGATTTGTAGGTGCAGGTGCAGGCACTTTTTGTAGCTGGGCGCAGACACATGCAGAGCTTCGAAGACCAAGACCTTGAACTGGCAGTGGAAGCAGATTAAAAGCTCTCTTCAGCTTCCTAAAATGCAATGCCTACAGTCATCTGAACTTCTGTGTGAGGCAACAAAGGAAAACAACACCTTGGTTTTTAAAGGCTTGTAAAAAATGAAGTACAGGTTTGCTGTTTTATCTTTTTTGCTTTTCGTCTGAATGATTTTGACTAACTGTTGATATGAATGCTTCTAATTTCTACCTTTTCCTTTTGGGATATTACAAAATTAAGACAGCCTTTCGGAAGTATGGCCACAGGCAGAGGAAGAACAGACATGTCCAGGGGAAAAATAGAGCCATCCAGTGGGAACTAACAGAGCAGAAAGGGTTTGGAAGTCCTAGTTGCAGAAGCTCATCTCCAGAGCTCGATTCAAGGGATTTCTGCCACAAGAACACAGGCCCTAAAAGCTTAATTTACAACTACAGAAGTTCTTCCTTCTGTATAGGGAAGAGGAATGGCCTGGAGTGGGGCTTGGCTAACGGAGCTCTGATCTGGTGTCCTTGGACACATCCCGCACCTCAGTTTCCCCATGTGTAGAACAGAAGGGTTGCTATTGATGGTCTTTGTAAAGCCTCTTTGAGATCTACTAAGGAAAAGTGCCATAGTGATCTAGGTGGGGTTATTGCTGTTGCTGTTCATGGCAGAACCAGCGTGATCTGAAGTCAGAGGGAGCCCAGCGCAGAAGCTAAAATCAGGTTTATGGCTCAGGTCCTGTTTTAAGAACACCCTAAGCCTGAATCTAATTCCTGTTTTGGTCTGCGTGGTGTCGATGGGGCTCTGTGCAGAGGAGCCGGTGCTCGCAGGCAGCGTGGCTGGGGTCGGCCCGGAGGCAGTGCCGGTGGCAGAGCAGCCCCCGCTTTGGAGTGCCAGCTCGAAGGTCTGTCCATCCCGACCTCCCTTTGGCCTAAGTGCAAAACACAGCACTACACCAGCTGCAGTGAAGAGAAGTAACTCTTTCCCTGCTAGAGCGGTGACATCAAGGAGTGGGGCGAGGACTGGGGCGAGCAGGCCATTCACCCTTCCAACGCTACCAACTGCCACGCACACAAGGCTGTTTTTATGTTCTTTACAACTGCGATTTTCCTTCTGTAAGACTTTCATGCCAACTGGGTTTTTTTCCCCCTTTATTTTTGCCGCACAGGGAAATAGATGAAGACTCCCTACCTACCACCTGGAAGAATAAACAGGGTAAGATTTGAGTATTTCCCTATTGTTAATGAAATTTCTGAAGTTCGCCTTTCTGCCGGCTTTCAGGTTGTAAAAGGTTTTCCGGACGCTCCGTGTGCCTCCCCGGCCCCAGCCGAACGCCGGCTGCAAGGAAAATGAAACAAAACAAAACAAAAAACAAGTGGTGGTGGAGGGGGGGAAAGGCCGGTCACTTACAAGTACTTGTAATACATTTCCTTGCCATTTTCTTCAGCGACCGGTCAAAATCGCACGTGAGGGCGGGGCCGGGCGGGGCCGGGGCGGGGCCGGGGCGGGGGCGCCGGCCGGCCCCGCCCCGCCCGGCAGCCCGGACTCCAAGGCCCGGCATGCGGCGGGGCGGCGCGCAGGCGCTGCCGGGCCGGGCTTGAGTGGCAAGTTGTTTGTTCCAGCGAGCACCAGCTGCTCGGCACTCCGCGCTCCGCTGCCTCCCTGCCCGGCTCCGCGCCGCTCCGCGCCCCGCCGGCCTCCCCGCCGGCCCGACTTCTGCTCCCGCCGCCCCCCCCGCCCCGCCCCCGGAGCCGGGAAGGAGGAGAAGGAGCCGGGGGGAGGGATATAAAAAAAACCCCAAACCAGGCACCGACAATAACAGCCCCCCTCCCCCTCCCCATTCAAAAACACAAAATAAACCCCAGGGATAGATGAACTACAAATGAGAAAGAGGAAAAGATGGAACTGCACATCCTAGAGCACAGGCTCAGAGTGGCCAGCATAGCCAAGGAGAGCATCCAGTTGTTTACCTATGGATTAATCAAACTTGCTTTCCTGTCCTCCAAGACGAGGTAGGTGCTGGGGGCGCCCTCCGCGCGAGGGGCAGGGTGCCGGGGGGGCGCCCTCCGCGCGAGGGGGCAGGGTGCCGGGGGGGCGCCCTCCGCGCGAGGGGGCAGGGTGCCGGGGGGGCACGGGGCTGGGGACGTATCCCCCTTGCTAAAAGGGGCCGGGTGCTGGGAGGGCACCCTCCCTCCTGCAGAGGGGGCAGGGTGCTGGAGTGCGGGACACCCTGCGTCCCTGCGAATGGGCTGGGGTAGGGGGTATCTTCCTTGCAAGGAGGCATGGCAGCCTCCTTCTTACAAGTGGGTGGGTTGATGGGGTGGGGGGCGCCCTCTTTTTTGGAAGAAAAAAGCAATCCTGGGATGGAGAACACCCCCCTTGCCAGGGGGCAGGGTGTTGGGGTGTGGGGCTCCCTCCTTGCAAGGGGGCAGGGTGTTGGGGTGTGGGGCTCCCTCCTTGCAAGGGGGCAGGGTGTTGGGGTGAGGGGCTCCCCCCTTGCAAGGGGGCAGGGTGTTGGGGTGTGGGGCTCCCTCCTTGCAAGGGGGCAGGGTGTTGGGGTGAGGGGCTCCCCCCTTGCAAGGGGGCAGGGTGTTGGGGTGAGGGGCTCCCCCCTTGCAAGGGGGCAGGGTGTTGGGGTGAGGGGCTCCCTCCTTGCAAGGGGGCAGGGTGTTGGGGTGAGGGGCACCCCCCTTGCAAGGGGGCAGGGTGTTGGGGTGAGGGGCTCCCCCCTTGCAAGGGGGCAGGGTGTTGGGGTGAGGGGCTCCCTCCTTGCAAGGGGGCAGGGTGTTGGGGTGAGGGGCACCCCCCTTGCAAGGGGGAAGGGTGTTGGGGTGAGGGGCACCCTCCTTGCAAGGGGGCAGGGTGTTGGGGTGTGGGGCTCCCTCCTTGCAAGGGGGCAGGGTGTTGGGGTGAGGGGCACCCTCCTTGCAAGGGGGCAGGGTGTTGGGGTGAGGGGCACCCCCCTTGCAAGGGGGAAGGGTACCCCCCTTCCTGCAAAGGGGCAGGGTGCTGGGGAGGGTGAAGGCACCCTCCTTGCAAGAGGTCAGGGTGCTGGGGTGAGGGGGGATACTCTCTTCCCAGAGGGCTGGGTTTTGGGAGCTGAGGGAGGACGCCGGGGTCTTCCTTACACCCCCCCCCGTCCCAAGGCTGGGGGGTGGCGACGGGGTCAGCGCTGGAGTTCGGGGCCCCCCGCGAGGGCTCGGGGCAGCCCCGGCGAGGCTCCGGCTGCGCCCCCGGGCCGGGCGCTGCCCTGAGCGCCTGCAGGGGAACAGGTGGGGGCCGGGGGGCCGGGCCGGGCCGGCTGCGGGCTCGGGGCGCCCGCCGGACAACAAAGGCAACAACAGCAACGGGAGGAGGAGGAGGAGGAGTGGTTTTTTCTCCTCTCGCTCCCCCCCCCCCCCCCCCCGGTTGTTGTTCCTTGCAGCACTTACTGAAAGAGCGAATCGTCCACACGCGTGTTTGTGTTAAAAGGTGCTTTTTCGATGCTGCCAGATTGGAGGAGGGTGATGGGCGATGCGTGCCTTGCACTTGGTTCTCTTTAAAAATTGTGGTATTGAGTAATATGGATTGTGATAGCTTTTTTTGGGGGGGGAATGTAGTGGAAGACACTGAGAAATTTTTTTTTTTTTCTTTTTTTTAGGCAGAGGAAAAAAACACTCTGGCCAGTTTATTGAATGTATAAAGCTGCCTAGGCCTTTTGCAGCAAAACAACTTGAATTGCAAATGCATGTTCTCCTGTCTTCACTTAGCTTGTTGACTTTGTTGCTCTATTCAGAAGGAGGAATGGGAATGTAAATAACTCAAACTCTTCTTGTTTTTCCAGCCTGATAATTAGTATTTCAGTTTTCTCCCCAGATTCATCTCGGCTGGCATTCTTGTATGAAGGTGGGAAATTTTCTTTGGCAGTAGGACAATAATAAATAGATAATAAATTTGCTTTTTATTTTTTAAATTGTTCCAAGCTGTAATTCAATCCTTTCTCTGCGATAATGCTTACGGATGAATGGATCTATTTGTGGTGTAATTTGATTACGGTCCCTTATCTTACAGTTAAACTTCATGCATTGAAATTTCACTCTGATTTGGGGTGCATCCCATTTGGCTCACCACTAACGTTGTTTGCAGTGTAAAGTATATCAGCACCTTGTTTACTGTTGTCCCTGGACGCTCCACAGGGCACTAAAGGCTCTTCAATCTTAGATTTCTATTTTTAATGTGTTGTTTCATTATAATTGAAAGTAGCTGCTGATTTTTTTTTGGAGGGGTTGTTGCTCCCCCTCCCATACTTAAAATGTCACTGTTAACGTCAACAGTGAAATCTTTAAATCTGTCATTCCTAATGCAGAGACTGAGCTTTGGTGGATTTTTTTTTTCATTTTTATTTTTTTTTTTTAAGTTCAGGGATGGTCCTGTTGTGAAAATGTAGTGCGAAACAGAAAGACATCTTCAACATTAGAGAGCTGTGAAAGGGTTGGGACAGTAAGATAAGCCCTTTGGGATGTGATACCTTGTCCTGCATTTGGGTGCAGCGCTTGACAGTTTGGTATTGCCTCTGGTCACTGTGGTGTCTGGCCCATTCCATGCACAGCAAGGATTAATAATCTTTCCCTAGCTTTCACGGAATCTCACCAGTCAGGAACAAAAACTATTTGTGGAAAGGTTTGTTGGCATGGGAAACTTCTATTTATTTCCCTTTTGTTTGTTTCGTTGTTTTTGCAGACAGAGATGCAGGGGAGAGGAGGGGAAGCTTGTTTGTGTCATTCTTAAGACAGCTGATAGTACTGAAATATTGCTGCCTCCTGTGTGCTTTTTACATGCTCTGAGGCAAACAAGGTCCCTGCCCCATGGACCTTCTGCTCTGATGAGCGCCGTGTGTATGAGGAAGGTGAGGGTCTTCGGGAGCTGTAACTCTATAGATTTATGATCCCACTGTTTCTTTTTCCTCCTTGTTTAAGTAGTGATTGTGTCCACAAGACAACAACTTTTTATATGGGTGCAAGACCCTCCCAACCACCCCATCTGAAAAGGACCACTTGGTGGATGAAGGGAGAAGGCGGCCTACATCCCTGCTAATCTTTTCTGATGAGATAGCAAAGGTGCCAGTTACTTACACCACCTACATTTTTCCCCAGTGAGACCTTAAACTGAGTTTTTACCTGTGCTGCAAGGCTGCCAGTAAGAAATAATGATTTGCGGGACAGATGTGATCCAGAGAGGTGGCAATGACATCATCAGTATCCTTATGTTAGTCATGCAAGAAACTCTACAGTTTTTACATAGGCTCTTCTGAGAAGTAATCTGGAGGGAGTACTGGAGTCTCTTTCATGTTCTCGTACACCAGGGGAAAGGGCTCGAACAATTTTTTTTAAATCTTGTGTGTTTTTCTTAATCCTCTTGGGAAGGAAAAGTAACAAATCTCCCTCTTTTTATTTGGCCTTTTGCCACTTTCAGTCTGCCCTCGTTCATGACATGAGTCTTTTAATTTAGCTTCTGTTACAATGGCAGTATTTTTTGAACAAAGAACAGCAATTTTGGAACTATTCTGATGGCCAGAAGCAAGAAAGCCATTAACGAGGTGAAGAGGTGAGCCCAGGAGTGAACGAAATGGTGGGCTGAACTGAGCTGAAAGAAAAACACTATTAATCATAACTTTAAGTTAGGCATGAGGTATTTTATGCAAAGTTGCATTAAGACAGGTAGTCCAGAAATAAGTAGTAGTGGAACTCCTGAGCAGTTACCCCAAGCAATGTGCTCTTGATGCTCTGCTTGCGTAAAGAAGTGCAGACCTATTGATTTCAGCTGAGCTCTGCCAGGCACCCTAGTGGAGGATCAGATCCGTGTAATTTTTAGTTGCTTGCCGAAGATCTGCATGTGTCTTTTTGCCGTTGCTGTCATCACCGTCATCCTAGCGTTTTACTGATTGTGTTGTGTCTGTGTTTGGCTTGAGAGTTCCTTGGTGCCAAGGTTCTTTACCTGTTCGGAAGGTATGCCAGGCGTTTATGTACGTGAATGTAACAACTGTGCCTGGTTTTAATATTGCGTCCTTTTTCTTTTGTACGTGCCTCTGTAAATGTTAGCTCTCTGGGGCAGAGAACTGCTCGTGTGTGAACTCCCACCTTCAGCTCCCTGTGTGCTGCAAAAAGAGCAGCATCCTTCCCACCAGAATTAAGTGTCTCCGTTTCCTTGGTCAGAGTTAAACAACGTCATCCTATTGGGTGATGTGCCACAAGTAACCTGCTTGAAGACTTGACAGACATATTGATGTGCTGTTACATTCCTGTCTTGATTTTTTTTCCTAATTGCAAAATATTTTTAACTATCTCCTTTTACTGTATAGGAATTAAACCTGAATGGAGGGGGAGGAAGGACAGTCTTGGATAATGCTTGCACTGAGCCATCAGTGCATGCAGTAGGGAGAAGGAATGTGATCCTGACCTTGTCTTTTGAGCGTATATAAAAATATATGGAGAGTTTAAGTCCTGGAGAATAACGTGGGGTCAGGGTTCTTCCAAGCACTGTATCTGTATAACGTCATTAGCCCGATTTCTGGGTAATGCTTTGGTAGACCTTTGCACATCCAGAGTCAGTGAGTTAACAAGTAGCCTTTCCTCTCTCTCTTCGTTACCTAATATAAAGATTTGGTGGTAAACAGTGAACTAAGGTAGTTGAGGGAGAAAGGTAGTATTTAAATTCTAATGCTATTAAGTTGTAATCAGGATGAAGTTGAGAGGTTAGTTTGTTCACAGGGCTGGGCAGTTAAAATAGTTATACGTCCTGTGTCCAGCATCATAAAATTGAAAATCTCCAGCAGAGTTTTCTGATAGTGTTTAGTTTGAGATGGTCGTGATTTCAGTGTGCTGAAGAGAGGGAACAAGTTCTGCATGGGCAAAGGTTGAGACCTGGGTCACAGAAGTGTTTAAGGCAGCCATTTCAAAAGCACCTGTCGGCCTGGTTTCTCTTCCAAGATGCTCAGGTCTTCTAGAGGTGCAGTTTGTGTAGATTGGTGACTTGAAGCAGAACTACAAGCACTTTGCAATCTTGCACATTTGGCGCTAAGTACAGGAGGCTGGCCGTGTGGGTGAGAAGCTGGATAGTGTGGAGGAGCCAGGCTGGGCTCTGCCCCATGTTCGACGCTGCTTGCCATGCAGCCTCTACCAGGGGATGCTCGGAGGCAGGAGGTGCTCTTAGAGTGGGGAGGTGCTTAAAATTATTTATTCTAATAGAAATGTAGCAAGAAGTAAACAATGATAAACTGTACAGGATAAGTTGGATTTTCTTCAGTCTTTGAACAAAAAACGAAACTAGCTTTGTCTTTGAGTTCGTGGTGGTATTTTTGGTAATGTGTCCATTTTGCTTACTAATAATTGATGCTTCTACCTATGAACAGTGTGTTGTTGCTATTAATATAAGTGTTTCTCATTCCCTGATCACTTGTTTACTGTCTAGGTGTCCTGAAATTGGAGATACTGTAATAAAAGGTCTATTTTGGATTTCAGAGCATAATAGGACAAACAAGTGCTTAAAACATGTCTATGCATCATTTGAGGACATTCAAGGGATCAGTAGTCTGTTTCCTTTGGTATGAGCTCAGACAAACAAATGTTGTTTATGCCCTTACATGAAATACAGATTGATCTGCAACATTGGGTGATCATCTGGCAAAGGCAAGTTGCTCCTGTTGTTAAAACCTTTCTTCTCTCATTTTTTTTTTTTTTTTTTTTTTTCCTTGGCATCTGCCATCCTGCATGGCCCTGGAAGACCATGGAAAAAAGGCTCTTAAAAGTTATAAGACAGTGTTTACTCATTTAAAACAGGTTGCTTGTGTTTTCTTTTGGTGTGGCAAAGGCTCCCAAATGTCTTGATTTCCCTTTGCCCGGGTGTGTCTGTGCGTGTGATATCAGAGGTTTGGGAACTTCTTTTTAGGTCTGACTTGGTGACCATCTGTTACAGAAGGACCGAGTGCTGGTGTCCAGACACCACGGGAGGCGGGAGTGATGGGAAGCCCCATGGCTAAAGCTGCCTGCCTGCCCTTCCCCAGAGCGCTTTGCCTTCTTGTTTGCATCACCATGTGTTCGTACGGTGCTGAACTTGCTGGTGGATATTCAGGATGAGTAAGAGCTAGTGAGAATCAGATCAGTGAGAAGGAGAAAGACTTAGAAGTTACTCGTTTGGACTAACGAAGGACATAAGCTCTTTAATTGTGAATGTCATCAGTTTGTGTTCAGGGCTGCTGGGTGTTTCAGCTGCTGCTGGGCTGTGAGAATGTTCTGTAGTGCTTTAATACATTAAACCTTGGAAAGAGCAGGTTTCCTTCCTGATGGTCTCTTATTGTTTATCTACGAATGTTGTTATTATTTCCCTTTCTTTTCTGCTTCTGGCACTTTGCCTGGCAGTCCTGTCATGCAGTCCTCAACCTACCATGTGGTCCCATCAGGCTAAGGCTGATGCCAAGTCAGAAGCTGACAGGAGTGCTTAGAAACTAAATGAGATTCAAAAGGTGGAACAGAAGTACTGGATCAAACCCACAGTGTAATGCTGGGGAGTGCTACGTGCTGGAGAAATGTTGGTTTAGATATTGGATGTTTTAGCAGGGCTGTTCATTTTTTTAAGATACTTTTTTTTCTTCCTCTTGTCTGAACTTGGACATTTGCCTTTTCAATAAATAAATACCTGGCTGTAGTTTGTCGCAGGCTGGCTGTTTTTCCTTATTTCCCACGCTGAACTGTTTCCATCCATTGGCAGAGCTGTTGCATAGGTGTAATGCATCATCTGGGGATAAGGCACCACATCAGTGATGTAAAGGAAACAACACTGGTGCCCACTGATGTTAAATATTTTTTCCTCTTCTTTCTCAGTTCATCTTTCACCGTGCAACTCATTAAAGATCCCTTCAGCTGAATATTTGTTTATTACTTTCAGATTAAAGTCAGTATTTAAATGAAAAATGTGGGTTTTGTTAGTACCTAGATGGCTCCCCCTGCGAGCTGGGTGCTCTTATGCTTCAGCAGTAGAGCAAATGTATTGCAGGTCTGTTAAGGAAAAGTGTGTGCTGTGCATTCGTCATCGAGAAGTAACAGCTGAGTTGTTCATTAACACAATAGTTTGAATCCACAGGCTACTCCTTCCACCGAGTTATAACTTAAATTAGGCTCCATTTGATGGCTGGAACTGTTTGACAATGCCTTGTTTGTGCTCTATAAATATGTAAATCTTTCTACTTAATTATTCTTTTTTTTAATCTGTTGAGCACAGTAGCTCATTTATCTAATACACAACTCCTTAATCGTCCTGCATGTTTCAATGTTTTAATATATTTGGACAAGGGCTACAATTTCTTTTTTCAGAGGAAACAGTGCAGATTTGTTCTTTTGTTTACTGCCAACTCCAGAGTAAACTCCAGCTCTGATCTGCTGATGGCTGAAGGCTGGTAAAGGAAGAATTATACAACAGGAATGTGAGGAAATAACTCCATTCATTGCAGTTCAGAATCAACAGAGCAAAGCCTGTAAGTTGCAGTTATCATTTCAAAGTAAAAAAGATCTTTCCTCCTCCCCAAGCTCAGCTCGGTTTTGTGTAGCTAACTATAAGATACATTTGTTAAGAGAGAAAACAACAGACAAAAATGTTTTATTATGGCACAAAAGAAATAAAGATTGATTAAGCCTGTTTCGTGACTGTACAGTCTCCTGTTAGTTTCAGACACTGCACAAAGTTTTACTGTGCTGACCATGGAAACAGAAAATCTGATCTCATTTTTGTGGTCTGATGCATAATAAACATTTTGTACTGGTTGATAAAGTTTTATTTTCACATCCAAAAAAAGCAGTGAATGCCTAAACTTCCTCACCAACCAGAACCAGCTTCCTTACTTCGGTCTGTTAAATGTGCTTTGCTAGAGATTAGAATAAAAAGTGTACCTCTGAACGGCAGCCTGCTTGGGGAGGCTCACAGCAGTAATGCTGAAATACCAGAGCTGGTATTTAGCACAAAGCTGGCGCAAAAGTGGTGCGTTTGCTTGATGGCAGCAAACCATTTGTTAATCTTTTGGCGACTTCTGAGGTACGCCTTTGTGGGAATGTCTCAGTAGGCAAAGTGATTTTTTTTTTTTGAGACCTTTGTGGTCCAATTAGGTTTTGTCAATGTGATGGAATAGATGTTTTTAAGATACTTGTGCTACTTATTGGCCAGTAATTGTAGGGAGGTGCAGGCCGTTATTGGTGGTAGGCTGTCACTGACCCAAAATCTTTTAATACTAATTGTTTACAAAGTAGGAACCCAACCCTCTTTGTGTTGTGAAGTGTGAATGTGTGTTTGACCGAGATGTAGCTGTAAAGGAAAGGTTCATTTTCTTTGCCAGCAAAGTTTTAGTGTCCTTGTTACAGAGGATACTAGCAACGTCATCAGGTGTTGCAAGCTACATCACTTGAGTAAAATGCAGCCTTTAAGTCTTATGTAAAGTATTCAAATAGATGAATTGTTTTAAAAAAATGGTCCTGGTGGAATTTGTAAAGCTGAGTGGGGAGAAGTTACAAGTTTTGACATGGGTAGAACAGTTAAAACATAGGTGTGACTCCCCCTGCCTCTTTCTGTTCAGGCTATTTAGAAATGTTATGTGTCAGAGAATCTGGGTAATGAAGTGCACTGGTTTTAGCAATACCTGAATATTTATCCTCGTTCTGTGGTTAAAAAAACCATCAGTATTCAGCCCTTTATTATGCCAGGCATATACCCTGTTTTGCAGGGCGAGTTGGTTGAAGCTGACAAGTCAGAGACCTTGATTGAAATGGCCCGTGTTAATCTTGTTTAACATTTGTAGCTCTTGTTTCTTTTCCTAAGGAAAGGTTGACTCTTCTCTTTTAATAACCTGTGAGGCACTCGCAAATAAATGTAGTCTTGGCAAAAAGAAAAAAAGGTTGTCCTTAATAATGAGAAGGATGTACTCTGTATGCATCTAAGCAACTGTATACATTTACATAGATTTACTCAGTCTTTATTTTTATGCTTTTTGGAAAATGATGGATGACTTATTACATGATTAATCTTTCAGTTGTGATCTTTTTCAAGATGCTTTTGGGTGGAAATTGGAGTTTGATTATAACATGAAAAACAAACATTTTCATTTGCTGTTTTTAAACCAATAAGCAATATTCAATGTGCTGAGTATTTAGGGGGAAAAAACCCTCAGCCCATTTTGTGCTTATAACTAAGCAGTATAATGTGACCTGTACTAAACAAACAAAACTGATGGTGACTTGAGACTATGCTTGTCAAGGTGCTGGAGCTAGTAGATCTCAGCCTCCCACACCTACTCCTTGTTTGCAGACTGGAAGAAAAAAAAAAGTTTACTTGCTTTTTCAGTTACTAATTAATTTCTCATCCTGGAATGAACTAGTGATCATTCTGAACGAAACTAAGTAATTTGAAATGAGGAGGAAAATATTCTTGCTTTTTGCAGAAGATGCTGTCGCTGTCAAAATCTGGCTTATTGCGTAAATGGACCAGTTCCAGTTGCTTTATCACCAATTTCTCCTCAATTGACTTGTTTAATTTGCTCTGGAGCTTCAGCAGCAAACATACTTCTTGTGATAATTGTTATTTAAATTATCTTATTTATACCTAAGATGCTGTGACTCAAAAAATTATTTCAGACATCTTTAAATCAGATTAGCTAATGTTAAAATAAAATCGTGCTTTAATTGTTTTTGTCTGAACTACGTGGTTGCAAAATGGAAATATTAGAATTAACCTGTCTCACTACTGTGGGGATAAAGGTAGGACAGTTTATGATACACTGAGACGATGTGTTTTGAGTTGCATGTTAATTTTCATAATTTTCATAAGCCAACCAGAGTTTTAATGTGCGTGGCTCGTTTGCATCTGCTGAGCTAGCAAGGTGTGAAACCATGTGCTTGTGGCTCGCTCTCTCCTGAGCTTGCCGCAGGTTTTAGGCTAGTTAGTGAATGGTTTTCTGCGGTGAGCGGTAGGACTGTGTGTTTTGCAATACTTACCTTTTATGGACTAAGCGAACACAAATTGACATAGACTATTGTTTTTAAGAGTAGACAGTCTGTAGCAATTCCTGTGCGACTGAAATGAATACATTTTTCTGGAAAATTAAATGGATTTGAGTTACCTGCACTGCACGCAAGGTAACGGTAGTTACAGATGTACAAAACGACTGGATTCCTAAAGAACAGAGGGTCACTTCTTGACAAAGAGCTTTTTTTTTTTAATTAAATAATTGCTTTCTTTTCAGTATTTCTGGCGTACAGGTGTAACAGTGTTTTGATGGCTGCCAGGAACCACTTTGCCAGACCAGTATAATTTTGGCGAAGTACAGAAGAGGTTAGCAAGAATTAGCCTAGGCAGGCTTTATGGATTTCTGGAGGGGGTTCTGAATTTATGGTTGAGAGGGAGAGGAAAAGGAACAGAAGATGACAAAGCACAGGGTTGGCCGGGTGAAGGAGCATGGATGTCTCATAACTACACGGGAGCCTCACGCTGGACTTCAACAGTTAATGCCATAGTGGAGCCTTAACCTTTTTGTGGTGTTTTCAGTCTAAGCCTGGTACCGTGCTGTCATCACAAAATAAGAAAATAGCGAATCTTCACAGAATGGTTAAGGGTGGGAAGGATCTCTGAAGATCATCTAGCCCAACCCCCCAGGTCAAGGCAGAGTCACCCAGAGCAGGTTGCTCAGGATTTTGTCCAGTTGGATCTTGTATTTAAAGCCCTGCATGGAGCTTTGCTCTCTTCTGCATTAACATGTTGTTGACATTGTAATGCTTTGTTCCATTTGGCATTACTTTCCGCGTAGCATGATGCTGTGTGATTTAATGTTTAATTTAAACAGGACAAAGTGCTCTTTGAACTTAAGAGTGAGAATGTACAACCTCTCAGTTTTGCTGAGAACTTGGTACGGAGCAAAAACTGCCTACTGCAGTAATTTATTGGTCCTCCATGTTTCTTTGTGAGCATTTCATGCGAAACTGCTTATTGGCTGTAAACTGTGAAAAACTAGCTGAAGTTAAAGCAGCCGTGAGGCTGCTCTAACTTGAACTAGAAGCCAAAAATTCCGTAGCTGGCTAAGAGCAAAGCTTGCCTTGGGAAAGGGCACGTACGCACTTCTGTACCAGAGCAGACAGCTGAATTACAATTTGTTAGGGGGTTGGATGGGTGTACAAAACTAATTAAGCTACTTCTACCCAAGTTCTCTGTGCAGAAGTTTTATTTATGTCCCTGATGTAAGTAAGGGAAAGTATTAGAATGGCATAAAGTCCGAATGTTGCTTGGTTTGACTTTAATGTATGGTATTGTGTGGTGGATGCCCTACAGTAAAAGTTGTTCGTTGGTTATTGTACAGTGGTCATGAGATGAAACCACACTATATGAAAGAGTTTGCTCTGTCGTCTTCATATTGGTATCGAGTTACTCCCAGGCCCTGCATTTCTGAGTGGTTCTCAATTCCTGCATGTACAGTCACTTTCTTGGCTTTACGCCTTGTCACACTGCCCATCGCAGTGCTGTAAACTGGGGGCTGCTGAGGCTTGACCCCAGGACAAGCACTCTGTGTCTGTATGTAGGGAAAGCCTTGTGTCTGCGGAAGGATAAAAGTCTCTAAGGGAAGGTTTTGTGGCGAATCCTTGAGCTATCCCCTGGTAGCTCATATGCTGTGACGGGCCAGAAGTACTTCTCATTTGCACAGTAGTGTGAAATCAGCCTGGATTGACTAAAGTAAAAGGACTTTGTGCATCCCGTATCCGTTTGGATGGCTTTGTTCATTCAGATGGTGGTTGAATTGTAATCCTAGGCAATGATTTAAATTTGAAATAATCCCAAAACAATATGGTTATCTATTAGCTTTTAATGATTTTGTGAAGCGGTGTATTTTGAATGGATATCTCATTGTAAAGGTGATAATGACCTAATTATCAGTGGAAAAAACCAGGAAGGTCAGAAATGATAAGTAGTATGTATAAAATGCTTTACCTAAGACTTGTGTCCTTTTGAGATGTACTTGCGCATATGCTTTGAATTAATTTTCTTCTATGTTTATAGCATATCACTGAGGCTTTAAACTAATACACTCTTGGCTGCTAATCCATGTTTGATAGCCTTCCATGGCATGTTATTGCTGTTTATCTCCTTTTGAGTTCCCACTGACTGGAACATAACCATGCATTTTTCTTAGGGATTTGTAGATGACGGCCACAGTACTTGGAACAGTTAATGGCTCTATCTTTAGGTGCAGTCCCTGTTGGCCGGATAACTGAGGGTGTAGCTGGAGGATCATAGCAAAGCAGTTGATGAAATTCCTGGCCCCAAGTCAACAGCTCCCACCTCCAGTGTTATGGAAGTTGCTGTTAACTTGCCGAGTGTGATCTGAGTTCAGGGAAAAGGGGGAGAAAAAACCCCATACCTTTGAAGCCAAATAATTTTGGTTATATTTATGGCACAGGCTCACAGACAGTTGCAATAGTACAGCTATGGGATACTTAATTCCAGAGTTGGAATAGAAATGATTGACTTCTTAACCTTGCTTTACTGCCTGGGAGAGCGGTCAGATGATTAGACCTTGTAGGCATAGAAATAATTTATTTGTTAAGGTATGAGGTGTGCAAATAGCAATGGTGTTAACCTTTTTTCAAAACTATAGGGCAGGCTTGTCCTATGTGTATTACTAGTATCGTGTTTTGAATATTACATTTGCTCGTTTTGTGTTTTTAATTCCAACAGCAACAGTTTTTCCCCTTTACTTGGGTTTGAAAAAACTCAGTGACAGGAATAGCACAGTTCCTGGATTCAAAATAGAGTGGTACTTTTTCCTTGGCTTGTTTAAACATATTACTGATTATATATTCCGTGCAGGATCAGCACGGAGAAAAGGACAATGAAACAATTTCATGGTGCTCCTTAAATGAGTCTTATATAAAACAAAGTTTAAAATGAATTAGGATCTACCTTTTAAGCACTTGTCAAATGTTCTCAGTGTCAGATTTTCTTCCCACTTAATGTTCCCTTTATATCAAATCTAATGTGAGGTACATGATAATATTTTCAGAATCACCTAAGTCCCATTTAAAAAAAAAAAAAAAATTTAAAAAAACGTAAGCACTTGGCACCGCAAGGCTCATTGGAAGCCAATGGGGCTTATACTCTGAAATGTCTGTTGCTGCTGGAGGGGAAGACACTTAGGGGTTTTAAAAAATTTTGCCTCCTGGACAGACTAGCTGACGACATTCAGGACAAGAGCACGGTAAAAATGCACCAAAGGGAGGGGGGGCGTAGTGCGGTTGGTCGTGCAGAGGAGAGCGAAGATTTATTTTGAGAATTAGTTTAGGGAATCAAAATGGGGGTCTGTGTTCTCATCTCTCCACGTAACCTCGTGGGCTAGGGACTGGCTTTACTCCGTTTGTCCAGCAGCGCAGCGCCAGGCCCCTGCGCTCCCCACTGCGCGGCAGAAACCCTTGCAGCCGCCAGGCCCCGCGCGCTCGGGGGCCCAGCCCTCACGGTGCGTGTGGCCGCACCTCCGGGAGCGGGGAGCCGCTGCTCACTCGCTGTGCAGGGGAGGAAACTGAGGCACGTAGGCGGGCGAGGGGCTGCTCCGTATCACAGAGCAGGTCTGCGGTAGGATCTGGCTGTTTTCTCCACGGCTTGCATTGTCTCCCCCACTAGGGCTGCCTCTTTTCTGTAGGACAGATGAAGGCCATGTTTCCAGCCTATGTATTAGCCACCTGAAAGCCCTGTCGTCCGGCTGCCCCCTTCTTCTCTTCCTTTTCTGTTCGTAGTTTTTCTACATTAGTGGAGGTGGGCTCTGCTGTCTTCGCGTAGACCTTGAGAGAAGTACAAGTTGAAAGATGTCTGTCTGAGCTTCCAGTAATATCAGCCGTCTTCCCGAGAGTTGTAAAGAAAACAACCAGAAATGTACCTGTATGTATGTGTGGTTTTTAATACACACAAATGCACATATTTATGTACATGTATAATGTATATGTAGGTATATATGTGTCATTACAAAGTCAGAGCACTCTTGAAATGGAAATTGCCTCAGAAATGAGAGGTAACTCGTGCTGACAAACAAAACCACATGTTTTTAGGGGCTCTAATAGCTGTGCTTCTGTGCTTCAGGATAGAGAATGTCTCTTCCCAGTATCCTTCAGATGACAGCTGCCACAACGAAGGCTGAATAAGAAGAGTACGCTTTCACGTGGCTGTATCCTGGGCACTGGGAAGGCTCTAGAGCTCAGAACAATAGCAGAACTCGGAGCTGCCAGCAGGGAGTCTGAGTGGACAAGTATAATCATGCACCGCTCAGCTTTCAAGGAAATTACAGTTAGTGCACTGACTCGCTCATAATAGTGATGCATTGTTTAGCTTAATAACTTATCAGCTCTCCAGGAATCAGCTAGTGATCACTGTCATCATACACTGCTAATCATTCTCTTCTCAAATTGTCCTAAGATGAACTAAGGACCTGTCACATCACCTATTAAACTGGCAAACTGAGTGCACTGTAATTTTTTTTAACCTAGAAGGAACAATATTGCCCACCTTTTTTGTTCTCTTGCTTTGTCATTATCATATGTAATTGTGCATGTGGTTTTTTGAAATGTCAGGTTGAAAGGACAGTATCAAATTGTGGGTTGGTTTTTTTTTTTTACATTTGTAGAGGCTTTGTTAAATTGCTGTTCTTTGTGATAACTACTAGGGAACTCAATCTGAAACCTGCTCTTTAAGGAACATTTGTTTTTCATAAAGCCTGTGGGGCAGAGGGGCGATCCTTTGTGGTGCTTGTCTGTAGTACCTAGGCTCCTGTCAGTCACTGGTAAATGTAGCCTGACAATGACCCTCTGTAGTAGCGAAGAGTGATTATCCCTCCTTTACAAACGTGGAATTTAGGCATGGGAAGATGGAGTCATTTTTACCCACAGACATGCAGGGAGCTGTAGAAGAACAAGAAGGAGAAGCAAGCTGGTTTGAGTCCTGATCCCAGTAGGCCGTATATCCTCGCCGAATGCACGCTGGCTTCTTGTCAAAGGGTTATTTGTGAGCTCTGAGCTGCTAGCACTGAAGGAGCCTCGGAGCATTTCTTCTGAAGGAAAAGTGGCCACTGATACACAAATAGATTTTACTAGATAATGTATCTGAATCTGTTCTTTAAGAGGTAATGTTTTAAACTCTTCTGACTCTGACTTACTGTGGCCTCTGCTTAATTTTTCCTTACTAGCTGGAGAACCTGGGAACAAGGCAGTGGGACCTTATTTTGCACTTTTAAGTGCCTTATTTTGTGGCTGTGGATGGAAAGCTAAAACCTCCTACCTCAAGACCAATCTGCACAGCAGTCACATATTTATAACTTTAAACTAGGTAGCTTGGATAAATCTGGTGCTGTACCCAGTAAAACGCAGAACTTGGCAGAACTAAGTGACCAAGTGTTTACCCTGTTTTTAGACGGATTTTTCTGGAGTCCATGCTGGTCTGTGCTGCTACATATATGAGAGCCCTTTCTTCATGCCCTGACAGCAACAATGGTCAGATGCCAAATAAAAAACGTTCTTGTGGAGTACTGCAAAACAGCTTTGTTTGCTAACATTTAGGTGAAAGATCCTAGAATAGTGCAAAATACCAAAGCTGTGGGGACACCTTTTCGTGGCCAGTAGTGCACAGATACGCAAGTCACAGTGGGGAAGATCTCCAGCCCGTTCCATACTTGGGGCTGAAACGATGCATCTATTTAAAAGGGGAGGGGGAAACAGATGGATGTGCCCAACTGAAACAAGCCTGCTTGCTGTTCTGAATAGTGAAGGCAGCTGCAGGATAGTATCTACTGATCTCAGGAATTGTACAAACAGGGGGGTGGGCTATTTTTATTAGTCCAGAGCAAGTACACTAGGATTTAAATGAAACCCTGAGCATTTCAGTGTTTTTTCAGTTGTTTGAGGTGTTTGCTTTCATTTCACCTCTCCTGTGTCTGTCTTGAGAAAGACAATTGTATCTCTCGATCGGTGATGACTAGAATTGAAATAGGAAAGAGCCTTCTGCTACAAGATTTATTGCCTGGCACATCTATGTTGTCTGATGAAGTGTCATCTTTTGTTATGTTTTGAGAAGATGCTGCTGTGATATCTCTGAACCGCATGAGAAAACATTTGGCCGCACCTATTCTTGTCAATTACGGCAGTATTCTTGTAGCTCAAATTATATAGGTGTTTGTGTATAGTATTGAAAAATTTAGGTCCAGCCCGTGCTAATAAACAGAAAAGATCAGGTTGTTGCAAAAGGGAGCTCTCTACAGAGACGCAGCTTTGCATATGTTTCAAATGCATCACCTATTTCTGGCAGCAAGAAGTAAGAAAAATGCTGATTAAGTATGTCTTGTCCCCAAGATCAGGTTTGATAATAGAGAAATACCTGAAGCTTACAGGTGTGGCTTTCTCTTTTCCATGGGAATGTTTCCCACTTCTCCAGGAGTTTGCTGTCTTCCTTTGAAAACAATTGTTCAGGTAGTTTCCCTGTAGGGTCAACAAATGTCATTCGGCTTGAACTCCAAGGCTGTACCAGTTAACTATATTTTGCATTGTACTAAGTTGAAAAGCATTGCCGGGTTAAAAAAAAAAAAATTTAATAGAATTGAATTGGAAAGCGTAAAACATGGTATGAAATAATGCCAATGTGTGCGTATAATACAGCATAACCACTGCGTAATGATTTACCTTACTGTTTGTATTGAAAACAATATTGTATTGAAATATAGCTGACTTGGTAGTTACGCTTGACCAGAGCTTTTTCTTGCAGGAGGTATTTCTTTATCATGCCTACAGGTACAAGAGTGGAAACGTCAATATTCAAGCCAATTATTTTGTTACAAATCTGCTTAGGATGCCCTGATAACCCAGTTCTATGCCTGGAAAAGTCAACAAGTTTCTCTTTGTTGATGTCAGTGAGTTAGAGCCCAGGCTGAAAAATTCGTGTGAGAGGGAGTGTTTCCGCTAACTGCTGTTCCTGCAAATTGGACATCGGTACGCTTGAGGCTTCTGGGAGAACAACCCTTTTTGCTGGATGTAGCATGCATTAGGATCCTTGGATTAATTCCAAGCCAGCTCTTGATTATCTCTGGGTGAATTGTGTAAATGGTGAAGTTCCCATACTCAGGCGACAAAACATCCAGCCTGGATCTAGATTAGCGGGCAACAGCAGCATGCCGCCTTCTCCTGCCATTTTGTTGATTTCCCAGCTCGGGAAACTCAGCAGGCGATGGGATTGCTGACGGTTCTTTCCCCAACATCCCATTGCACACTCGTGTATGATTTCTGTTATTTAAAGTTTTATTTAGCCAAGGCTCTCCCATCCCTTTGTTCTCCTGGATAACTGATGTTCCCTTTGTTCTCCTGGATAACTGATGTTCCCTTTGTTCTCCTGGATAACTGATGTTCACAGTGCTCCCATCCTGTTGCCCTGCAGCACCGCTATGGTCTGAAGCCACTGTGCGTTGTGGTAAGTGTGAAGACAGTGATTGTGTGATAGTTGCCCATGCCTTGCTCTTTTACCTCTTCCCCTTTTATTGCTGCCTCTGTGGCTGTGAGATTCTGTGCCATCATTCTGAAGAATGGCTATTCACCTGGCTCTTGATGGAGAGGTTTAAGAAGAAATTATTTTGCTCCTTGGGCATGAAAATGCTGGTTAACTTGCACAGGACTGCCTTTGCCTGGGAGTCTGGCCAAATAGAAATTTTTTGTTTCCATTTAAGACATGAGCGTGCATCCTCAGTAATCTTTTTCATAGATGTTTTGTTTACAGCTGTCATTGCTGCTCAGGAGCAAGATGTGATGCCTCGCAGTGAGAACAGCCCATAAGGCCTCAAAACATCTCTCCGACTGCTAGGCAATGGTTGGCTGCCACGCTGGGAGAGGGAGGAAGCCGGGGAGCAAGGGTGTTAGACTTAACCAAGTATCTAGGAAAACTTGCTTTTTTTGGTGGTGGGTTTTTTGGGATGTTTGTGTGTGTGTGTGTGTGTGTTAAGCTTTGGTTTTGAAATTGAGGGGAACCTCATCTTTACACACGTATTGTGTCAGCTTAGGTGAAGGGATTCATCCGTTGGGTACAGGTCACAGTGGTGCTGCCCTCTTTACACCACCTTTGTTTAGAGCAGGAAAGACTAAAGTTTGCTAGTTCTCAATTAATTGCAGTAAAAACATCTTTGCCAGTTCTTTGTCTTTATAATGAGGTTCTTTGGAGCCTCATTTTGTCCTTTTTTCAGGTACCTTGTACAGTTGTATTACAGCTGGTAGTGATACAGGCTCATTTCAATCAGGGCAGTGCATTCAAGGAAGAAGTTAACAGCAGCATCGCTCAGCATCGAATTGTTTTTGGTAGACAGTGAGCAAGCTAAGCCTGTGTAACAGGAGAAATCTTTATTCAATTGAAAGCGGTGGATGTATTGACATTGACGTAATTTCTGGGATAAAGTCGGTCCCTTAGCTGTTGATAGATTTGAGTGTTACTTTCTTTTTCCAGCATACTTATGTTCAGTTCTTCATGATCCTTTAAGTAGGAGGCGCTGCCCACTCCTCACACAGCTCTAGAATGAAGCCTTACCACCAACTAAAACTACACAGCGATTGTAGCTTTGCTTATTGCAGCCTCAGATGAAACTGAAGCTTATTTTACAGAAATCCAGTAAATTACTCTTCAGCTTTTCTTTGGATAGCTCAGCAGTGACTGGCTTGGAAACCTTGGTATGCTGTTGGATTTCTGTTGTGGAGAAAGCTTCTCTGCGATTTAATCTAAAAGATTCCCCCTCCCCCCATTTATTCGTCCGAGCACAGAATTATTACTTTGACATTGTGGGAGCTGATTCCCATGAAGATAACTCCCTTCTCTGCAGAGAGGGTCGCCTGGCGCTGTAGCTTCCCAGGGAATCTATCAAAACTGCTTTGATTTGGGCCTGCGTACCTTCGCTATGTGCAGCATTGCTATTAAACTAGTAGTAGACTTCAGTACAGGCTTGCATGCTGACGGATTTGAATCAACAAGCTCTGTGAAAGCCATTTTTAGTACTTTTACCCATGCATTTGTATGGCCACATGGAGCCTCATCCTGAAACGTTTGCATCTGTGGAGCAGCCTTCCCATTCTGCAGATGACAGGCTGGGAGCATGTTTCCTTCTGATGCCATGTAGAAAATCAGTGTCATACAGTTACGCATCACCAAACTAGTGAATGTCATGGCTGCATCCAGAATTGGGAAGTATCGTTGTGGGAGACCGGCTTCAGTGGAATTATGTGATGTTCTAGTTAGCTGATTCATTACTAGCTTTCTCGAAACCCCATAATGTCCCCTGGTCATTTTCTTCCATAATTAGCCTGTTTTATTTGGTCTGGATTGTTGGTCCTTAAGCAATGACATCCGTCATGAAAACAGTTTCTTCTGCTTAGAAAAGGTGCACAGACAGTTGTGCTCTGTGGGCGCATACCAGGATTTGTTCTTTTGGATTCTGCTTAATAAAAGTCCGAGTGCTTGGGGATTCAGGGTTCGTGTTTATTCGTTTTCAGAAAAAGATTTTGGTCCCCTCACTGACAGTTTGTCTTCTGCTTGCCACCCTTTGAAATCGTCTGCAAGTTCTGCGCTGACAATCCATCAATCTGTTGTACAAGACAGGGAATGAGTGACATTACTTGTTTCAACATATCATAACTGTTATGCTTGCTCCCTCAAGCCCTGTAAAGTCTTGTTATGTCAGGGTGTGTGAGAGAGGGTTGTATGTAGTGGTCTTATTGGGGGATCCTGCTTTGGATCCTTTATCTTTTACATCTCAGGCTTTGGAGGTGTTTGGTTCTTCCCAAAATATGCTGTTTCAAAGAAATGCCACTTGTGCTGAGCTGGCTGAGGCCTTTGCTGCTGAAGCAACTGGATTTGTCTGCTGCCGCTAAGCAAGCTTCTTGGGGCAGAGACCGTAGGTGCGAGAGGCCTGAATGTGGGCTGGAAGCGGTTGTAGTACAGATGGTAGAATAGTGGTCGGGATGAACGGCACACAAAAGACTCAGAAGTTATGGACTTGGTACAGGAATTACTAAATCATTTTTTTTTCAGCTCGTGTTTTGCAGTAGGTTAAACAGTAATTTCAAAGCCTTCTCTCCCCCGCCCTCCCCATCCCTTCTCTTTATCTTTTTCACTCTTCTTTCTCTTTAGTCTGCAGAAAGCAAATTCCTGCAGAATTCCTGGCATAAAGGTGGAGACGGACAACACTGGTGTGTAATACTGAAGTAGGAGCTGAAGCTACAGCTGTTTCGTGGTTTCCAGCACAGGTCTCTTGCAGTGTAGCTGATGGAAGTCTCCCGAGTGAAGCCTCGCAAGGGCAATGTGTCCTCTTGCTACATCAAAGTCCAGTTGTGTGCCTGAGTGCCCACTATGGGAGAAGGCAGTGGTTATAGAGGCTGAACAGGCAGCACTTGCGTAGCGAGTACAGAACTAGGAACAGGATTCCCAGCTTCTATTCTTAGCTCAGTAACCAATACATTGCAAAGCCTTTTGCAAATCAGTCAGACCTAATCCTGCACGCATAGCAGCCCCCAATAAAGTCCTTCGAGTTTTTCGTTGGGAACACAGGATCAGCTTCTTAACTGCTGTTTTTCTCCCACTCAGTAGGGCTAGGGGAATGAAAATCAACATCTTAATGCAGAAGGTGTGATCATTTATTAATGTTTGTGAAGCAGTAGCATGGGCATCACTGTGTGACGTGTGTGACCTGGCATCCAAAAAGGGGATTGATTGATTGCTGTTATCAGCTGGGTCTTTGGAGCATGGGATTTTTGGCCTCTCTCATCAGAATACAATTTTACATGATTATAGAGGATAATGCTGGAAATGCCTCTGCACTGGGCCTGCCACATGTCCAGATGGCAAGGTCAACATAGCATGGACCTTGCTAAGTGCTGCTGCTGCTTCCTCTCATTATGCTACTGGCTCAGCTAGAAATTGAGGAGTTCTATGGCTGTCAATAAATTAAGAGAGTTGGAAATTAATACCTGCAGTGAACTCTGCTTTTATTGGCCTTAAATTAATTTCCCATCCTTCTGCAAAGATGAATGGGAATGCTTGTTTTTGTATGGTACTTTTGCTTTAAGATAATCTGAGCTTCAATCTTAAAATGAAATCGAGTTAAAAACGTTCTGGGCTAGGAGTTAATTTCTAGAGTATCTTATAAAAGGGCACAACACAAAGGATACTGTAATGTTGCAAACCCCTTACTTTACATTTGGCTGTGATGTATTTTGTAGCATGTGCAGTTCTGGTATCTGCCGTGTGCAGCATCTTGCTCTGCTGGTTTGTGTGAGGGTTTATTTTCCTGGTGCAGGGACAGAGGTAGATTAATCTACAGAGCTGTTGGCAAAATTCTGTTAGCAGGCTTTTCAGTGGGGGATCAGCTTGAAAAAAACACAGCTAGATTTTTGTGTCAGTTGAGCTTTTGATAAGTGTTAGAGAACGTACGGTCTCTTCATAAACTTAGTTCCGAAAACACAGAGCCTGGTAGTGGATTTTTTTTTTTCTTTTAGGAAATGTTTGTTAATGTAGTGGCACTTCAAGCTCTTGCCTGTGAAGGGGCAAGTCTGTCCCAGTGCTTATATATATTTGACTAACAGGGCTTTAAAGTGGATAGGCCTTGCAGAATAATTTATTTAGGTGAAGTAAGAGACAGAGGAGCAGAATGACTACCTCCCATGCCCCTCACACTGGGGCAGCATCCTCCATCCCTTTCTCCCCAGTGAATTGAAAACATTGTCCCGAGTTGTACAGCAAGGCGTTTCTGGAAGCTGGGGGGGGGGGCAATCATACAAAGAGCACTGATAGCCCATCATCAGAAGCTTGAAGATGATTTCTAGTTTGTTGGGAGCTACATGCCTGTACGTTTAAATGCACATATAAATCTGTTGGTGTCTCTCCAGCTTTACAGTTTATTTAATTGTCTCTGACTGCATACGAGGCAATGGATTGGAGTTGCTACCAGCGCTGGTGAGTGCTGCTTCTCACAATGTGTCCCTGGGTGGAGCTCCTGCTAGTGCCCCTGTCCCACCCCAGTGCTGGGGAAGCAGTCCATACCCACAGAGAGCCTTGGAGATTGATGCGCTAGGGCTGGGTCTGCCCCCCCAGATAACAATAATGCATCATACTGCTCCTGACAGTCACCGTGTGGTTGTGCTTCGGAGCCCTTGTGTGTCCAGCAGGCTGCTGTTCTTTAGTGAGCTTCCCCTCAGTTTGTTCTAATGCTTTTCTGGATATATTTGCTCATCCTCAAGGTATAGGAGTCTATTGCTCTCCTGTCTGTTCTCTCTCCCTCTGCCAGTTGCAAGATCCCCCCCTCCTTGAAGGGGATCGCTGCTGTTCTGCCCCTGTGGGTAAAGCATGGGATGTTTTGGGGTAAGTTGGCTGGCTTGCTTGTCTCAAGAGGACTCAGAAGATGTAAGCTTCCAGTTTTCATCCCCCCTCCTTTGTAGAGGGAGTGGCAGCCCTCTCACCCCAGAAGAGCAGGGCTCTTTGGCTCATCCCCAGCAAAACAGGCATCAGAAAAAGAGCCAGGAAAAAAGCTTTTGCCCTGCTTCTCCAAGAATTGCACTAGACAAACACCTTAAGATGCACTCAAATGTAGCCCAGCATTGACTAAGTTGTGCACTTGATGCTTTTAGTGTTTTGACTAAAGCCTGCCTAAAAACTAACAGAGGCTCTTGGGCTCTTTTGTACACTGGTAATTTTTTTCCACAATATTCACCATATTTTCAGCCATGAAGCATTTTTTTTTCATCTTATGTTTGTTTCCTTTTGCTGACACTAGAGCATCAAATGATTTAGGGCTTTGATTTTAAGCTTGATATGAAAGCTAATTACTTCCTTCTTGAATCCTCTCGGTGAGAAAACATGGGACTTAACCTTTCACAAAAGAGACAAGTGAGGAGAATTTTTAAGTCCATGGAAGTCTTTGGTCCAAAGTCCCTAGATTTGGATTTATTTTTTCGTAGCGTAATGACAACAAAACTGGTTGTTTGTCCTCACTGGGTCTAGTTAAGCAGTTACAATTCAGGTTGTGGCTGAGTTCTTTCAGTAATTAGGCGTATACTGTAGATATTTATTGTTTATATAAAAGGCAGTATGTATTTGTCCTGTTTCAGCTCTGTGACTTGCTTTGATTATCCATAGTCTTTTAGGTAATTAAGCTGTGTATTTTCTTCCTGTCTCTTTCTTCATATTCTCTCTTGCCTTAATTTGATAAGAGAGGGAGAAACTACAGTGAGAAACTTGGGGGCATCAGTAAATTGTTTCAGTTAGAAAGCACGTGACACTGTTTTACAGAGGTGCCACTGTAAGGGCAGCCTGCTCTCTGGGCAGGTAGGGAAGGAGAAGATCATTGCTTCCTCATCAAGTGTTACTTTAATACAACCGAGGGAACATCAAAACATCAGCTCTTGGGATTGCTCATGTAATGAAAGACTGACAAAGCTGACAGGAATCATATTTCACTTCTGATCAAAGTAGTTGTTGTTAAACTTTTATCTAAAACTTGTTAACAGACTTGCCAGTAGTGACTGAAGGCACGCATTAGAAACTGCAGTACTCCACAATACGGAGTAAGTACCAGAGGGTTTGGGCATGACTTTCTGAAAGCGAGGGCCTTAACAGGAAGGTGTGCTTTTATAAAAACTTGGTTTATATTAGATGGGTTGTT